>NC_092804.1:137347364-138029507 GCF_040954645.1 Diabrotica undecimpunctata | reverse complement strand
ACTATGACTAAGCTTAAAACAGCAATTAATTTTTTATATCCTCCAATTACTAATGGATCTTCTTTCGAACATTCCATATTTGCACATAGCAAAAGAGTCAAACATTGTTTTGTCAAAAAAAAGTCTTATCAAGTATGCCGCGATAATAAAGCCCTGATTCGTCAGCATTATATGCATCTCGTGAAGAATAATGCCTTAATATTAATGGTAACTTGGATTCTCCGTCCTATATGTCGTCCAAATTAACCTGTGCAGTCTCACCTCAACCTCAACCTTACATATTTGAATATAGCAAAATAGTCAAACGTTGTTCTGCTGCTGCTTTGTTAATTTTAGCACATATATCTGTTTTTAGAAAGATTTTGTTGACTTTAATGTTTCGACTGCTAAAAGAAAAATTTCTAAGTGTATGGGTGTGCGTGTGTTTACGTGTGTGTGTGTGTGTGTGTGTGTGTGTCTGTGTGTGTGTGTGTGTGTGTGTGTGTGTGTGTGTGTGTATGTGTGTGTGTGTGTGTGTGTGTATCTAGCTTTGAATGTTAAATTTTTTTTTAATTTTTTTTATTTTTATTTTATATGTACTATTTGTAAGTATACTATGTTAAAAAAATTAGGTAAATACGTTAATGACTTTAGAATTATCAAAATTTTTATTTTTAGGCCTCATCGCATCTGGAATATTCCAAGCAGAAGCTGGAAATGTTCAATCTAAACCAGTCACGGAAAAACCCAAAAAACACAAAAAACATTAATATGTAGTATTATTTTAATATGATTATTAGTTTATATTAATTCATTTTTATCTTGAAAACAACAAGATTCTTACAACGAAAAACCTTTTAAATAAATTAACTTCCAAAGAAACTTTCACAATATTATATGTTTTCAAATAAAATTATTTAGTAATATAATACTTATCAATTCATCATCATCATCATCATCCAGCCTTCATTTATCACGTCCACTGCTGGATATAGGACTCCCTTAAACCCCTCCATTCTTTGCGATTTTGTGCTCTTTGTTGCCAATTTTTCGTGATACGCCTGATGTCGTCAGCCCAACGTGTAGGTGGTCTTCCTCTACTATGTTTGTCTGCTCTTGGCCCCCAATGTGTAATTTTACTCGTCCATCGAGAGTCATACATTCTCGCTACATGGCCTGCCCAATTCCATTTAAGTTCCGCTATGCGTTCCACAACATCAGCAATACTCGTCCTTCTTCGCAGATTTTCGTTTCTTATTCGGTCCCGCAACACCACTCCCAGTATGGGAGTGTGTATCCCCGAGTATTCGTCTTCGGATTTCGCATGTTTGGTTATTCCAGCTGATTTGTTTGTTGTATTCTATAGATTTTTCAATAAGTGTCTTTACTGAATGGAGGTGATTATTGGTACCATAATTTAGTCGGAATCCTGCCTGCGCTCTTGTTTGGTAGAAATCTAATTTTCTCTCCAATCTTGATGTCACTAACCTAGTGAAGTATCGATTAAATAGTAGTTCACTTAACGATTAAATACAATTTAATCCACAGAAGAAGAAAAAAAAAATAAAAAAAATGTTACGATAAAAAGAAGAGTGATCTTGTAAGAATGAAAAATGTGCAGAAGCAAGCAAAAACTTTTTTTGTCTTATTCATAGCATTATTTTTGAAAATTGTTTCTTAAATGTGGTTGGTATTCTTCATTTTAAATAATAATAATGCAAATTTGTCACCGTTCCAGAACTTGGTAAATATATTAGTAATAAACTCCGTAGTTTTATAGAACAAATATGAAATAAAGAACGACATTTCTCTGAAAATATAAGAAATGTTTATATCGTTTCAACACTAAATCACTATAGACGATGAAACGAAGCACTAAACCTACCAATTTTCTGCAGCTTTTTCGCTTTGAAACTGTTTGCATTCGATTTGAGAATGGAAATGGAAATGGAAAGGAAATAGAAAATTAAAAATTGCAGCTAATACTTATCTACAGGAATGAGTTTAATTTTGTTACTCGGGGGTTTTTGAGGTCGCTGAACACGAATGTAATAATGACGATAGATTTCGAGCTATCTGATGGCCAGGATGAACCTCGTCTCCTGTAGTATGTTAATTTTATTCTTATTGAGTGAACAATCAGAATTCGTCGGTTTTCGAGATCGCTAAATACAAATATGATAGCGACGATGGTACTCGAGCTACCTGGTGCCCAGAAGGTACCTCGTCTCCCAAAGTTTTATGTTATTTTCATTCGAAATCAGTCAAAAGTTATTACTTGGAGGTTTTGGAGGTCGCTGAACGCAAATATTACAACTGCGATGATCTCCAAGGTATCTGGTTCTCAGGACTCTTAAAGGTTTTTGTTAATTTGTTATTTAAGGTTTTGATGAAAGTGTGGTATTAAATAAGAGTTAATATTTCTTGAATATAAATACATGAAAAAAATTTATAAGTAAAAAAAGATGATTTACAAATAATCGTATTACTCAAATTTATTTCTTTCTCAACTTCTTCTACACAGATCAGATTATGCTGCACTTTGTTTCGTTCATGATTGACCTGTTTTTAGTGTGTTTTGTCGCAATTGGGCACGTAGCCCATAAGAAACACGAAAAAATCGATAATGTAATGCAGTACTACAAATATATCAGAACAACACTTAAACAACGATAAAATACAGTGGTAAGTTTTATTTTAGTTGAAATTTAGTCACTGATGTATACAGCAATATTATGTAAGTTGAGATTAATTTTAAAACTTGTCCAATGTTGGCGATACATCGCAGATGTTTTCTCTCTGGTGGATCGAAAAGTAAACCTGAATTCACTTATTAACTTATATTTCCTTCGTATTTATTGCAGTGCAGTAGGATTTTTCTATTTAGGGTATGTCCCTTAAAAATGTTTTCTTTGGATTTGGTAATGATCTTGATATTATCATGATAGTATGCTATGGCTGAGCTAAATTTACTTATGTGAACTCATCTTACAGCTTAACTCAGTTATAATAGTATTCCTATAAGTATAATATAAATAATAGGTATAATGGAGTGTAAGTATACTGGGTATAATAACCCAGTTATCTCATTTCAGGAGTATTTGTTTATTACCTGATTTGTCTAAATTTGTATTTTTTTCGCTATTTGCCTTGTCTTATTTATGTTGTTTAGTTTTCTAATGTGTTGACATTCCGTATTACTTTTACCTGGCTGAACTTTTAAGTAATAAAAATTATTAATTTGTAGCCATTTTTTGTTTATTGCCCTCCCATTATCTTCCTTTCTTCTAGTAACTAATAAGAAACTAAATTAGACAGATATGTAGAGCAAAAATACAAGGTAAGTAGGTTTGCTTCCTATTATGGACTCTTAATGCATTATGTTTTTTTAGAGAGGTTTAGCCTATATTTTGTTTCTGTTTTCATAGTTCTCCATATTCCTTAATTTTCACTCTGAACAATTTGTACGTGACAAATTGCTAACGAAGCGATTCTTTTTTATATAAAACCTACTGACTGATATATACTGTTTTTTAAAAAACAGTCATTTTAATAATAATAATTTCAAATAGAGCGAGGAGAAGAATACGTAATATAACTATCTAACTTGGACGATAGATGTGTACTAGTATAAGAAAATTGTTAAATGAGCCTTTATGTGTAAGTAAAAGGCAGGAACTGCTACAGTGGAGACTTTAATATGTATCACTTGTTACTTCATCAGTGCTACCAACTACTCAGAAGGGCCAAATTTAATAAATTATGTGTTAAATAATTTTTTTGAAGTTTTCTATAAAGTTACTTGAGGTATTCTCAGGTCATGTATTAACGAAATATTTGTATTAAGCGATCTTGAAAATGACCCGAGTAATGACTTTTGACTAATTTTGAAGGAAAATAACATAAAACTCCAAGATACAAGGTCTACGCTGGGCACCAGGTAGCTTGATCATGACTGACTATAATGACTGCCGACTGTTTGAGAATGAGTTTAAAATACCCCAGGAGACGAGGTCCATCCTGGACACCAGGTAGCTCGAAGATTTCTGATCTGTTTTGCTGTATTACTGTGAAAGTTAGACAATGGACTCTAAAAGAGAAAAAATAATAAATACCTTTAAAATGTATATATACAGGCGAATGCTGAGAATTTCATAGGTACAAAAAGTTACCAACGGTGAGGTGCTTCGGCTTATAAGTAAACAAAAACAATTACTTATTATAATCAAAGAGTGGAAAATACAATACTTGAGCCATGTGTTGAGAGGTAAAAGATATAAATTACTTCAAATCATATTGGAAAGTAAAGTGCAGGGCAAAAGATCAGTTGGAAGATGCCAGAACTCGTGGCTGAAAGACCTGAGGAGATGGTTTGACCGCTCATCCACAAAAATTTTTCGTGCAGGAGTTTCCAAAACTACAATTGTGATTTGGATCGCCAATATTTAAAAAGGAGATGACGTAATAAGAAGAAGATATAATTTGGAAATGCATTTGCCTTATTCAAAAACGCAATTTTTATTTTGCCACTATGAATTTTGATTCCTGGCACCTTCTCGAATCGAATGCAAAAACTGTTAATTAATCTTTTTGCGGAAAATCCGTAGGTTTAGTAATTTTACAGCTTCATTTCCTTGCCTACCATGGAAACTAAATTGTTTATAATTTTATTCGCAGATAGCCATTGGATCCATAAAATAATTTTTCTCAGTGACTTCTAATACAAATGATTACTATTAAATGATTATTGCATATAATAATATAGATTATTAATTAATATTTTACAGGTCATATTTGAAAGTTATTAACCTTAATTCTGCTATCAATAACACATCTATCGAACTTATCGCAAACAGAAGTAAATGGAGATGGTATAAAAAGGTCTCTCTAGTAGGGCTCTCTGTAGATATATCACTGTCAATGGAAGCAAATTCATCCAAATCTAAAATTTTGTTACGGATTATAGGGGTAGATAAGGGGTATATCGTCATTTTTGTCAAATGTGGATAACATCAGGAAAGCCGTCTTTAGATAAAACATTTCACACTGTAACAGGAGATACTTTCTTCCAAGCAGCTGAAATTAAGACAAGTGTATTAGATAAATTTATGTTTTTCGCAATTCTCGAAATCACATCCACTCTCAATAAATGCTGAATTTGAGTTAATCAATTTAAAGTTCCGAATTATTGTTTAATATAAGGGTTGGCAATGTGAAGTGATGTTGGGTGGCAGAAATACTGTTTTAACAGTTTTTAATGAAACTTTTAAATGTGTAGTGACATTCTCTAGGACAAGAAGCGCTTTTCTGTTTTGTTTTTTTTATTCTATTGACAAATTTATGCAGCCGAGTTATCACAATTTCTTTTCTCGTAGAAGCATTTTGTTGTTGCTGTTTTAAAACAGTTGGGATTTTTAATTTTTCCAATTGCTAATGGATCTTCTATCGAACCTTATTTGCAAATAGTAAAATAGTCCAACGTTGTTTTACTGCCTTCTTCCCTACACAATTTTCATTTTTAATGCAAATGTCTTATTAGACATGGCTCTGTAATAAATCCCGGTTTCGTTAGCATTGTATACATCTAGTGGAGAATAATTCCTTAATATCAATGGTAACTTAGTTTTCCAATCTTCTATGTCGTCCAAACTAACCTCGGCAGACTCACCACAAATTAGTTTAAACGCCTGCAGAAACTTTTCAACCATTCAATTAATGGTGCAAAATTTACCATCTTCATACTACTTGCTGCCTCGAGTCCTTTTTCTTTAAGTGGCCACCCATATGTTGGAATAATTGCTTTATTTCTGGTTTTGCAAAACCAGTTAGACTACTTATTCCACTGCCAATCCTTCTGACTTTGGAAACTCATGTTTTTACTCCAAATTAACACTCAACATTCTTTTATAATTCGCTCTTGTTTTTTATAATATCGTTAATTTAAGTTTTTCCAACCCCCCATATTTTTTGGCAAACTTTCGAGAACTTAAACCATACTTTTCACTCTCGGCGATTATACTTTTTTTCTTTCAGCCACAAACGTTTCCTCTTTGCGACATATTATTATAGCAACTTAGAACCTTTCGAACACAGAAAACTTTAAACTAACCAAATAGGAAATAGTTAACAAAACTTTAAAAGCAATTAAAGTAAGATTCCTTTAAAATAGACAATATTAAAAAAAACTTGTGCTGAACAACATGTTTCCTAATTTTATGATATATAAAGATACAATAAATATCTCATTGCCCCCACAACAAAGGTATCCTTCCCATGTCAACAGCATAATATACCAGATAAGAGAGACGTCATAAAGATGTATAATGAATACAAGAGGTTAACATAATTTTATAAAAATAGCGCTATCTAGAATATATAAATGGATGATATTTTTTGTGTCAATCATCATTTCCTTCGTAGCAGTTGCAAAATCAACATGAAGATCGCATTTTTTATTGTATTTGTGCTTGGTAAGTATTCAATATATTAAAGAAAGGTATTAATTAATATCTAAATGAGATAAGTTGTTTGAATTCTGGTCTTGTCAGGTATGCCGCGCGGTAATAAAGCCCTGATTCATCAGCATTATATGCATCTCGTGAAGAATAATGCCATGGTAACTTGGATTCTTCTTCCTCTATGTCGTCCAAATTAACCTGTGCAGACTCACCTCAACCTTAACCTTACATATTTGAATATAGCAAAATAGTCAAACGATGTTCTGCTGCTGTCTTGTCTGCAATGTTTTTAATTTTAGCACATATATCTGTTTTTAAAAAGATTTTGTTTTTATATGAAATATGTTGACTTTAATGTTGTTTCGACTGCTAAATGAAAAACTTCTATATATGGGATGTGCGTGTGTTTACGTGTGTGTGTGTGTGTGTGTGTGTGTGTGTGTGTGTGTGTGTGTGTGTGTGTGTGTGTGTGTGTGTGTGTGTGTGTGTGTGTGTGTATCTACCTTTGAATGTTAACATTAAAACCTAAAACCTTAGTAATATATAAATTTTTATTTTATATGTACTGTTTGTAAGTATACTGTATTAAAAAAATTAGGTAAATACGTTAATGACTTTAGAATTATCAAAATTTTTATTTTTAGGTCTCATCGCATTTGGAGTATTTCAAGTAGAAGCTGGAAATGTCCAATCTAAACCAGTCACGGAAAAACCCAAAAAACACATCAAAAAACATTGATATATATCATTGATATATAGTATTATTTTAATATGATTATTAGTTTATATTAATTCATTTTGATCTTGAAATACAACAAGATTCTTACAACGAAAAACCTTTTACTAACCTAACCTCCAAAGAAACTTTCATAATCTTTTGGAAATATAATACTTATCGATTCATCATCATCATCATCTAGCCTTCATTTATCACGGCCACTGCTGGATATAGGACTCCCTTAAACTCCCCCATTCTTTGCGATTTTGTGCTCTTTGTTGCCAATTTTTCGTGATACCCCTGACGTCGTCAGCCCAACGTGTAGGTGGTCTTCCTCTACTATGTTTGTCTGCTCTCGGCCTCCAATGTGTAATTTTACTAGTCCATCGTGAGTCATGCATTCTCGCTACATGGCCTGCCCAATTCCATTTAAGTTCCGCTATGCGTTCCACAACATCAGCAATACTCGTACTTCTTCGCAGATTTTCGTTATTTATTCGGTCCCGCAACGCCACTCCCAGTATAGATCGTTCCATTCGTCTCTGTGTCACTCTCAATTTCGAAGCCGTAGTTTTGGTTAGAGTCATAGTTTCCGCCTCATAGGTCATGACCGGTAATACGCATTGGTCAAATACTTTTGTTTTGAGGCTAATTGGTATGTTGGCCTGGTTCTTATTTCGTGACCCAAATACGTATATTTCTCCACCAGTTCTACCACTTTGTCTTGAATAGTTAAATGGTTATTGGGGACCATATTTGTCATAAACTTAGTTTTGAAAAAGTTCATTTTGAGGCCTACCTTCGAACATGCAAAGTCCAATTCATTTAACATATCTGTGGCTTCTCCTAAATCAACTGTTATAAGGACAATGTCATCTACGAAACGGAGATAGTTAAGTTTTTCGCCTTCTATTGTTACTCCTCTGTGGTCCCAATTGACCATCTTAAAGGCATACCCTAATGCAGTTATAAATAATTTCGATGACAATGTATTTCCTTGCCTCATCCCACGTTTTATCGTGTATGTTACCAGTCATAGAGGCATTTTTGTAAATATTGTAAATAAGTTTACTATACCTATGGTCAATCCTGCTGTCATTCATTGCTTTTATAAGGCTGTCTATTTCGATCGTGTCAAACGCTTTACGAAAATCTATGAAAGTAAGGACAAGAGGTTTGTTGTATTCTATAGATTTTTCAATAAGTGTCTTTACAGTATGGAGGTGATCATTGGTACCATAATTTGATCGGAATCCTGCCTGCTCTTAAGGTTGGTAGAAATCTAAGTTTCTCTTCAATCTTGATGCCACTAACCTAGTGAAGTATCGATTAAATAGTAGTTTATTTATTGAATAAATACAATTTAATCCACAGAAGAAGAAAAAAAAATTAAAAAAAAATGTTACGATAAAAAGAAGAGTGATCTTGTAAGAATGAAAGGTATGCATAAGCAAGCAAAAAGTTTTTTTGTCTTATTCATACCATTATTTTTGAAAATTGTTTCTCAAATGTGGTTGGTATTCTTCATTTTAAATAATAATAATGCAAAGGCTATAGCGGGATAAAATGGTCAAAAGTGCCCCCGCACCAATCAGCACCGCGACTTGTGTTTTCAATAAAGCATACAAAAACATGACTTCATACAAATTTTTAGCTTCCCAGAGCTCATAGAACTTCCTTAATCTAAAAAAAGAAGCTTTTTTCGACTTTATTTTTTTCTGGACGCAATTTTGCTTTAAAAAACCTGAAAAAATGCATGAAAATGTATTGTTTAAATACAAAATATTGAAAAATTGAAAATAAAGCTCAGGAAAAATCATTGAAATTTTCAATAAGTTTTTAGGTTATGCTAATAATTTTTGGCTTACTTTTAAATAGTAATTTTTTATGTATTTTTTTTTTCGTTCTTTTAAATGGACAAGGCATAATTTTCAATTTCTAAGCGGAAAGCATCGAAAAATCAAAAAAACCGTTTTTTACTGATTTATTTGCGCATAACCTCAATACTAAAATTGGTAATTCAACGATGTTCAAAGATAAAATGATGATTCAAAGATAAAATTCGAATATACTACGTTTTTTATCTTTTCGCACTTTTTTTTTAACTTACCTCAAAATCAGATAGTCAGATGTATGCTTTTTCATCAATTTTCTTACGGGTTATGAATCATCATTGTTAAAATAATCATTCTTAACTTACAAATTCTCAAATTGCGAAAAAATCGTGATTTTCTAATATTTAGGTGCGGAAGCCCCTAAATTACCTCAAGGATCCAACTGCTTTTCATAATAGGACTTTGGCCCCCGAAGCGAGTGTTAGCGAGTACTGGTAACGTTCTCACTATTAATCTTTCCTTTCCCTCTTTGAACGCCCAGCATACAGGACGAAATTTTATTTGACTGGTCTCTTGACGAGGTAAGCCAAAAAATTCCTTTTTTCTTTTATATTTCAAATAAATATTTATGTTAGAGCCTTACCGAGAGCACTAATAGTTACCAGAACTATGTTTATTGGCCCGATGTTATCTTAATAGCTTTGGATTTATGGTATGTCTTCTGAAACCAGAATGTATAGTTGGCTGCCATTACATGACACCCTCAACAATTCGCAGGATTACCGTTATTTGGTATAAGTGCATTTTGTGGAATATCCCGTTTGCTTGGCCACCCCCATTCTATATATTTTTATGGGGATATTATGTTTCTGCTGCCAACAGATTCAATGTTTCGAAATCCAAGCCTAAGTACCTAGTTGGTAAAAATTATATCCTTTATACAAGCCACACAAGCATTTGGATAATTGCAATTTTATTTTTTTATTAAACAGTAAAGATTATTTATGTACTAAATAACAGTGCCGTGACTTAATATTGATCTTTTTACTACATATATATCTACATAATATATAAATATCTTTTATAGCATTTTTCATATAAAAAAGCTTGCACGTCATTCAAGATTTACGTCGTCAGAACCCCACAGCGTTGCCAAAACCTCAGAATAGTTAGTAAGTGAGGAATTTTTAAAATGTCAACTTTTTGTCAAACTATTATATTAACAAAATCCACAAGGAAAATAATTCCTGCAGCTGGCTGTATACCACGTATCACAAAAAGAGGTTAATCTTTGTATATGGGTATATTTTATACAAACCCTTAAAAGGGCTACATTAAAAACACGAACGTTTTCGGAACAACAGTTCCATCATCAGGTTAAAATACCTAAAATAAGTATAGACCATTTAATTAAAGCAAACGTGGTTTAAAATTTTGACTAAGGTTAGAAAAGCAAAATGGTTATACTTACAGGTTACCATGCCTGAGCCACCAAAATATTTGGGTAAAAACCCTTTAAAATATATTATGTTACCAAAGATAGTACATGATGTTGATAATATTATTTGATGTTTAATATTTTAATTAAATTTTACTTCAGGTAATATACACCCATGCTTTAAGTGAGTTCCAGTGTCCGGAGAGTAAACCTCTTCAAACGGACTTCAGCTGGTAACTGATTGACAAGATACCCATGAACGGTGTCAAAAACAAAATGTCAGTGTACCATGAAACAATATTAGTTAAACATAGCATTACTACAGCCAAAAGATTCAAAACTTGATGTTAAAATGATAACAGCAATCCAGGTGTTGGGATTTAAAATTTTTTTTTAATTATTTAATATTGGATATAAAAGATGTAAAATTACTGATGTTGTTAAAGGTCATGTTTAAGAGAATGACGTATGCATTAGGCAGCTTATGTTACTGTTTGTCGTATGGAGTGTGGTCTAAAAAGTGTAATTTGTGACAAATTAGCTTAAATATATGGAATTGTCCTTTTATGTTGCTCACATCTAGGACAAGGAAAATTGAATAGAATATATTTGTAGCTAATGTAAGACTTCGTATTTAAATGAAATTGTTTAAGTCTGCTCGTATGGTAAAAAGGTTTAATATTAGTGAGTCCAATAGATTGAGAAAAGGGATTAAAAATCTTCCGGCTGAAGGAATTAAAGATATAACATATGGAATTAATTTAAAATTGAAGCGAGTTACCAGCTGAAGTCCGTTTGAAGAGGTTTACTCTCCGGACACTGGAACTCACTTAAAGCATGGGTGTATATTACCTGAAGTAAAATTTAATTAAAATATTAAACATCAAATAATATTATCAACATCATGTACTATCTTTGGTAACATAATATATTTTAAAGGGTTTTTACCCAAATATTTTGGTGGCTCAGGCATGGTAACCTGTATTTTAACCTGATGATGGAACTGTTGTTCCGAAAACGTTCGTGTTTTTAATGTAGCCCTTTTAAGGGTTTTTATAAAATATACCCATATACAAAAATTAACCTCTTTTTCTTTTTTTTTATTATATTAACAGTAAATACACTTAGTTTTAAGACTACTGCAATAGATTAAAATACATAAGAAAACATTTTGATACACAATTGTATATTCTAAATTTTAAACTTACCTCTTTATGGCTTCAATAGTAAAAACGTTCCGCCATTATTTCTTATTCAAAATAAGCTATCTTATATGAAAGCTTATCAGTTTTTTACAGACTATTTATTTGTTTTGGCATAGCACAATCACAATACACAACAATAATTAGTTTTTAAAGTTATTAATCTAAATTTAATATGTATTTATAATTACAATTTAATAATATATATTATATTAAGATCAAATTGTGTAAGAAATCAAAACATAAACAAAATTCCTGCTCTAAAAACGCGGCAACACTTTATACACTTTTGCCACACGCTTAACTCATGTCACGTCAATAAAATTTGAAGTAATTCCGTATCAGTTGCGTACAATTGTCTAATATGCTTAATTAAAATTATTATTTTGTGGAATATTAGACTTAAAGAGTTATTTCATAAAATTTATATTATTAATAATAACAAATGTTTTTGGTTATTTAATTAATATAATTCTAAAATTTACAATATAATGATGATTACATTTTCTAATTATTACATTATGCTGACGCCTATGAAAGATCAAGCAGTTCCGTATGGGTTTCGTATTATTAGCTGTGTTAGAAAAATTTAAATTCTAAGGTTGATGATCTGAAAATTTTAAATACAAGTGACGTCACTTTGTATAAATCGTGACGTGCAAGTGTTTTACTTTGAAAAATGGTATATATAAAATATTTTTTTTATTTGAACGAATTTCGAAATTTTGTACAAAAAATTTTGTAAACAGCTTGAATATGAATTTTGAAAAAACCAGACTCAATCTCTTCCCGGCACGAGCAAAAGGGCCTAGAATATTTATGCACATAAGTAAATAGGTGCTTAAGTTAAACTAGGAACTCCCTAGAATAGTGCTATCAGGGAAAATAAATCAATCCCTGCCGTTAGTAGATTCCAGGTGTGTCATTTCCCGGGAAACTAGTACCTGGTAGAGCCTTTTGACTAAGGTCACAGATAAAGACTACAATGTGTGATGCGATGGCATAGAAGAGGATCTTAAATGGCGAAAATGGAGAAAAACATTCGGCGTCAATAGCGGAAGTGTAGAAATTCCACCTAATGCCTTTGTGAAAGCATTTCTCGTGACGTGAAATCGTTTGTAATGTGAAAGTTTTAATACAGCTCATATTTTAAATGTCTCATATTTGTTGCAAAAATTCAAGATCAAAAAATTATGTTTTGCTTTAAAGATTATCTAAGAATAGAAATTTCCTAGCGACCGATCAGTGGAAGTGATAAATTTTATGAAAATGGTTAGAAAAATGATAAAGATCGCGAACTTTTATTCATTTATTGGTTTTATAAAAACCTATTTTAGTTTTTATTTTTGGATGGCTCTGATGGAATATAGAAAGATATCGAATTTTTATCATCGAGTTAATACAAATTTTATTTAAAATATTGATTTTGACATGATAAATTAAACATATATGCGTAAATAGAAAAGTTATGTATATTATTGTCATTTTTAAATACTTATGAATATTGCATTTTAATTTGTATTATATTATTATATTGAATTATGTTGCACTGTATTGTAGTGTATTTTCTTATGTATATTATTGTCATTTTTAAATACTTATGAATATTGCATTTTAATTTGTATTATATTATTATATTGAACTATGTTGCACTGTATTGTAGTGTATTTTTTATGTATATTATTGTCATTTTTTAAATACTTATGAATATTGCATTTTAATTTGTATTATATTATTATATTGAATTATGTTGCACTGTATTGTAGTGTATTTTCTTATGTATATTATTGTCATTTTTAAATACTTATGAATATTGCATTTTAATTTGTATTATATTATTATATTGAACTATGTTGCACTGTATTGTAGTGTATTTTTTTATGTATATTATTGTCATTTTTTAAATACTTATGAATATTGCATTTTAATTTGTATTGTATTATTATATTGAATTATGTTGCAGTGTATTGTATTGTATTTTTATATTAATAACAAAATAAACAATGAATTTTACTACAGAGTATGTGTAAAAAAATTTTGCATTCAACTCCTTTCATCATATATGAAAATAAAAATATACATTTTCATTAAAATATTGATTTATTCCTTCATTTACTATACTCCTATTACAGGTCAAATGTTGTTTATTAATTTTAGTAAGTTGTTATTAATTATGTTTCTCTTTCTGCTATGTCTTACCTATAGCATTACATATGTAATGATTGTTCAGATTGACTACCAAATAAATTTATAACGGCGAATGCGTGTATAGAAGTGTAACTTCTACCGGCAGTCCCACTGGACTACCACACCCGTTTTTTTTTTTTCTTATAAGCTTTCACTTGATTATCCGATGATCTTTCCAAATGGTATCTTATACACTCTATAAGGGCATGCTTTACACTAAGTGGATCATTATAGTTGTCATATAAAGTGGGATTAGTGTGACCAATTATATACCCGTAGGTAAGTCGCATATGTCCTAAACGAAGTCTAGTAACAATCACTTGATAAGAATTTGATATTTCCACACAGGTGTTTTCACTTCGCGAAGGTTTGAAGTAAAATTGTTCCAATGGTTTTGTCACAAAATGAATTGTTCGGATTACAATAGCGGAAAATGTATTGGTAAAAGTTAAGTGCATTCTTTTATATTTAAGTGGTGGCTCTCCAGTTTCTGCTCTAGACTTTTTATTGGGCTTGTCCGGAATGCTTCTGTAGCTATTCTTAATGCCTTTGTTATTAGCTGCACATTGGGTTGTGCATATAAAAATCTTGTAATATAAGCCTAAATTAAGGTACTTGTAGAAACAGTGTTTTTAAGTCGGTTCAGATACGGGATATGACTTTGGGGGAAACATAAAACTAACATTCATTAATGGATCGTAAACCTTTAACTAAGACAGCTACAGTTTCGAGGTATGTTCTAAAAGGAATCCTTTGAGGCTTGGGTGTTTTATGAAGATAAATGACCAGTCCACCACTTGCTTTTCCTGATCAGGCATATTCTTATAAAAAGTTAAGTTATAAAATCTATGGCGCTGATGATCTTTGACAATTGTTCCTTGAAGACAAATGATAGATGATGAAAGATCATGACTAATATTTTTGGCATATTATAATGTCTATAAAACACATTTATTTTTTAATGTATTCAATTAAATGTTATATTTTAAATTAAACATTAAACTGCTAGAATAACACACTTGAAGTATACGTATCGGCTTCTGTATCCTTGTATTTGAGCTTTATGAGCTGTTTTTTGTATTTTAGCGGCCACTCGGATGTGCAATAATGGATTTTTAAATAAATGTTTGAGTGTCTAAAGTATATTTATTTATATTACTGATAAAATATTTTGCTTAAGATAAATATTTAAAAGTAAATCACTGTTTCCTTGTAAATTATTATTTTTTTTTTGGCAAAAGCATTGTAGATTTTTTTGTTTGTACTCTTTTTTAAGCATAGCGAGAAATCGAAAGTCTCATATTGATTTATGCGTCTGTTTCAAGAATTCTTTGAGGAAAGGGGGCACACAAACTAACGACGCGAAAGACGAAAAAAACACTCTTTATCTGTATCAATATTGCCAGAACATTATTATCTAAAGATCGAGATGTCAAAAGTAAAATGGGATATTATTGGAGTCAGTGAAGTAAGGCGACATTAAGAAATCCTGACAACACTAAAATCAGGGCATATATTTTACAGTATTACTAGTGAAACAGAATCAATCGGGGAACTCGATTTTTTTATACACAAAAGACTTGCAGATAACATAGTAATTCACAAGAGTAGCCTATTGAAGTGTAAAGCTAAACCGAAGGTATAAAATAAAGGTTATTCAAGTATATGCTCCAACAACGGACCATCCGAATGAGCAGATTGAAGAATTCTACGATAATATCTAAACGGCACTGAAAGAAACAGCAACACACTACATGATTATATGCGGCGACTTTAACGCAAAGATCGGTCTAAATCAGGATGAACAGGAAAGAGCACTGGGTAAAAAAGACCACAGAAGATGGACGTGGAAAAGCCCAGATGGCAAGATCAGAAATAAGATACACTACATAGTCAGTGACAAACAACATATATTCAACGATGTCACAGTCAATAATAGCTTTACCATAATCAGCGATCATAAAATGGTAAGAGCCAAACAGAAATTAGACTTAGTAACAGAAAGATCCAAAAGGGTTAGGAAGAAAGCCAACCTGATATGGAGGGACCCAACGAATTTATATGAATACCAAGACAATATCAATAAAATCCTACAACAAAATGAATGCATAAATAATGTAAATACCCTAAACGAAAATATCGTAGAAGCTATTCGAGAGACTCAAGAAAAGGGACGTCAAGATAAAAAAATAACCATTGAAACAAAGCAACTAATGAAAACTAGAAGATAAATCAAATGAAACAAAAGCATTGACGAAGAAAAATTACGAAAAATAAATAAAAATGTATCAAAAGCTATAAGGAAAGATGTAAAAAAATTTAAGAATGAAAAGGTCCACGGAACTATAGAAGAGAATAAAAGTCTGAAAGTCTTGAGAAGACGGCTAACAATGGAAAATGTGAAATACATAAACTAAAGAACAAAAAAGGAGTTCCCATATTAAATCTAAATATTAATAGAGTTTGGCTGCAGACCTTTCGAAAAACATTTTGCAAGCGAAGATTATGTTGACCGCCTAAAGTTAGGAATAAACAACATTCCTGAACTTGCCCGTCAACACATCCAGATAGCCAGTGACAGAATAAAAGATCAATATGATTCTCGATACAAGAGTGAAAGCTATGAAGTAGGTGATCTTGTTTGGCTTTATAATCCACAACGTCGTCAAGGCTTGTCTCCCAAACTGCAAAGACAATTGGAAGGTCCGTATGAAATTAAAAAGAGAATAAATGACTTAATATTCCGAATTAAGAAGTTGCCGAAAAGTAAACCAAAAGTAGTTCACATAAATCGTCTTTACCATATGCTGGCTTAAATGAAACAGAAGAAGCACGGACCCTTCAACATGAGATCAAAGATGACCGGCGACCAAGCTTTAATGAATTTATGTCAAATTACGCAAGGAGAAAGAGTGCTAGATTCGGCGTGAAGTTCAGAAGTTCAGCAGGATCTTTTTAGTGTTCCGCATAACGTCTCTCTAGCCTACTGTGTTGCCCAAGATCTTGAGATGAATAAAGGAATCTCATCCGTACTTTATAAGAAATTCGGTCGTTTGGACGATTTAAAAAACCAGCAGCCTAAGGTTGGAAGAGTACAGAGATTAGAAGATGGTTCTCGATCTTTGCTGTATATAGTGACCAGGAAGTCGTATACAGACAGGGCAACCTACGAGGATATATGGCGTGCTCTAACTAATTTGAAGAAAATCGTCTGTAATTACGACATTAAGAATTTGTCCTTACCCAAGATAGGCCATGCACCAGATAATCTGGACTGGAAGATTGTCAGAAGCATGCTTGAAGTGATCTTCCGAGAAACCGGCGTTCGAATTACTGTGTGTTGCATTAACCCGATGAGATCGTATCCTTCAAAGTCAGTAGACTGTTATTTCTTTCTAAGGGGTCCATGCAGAGCTGGAGAGCTCTGTAAATTCCGTCATCCTGAGCCTACATCTGGAGTTACTGATCGGGACGCTCAGATCTAAGAAGGGAGCAGTGTAACGAAATAGCTTATCTCCGATACGTCATAATTCTTAGAAGCAAAGATCTAGAGACCACAAGAATTGGCATTTCAATACCGCCCTTCTTCGATGGTTGTTTCGACGAGACGAATTAGAGGTGGGACTACGCCAGAATGTTCTCGAACATAGTAACTTTAGTATATATATATATATATATATATATATATATATATATATATATATATATATATATATGTATATATATATATATATATATATATATGTATATATATATATATATATATATATATATATATATATATATATATATTGTTATGGATCAGTTTATTGATCAGAAATAGAATAAAGAATTTTTTTATTATTTTAGTTAAAATTAAGTTAAAATTAAAAAAAATTAAGTTAAAATACAACCCTGTACTTATTTGTAATAGTTAGAATAAAAGAAGACATTGTTTCTGTGATGGAACAGTTTTTCCTTGAAAGACTGAGTGAATAGTGAAAGGACAATGGAACCCGTATAATTATATATTTAAGGAATAAACTTTGTAATTGTATTTTGCGGTGGACATTTTTCGAAAGTAAATAAGAATTAGATTTAGATATGAGATAACAAGAATTTGGAAGCTTATTTCTGTTGAAAAAGGCAAAATTGTTAATGGTTTCTGATAAATAATTTGAGTGAAAGTAGTTTATTTGTTTTAAATATTTTCTAAATCGGAAATAAGTGGGAAAGATAAATGCTTATGATTGGTTTAAAAAGGAATGATGGGGAATGAGAGAGTTGAGAAGGTTTGTCTGGGGAGATTGAAAAGATTATTATGTTACCGGCAGACCAGAAGAGAAGACGTGTTTTTTGTGTAGTCAATCTGAGTACCAGTGTTTTCGTTTGTTAGTGAAAAAGGTGGAAGCTGAGAGCAGATCAAAATCGAGAAGATTAATACCTCTTTTGAGTCTGCATAGTCCACGAGATATAATTGAGAAAGAAAGGAGAATTTGTGAATAAAGAGTACCGGTCAAAAGAGGCTTGGGCTTGTGTTTTCGGAGGAGTAGTTTGCTGGTATGCGGTTTGGATCGATGCTGAGAACGGGAAAGATTTGATGGTAGCCGGACATAATCAATCAAGGAAGGAACTGTGGTTTGATCGAGAGGAGACATCATTGGTGTAAAAAATAAAGGTCAGTCAAATAATTTGAATAAAAGAAAACTTTAAGATATTCTAAAGATAAAATCAAATATAAGCATACGAACTAAGATTCCAAGTTTCAAAGAGTTATTTTTTGTGAATAAATTATATTTTATATGGTCAATTTTTAGTAGATATTATTATAAAACAGATCAATAGATAGTTTGTAATTAAAATTAAATTTAGAGTATAGGAGTTTGTTGGAAAAGATAATTGCCCACAAAAGTTATTTATTAATATTCATCATATTGCTTATTGAAAATAAATAATAATTTGTGTGCATATTTATGTTGTTTTAATGTTAGTTCCGTTTCCTGTTCTATCCCGATTATGAGCAACTAGGAGTTACTGAACCCGCTAGAAGAGATATATAAAGTAAACTGATCAAAGTAAAATTAAGAAGGCACCCTGAGAATTTTTAATAGTAATTGATTTGTATGACTCTGCATAAATTAGTGAATTAATTAATTAAATAATTGGATTAATTAAATTAGTGTTAATTAATAATAAAACATCATAAAGCAGATCACAAATATATATATATATATATATATATATATATATATATATATATATATATATATATATATATATATATATATATATATATATGTAACGATGTTATGAGTTGAGTTTTAGTTGATAAGAGAGTACCGAACTGTAAACTTATAAATAAATATATTTATATAAATTCGAACCGCTCGTTTTATTTAATCTCGCTACAGTATATTAATTCCAAAAAGGGACTGTATTATAAAACTATCCAAACAGAGATCCCATCTAAAAGCTGGTTAATGACTATCAAGGCGACAAGGTCTTTATATCATATATATGAAGACTAAGGTTTGACCACTCCTTAGTTTCACAACATAAACATAAAATAGGACTGTGACATACAAAATATTGTGAATGTGGAGAATTAGGATCCGCAAAACACATGATATTAGATTGTAATTAAAAAAAAAGAAATAGATTATTATAGATCAAATTTATATTACACAATATTTAAGAAAACCTTTTAATCTACAAGCTTTGAATGCTACTAAAGATAAAAGTATCAATTAGATCCTAATTAAACACATTATTAATATAAAACTAAAATTGTGAAATTTTATTGTGAAAGTTAAAATATGAAAATAAAAAAAATAAATAAAAAAATTAATAAATAAATAGATAATTAAAAAAAGAATTAAAAAAAAATTAAAAAAAAAACACACACAAAGAGGGCCTAAACCTCCGAGGTGTTGAACCGGGTTTATGCACTAACGCTGTGTAAAAACAATTATATAATTTAATAGTTATTAGTAGGTAGTATTAATATTTAGTATAGCATGTAGTATTTTTTGTCTAATTCTTCAACAAAAACAAAAAAACGCTGACTAAAATATATATGTAGGTACCTATATAATATATTTGTAAATTACTATTGTAAATCATTATTATCAAATAAGTTATAAATATTCATAAATATAATATAATGAGTATAAGAGATATATTATAAGAGTAATTTTAATTCGTCTAATGGATTAAGTCCACAGTCAAAAGAAACCAACAGCACACACACATATTATCTTCAACCGTTAAAAAAAAATAAAAAGCGAAGCAAAAATTAATATTGTACAGCATCATTTTTGAATTCTGCAGAAGAAGCAAGTGCATTAATAAAAAATTTCCGCAAAGTTCCGACTTATAAGGAAGTGCTATACTTTCAGTAAGAATTCTTACTATCCTATAATATTCAGTAATAACGTTTTAATAATTAATAATAATTTCTGCACACATTTGGAATTTTTTATTTCAAAAAACCTAAGTAATCTGCATTACTTACGTTTTTATGGAATCAGCTGTTTTTCATAATGTGAAATAGTTTGTGTACCTATACCTCAGTGACGTGTGTAACTGCATCCTATAAGAGAAACGAATCGAAAATGAACTATATAAATTTGCCACTAACGTCAAACAATACAATGTAAGTTTGTTTCTAAAAAAGTAGCAGTACCCTTAATTAGTCGCCTGTTGGATAAATTCATATTGAGAAGTCGTCAATGTTAAGTATTATTGCTTGTTAAGGACGGAATAAGTAAGGACTGTACAATTAATTAAAATGAAGTAAGAAAATGAAAAACGAAAAATACCGATTTAATACGGATTTAAAATAGAGCAAGAAAACAAAAAAAAAACAATTAAAATGATATTATCTATCCGATAAAAGTGAATTGGTATATAGAAATATACCAATATACCATATAATACCTTATAATACCAAATATACCATAAATATATGTTGCAGGAAGAAAAACTACTGGTCGATATAAATTGTATTAATTGGTTTGTATCTTAAGAAAGCAGGGAATAATGCATTTCTCCGTCTATTTTTATTCCTCTATTTCCCCACATTAGAATTTTAAAGGCGTATTCGAGGACCGTTAAAATGAATTTAGGTGAGAGTGTCGCCCTGTTTCACACCTTGCTTTATATTAATTTCTCTGGTGGTATAAGGTAGTTTTACACGCATTGTAGCGTTTTGGTACAATGTTTATACTTATCCGGATGGTCCGTTGTTAAAGCATATACTTGAATAACCTTTATTTTATACCTCCGGTTTAGCTTTACGATTCAATAGGCTACTCTTGTGAATTACTATGTTATTTGCAAGTCTTTTGTGTATAAAAAAATCGACTTCCCCGATTGATTGGGTTTTACTAGTTATACTGTAAAATATATGCCCTTTTTTTAGTGTTGTCAGGTTTTCTTAATGTCGCCTTACTTCACTGACTCCAATTATATCTCATTTTACTTTTGACATCTCGATCTTTAGATAATAATGTTCTGGCAATATAGGTACAGATAAAGAGTGTTTTTTTCGTCTTCCACGTAGTTAGTTTTTTGTGCCCCCTCCCCTCCCAGAATCTCCCTGTAAAAAGAGTACAAACAAACAAATCTACAATGCTTTTGCAAAAAAAAAATAGTAATATACAAAGAAACAGTGATTTACTTTTAAATATTCAAGGAGCAAAAGAGTTTACCAGTATTATAAATAAATATAACTTAGACACTCAAACATTCAGCTCAAACAGCTCATAAAACTCAAATACAAGGATACAGAAGCCGATACGAATACCTCAAGTGTGTTATTCTACCAGCTTAATGTTTACTTTAAAATATAACATTTAATTGAATACATTAAAAGATAAATGGGTTTTATAGACATTATAATATGCCAAAAATATTAGTCATGATCTTTCACCATCTATCATTTGTCTTCAATGAACAATTGTCAAAGATATCATCAGCGCCATAAATTTAATACCTTAACTTTTTATAAAAATATGCCCGATCAGGAAAAGCAAGTGGTGGACTGGTCATTTATCTTCATAAAACATTTAAGCCTCAAACGATTCCTCTTAGAACAGACCTCGAAACTGTAACTGTCTTAGTTAAAGGTTTACAATCCATTACTGAATGTTAGTTTTATGTTTCCCCCAAAGTCATATCCCGTATCTGAACCGACATAAAAATACTGTTCCTACAAGTACCTTAACTCAGGCTTATATTACAAGATTTTTATATGCACAACCCAATGTGCAGCTAATAACAAAGGCATTAAGAATAGCTACAGAAGCATTCCGGACAAGCCCAATAAAAAGTCTAGAGCAGAAACTGGAGAGCCACCACTTAAATATAAAAGAATGCACTTAACTTTTACCAATGCATTTTTCGCTATTGTAATCCGAACAATTCAATATTCATCATCACTCAACAACTACTGGAGTTGGGGCAGCTGTCGTTACTCAAAATCTTACTCTTTATATATTACAGTCTCCACCTCATTAACTCCAATGCACTTATAATTACCAATAAACCTCAATTCCATCAATACAAATAACCAATTTTAAACAACATATTAAATTGCTCTCCTAATTAAAAATGAACTAGCTACCATACAAAACATACTCTACAATTTATATGAGTGCCTTCACAAATTGGTTTTCAAGGACATGAATCGGCGGATTGCGTAGCTCAACAAGCAACAACCAGTGAAAACAGCAAGTCAAATTATAAATATAGTGTCAAATCATTTGTTAAAGTCCTGAGCGAAAATTTGTGACAAAACCATTGGGACAATTTTACTTCAAACCTTCGCGAAGTAAAAACACCTGTGTGGAAATATCAAATTCTTATCAAGTGATTGGTACTCGACTTCGTCTAGGACATATGCGACTTACGTACGGATATATAATTATAGTAAAATTCATTAACCGATGCAGGAAGATGTAAACATTACCACGTGTAGGCCTGCAGCAGGGCCGCATTTGGGATTATCTTTTTGTTTAGTCAGAATATATATTATCTTCTAAAATACGAAATTTATATTTTAATTTTGCAAAAGTGCTCGACAAAGAACCTGATTGTTTTAGTCGATATCCGATAATAGGAACCATTTATACAGGGCGAAAAACCCAAGAATTAATTTTTTTGCCAACAATTTTATGTACAGAGTGCCTGCAAAAAATATAAGTTTTATTTTTAATTTTTACTATACTTAGTTGTTTGTACAATTCTAAAAAGGTTCATAATAATAATAACAAAAAAATACCCATTACTCAATTATGTTGAAATAATATATATATATATATATATATATATATATATATATATATATATATATATATATATATATATATATATATATATATATATATATATAATTATATAATTTTTAATATGTCGTGACTCGTCACTACTAAATTATCTAAATCTGAAAATTTTGGGGAATGCATATGTAGGTACTATAAATATGTCATAAGAACTAAACGTAAAGTCAAGCAATGAGGCATGCAAGTCATAGGTTTAATGATAACTCACCGGTAAAACATGACGGCAAACAAATTCAACAAATTGTTTTTATATATTAGTTTTTTCGTTACCGTTAAGTTTGGTAGGAAAGCGCTGTTGCCAAATAAAAACATATGTATTTATTACAGCAGCTACCGGCCAAACCATGCCATCATGAATTGCCATCAATCAATGCCATCGTGAATTGGTGTCAGCATATAAACATTACGTTTGTTTTTCCAGTTCACTGCTAAAATATTGTCTTTGGTGCTCTTGTAAAACGTTCCATGCGGTACATTTTGCGAAAACGTTGGAAAATATTTTCGGTTTCATTTCACCGTACTACATACACACTGTTTTTGTCACACAAATACTTGATAAATTTGGACTTGCGTACCAATTGTCTGTCTAGAATATATGTCCTTGATTTTCATATTTGGTTATAAAATATTTTACTATGCTACCACTAAATCCTTATAAATTGTCTCGCACTAATGTAGCACCGTATAAACTGTTAATAAATCTGATACTATTCCAATTTCACCATCACACAGCACAAACATTTTTACTCCAAATAGGTGTCTTTTCGAGGGGATATATCTAAAAAAGGAGATATGTCTAAAAAGGAGTCTGGAGATATGTCTAAAAAAGAGTCTGTTATGCTCCGCTGGATTTACATTGTCGACGAAGTGTAAATATCAAAGTAGTTGAAGAATGCGATCTCTGGTCATATATTTTAGGTCAGACATACTTTTGGGTCAGAAATACTTTTCGTCCAGCGAATTGATGACTCGTTTTGTATTCCTTTATCACCGTAAACACACTTCTATCACAAACTCCAACTTTATTAGCCACTTTTTTCACAATATCTTTAACCACTAACCCGGGATTTTCTTGTCTTTCACATTTAAAAACATTTAAAATGATTTCTTTAACTTCAACGCTAAGAGGGCTCTTTTACTTCGTTTTCGAGGAGGACTCCATGTATTTTCAACCAATTCATCAGCAGAATCAGTGGATGACATTTTTGGTTTCAATATCAGTTATTGAAATACGTGGTTATTGTTACAGTAATCACAATCACGTATAGATAGGGTCGTTATACAAATAAAAATATATACTTAAATAGTTTTAAATCGCACAACAAATAATTGCTAATTCAACATTAACAGCATAAATATAATTCATTGTCCTTTAACCATCAATATGACTAAAAATATACTCACAAATCGATTCCAATTACAAAATTTCAATACCGAAATATAATACCTACTTAAATCGTGTCCGAACCTGTATGAGTTCCGACGACGTCGGCAGTAACGAAATAAAGATGGACATTTCGGTTAGTTTTTAAATATTCTTAAAGAATTGTTACTTGCATGTATGCATAAAATATTCATTAATTTTATAAATCGGATTATTTTTTTACTTACTATGTATCCAGTGATAAAAATAATTTATATACTATGCAATAAACACTAATAGTTGAGAAAATAAAAAAATTAATAAAGTGTCATAATTTCACTGTTACTTATCGGAACGAGTAGACTCATTTGGAACATCTTTACCAATTATCTGTTAAATTTATCTTTGTTTATACGCCCTGCATCGCTTAACGAAAGTAGGTATAGTAACACTAATCCCACTTTATATGACAACTATAATAATCCACTTAGTGTAAAGCATGCCCTTGTAGAGTGTAAAAGATACCATTTGGAAAGATCATCGGATCATCAAGTGAAATCTTATAAGAAAATAATTGTAAAAGTAAACATTTGGTGAAATTCCTCAAAGGCTATAATATACTAAACAAAATTTAATATTTATAAATAAATTATCTCATGCATATTTATAAATGTCGCTAATAATCTCAGAGGTTGATGCAACTATGTAAAATAAAAAAAAACATTTTTACCGAATTTAATAGTTTTATATTCAGAATTTATATTGACGTCCTCTAAATATCTGCTTTGTAATTCTGCTGATAAACTACAGATAATTTTGCCATGTGTAATCTGTGATATTTTTAAAATTCGTAATTACTTTTATTTATTCCTAAATAAATATTTCTTTATGACGTATTAAGTTAAATTGAAATTAAATTTTCCTCATTTATAATTAGTCCAGTCGTCAGGGATTTGAGCTTTAAAAACCATACGAACAAACTGGTTTTTGCGAAGAATGTCAATTTTAAGACCCCAAAAGATACCAAAAAGTTTGCCACTCCTACCCTGAGGCTTTCTACTAAAACCCCTCTCGTATGGGAGGGAAAACGGAAAACATTGATTCACCAAGAATCTATACGCCCTAGAAAAAAATGTGTCAAACAAAAAATGTAGCTGATCAAAATCAATATTTTAAATAAAATTTGTATTAACTCGATGGTAAAAATTCGATATCTTTCTATATTCCATCAGAGCGATCCAACAATAAAAACTAAAATGAGTTTTTATGAAACTATTAAATGAATAAAAATTCGCGATGTTTATGATCTTTCTAACCATTCTCATAAAATTTATCACTTTCACTGATCGGTAGCTAGGAAATTTCTATTCTTAGAGCCTAATCTCTAAAGCAAAACATAATTTTTCGATCTTAAATTTTTGCAACAAATATGAGACATTTAAGGAGCTGAATTAAAACTTTCACATTACAAATGATTTCACGTCACGAGAAATGCTTTCACAAAGGCATTAGGAAGAATTTGTACACTTCCGCTATTGACGCCGAATGTTTTTCTATGCCATTTAAGATCCTCTTCTATGCCATCGCATCACACATTGTGGTCTTTATCTGTGACCTTGGTCAAAAGGCTCTAACAGGTACTAGTTTCCCGGGAAAGGACACACCTGGAATCTACGAACGGCAGGGATTTATTTATTTTCCCTGATAGCACTATTCTAGGGAGTTCCTAGTTTAACTTAAGCAACTATTTACTTATGTACATAAATATTCTAGGCCCTTTTGCTCGTGCCGGGAAGAGATTGGGTGTGTTTTTTTCAAAATTCATATACAAGCTGTTTACAACATTTTTTGTACAAAATTTCGAAATTCGTTCACATAAAAAATATATTTTATATAGAAGATATTTATATATTATGTAGATATCTAAGTAGTTAAAAGATCAATATTAAGTCACTGCACTGTTATTTAGTTCATAAATAATCTTTACTGTTTAATAAAAAAATAAAATTGCAATTATCCAAATGCTTGTGTGGCTTGTATAAAGGATATAATTGTTACCAACTAGGTACTTAGGCTGAGATTTCGAAACATTGAATCTGTTGGCAGCAGAAACATAATATCCACCATAAAAATATATAGGATGGGGTTGGCCAAGGAAACGGGATATTCCACAAAATGCCCTTATACCAAATAACGGTAATCCTGCGAATTGTTGAGGGTGTCATGTAATGGCAGCCAACTATACATTCTGGTTTCAGAAGACATACCATAAATCCAAAGCTATTAAGATAACATCGGGCCAATAAACATAGTTCTGGTAACTATTAGTGCTCCCGGTAAGGGTTTAACATAAATATTTATTTGAAATATAAAAGAAAAAAGGAATTTTTCGGCTTACCTCGTCAAGAGACCAGTCAAATAAAATTTCGTCCTGTATGCTGGGCGTTCAAAGAGGGAAAGGAAAGATTAATAGTGGGAACGTTACCAGCACTCGCTAACACTCGCTTTTGGGGCCAAAGTCCTATTATGAAAAACAGTTGGATCCTTGAGGTAATTTAGGTGCTTCCGCACTCGGCGGATAGATGGCGTGAGCAACATTAATTTGAGTATTTACTAGAAATCATAATAATATATGTTTGAAACTTTGAAAAATAATTTGAAACTTTTAAAAGGGTTACACTAGTAAATCCTGTATCAACAGTAAATATTAAACCAACAGATCTAAATGTGTTGACACACCGTCAGCGTGCAAACCGATTAAAAATTCTGAAAAATTTTCTACAATATGAAACCAAGTTTTTACCATAAATTTGATTCTAAATTGAATTTTACAATGTAAAACAATTACAGACAAGAATAGGTTCAAACAAGGGTATGTTGTTTTGATGGAAAAACACCTTAAAAGATGAAGGCCATCAGACCTTAAAAGGTACATACTAATTTTATTAAAAGCGGACGAATTATATCTTTAAAGTTTATTACCGATGATTTAGTAAACATATTGTTTACTAATATAATACCATTATAGCAGAAATTGTCGCACATGGGATGTTTGTTATTGCATTGTGTATTTGACTTTTTGATACTATTTTTGGAATTTATTGGATGAAATTTTATGCTTAGTATTAAGACAATCTATAGCACAAAACTGTTTTTATTTCTGCAGAATTTTCGTGGAAATTCAGAAGCAATATAATTTTTTGTTTTATTATACTATTGATTTTTTTTTTTGTTTTTTTATTGTTAACTAGCTGACCCGCCGAACTTCGTATCGCTGTCAAATTAAATATTATATTAAACTTCAATTAGCTCCTCTTTCGAGTCTGTTAAGTGACAGAAATTTTTGGGTAATGAAATGAATCCGGTCGAAATGTCAATAGCGATTTTACCATTTCCAATATCTAACAACTGCTTCAATAACACAATTGCACTTTGATCTTGTTGGAAAAACACTTGTTATTGTCTGTTGGAGCTTCTTTCCATGCCGCCACAAATCGTATGATGTTAGGCATGCATTTAGTTTATTCACAACAGTTAATTGGAAAATGATTATTAAATAAGGAAAAATAGAATCATGGTTCCAACAAAAATGTTTTTGATTGTCACGAATATCTTTCAAAGTTCTGTCCAGGCCATGTAATATCCGCTTGTGGGCCAATATACATTTATATAAAACGATTAATTCGATTAATTAAACCAACGCTAGGACTACTGCTTTCTGATCTTTGCCAATACTATTAAAATTAGTAATGTTTTTTCTGTCCATCCCGGAGCATCAAGGAAGTAAATTCTACCGCATCCAATATTCGCAGATTCTATCACGAAATCCTTTGTTGTTGATTTAATTGTAGAAAATTTGTATGTTGTCAAGCCTCCCTTTAACCCGGCAACTGTGTTGTGGGTTGAAAATCACTCACGTGGTTCAGTAGCGCTTGTTAAAATAGTGGCAACATCGCTAGATTCATCTGGCGCCACGAGTACCTTCCCATAATATAACAGACCTTGTATTGCATCATAAATTTCAGTATATAAATCAAATTTGAGTGAGTGGGTTCGCGTTCTTTAGACTTGTGGGTGATTTTAATCCCACCACATAGTTGAAATGCAGTATTATTTAGTTTTTGGGTAATTTTAACCCCACAACACCGGTTAATTATTAACCTTCCGTTACTTGCGCACGAAGTATGAGACCGGCCCTGTAAATAATTTCCAGTAACTCTGATAGTCGTGGGGATTTGGAATTGCTGCTTCATGTACCTCTTACCTCTTCAGTTGTCGGTCAATTATCGTTGAAGTCTGCGTGTAGTGTAAAAAAAGAGCATTAAAATTTTATTATTAGGCAACACGGTCCGGTACACCGTTTCCGAGTATTGTGGACACATTGTTGTGTTTTGTATCAGACATTGAAAGTTTTACTCTGCAAGGTGATTTAAGTTCTTTTTATTATTTTCAATGTTTATATATTTGTATATTTATAGGTATATGGATATGGATTACGAGACGGAGAAAAAGATATTATTCAATTTATTTGAGGAAGTATCGACTGATGAGGAAACGTATGAAGATGATGATCAATAAAATGAAATTGACTATGTAGAAGAACGATCTAAATGTAGTGATACTGAACAGGAATTTGAAGCCGATCAAACAGAGGAAGAAAATGTTAGTTTCAGAAGGAAGCCGTACTTTATGGGTAAAGATAAATTAACAGTGGAAAAAACGTTGTCCACCAAAGAATGTAAGAACACGCAGTACCAATATATTTGTACGATTGCCAGCTATAAAACAATTTATTAAAACTCACTCAACACCTATTGATATCTGAAATTGCATTTCTGATGAAGAAATGGTAAATCTAGTTGTTGAATGTACAAATATATAAATTCAAAGTGTTACAAATGATTACAGTAGACAAAGAGATGCAAAACCTACCGATATTGCCAAAACCAAAGCCCTAATTAGTCCCCTTTATCTTGGTGGTATTAGAAAAGCAAATAACATGAATTTAAAAGATCTCTGAAAAACAGATCGCGCACTGACATTGAAACTTTTCGACTTGTAATAAGTAAGCCTCGATTTCAATTTATTTTACAATGTCTGCGATTTGATAACATTCGCACCAGACATGAAAGAATACAAGTAGATAAACTTGCTCCAATACGAACATTGTTAGAAAAATTTAACAGCAACATTAAAAAATGCTATTCTCATTCTGGTTATGTTACCATAGATGAGAAACTAGAAGCTTTAAGAGGAAATTGTAGTTTTAGACAATATATTCCTAGCAAGCCGAATAAATACGGTATAAAAATTGTTGCCATTTCCGATGCAAAACAATTCTATACCACTCACTTAGAAGTTTATGTCGGAAAACAACCAAATGGCTCTTTTTAATTTAGTACAGCGACGCAAGACGTAGTAGAAAGACTTTGTGTACTCATTTATGGAAGTAATAGGAATATTAATGTAGATAATTAGTTTTATAGTGCGCTTCTAGCTGATAACTTTAAATCAAAAAAATTAACTTTAGTGGGTACTATTCGAAAAAATAAAAAACAGTTGCCATTAGAATTTATACAAAATAACGGCAGGGGCATTGGCTCTTCAATGTTTGAATTTATTGACGGAATCACCTTGGCTTCGCATATTCAAAAAAAAATCGAAACGTCCTACTTATCTTTACAATGCACCATGGAGATGATATTGATCCTACTACAAATAAACCTGAGATGATAATTATATATAATGAGACGAAGAGCGGAGTAGATGTGGTAGGTAAATTATGCGCGCAATAAATTGCACCTGTGCCACAAGACGATGGCCCATGGTTCCTTTTTTAGTTTGTTGAATGTAGCAGGAATAAACTCTTTTGTAGTTTATACTAGTCTAAATGAAGAATCTAAAACACCACGTAAAGAATTTTTACTGCAACTCTCGATATTACTAACCAGTGACTACCAAAAAGTACAGGCTATGTCTACCAGTTTACAAAGAACCTTCAGAATGAGGCTTAGGGAGATATGTCGCTTACCAGCGGAACAAGTACCAGTCATATTACCTGGAGCTCAAGGTTGCTGTGCTGTTTGTCATTGGCGAAAAAATAGGAAAACAAAATATTACTGCCAAATATGCACAAAATATCTGTGTTTGGTTACATCATTGTGTAATTCATGTTATGAAAATTTTAATTATTATTTCTTTTTTTTGTTACAATTACTCTTTATTTTTGATTCTTTTGTGTATTGAATTAATTTCTTGAAGTTCCTAGTAAACAAATTTAACAATACTCAACGTATTTTTTTAATTTTTAAAGTTTTTTGTATATATAAATGGATAGCAATGAAAATTAGTTGAAAAAAACGAATATCTACAAAATTATATAATCATATATTCATTAAACAATATAATTGTACACAATTTTCAAAAAAAGAAAATTAAAAATATTACTAACCTATTTTTCGGACCTGGTCTTCTGCACCGTGCGCGAGTATTCGATCACAGAAAATTGGCGCGAGTAACGGAAGGTTAACAGGTAGGTTCTTATACTAGCACAATTTATCTTGATTTATTTAACAAAAACATACATAATTTAATTGGTAGGAATATTGAAAATTGATTAGCTATTCTTAATTTCAGACATATAGAAATATGTGTAGTTGGGAGAAAGAACAAGAAGCTCTCTTGAAGCTTTGGCAGGATGAATTAACTGGATCAGAGTTAGGATCAGAAAGCGAATCTGAAAATGAAAGTCGGCAGGTTAGCCTTCGTCCCAGTGAGGATGTTTTAGAAAACCAACTTTAATCAGTGGAAAATTGTCAGCCTGGAACTTCTAATAAGGAAAGTCTATCATCGTCGGAAGAATCTTCTCGAGACAACAAAAAGTTTGAAGACAATAAAGTAAAACAATTTAAGTTTTTTATCGGACGGAATGGGAAAACAAAATGGGCAAAGAACTGTCCTAATAAATCGGTTAGAACACGACAAGAAAATTTAATTACTTTACTTCCCGGTCTTCGAAAAAATGCAAAACATTGCAAGTCGCCCATTTCTTGCTGGTAATTGTTCGTGGATCATATTATTGTAGAATATATTGTCCAATGCACTAATAAAAAATCAGTTTAGAATTATAATGACCAACATAAATATATCACCAAGCCTACGGACGCAGAAGAAATTCGTGCAGTTTTCGGATTATTGTATCTATCAGGCGTTTATAAAGCCTTCTTCTTCTGCCTACTTTATAAATAGGCTTAATGCCTGTTTTACTTCGGTTTTTAGCTTCAATTGACGTTGTCTGACCATCTTTTCCTCGGTCGTCCCAATGATCTTCTTCCATTTGGCGATTTGTCTCTTGCTATTCGTACTATTCTATTTTCTGTCATTCTTTCGATGTGTTGATTCCATTCCACTTTTCTTCTTTTGGTCCACGCGTTTATTTCCTCTATACCACATCTCGCTCGTATTTCCTCACTTCTTACTCTGTCTCTAAGAGTTTGGTTTGTTATTTTTCGTAAGACTTTCATTTCTGTTGTTTCCAGTAGTGTTTGTCTTTTCGCCGTATCTGCTCTTGTTTCCGCTGTGTACGTTTATCGGTCTTATTGTTGATTTATATATCCTGGTTTTCGTTTCCGTTGTGAGGTATTTGTTTCTCCAGATTGTGTTGTTGAGACATCCTGCTGCTCTGTTTGTCATGTTCACTTGTTTTTGTACTTCTTCTTCCAATTTTCCGTAGCTTGACAGTTTTATTCCCAAGTATTCAGTTTCCATCACTTGTTCTATTATTTTGTTATTTACGACTAGTTTACATCGTCTCGGTTCCGCTGATATCACTATCGTTTTAGTTTTCTCTGTTGAGATCTCCATGTTTTATATGTGCGTTGTATCTTCGAATTCTTTAATTAATCTTTATAGGTCATTTTCATTTTCGGCTGTTATTATGGCGTCGTCGGCGTAGCATATAATCCTTATTTCCTTTTCTCCCATTCTATATCCTCTTCTTTTTTTAACTTTCTTTATGATTTCATCCATTATCAGATTAAATATTAATGGGTTCAGCGATTCTCCTTGTCTAATGCCAGTTCATATTTGATAGGTTGCGATAGTTTTCTTTATATCTTACCATAACTATGTTATCTTTATATATATTCTCAATGGTTTTTACTAAATCCAGTGATATTCCCTTTTCATATAATAAATGTATCGCGTCCCGAATTCTCACTATCAAACGCTTTCTTCAAATCTATCAGACACATATATGCTGGTTTGTTGTATTCCAGCGACTTTTCTTTTATTTGTCTAATTACAAAAACTGCATCCGTGCATGATCTTCCTGTCCGAAATCCTTGCTATTCCTCTTGCAGAGATATTCGTTCGTTTATTTTTGTCGCTATTATTCTTATTGTCAATTTGAGTGTTGTATTTAATAGATTTATTGCTCGATAAGTATTGGGGTCTTTCTTATCTCCTTTTTTGAAAAACACCACCATGATCGCTCTCCTCCATTCATCTGATATTCTGTTTGTGGTGATTATTTTATTAATAAGAAGTTGCAGTTGTTGTACAAGGTGATCACCTCCATATTTTAAGAGTTCATTTGGTATTTGATCTTCTCCTGGTGACTTTCTGTTTTTTAATTTGTTTATTCCTTCTTTCACATCATTTTGGGTGATTTCGGTCTTTTCCTCAGTTATTATATTTGGCGTTTCTGGTAAAGGTTCTTCGTTTTGTTTTTTAAACATTTCTGTCAGGAAGGCCACCCATGTATCCTCTTGTATGTGTTCTATTTCAACTAGTTCTTTCATTTCGCTTCTTTGTTGTCTTATGAAGCGCCAGACTTATTTCTGTTGTCCATAGAAATCTATCTCTAGTCCTTTTGTGAATCTTTCCCAGCAATAGGTTTTTGTTTTTCTTACCAATTGATGAGTTTCAGTTCATATTCTTTTATATTCTTCATATGATTCATTCGTTTTTTCTGACTTATATTTTAGGAAAGCTTTCTTTTTTTGGTGACATTTTTGTTTAACCTATAGAGTAAACCATGGTGTTTTCGTTGACCACTTTTAGTTTATTATTTTTATTCCAAGGGCTTCTCGGGCAGCATCCAGAATATTTTTCTCAAGTTTTCTCCAGCTAGTCTCTACATTGCTTTCATTTTCGATATTTTCCATTTGTATTTGCTGTTCTAGCCTGTTTTAATATAATGATTTTATGGAGTCATCTCTTAAATTTTCAATATTTATTATTTCCTCTGCATTGGTTTGTTTAAGCTTCTCTTTCCATCTTTCATTGAATCTAATTTTACCAAGTACCAAATAGTGATCGCTTCCCACATTGGGTGACGTCAAACTTCTCACATCCACTATCTGTTTATGGTGAATCTTTCTGTTTGTGACCACATAATCTATCATTGATCTATGTCCTCTTGTATTTTCAAACGTGTATTTGTGTTGAATTTTATGATCAAAAAATATGTTGGTTATCGTTTGTTTGATGTGCAGAATTCCACCATTCTTTTTCCGTTTTCATTGATAACTCTTTCATTAAACCTTTGTTTATAAAGCCAATAGGTTAAATCTGGAGGATCTTTGGACTACAGATGGAACAGAAATCAACATTTTCAGGCTAAAAATGAAAGTGAATGGAATTAAGAACGAAAAAGAGTAGATAAACTGGCAGCTATACGAGCTGTTTTTGATCAATTTGTATCCAACTGTCAACAATATTTTATTCCTAGTCGATACTTGACGATCGACGAAATATTAGAATTTTTTCGGGGACGTTGTTCCTTTCGGAAATATATCCCCAATAAGTTGTCCAAATATGGAAATAAAATATTTGCCTTAGTGGATGCCAAAACATTCTACATTTTACATTTAGAGGTATATGTTGGCTTATAGCCTGAAGGACCATTTCAATTTAGTAATATACCGTTTAATGTAGTAAACAGTCTTCTAAATCCAATCCGTGGTACTAACCGATAATGGAATATTTGCTTAGTAAACATCGGTTAACATCTGCTGGAACTATTCGTAACAACAAATGGGAAATACCGACCATATTTTTGAACTTCAAGAACAGAGCTGAAAACCACGCAATTTTCGGAATTAAAAAAGGCATTTCTTTGGTGTCCTTTGTCCCGACGAAAAATAAAATAGTGTTAGTAGCTTCTTCACTTCATCATGATACAGAATTTGATCACAAATTAAATAAACCTGAGAATATAGACTTTTCTAATCACACAAAAGTTGGCGTGGTTATGGTTGACGAAATGTCTGCGTTATAATATAATGTGTCTCGTAATAGCAAGCGATGGCCTCTAACAATTTTTTTTCACTGCTTAATAATGCAGGAATAAATAGTTATGGTATTTATCAACATAACAAGCCAACTGAAAAAGTAAAACGCAGATTTTTTTTTTAAAAGAACATGGTTTGGCACTAATTAAACCATATATTAAAAAAAGAGGTAACAATCAAAGAATACCATCAGCCATAACAGCGAAACTAAAAAGAAATGACAGCGGAGAGGACTATCAAGGACCTCCAAACAAGAAACAATGAACAACATGTGAAGTGTGTCCCCGTGGAAACGACAGAAAGTACCAAAAAATACCATTTTTCTTTGTCTTGAACATTGTGTATATTTTTGTTGTAAATGTGCAAATCATTTTTAATTATGCAATTATTATTACTCTTTATAAAATTTGTATTTTTTTTATTCTATATCTCTAATAAAAATTTTGGTAACAAAAATTGTGGTAGTGGTTTAAATATAAACTATATTTTAGTATATTTTTTGAATCGTTCAATTTTTAACGGAAATTTTTAAAATGATTTAACTTTGAAAAAGATTATATAACAATATAACTACGATTTAAAATTTTAAGGTTACATGTAAACATAAAATATTTACTCAATTTTATATATAAAAAAAAAATGGAGCATCAGAGCGGCATTTGCTGCTGCTCTGAATAAAAAAAATCTATCCCGTCGTAGGACAATAATTATTGAAATAATTATCTGTCTGCTTTGCAACTTGTAGAAAGCACAGTGGTAAAGATTGGAATTCAGTTTCGCTAAGTAGGAAATCTTATGATTTCTCTTGTTGTTATTAGATGGCGTTGTAACGTCTGTAAATAATTACTTCGATAATTATTGTCCTACGACGGGATAGATTTTGTTTCGATTCAGAGCAGTACCATATGCCGCTCTGATGAGACCTAAAGGGGTTGAAATACGTATAAGCGGCTTGCCGCTGCCCTGCATCGAAATAAACATCTAATACCGTCATTATTTTTCATTTCTTTACTCTGTTTGAAGTACCAGAAACTGAATTCACTACGAATTTTGATCATGGTGAACGGCATGTGGAATGTATAATGTATATTTTAGATTCCCTTGCCGACAAATTCATCAATCTGTTTGCTTTACAAGTTGTAGAAAGCACAGTGGTAAAGATTTGAATACAGTTTCGCCAAGTAGGAAATCTTATGATTTCTCTTGTAAATTATCGTTATTATGTAAAGCCGCAATACGAAATACTTACAGCTTTGTCGTTATGTCAGTTTATCAATATTGACATGTATTTTGTTAATCATAGCTTCCTTTATTAGTCATAATATGGCACCAACTACTAGTTATATTGCGATTTGAAATGGGAGAAAAACGGTTTTCGTACAATTTTTTGAAAATTATCTTTTACGTAAACCTTCTCCTGATAATAACAAATACAACAAAAAAAGAATTATCTAACTTGGTACAGTCGTTCTGAAGTGATGCCCGTAGATATATAGATTAATACATTAAGGTTTTATTTTTTGAAATTCTTCGTGTCGTTATATCTACGAATTTTAGGTAAACACAAATATTCCAAAGTCTTTAGTATACAAAGATAGCAAATCTGTTTTATTACATAGCCAATACAATTTTTAAAAACGATAAATTAATTTGTAGTCTAATTTCTTACAATTTTCAAATATTCCAAATTTTTAGTAAGTTGTCTTTATTAAAACAATTGAGTAATATGGATATATTTTAAATATAAGTAAGGTAGGTATCTTATCGTGCCACAGGAAAACCGGTAGGGAGTTGTATATTGAATGATTTTGTTAACACATTTATATCTTTAAATAACTTTTCTACGTCTTGTATAACAACTGGAATATATTGTAAATTTTGCAGTTGATCAAATATCTCTCTTCGCTCGCGATGGGAATTTGGTGCTGTGGAAACACTAGAAAACAAGCTTGTAGATGTACCTAAAAATGAAAACAATATTAGTATTTTTTAAGATGACGTGAATTATTGGATATGATTAGTATAATATTAAGTTACAAATTGATGACTTTAATCGATTAATAAGAAATGAAGAAGTATTTCTTGTTGTCAAAACAGGTTGTCAAAACAATAGTAAAAGTAGGTGTATTCCAAATATTTTAAAAATTTTATACAACATTTAGAGAATAATGTTCTTGTATATGATACAGAAAACAAATAAAAATGTGGGAGCCTTCCAACCTTGCAGAAAAGAAATTTAATGCAAAAACGAATAGACTGATTGGGGAGGCATAACTCCACAGGTTTAGTTTGTTTATAGAGCAATTTGTTGAAGTTACTACAGCTCAGCAAGATAAATTTTTCAATAAGTACAATGTAACTACTCAGCTAGTTGTGATGATTGAAGAAAAAGTCTATAGCAGTGAATCTATAGGGTATATAGTACACTCTGATAACAAAATTTTAAGTAGAATACTAGCTACTTTAGATGGAGTATGTAATGAAATCAGCGAATTAGTTTCTGAAGCTGAAACAGTGTATGAAGAAGTATGGCTAGTTTTAACTATTTGTTATAAATGGACGAGATATGTAAAAAGAATAATATTCTGAATTTCACCTTCTTAAAAGAAGTAAGGGAGGCAGCAAAAAGATGTAGTGGAAGAAAAATATTAAGCGTAAATACAAAAGAAAACCTAATGGGAATAATGTAAAAGAACATGAAGCTGTTGAGTGATTACAGACTAATTTAGTAAAAATATTCTGAGATGGACCTAATATTTAAGCGACATAACAAATTGCTATAGAATTACTCAATAATAAACCTTATATTTTGTCAATTTCGCAAAATACAAATTCTTAAAAAAGTTATTAAAATATATTTTTTATATGTTGACAAGAATACTTAAAAAATATAAATCTAGATGATAGAAATAACAATGCAGACAATGGAAGAAAATGTATATAAGTAATAAAGAAATGTAAGGAAGAGATCTATATAAGATTTGATTTGGCAATCTATAAGCATATAGTGCATTATATATATTTTATCAGCGTGGCGAATCATTAATCGAGTGATTGCCGGTATAAGCACTCCCTCACTTACTGACCAACGGCTCCGGCGAATGAGGTCGTGAATAATAGGGCACAACTTTGCCCTAAAGTTTTGAAACTGGCCCTACAGGAGAATAAACCAAAAATTTTTTTAACGGCATAAGGATGCAGGAGACAACTGGAAACCACTAGTCCCTGTGCATTTAATATTAAGCCATTAAGCCAAACAATATTGTTACTCGCTATTGCTTAGTTTAGAGGAGAGCGATTTAAATTTTAAACATTTTATTTTTTTACTTCAGCTTTTATATTTTTTGTAGTTTTTTTAATACATATTTTATAACTTTTCCTCATCTTTTCACCTTCACATATCACATTGTTAAAATTACTGATCCAGATTTAGGTCGAGTTACAATAACAGTTTTTTAAGAATTTTAGGTGAAGATCATTGTCAGTCGTTCATACAATGATATTTCAACAAAGTATGTTCCTTGGATTAGGTGCATATAAAGGGTAACTAATGAGTAAATATCAAAATAAAGAGATTTTTATTAGTTTGTTTATTGTCTTTACTTAAAACGTGATTTTTTACTCAAACAAGTATCTAAGTTCACACCATACATTTATTTATTACAAAATGAACATTTAAAAATTAAAAAACAGTTTTTAATATTTTATTCAGAAAAACAAAGTTAAATCCTAGCAAACTTATTCAGAGTCATCATCCGAGTATTGTGTTTGTTGATAGTGGCTAAGATTAAAGTAAAAACTGTAATATTGCTCTGGTATAGCCCTACTAGATCACAAAGCAACAAGATCTTTATATTATGAAGTTGTTATATGAAGTAAAAGGATTTGTAGTTCTCATAAATCTTATATATTTTTATTCCCGGATTTGGTAGCCGTTTTGTTCAATTTTGGTTTGCATTCTATGTTAATAAACGATAATTGATGACAAATAAGATTGTACTAAAAAATAAAAACATGTGATTGTTTTTTACATATTTTTATGTATTGTACTTTTGACCAGAAACCTTGGCATTTATCCATGTCTAACTTCGTTATTCGATATTTTGTTTAACATTGATTTAAACTCCAATATATCATTTTGACTTAATTGTTTTACACCGTATGGTTTTCCTGTCACTTTAACACACCTTATTAGTGTATACCACTATTGTGGAATATAAACAACTTGGTTCTTTTTTCTCTGCTCAATAAGGACATTGATTGAATCACCCTCAGATTGAGAGTGACCCACCTCAAAAAACATGTACGTAATATTAATATGTATAATCTTAGCTGCTAACTGTACATTAGAAATATTATTTGATTTAGATTGGATCATCCACAACAATCTGAATAAAATCTAAATTCTAATGCTCCACCAGCAACTTTCTTCTTCATAAAATCAAATAGCTCACTACTTAGTTCAATAGGTTCCTTTTTAAATGTAGTTCCATATTATCCCATATTATAACAACAACCTTATGCAGACTTATTATCAAATATAGTAAAATTATATACTTTAAACTTCCTTTTATAACAAAACATTGATACATATGATTAGGGTGTAGTTAATATTTTTTGCAAATCAAAGCAAGCCGTTTCTGTTTTCTTAGAAACCTCTTCATCGCGAGTTTTGGCTTCACATTCTACAAATTTGTTTACAATATGTAAAGCATATTACTTGTCTATTTGGTCTTTCTCCGCTTTAGTGTTATCTAGATTACCGATCTTTTTTCGGTGCAAAAAACCGTTATTAAACTCTGAATGTGTGTCTGTACTGACTCTTTATTCATTCATTTATTTCATCCATTCATTAAACAGTATATACAATTTGGGAAACGTAAAGAACTTATCAAAATTTGTCTAAGTTGTTCTTTGTCTTAGGTAGTGGGATTCCTTTGCTAGAAGATGCGCACGAATGGAATTTTTAATATTTTTCGTCTACAGCATTTACTCATTCTTATGGCGATCACGCATATCTCTAGGTATATGCTCCTCACCTTCCTGGCTATTAATTTTTTTGACTAGCGTAGTTAACCACATATACATTACATGTTAAAGTGTCAAAACATGTTTTCTCACAAACTTGGAGTCGGTGTTGTGCTCACTGCTAATTATATTCATATGTCCAGTTTTTTCTGGAGAATTTTAACTATGCAACTTTTCTCTCTTGTTTGAAAGCATATCTACGTAACTATTCGCACTCCTTGTTACGATCAGCCATTGCCCAAAAATTATTAAATAAATTAAGCCTCATCATTAAGAATTATTTTCCGATAATTTCGATTTACATTTTCTGTTACATTTATTGTTACATCCAGGTCTCAAATCTCTCATTTTCGTTAATTTTCCAGTTTTGCTAGATTATATTTGGCCAGAGTTCCTAAGTTTCTTTAACACATTTATTTTCCAAACACTTGCATCCCTTTGTCGTTTTTTTCTACTTCTTTGGTTATTGCTTTTTTTAGCAGATTTATCGAATGATGGACTTGTACCTTTGGTGCATTTAAAGTGTTCGTCTTCCCACAAAATGTTTAGTATTGGAAGTAAAATCATTGTAAATCGACTTACCTACGATGTTATTCATAGCAATATTCCACTATCTTACTTTTTTGTGTCACAACTCACAATGAAGTTATATAAAGTTGCTCAATAAATTTTTTGAGCTTTTATTAAAAATGTTTTTATTAAAAATATTCATCAATAATAAAAATGTTGGTTACAACTTTTTTTTTTCAACAAGTGATTCAAAATTTGCAGTTACATGGAAGTTATTTTGGTAAACATCTTCATATGTACATAAGATAGGATAACAGTTGTTAAACCAAAATAAAGGATATCCTTTATAGATGTCCTTTCAGCCATAGTTGAGTAACATTTTAAGTGGAGTTTTAATGTTATTTATATCAGTTGTCGATATGCAAGTAGTAAATTAGCAAACTTAGTCTTTTAAATGGAAAATATATACTATCAATGACATATAGTGACCATACACTATAGTGGTCAGGCAAACAACTTACAAATAACAGAACTATGTAATGTTCAGTTTAAAACGAGGTTCATTATCGTTTGGTGTTGATGTCTTAGTTGCAGAGATAGTCAGCTACTATATAATAAGTTTTACTCCTTATTTTGATACAATTATATAATTACAGAGATTAAGAAATTGCTGAGCCAAATGAGGCAAGAAATTAAAGAAGATATACTGCAAGCAAATCACAAATTAAAAATGAAATCAAGCACATGAAAAACGAATTGGAAGATATAAAGAAAAAAAAGGCAAAACAAAGTAGGTATATAAAATTAAAAAAGTAAAGTAGAAAAGAGAGAAGAAAAATAGAAGAAAGAACGAAGAATTCAAAAAATATTAACAATCATGAAGAATAAATTAGAGAAGATTGATAAAGAAAAATACGCAATATATCAGTCAGAACAGGACTTGAGGTAAATCTGGAAGATAAAGAGGGACCAAGAGAAGATATACAAAAAATTATGGCAAAAGAAATTGAAACTGAAAATAAAATGTATAAGTATATAGATGCAGCGCTGACGTCCAAGGAGGCAAAAATACAAAAAGAAATCAGAGACATAGCAAAACAAGACAGAAGAAGGAGCAAAAGTAAAAATCAGAAATCATAAAATAGAAATAAAAGATAAGGTGCTGAAATTTAATGCAAGTGAAAATAAACTCACAGAAATTGAAAATGTTCCAAAAAACTAGACGAATTAAGAAAATGACAAAAAAATTAAAATATAGAACGTGAGAATGCTGTGGGAAGCAGGAAAAATGGAAGCACTAGTGACACAGTTAAAACAATTTAAAATAGATATTATAGAAATTTAGGAAACCAGATGGAGTGGAAATAAAAAATCTAAATGGAAAATTACACATTATGGTACGCAGGAAAATAAAAACAGCGATATAAAGGAACGGCTTTTATATTGATGGGGGAAATGAGATATAAAGTTTGGAAATTAAACCCATAAGTAAAAGAATATAAAACATAAGAGTAAACAGCAAAACGAACACGTTGTCCAAATGTCTATGCTCCCACAGAAAACAGTGATCCTTGACAAAAACAACAATTTTAGGAAACACTAGAGGAAACCGCTAAGAAAATACCGGGAGGAGATATACTAATTATTATAGTAGATTTAGATTTCAATAACCAAATACTCAAAGAAAATTGCTTCGAAGAACAAACTTTATTGGAGAAAGACTATGTAAGTTAGTGGAATTAAACATGGACATAAGTAGCACGAGATATAGACACAAAGATATACACAAAATAACATGGATGAGACCAGTAAGTCTGGAGGGGAATTAAATAGACCATGTACTCTCCATGTGAAAGAGAAAAACAAAACAAGCACAGGCAAAGAAGAGGAACAACAAAAATACAAAAATTGAAGAAAAAAGACAAATAAATTAAAACTCCAAGATAAATTAAAAATTAGAGGAAATTGTAAACAAAATAGAAACAGAAAATATTAATAACACAAAATTCAAAACCATTGTATTAATACTTAAAACTAGGTAATCGAAAACGGAAAGCTAATGTAGCTACAGAAGCAAAAAAATCGCAGAAGAATTTTCAATGAATTACTCAAAATTGCGGAAACTGAATCTATTAACTTACTTTTGGATTTATTTTACACCACACAAAGGACATAAATAATACCTACGGAATGGCTCCAATCAATATTTATACTGCTTCTCAAAAAAAATCCAACACAAGGAAGCTCATTGCCGCATTGAAATTGATCGGTCAACTTATACAGAATAAGAAAACTTTTTTGTAATCACTTTTTTGTGTTGAGTGAGCCCGCCTGCAAAAATGGCTTTTTCACAACGAAAATGTTTCTTCGTTGAAGAAAAAAGTTTTAGAATACAACTTTTAGAAACAAGTGAATCAAATGTAACGATTGCAAAGGAATTCGGTGTAAATCATTCGTCAATATTCAGAACAAAGAAAAATAAACACAAGATAGAACCTTTGTTTAACGCGAATGTTTTAAAACCTAAACGTGTAAGGGTCTTACACATCTGTTTCAAGAACAAACTGACTTTTGCACTTTAAAAATAGTTTGGGCTGGAACGTAATCAAGTCTATGCTTCAACAAAAGGCAAATTTTTTGTTTAAGAGCTAAATATTTTTAATTTTGATTGTTTGGCAAGTTTGATAAACTATTTCAAGATTAGATACAATAGTATCACCGGAAAAGTTACTGGAGAGTCTTTGTCGTTTAAACAGAGCGATGTGGCTGAATGGCAAACCAAAGTTTAGCCTAAGTTGCGTGAAAAACTAAGTAATGATGAAATATTGGATGCAGACGAAACTGGATTATTCTATAAACTTATGCCAGATACAACATTAAAATTTAGAGGTGAAAAATGCTCGAGAGGAAAACTTTCGAAAGACAGCATAACTGTGATGGTTGCATCTAACATGAGTGACACGATAATAAAAAGCTGTTTATTATGGGCAAGTCAAAAAACTCAAGATGTTTTAAAAATGTACTATTTTTGCTGGTAGATTATAAGAGCAATCGAAGGTCTGGATGACATCTGATATTTTCATCAAATAAATGCGCGATGGGTATCGTGAATTGATTAAAAAAAAGAAAAAAAAATTTGCTTCTGGTTGACAATAATTGTCCAGCTCATCCCTTAATCAGCGACTTTCATTTTCCTGGCCCCTAATTCAACATCTGTGTTGCAACCTATGGACCGAAGAATAATTAGAGTGTTAAAATGAAACTTTCGTAAAAATCTGGTTTTAAAATTTCTCCTTAGTCTTGATGTCAATGGAGATACCATTCCCGAGTATCCAAAGATCACAATACTGGATGCGATTCTAATAATTTACGACGCCTGAAACAAGATTACGTCAGCGACGATTTCCAACTGTTATGAACACGCTGGATTTGTTCCCAGTGGCTGCCGCTAACAATGATGATGATGATCATGATCCGCTGTCTCTCTGAGCGAGGACGAGAAAAAATACCTATGAACTTTAACAATGTTCTGCTGTCGATGATGATTTCGCAACCTGCGAGGAGCCTACTGACGAAAATATTCTACGAAGTATTATGGCCAACAGCCAAGGTAGCGGGGATAATAAAAACGACTGCCTGGAAAAAAATTGTACCACTTGGAGTTAAAATGAAGCTCTCCAAACTACAGAAATGCTAACTAGATTTGTGCATACTAATTTTATTTATGACACTATGAAAAGTATTATGTATCATTTGCATAAATCAATCCGTACTTCTTACTATAGAAATAAAAATAAAAAAACAACAAAAATTACAGATTTTTAGCAATAGATATTAGATGCAACAGTTACATAAATAGATACTAATTTTTTTTCAGATTGTTACGTAAATATTAATATGTGAATACATACATTTTTATATGAATATTTTAGTAAAAAACAAAAATTAAAATTGTCAGTGTCTTGAGAAGGACTTCCGGTTAGTATGACGCAATATACCGGTCTCTTGGCCGTTGTTATAATCGAATTTTGTAATAATACAATGTACAAAAAACTGAATTTTAGAAATAGGAGGATATAGACTAAAACACATCAATAATCAGGGAAATTAATAGTCGCAATAAAACTAGAATCAAAGCGGAACATGAACAGACAGAAGAAATAACCGTGTCACAGGAATCAGGCAAAAATAGCCTCAATCCGAACTTCTTTAACATGGTCATGAAGAAGATAATAGAAAACGTAAATAAAACCAACATTGGCTGGAAAATGGAAAATAGATATTTGAGCATCCCCCGGATGTTGCAATAATCATGGCAGAAAATGAAGATCTCCAGCGCGTACTTTACGGATTCAAGATAACGTCACATAAGTTAAACATGTTAATATTCCACGAAAAAACCCAGTCAATGGTTATATCCAAGAGTCCCATCAGATATCACCTAATGATTAACCAATACATCATTGAATAAGTTATGAATTTCAGCTACCTCGGAATGCTTGTATCGTATGGTAGATTCTTCTTCTTATTGTGCCGCGTCTAACGAAGGTTGAAGATCATTTCTTTAAACGCCTTGCCTTTTGCAACGTGAAATATCTGTTCCCCATTGAGGTTAATCAAATCTCTAATGTTCTTCAGCCAAGATTTCTTCTTTCTTCTTAAGCTTTTTCTTTCCTCTACTCTTCCTTGCATGATGACGTGAAATAGAGTATTTATCGTTTTGAAGTATGTAGTCCAGACACGATGTTTTTGTTATTTTAATTGTGATCATAACCTTTCTGCCAAGTTCATTTCGTCTTAACACTTCTTCGTTTGAGACTATTTAAATATACTATTATAGTAGATATTAAATATACTATAGTTTTTAAAATATGATCATATAGCCACATTTCGAATGCTTCTAATTTTTTTTACGAATTGGGCTTTCAGAGTCCACACTTCTACTACATATAGCAGTTGCGACTAGGAAATGTGTATTAGCTTGACTCTCGAACCAAAATTGACGCCAATATAGGCGATTAACGAAATTTGATAAAAATCCAATGGTCTACAGTTTTTTCGATTTTCCGGCCAAACAGTGCATAATTTCTGGCAACGTGTTTAGATTTTTTTAATCAGCAGGTCACCCTTAATCGAAATAATTCAAATTTTAAACAAAATATACACTTTAAATTTTCACGAAATTTTCAGCAAATACAGACATCCAAGTGGAAATTTTTCTCACGAACCGTTAAATGTAGGAAAATTCTGAGTATGGCAGAAGAACGAGCGGCCAATTTTATGTAGGAAATATGTATTCGCTTGACTCTCGGACCAAAATTGACGCCAATATAGCTGATTAACCAAATTTGATAAAAATCCAAGGGTACCCCCTTGGAATATTTTTTCAAAATTTTCCAAAAAAAAAATTTTGTTTAATTTTTTGATGCATGCAGTTGGTCCAGCTTATTCCAAGCATGTGTTTTTTTTCTGTTCCCTTAACCCCAGTTTGCCGGAAAAGGGGAAAAGTCGAATTAAAAAATCTACAGTTTTTTCGATTTTCCGGAGAAACGGTGCATAATTTTTAGCCACATGTTTAGACTTTTTTAATCAGCAGGTCACCCTTAATCAAAATAATTTAAATTTTAAACAAAATATACACTTTTAATTTTTACGAAATTTCCAGCAAATACAGACATCCAAGTGGAAATTTCTCTCACGAACCGTTAGATGTAGGAAAATTCTAAGTACCTATGGCAGAAGAACGAGCGGCCAATTTTATGTAGGAAATGTGTATTCGGTTGACTCTCGGACCAAAATTGACGCTAATATAGCTGATTAACCAAATTTGATAAAAATCCAAGCGTGCCCCCTTGGAATATTTTTTCCAAATTTTCCAAAAAAAAAATTTTGTTTAATGTTTTGGTACATGCAGTTGGTCCAGCTTATTCCAAGCATGTGTTTTTTTTTCTGTTCCCTTAAACCCAGTTTGCCGGAAAAGAGGAAAAATCGAATTAAAAAATCTACAGTTTTTTTGATTTTCCGGAGAAACGGTGCATAATGTTTAGCCACATGTTTAGACTTTTTTAATCAGCAGGTCACCCTTAATCGAAATAATTCAAATTTTAAACAAAATATACACTTTTAATTTTTACGAAATTTTCAGCAAATACAGACATCCAAGTGGAAATTTTTCTTACGAACCGTTAGATGTAGGAAAATTCTAAGTATGGCAGAAGAGCGAGCGGCCAATTTTATGTAGGAAATTAGTATTCACTTGACTCTCGGACCAAAATTGACGCCAATATAGCTGATTAACCAAATTTGATAAAAATCCAATGGTCTAGAGTTTTTTCGATTTTCCGGCAAAACGGTGCATAATTTCTGGCAACGTGTTTAGATTTTTTTAATCAGCAGGTCACCCTTAATCGAAATAATTCAAATTTTAAATAAAATATACACTTTAAATTTTCACGAACTTTTCAGCAAATACAGACATCCAAGTGGAAATTTTTCTCACGAACCGTTAGATGTAGGAACATTCTGAGAATGGCAAAAGAACGAGCGGCCAATTTTATGTAGGAAATGTGTAGTCGCTTGACTCTCGGACCAAAATTGACGCCAATATAGCTGATTAACCAAATTTGATAAAAATCCAAGGGCCCGTTGGAATATTTTTTCAAAATTTTCCAAAAAAAAAATTTTGTTTAATCTTTTGGTGCATGCAGTTGGTCTAGCTTATTCCAAGCATGTGTTTTTTTTCTGTTCTCTTAACCCCAGTTTGCCGGAAAAGGGGAAAAGTCGAATTCAAAAATCTACAGTTTTTTCGATTTTCCGGAGAAACGGTGCATAATTTTTAGCCACATGTTTAGACTTTTTTAATCAGCAGGTCACCCTTAATCAAAATAATTTAAATTTAAAACAAAATATACACTTTTATTTTTTACGAAATTTCCAGCAAATACAGACATCCAAGTGGAAATTTCTCTCACGAACCGTTAGATGTAGGAAAATTCTGAGTAGGGCAGAAGAACGAGCGGCCAATTTTATGTAGGAAATGTGTATTAGCTTGACTCTCGGACCAAAATTGACGCCAATATAGCTGATTAACCAAATTTGATAAAAATCCAATGGTCTACAGTTTTTTCGATTTTCCGGCTAAACGGTACATAATTGCTGGCAAAGTGTTTAGATTTTTTTAATCAGCAGGTCACTCTTAATCGAAATAATTCAAATTTTAAACAAAATATACACTTTTAATTTTCACGAAATTTGCAGCAAATACAGACATCCAAGTGGAAATTTTTCTCACGAACCGTTAGATGTAGGAAAATTCTGAGTATGGCAGAAGAACGAGCGGCCAATTTTTATGTAGGAAATGTGTATTCGCTTGACTCTCGGACCAAAATTGACGCCAATATGGCTGATTAACCAAATTTGATAAAAATCCAAGTGTACCCCCTTGGAATATTTTTTCCAAATTTTCCAAAAATTTGGAAAAATTTTTTTTTCCAAATTTTTCTCACGAACCGTTAGATGTAGGAACATAACACTCGACGAACCTCAATCTGATAACCATTTTAATTTTTTTTTGTAAACATTGACACATCGCCGCGAAGGTGTTAAGATCGGTGGTGAAATTATCAACAACATCAGATACGCCGTTGACACCGCAATAATGGCAGAGAGTCTAGAAGATCTTCAAACCCTGTTGAATGCTGTAAACAACGAATGCACTAAAAAGGGCTTAACAATCAATGCAAAAAAAAAACAAAATGGATGGTGGTCGGAAAAAATAATATCGAGGACTCAGTAGTAAGATTAGATAACAAAATCCTGGAAAGGGTAGAACACTATAGATATCTGGGTAGCTGGATTGACTGCAGGGTTGAAAGTGACGAGGAAATTTCGACCAGAATAGAACTCGCACGGAAAAACTTTATTAACTGGCGTTCTGTATTATGCAGTAGAAGTCTGTCATTGACCACACGTCTAAGAGTATTGAAGTGCTACGTCTGGTCCACTTTGTTTTATGGATGTGAAACCTGGACAACAAAAATAAAATGTGTCAACAAATTAGAAGCGTTTGAGTTATGGTGTTACCGTCTCATGCTCAAAATCCCGTGGACAGCACACATATCTAACGAACGCGTGGTAGAGACCGTGCACAAAGAGCGAAAATTGCTCAACATCAAAATGAGAAAGGTCCAATACTTCGGTCATATAATAAGAGGACCTAAATATCGCTTACTCCGGTTAATCATTCAGGGCAAAATCATTCGAAGGAAAACGTTGGGTCGGAAGAAAACAACTGTCCTGGCTGCGTAACATTAGACAATGGACAGGTCGAACGGTCGAGGAACTGTTTCATCTAGCTACCGACCGAGAATCATTTCATCAGCTTGTCTTGACTTGTATTGTATAAATCCATTTCGTATGATAGATACAGAAATAAAATGTGAACATGAAGAGCCTGCTTCGAGTTCCATGGATGGCTCACCGCACAATCATCTCGGTTCTAGATGAAATTATACCCAATCAGCGTCTCCCTAGTACTGTTTGCTTTAGAATTTTAAAAGTTCTTTGGCCATATTCATCGAAGTGATCATAAAAGCGGTTGTTGGTCCAAGTAAAGCCTTAGAGTTAACGCCAATGCGACAGATCTCCACAGCGATGGGCCGACGTTATGAAAATTGCTTCTCAACAAAACATTTATTTAAAATTCTTTATAAAAGGTATACAATTAAAACACACAATTGAGCTACATCACAAAACGTTTTCGGAATCTATATTTTATGATTAGTATATATAGGTGTACATGTTGTGAACTTCTTAACAAGCAATATACTAAAATAGTACATAAAACAGGTGACCGCGACCAACAGAAAACCATCATTGATCAGACTATCCGAGCTGCATGCAAAAGTGTAATAATGAACCACATTTTCCAAGATGTTACTTACTATGATAAAGATGTTACATACACTGCAGAGGAAGTGAGAAAAGAAGTCAATAAGGCAGTATTAGACAATGACAGAAACAGAAGCACAGGTATGTATTCAGGGACAGATCACTGATGCGTTTACGATAACGCAAGGACTGAAACAAGGCGACGGACTAGCTCCAACGCTCTTTAATCTTGTTCTGGAATATGTAATTAGACGGTTGACGGTGAGCGGAAATAACATACTTACAAACAAGTCTACCCAATTAGCAGCATACGCAGATGACATAAACATAATGAGCAGAACAATGAATGCAGCGGAAGAAACCTACGTTGAGTTGAAACAGAGTGCAGAAGCAGTAGGGCTAGCAATAAATACAAATAAAACAAAACTACTCATACAAACCAGATCAAATAGACCGGTGCAACAACACTTTATTGACGATATAGAACATGTAAATAGATTCACATACCTAGGAATGGATCTGGTCGCAAGCAATGAAGAAGAAACGAAAATAAATAGAAGGCTTGTGCTGGCAAATAAAGCCTATTTCGCGATGGGCCACATATTCAAATCGCGAGACGTACACCGAAAAACAAAACTCCGGGTCTATAAAACAATAATCAGGCCCATAGTAAGTTATGGTTGCGAAACATGGGTGGTGACACAGAAATCTGCCAATGCATTAGATGTGTTTAAAAGAAAAATATTACGTAGGATCCTGGGCCCAATAAGTGAAAACAACAACTGGCGAATTAGGTACAATAGAGAAATATACGAGCAATATAGCGAACCAACTCTAGCACAACATACTAAACTGCAGAGATTACGATGGGCAGGGCACGTGGTCCGCATGCATGAGAATAGAATCCCCAGAAAATTATTAAATGCAAGAATGCAGGGAAAAAGACCTGTTGGAAGACCTAAAAAGAGATGGGAAGATGAAGTCGATGAGGATGCCAGGAACTGCCTGGGAACGCGTTCATGGAAAAGAACAGCGGTAAATAGAGATGGTTGGAGAAGCCTGTTGAAGGAGGCCAAGGTCCGATTTGGGCTGTAGCGCCATTGGATGGATGGATGGAAGGCAGTATTAGGCCAGAATATCAGTATACTTAAGGGTTAATAAAGGAAGGAACAAATATATGACAAAAGAGAAAACGTCGCTTACAAAAATATTGATGACAACTACAGAAATAAAAGTATTAAAAACCATAAGAGAAATTTCTCTTAGAGATAGAAAAATGAATGAGGATATGATAAGAATAATTTTGGAATCCTGGATATGGTGAGATGGACACACACGAAGACGACGCCGTAAATGGAGAGATCATGTCGACAAAATGGAGCCAGGAAAATAGCGAAATAGGCAAAAACACATAATCCGAATAAAAACTACTAGAAATACCTCCGAAAAGGTCTTTAGGAGGATAAACAGGGCTATGTCCTGCAAGAATAAGAAATAAAATGACCAATGTATTAAATATTTATAGTTAAGTATCCTTACCTAAAATAAGTACACAAAATATTAAAAATTTCATGTTGTGTAGATATTTGCCACTGAAACAAAGAACCTATCAAGTGAATAAAAGAGTTTATATGTGTCATTGGAAAATACTTTAACATAATATATGGAAAATTCGTGATAAATAATCGAATACATTGAATTAAAATTTTATATTGCAAAATGACCTGCCAATGCGAAGAATTGTATTCGTAAATATACGTAAATGTTAACTAATTAGGTATGACATATGTAAATAAGAAACATTTTGGTTTTAAATTGAGTCATACATTTTTGTTTTGTAAAAATGTGATACCATAATTTTATATTACTTAAAATCTAGAGAATTCAACCTACAAACACAAAGAAACGATAACAGATACCAACAATATGGCTGAAGTATGGTGAGTATATCGCGAAAAATATTTTATTCTGTATAGTTACAAACACTTTTCTTATAGTCATATACAAATAAAACCTATTTTAAATTCCTAAGAGTAAAAACGTAAATTCTAAGAGCCGAAGTGGAAGAGGCTGTGCTGTCACTAAAACACAATAAATTTGACGGAACCTCCTCTAAATTTAAGACGAAGTTTCCTATCAAAAAAAAAATAATCAATGAAATCTTACGTATTGAATGATATTACGATTATACGAGACAACGATGAAAAAACTTTTTTGATAAAATTGCCTCTATCTTATGTATTTTAGTATGAGTCAGAAAATCGTACCCAGATATGCCCAGCGTCGTACATACATATAGAACGCCTAAAGCAAGTCCGATCCTATCTCATTCTTGCCCAGTAACTAAATGCAGACTACAGGTAATCGATCTCTAGGAACCACCCGATGTAATAAAATATAAAACGACTATTAGTTATAGTTTATTTCACGAAAAATGGTTGAGTGCTTAAGGATTACAATAAAACCCGACCGCAAGTACCCCAGCTTAGTCAACATTAGTTGAGCAGGTAAGTATTCAGGTAAAATTGAAGCCACTGTATAGTGTCGTTATCTTGTTTGTATAATAAATTCCTGGTAATATAAAAACGATTAAAAAATCGTATAAAATTGTAAAAACGATTAGAATACATTTTATTTTATAAAATTGTTATATTTTAACAAATTTATGTTAAAATAACATTTTAACAGTGAGTTTCACTATCAATGGTTGATCTTTTAATGACCACAATAAATTTGTTGATCGTTAAGTATTTCCTGAAATAATTATACAGGTTCCCTCTATTCTGTATAATTTGTAAAAGTATATAAAACCGATGAGAAATTTTTAAATATACATTTTGTTTCATTTAGTTGAAAGTGTTACAAGTGTTACCAGTGTTATACCTATTTATACTTATAAAACAGCATTATGTGGCGGCGAGAAATCGTAAAAACAATATATAGTTCTTTACTTACAAGAGGACTTACTGCTAATACTGCTGCCAGTGAAATATCTGATTTAACGAAAATTTAACCACAGTGAAGGAAGTCAAGAAGGAAGCGTAAGGATGCCGGTTCTACCAAATGTATTGACTAAAGTGATAAGGACTTAATAAGACGAAAAATTTACACAATGTACGAAGAGTAACGGATACTTACATTAGATGCTTTAAAACAACGGCTTACTAATGATGATTCACAAATAAACTGTAGCTGCATTAGTCTTTGGAGGATTTTGTCTAAAATGGGCTTCAGATATCGTACAATTGACAAAAGACAAGTGCTTATGGAGTCCCATCGTTTACAAAAGTGGCATACTGAACATATAACTTCCATAAGAAAGTACCGTACAGAAGATCGACCAATAATTTATCTGGATGAGACATGGTTTGACACTCATGAAACACCATCCAAAGGATGGTCCGATTCTTCCAACAGATGTCAAACAAAAGCTCCATCAAACAAAGGGAAAAGAATAACAATTTTACATGCAGGATCAGAAAATGGTTGGGTCCCAAATGCCTTATGGCTTTCTGCAAATAACATTAAAGACTCCTGCGTGGACTATCATGAGGATACAACGGCAGAGTTTTTTGAGCAATGGTTTAAGAATTGTCTTTTACCTAACCTATATGAAATAATTTAATAAATTTTTATAATCGTGTATTACACAGCTACCAATAAAATATATTAAATAACAAACTTTCTGAAGTGCGACCCTGTGTAATTCGGTAGTTTATTGAGAGACTCTTGTATACACAATAGAATCAACTCAGGTAACCATTAAGCACTTGGTTATTTTTCGTGAAACAAACTTTACACCATAATATTTGTGTAGTTAACATCAAAAATTGTGTAAATTTGAAAATGGCCGAGTATGGTGTTTCGTTCATAAGGTAAGCAAAATTTTTATTTTTAAAACTATATAAATAATATTTTGGGATGTACATTTTAACGTAAAAAGAAGTATATTTAGCAATATAGGATCAGCAGTAACGTACAAATATGTTATGATATAGTTTTAAACCTCTTTTCCACATCGTCCTACATGTAGGACGTTAAACACATACTACATAAACAGTACTACATACAGAACTTTATTTTGCGTAAATTACATGCTTTTATACAAAATATATCAATAATTCAGCATATGCCATGTATATTTACACTTCCAGGGGTTTTTCACTAAATGATGCACTGGGTATGCTGGAGGACGAGGAAGATATGATAGAGAACGTTGCGTCATTGACTATTTCTCCGCCAGAAAATGCCCCGGATTTTCAAACTGATGAAGATTTTGGTGACGAAGACATACTTACCATAAATATTCTACCTGCTAAACAGCTTAGAGAGCCTGCTGAAATAAATTTTCATAAATATAGTACAAGGCAAAAAATTTTCCCTAATACAGAAGATGACAAAGATGGTCCATCAGTGGAAGAATATGAAACGTCATCAAAGAGAACAAAAACAATAAAGAAAAAAGGTAAAGATGTGAAGAATTTAGTAACGATCAAGAAAAAATAAATCTGCAAACCTCTTAAGATATGTTTTCTTTATTTTTGATGACAAAATATTGGACCTAATGGTTGTCGAATCAAATCGATATGCAAGGTAACAAAACCATTGCCTGAAAATAAAAAATCGTGAGATAAAAGCATTCATTAAAGTGTTATTACTCAGTGGATATGTGCCAGTTCCGAGGTGGAGAATGTTCTGGGAAAACGAAAGAGAGTCAAAATTTACTGGTTTCTGAAGCTTTGTCAAGAAATAAATTTGAATATATTTTATCTCGCTTTTACCTAACTGACAACCTCACTATAAATACATCCGGAAAATTTGCTAAAGTTAGGTCATTGTTTGATCACCTCAATGCTGCATTTTTGAAATTTGGTAAATGTGAGGAAATGCAATGTGTTGACAAAGCCATGGTACCAGATTTCGGCCGCCATGGCTGTAAACAATTTATTCACAATAAGCTAATTCGCTATGGCTACAAACTTTGGGTAGGAGCAAGTAGATTAGGATACGTAAATTGGATGGAACCTTACCAAGGTGCTACTACAAATATTAGCGAAAAATATATTGATTGTTGTATTGGAGTATGCCAACGTTTTAAGAACTAGGTGACTTAATAAACGGATGCACCTATTTTTTGATAATTTCTTTCTCACGTTATCTTTGTTAAAATTGCTATCGGAGAAAACTTTCAACGCTACCGGCACAATACGTGAAAATCGCCTACCTAATGGGCCACTAACAAACTCAAAATAAATGCAAGCTCGAGGCGTTTTCGATTTCAACAAAACAGAAAACCAGAACAATACTGTGATGAAATGGCATGACAACAGCATTGTCACCCTGTGTTCAAATGCAGTAGGCGTAAACTCCCTGCATAGGGTGAAAAGATTTTCACGAAAAGAACGTACAAATATTCAGGTACCTAAGTTATAGTTTTTTAGATTATTATTACAAAAGCATTTAGTTTTTATTTTCAACAACATGCTTAGTTTCATGACATTTTACAATACATATTTTAGGTGTCGCAGCCACATCTGGTAAATTTGTACAATGCAAACATGGGAGGAGTAGACAGATGTGACCAAAATTTGAGCCTTTATAGAATTTTACTGAGGACCAAGAAATGGTATTTTCTGCTGGTGGCACACTGTATTGATGTAGCTCTGCAAAATGCTTGGCAGTTGCATAGACAAAGAGGTGGGGAATTAGATCAGTTATAATTCCGAAGACGAGCAGCCACGGCGCTATTAATACAAAATAAAAAAATGAAACACATTCGAAAGGTCATAATAAGGTTTAGACATTAGGTTTGATCATATGGATCATTTGGTACTTCCTCGAAATAAGCAAACACGCTATGCACATTGCCATTGCCGTCAAATGGTTTTTGGTATACCATACAAAAAGTGTATAGTTAATGTAGGTACCCGTAAGTGCCCGTAAGTACAGAGAAATCTAATGTTGTTTGGTAGCACTGTTAATGAATTGCATTACACTCTTTGTTTACCTTTCTCTTCATTAACAGCTATATAGTTTCTTTATTCTAATAAACGTAACCTTACTTTTCAGTGTTTAACTCATACGCTTTTAAGTATGAATCAGTATGTGATAAATTTTGCCCAGTAAGTGATGATGAATTTCAGTGCCCTTCAGAAAATTTACAATCACTGTTGTTTACACGATCTAAATAAAATGACTTAGTAAGAGATCTGGGTTTAACAAAGGAACAATCAGAATAACTTGCATGTTTTGTTGTCAACAAAAATGATTTACAAAGTTTGCACGTTTTATTTGTGAATGGGACAGTAGAGCAAGAGATAAACACTGGTCCACAAAACAATGGTCCATAGGAAATGTTTTAACACCCGCCGAGAAGAACATTTTGTACAAAACTTTGATAGATCCAAAAATATCCTCCTTCCACCTCTACACATCAAATTGGACTTAATGAAATAGTTTGTCAAGGCAAGTTTGCCTAAATGATAATATTCGGTAGCCTTTTTACAGTCAGTCTCGTTACATTGTACAGTCGAGTTTGTTTAATGCTACGCAGCATCATGACAACTGATCCTACTTTTTAATTGGAAATTGTTAGGTAAAAGTTCAGTCAATTCCAATGAATTTAAAAATTCTGAAGGATAGTTGACTACGTCATCCTGATTTATGACTCTGTCAATTGATCTAAATGAAAACGACCTTTTGGAAAAAAATTAGAGTAGCATATTCAACCATGTATACATATAAAATGTTTAAAAATCGGTCAAGCAGTTTCGAAGGAGTATGACAATTAACTCTATGACATTAATATGGGTTGGTGATAGAAGGGTAAAAATTAAGGGTTGTATGTATTGTTCAATTGTACATCATAAAAAAATAAAAATAAAACATTTTACCCAAAAAATTTTAAAAAATATTTGGAGTGGACAAACATTATCACTTAGAAGTATGTTTTATGCTACATCATAAAAAAAATAATAATAAAAAATTTTGTCCAAAAAACAAAAAAAAAACATTTGGGTTTCATACCCCCTTGGGAGTATTAAAAATATATTACGACTTATTCTCAGACCTACCGAATATATATATGTAAAATGTTATAACTTTTTTGTCTAAAAAATTAAAAAAGGGTTTGGGGTGAACCACCCTTACTACTTAGAGGTGCGAAAAATAGATAACAACCTATTCTCAGACCTACCAAATACACATATAAAATTTAATATGAATTGCTCCAGTCATTTTGGAGGAGTATGGCAACTAGTCCTGTAACACTAGTATGCTTATTAAGAAATAGGGGTTAGCAGTATAGGGGTGAAAATTAAGAGCTGTATGTATTTTTAATGCCGTATTATAAAAACATAAAAAAAATGTTTAAAAAATATAATAAAAATTTAAAATTTAAATAGAACACTAAATTAATTAAATACAATCCACTTCTAAATTCAAGGTTATTCTCAAAAATAAAAGTTAAAACTCCAAATTCACTAATGAGTAACATAATTTACATAATAAATTGCAGTCAATGTCAAAGTTGTTATATTGGTCAAAGTCAACAGTAGCTTAAACAATGTGTCACACAACACAAAAGTAACTGTTACATCAGAAAACTCAGTGCAGTAGATATTACTCTTGTAATATCTATTGCAATATACTAAACAATATATGATATGATAGATCTTAACATTTAAAAAACAAACTCATTTAATCTTCTTTTAGTAACTCTCCTACAATTTTATTGTATTTATCAGTATTACAATAACTGGCTACGTATCATGAATTACACTTTATAGATCAATTTAACATGTTCCTAATTCTTTCTCATTCCTCTACTATTAATTGCAACTTTCCACCTTATAATATCGATAATACTGTCATAATAATTGTCAACTTATTTACTAAAAATTGTCAAATATAAATATATATATATATATATATATATATATATATATATATATATATATATAAACTAAGGAACTTTTTTGATTGACTTGTTTAGTAAAATTTTTTAATTGAAACTGATTCATAGAAATCATAGAAACATTTTTCATTCACAGTTCCAAATGCTATGAACCTTGGACTGTGGAAGTTGAATTAATCTTCACCTGTTGGCTGGCTAACCAGTCACAACGTAAATATTAAAATATATGATATTTTAGATTGACCTCGCTTGCTTTGTTCTTTGGTTTTCTAAACCAATCACTGGGGGGGGGAAATGGTGATCTTAACCACCTTTTTCTTTCATTTTTTGGCTTTTTAATGACAAGTTGTCGCCCAAATTTATCATATTCTTTAAATGTACCGGTCTGTTGTACTAGAGGTTGGTATTTCGCCTTTGCTGTTCTGTAATATTTTGATCTCAAGGCCATTGTCTTTTCACGTTGTTGGCGTGGGTGTTACACCTATTAATTCATTTACCTGCGGCCCTCAGTAAGCTAAAGACTGGTAACTTCATTTTACTTTTAAATATTTTATTTTAATCTTGACAAATTCAATAATGTTACCTAAAGTCAAAATAAAATTTAACTGATAATACATTGTTGGAAGCGCATCTCATGATCTTTCCAGTTCTCTACATATCAATTTTAATGTTTTTACTTAAGTTTTTTACAATAATTTTTTATATACATGTATGATTATCACATGTTCTTTTGCTGTGCTAAGTCTATTAATTTGTAAACTGTACCTAGTTTCAATTAATTGTTTATACAACTTTATCTCTAAATGTCCATTATCGTAAGCTTTTTCACACATTTAATATCATTGACTGCTAGATGTCTTTTTAAGGTAACACACATGTTATAACTTCTCTATGTATGTTTGGTTTTTCATATAGTTCTTTTTAGATAAACTAATGATGCTTTCTGAGCAGAAAGCGAACCGAAATACCCACGACTCTTCGAGTGTTCCTTAATTTATATTGGATTAAAGGTCGGACTCCTTTTCTCTCTCTCTCTATCTCTCTCTCTCTCTCTCTCTCTCTCTCTCTCTTTCTCTCTCTCTCTCTCTCTATATATATATATATATATATATATATATATATATATATATATATATATATATATATATATATATAAATGCACTGGTAAGTGAATGGGATGTTTTATTCTTGCTGATGTAAATATTTTTATGCAGATGACTCAGACCTTTTATCACTTAGATCTTATTCCAATAACATTTTATTGAATTATACCAAACGTCCTAAGCAGTCCATATCGATCATTGATAATGTATATAGAGAAAGAGTATCTTTTTTAAAAAATCACCCAAACCTTTTGGTTCTCACTAGCGACAAGGGTAATGCCACAGTTCTCATGGATAGAGATCAATACATATCTCTCAGCCAGTCCTGGTTGGACGATAGTCGTTATTATCAACTCCTTCCCTCTAACCCTTGCTCTAAGTTTACTAATAGAATAAACAAGTTTATTACGCATTTGAAGAATATTAAGGTCATAAACCAAACCATAGCCAAATCTCTGCATAACTATGATGGTTATTCACCGAGATTTTACTGTTTACCTAAAATACATAAACCAACTCTTAGTATGAGACCTATTGTTTCTTCTATCAATTTACCAAAGGGCTAAATTAATAACTGCTAAATCAACTGCATCAACTAAACACATTGCTAAATTTCTAACTGATATTCTATCTAAATCCTATGATTATCACAATCCTTATAATATTTTTGATTCTTTTAAATTTAGTGCATTTATTAACAATTTCAAACTGCCACTTAATTACACTTTGATGTAGTATCACTTTTCACTAACCTCCTTTTTCTAGTGCTCTCACTTCTTTAAGGAATCATTGGAACACTATCCAACCAAACTCCCCCGTTTCCTGGGAAGTGTTTGCAGAGCTTTTGCAATTGGTGTTTGACACTAATTTTTTGGTTTTCAATGATAAATATTACTTACAAATTTTTGGTACACCAATGGGTTCATCCATATCTCCCATCCTTGTTAACTTTGTCCTTGATGACTTGATATCTGAATGTTTGGGTCTTATAGATTTTCATATCCCTTTTGTTAAACGGTATGTTGATGACCTTTTGTTAGCCTTACCCCCTGACAAAGTAGAGTCTACCTTAGCGATTTTTAATGGTTTTGATCCTCACTTACAGTTTACTTATGAACTTGAGGATCCTTCTAACAATAGTATTCCTTTCTTAGAAATGCGTGTCTTTAGAAATAGTGACAATACACTAACTACAAGTTGGTACAGGAAACCTATGGCTAGTAATAGGTTTCTTAACTATCATTCTTGCCATCCGTTTAAATACAAAATAAATCTTATAAAAGCACTCAGCTGTAGGCTACTTAGGTTAACACATCCTGATAACAAAAGGGATTTTTTTTTGTTACTCAGAAGTATACTATCTGACAATTCTTACCCTACATCTCTCATAAATAAATACCTTTTTTCAACAAGTTTTGGGTCTTCTATTGATGATTTGTTATGCAGGGTAAAGTATCTGGCAGAAGAGGACCGGGACGCCGTCGTATCTCGTGGTTGAAAAATCTCCGACAATGGTTTGGGATGACCTCAGCGGAGCTGTTTCGCAGAGCAGTCAACAAAACCATGATAGCCTTGATGATCGCCAACATCCGGGCCGGATAAGGCACTGAAGAAGAAGATTGATGATTTACCTGATGGTGATCAACTAAGAATGATTTCTAATAATAATATGAACAACAGTACTCTACTTTCTCCTAAAATTGCAACTTCCACCACCCATTACTCTTCACTACCCTATTTCCCATATGTTACTGAAAAGCTTATTAAATTGTACAAACAGAACAATATCCCGGTTAAGATTGCTATCAATATTGCTAAGACTGCCAGAAACTTGTTTTCTAAAATTAAAACACCTTTTTCCTTTTTAGAACAAGTGAACGCAGTCTATCACATACCCTGTTTTGAATGTGATGCATGTTATATTGGTCAGACTGGCCGTTCCCTTAAAGGACGCCTTACTTCACATCGTAGTGACATTAAACTTTTTAAACATACTTGCGCCCTTGCAGAACATGCAATCAACACCAAACATACTGTGAATTTTGATGATGTTAGAATTCTCTGTAGCGAACGCAATCTTAATAAGAGACAGTTTTTGGAGATGTGTCATATTTTGAAACAACCGAATGCATTAAATAAGAGAACTGATATTAGCAACTTAAGCCAAATTTACCATGCACTAATACAAAAAAATTGATTCTTCTGTATTCTACTTTTAATTATGGGTTTCTTCTTCAACTTCTTTTACTATATCATAACATTTATGTTGGCATCTACAAAACTTTTCCTTCAATCTCACCAGCTTATTGTCAGTTCTGACATTCGAGCTTTCAAATACTTCATTTTACATGATATAGTCATAACAGTCAAGAACCCTAGCCGTGTCGTTGTTAGTATAAAATTTCAAAATTGGCAATTACATTTTTTGATAGATTTTATAATCAATCAATGTTTTCAAAAGTTAAATTAAAAAAAAAATTAATATAAAATTACTTAAATTGGGAATCTTCCCACGTTCTGTGTTTCTGTGTTTTTGCTGATGTATTTATTAGATTAATTTTTGATGTTTCTTCACATTAATAACATTTTAATGCTACAGATCTTTTAAAGGTAAGATCTTTTACTTAATCGTTTTTCATATTAGATGTATCGTTAATAACACTCTTTTAGATGAACTATTGTCTTTTTTATCTTCAAATTGACCGAAAACATCTCATTCACTTACGAGTGCATTTTTTTATATTAAATTAAACGGTCATATTCCTTAAAGATATATATACTAAAATAAAATTCTGAAACATATATGTATATACAAACCTCGCAACAAAATCAATTTTACCTACTAAAATTTTACTAAATTTATGTAGCTTTTAAACTTGCTGCCATTACTCGTACTCATAAGCTATGTTCGTTAAATCAAACTTTGCTTTGCTAAACTTGTTTAATATGCTATTATATATCTACCGTAAAATCGATTGGAATTCGTAAATCTAATTAACATAACTGACTTCCTCCATTGGTTTGCTGTGGAATGAATGGAACTTCTAAAACGAAGTTTATTTTACTTTCATATTTAATATTATTTACATTAGCAATGTTTTATCTTTTATTTTAGAAGTCGAAATACAAAATGGAACCAAATTAGTGACTTGTTCAAAACTGATGATTTGTACAAAAATAATAATAAAGTATTTTCATTTTTTTTTATCTTAAGACTTCACAGTACCAAATTTTAACAATTCTACTTACACAACCAAACAATTACGATCGACAAAAAAATTATTTGAAAGAAAGTATACATCCAAAAAAATTAAAAAGTTGGTTTATAAATCTCTTACAGATTATAACCAAATTCATATTTAATAAATTTAAAAAATTATCAAATGAAAACGGTGCAGCTAATCTTACGATAAATCAACATTTTCAGCATAACCTGCTGGATATACGCCTCCTCAATTTGTTTCCATTGATGTCTACCCCTAGCAAATCTCATCCAATGCTTGCTCGTGATATGTTTAATATCATTCGTATCTCTTTCGTAGTCTGCCCACTCGTCTCTAGTGTTGCCCAAAATCGGTCTTGGTCTTGCAGTCTTGGTCTTGTTCTTGCGTTTTTGCAAGACCAAGACCAAGACCAAGACCGCCTAATTTTAGCAAGACCAACACCAAGACTGACCGTGCAAGATTTAAGCAAGAACAAGACTAAGCCTGCGAGACTCTTGCGTCTTGCAGTTAGGACTTAGTGTGGTTTTAGCGAGTATAGTAGTTCCGGTATATGCTTAAAGACTCTATGAGACGCAAAAATATATGTAATAAAAATTTAAAAAACTGGACTTATGCGCATTACAAACAATACCATAAACATACATACCGAATCAAAATATTTATTAAAAAAATACATTTGACACGTGTTCAGAGGTCATAATTACAATGTAAAAATAAAATATTTTGTACATTCTTTTCCAGCAGACGACTTCTTCGCTCTGAAACTAATTGTCCATATTTTGAGAATAGCCGCCCTCTAATCATAAAAATAATATTCTTGCATTGCGACGCCGACAGTAATATCGTATCGATATTTTTTTAAATATGTCACCCTAGCTAATAAAAAATATAATTGTTACGGACACCCACTTAATAATTCAATTTTTTCCCATTATAATTTAGTCAGGAGGAATCTTAATAAACAAATCTTATCGACCTAAGACTATAAATTGTTTCTGCTGAGTGTGCGATGAGATCATTCGGTTAAACAAAATTTGCTGAAAGAGCGTGGCTAATATTCAAAAATACCGAGACAAATTAATAACAGATAATGTTAGTAATGAAGTATTTAGAATAACAAAGTAACGATATATAATTCTCGGTTTGTTATTAGATACTTAGGGTATTGGATAGTAACGAACACAAAGTAACTATAGTAGTTACTTTTATCTATCACTATCACTTAACTTTATTCCCAATTGAGCTTTCCCTAGAGTCTGATGTAATAATTGTTTTTCATCTAATCCTTGTTGTTCCCGGAGTGACAAGTTTACAATTTGACATGAGGGACAAAGAATCAATAGTCCGAGTAGTGAGCGTTAGAGTTATAGATCTAAAAGACCTGAAAGCAAATTTGATGAGTTTTTCGAAATAATTCATGCATCCCAAATTGCTTTGTGTAAATTGTGCCGACATAAAAAGGTTGAAATGAGAATGATCAACAGAAACACGTGAGATTTAAGGAAGCATCTAATATCTTTTCACAAAAAGGAATTACAAATATTTCTTCCCGAAAAACCAAAATTCGGTGGAAATATCACAAACTTTTTAATAACCTCTAGAAAAGGTGGACATGTAAAAAAATATAGTTATTACCTTATTACCAATTTCTTATTATATTATGTACCTACTACTTTATTTTGGTAAATTAATGTATTTATTAAGTAGGATCTCCTTAATTTAAAATAACTTCTTTTGATTACCATTGCTTTTTTAACTATTCTTTATTTTTTCAAGTTAGTTTTTTATATAAAAGTAGAGATAAAATTGGTAAAAACATTTATTTTGCTTTAATAAATGGAATATAGTTTGTTATCTTATCACCTAAAAAATCTGTGCCCTTGATACATGTATGTGGATTTTTTGCCCATCATGTCCATCAATCCCTTTCTAGGCAGATAATGTTCTTTAAAATACAGGCATGCTTATGTCAATAATTTGTTTTTATTTTGTTTTAACCATGTTTTAGCACATGTAAACTTAGTTAATGTAAACATTTATTAAGAAACAGATTGACTTCCGTGGGGCCTGGTAGATAGCTGAGTTAGTTAGAGCATAGGCACGGATCGCTTAGATCGTCGCTTCAAACCCCACCCGGTGTTAGTTGTTTAGACATTTAATTATTTGGTTAGTCTTTATTATGGCTATGTTAATTCAAGCTTAAAATGTACTTACTCTGTTACGTTGTTCTAAGATCTAAAGTAATGTTTAATAAATAGCAATAGGCTAATTAATGGGTAACTGCAAGACTTGCAAGACCAAGACCAAGACCAAGACCGGTAGTGCAATACCAAGACCAAGACCAAGACCAGGTGTATTGGCGCAAGATCAAGACCAAGACTGTTTAAGTCTCGTTTTGTTTTTGTATTTGGGCAACACTACTCGTCTGCTCTTCTCCTGTTCTCTGCCAGTTCGTCACTTTGTTATTTTTTATATCTTTTTTTCAAAGTTATCGCGAGTAACATACCCATTTCCACTTGAGCCTCGCTTTGTGAGTCGGTATTCTGAATCTAGTATCTCAAACTGATCCAAATCATGGTTTTCGGTATTGCTATACAACTTGTACTGAACCGTTATAAGGTTTTCTTTGTTAAGGGAATGGTCTCAAATCCGTAAGTAGCCACTGAGAAGATATACATATTATACACACTAAGCTTTACACTGGTAAATCTTGGTTCTTCAAAATATAGCATACATATTACTGATCTACATTTCCAAGACCGACGTTGTCAATAATGAGATTAGTTTGTAGATTACTCAATATGTTGGGTTTTTGAAAGTTAATTTTGAGTCCTACTTTATTCGACTCCTTATTTATACTCTTTTTACATTTGTTCTAGTTCCTTGATACCTGTACTAAATAATACGTCATCCGCAAACGTCAAATAACTCAAACGTACACCATAAATGTTTAAACTTTTTCTCTCAATCTAGGTGTGTAAATATATTTTTCACTGCTAAGGTGGACAACGTTGGTGAAATAGTATCAGTTGTCTAATACCTTTACCTAGATGCATTTTAATTATGATGTGAAATGTGGCCTATTCGTAAATATTTTTAATGGGTGTTGTTCAATTACAAATTAACCCCTTAATTTGTAATCTCACATTATTCTTAACTTCTTAATCTATTATAGTTTCACCGTGTATAAGTGACATTGTGAAATTGATATCGAGTAATATTTTAATAATTAGTTCATTTACCTACAACTAAATAAATTGCCGAATAATATATTTTCTAATTGAACTTCCTAAGTGTCGCAATTAAGGCGTAGATTAAATTGTAGTGTAAACAAAGTTAGTATGGTATGATAGGAAGCTTTGTGCTTAGGTATGAAATATTTGTGAGATTATAAATTGGGGATTTGAGCTCATGTGAGGGCAGTCTACAGACAGTCAATCATAAGTAGTTACCTAACGAACATCATATTGTGTAATTACCAGTAGCTGTCAATAAATCAACACTTTTACTCCACAACTTCAATTTTATTAAACCTATTATCGTCGAACGACAAGAAGCGGAAAAGGGGCATTTACAAACAGATTCGAACCTCAAATCCAAGTTCGAAACTTTCCATTGGTATCCTTCATAAATTTCCTGTACTCTTTCTCTAGATTTCTATCGTGCGTTTGTCTCTTCGATCATCTCTTTAGTCTGACCAACCAGACCAAGTTTAATACTACACAAAGCTATATTCTTCTTTGAGTTCTACCTTCCTACGGAGGTGATGGCATATTTGTTATGAAAGAGAAGAAGAAATTTACTGGGAGTATTACATCACCTGTAAGACGATTTACTAAATAATTCGCACAGATTCTTTGATAATTTTCTGATGAGTCTAGACACATTTCAGTCACCCTCAAACCTTCTTTGCACTCAGCAACAACCCATATTGGAAGTCATACGTTGCCATTTAGGATATCTGTTAAATACTTTAACATCACAATACATTTTTAACTATAAGTAACATAAAACAAATTTTGTAACTTTATGAGGGTTTTTACTTAAATATTTAGTGGCTTGACTCATGTATCATCATCATCATCATCAGCTCATAGTCTTCCACTGCTGAATATAGGCCTCCTCGAAAAACCTCCATTCAGATCTATCTTGCACTACTGCTATCCAGTTGGTACAAATCCTCTTTATGTCGTCAGTCCATCTTGTGGGTGGTCTTCCCGGGTTTCGTCTATCCGCTCTTGGTCTCCACTCTAAGATTTTTTTGGTCCACCTGTTATTCTTTATTTTAGCGACGTATCCTGCTTACCTTCATTTAATTTTGGCTATGTGTTTTATTATGTCTTCTACACCACTTTTTCTACGGATTTCTTTGTTTCTTACCCTATTACGCAACGTTCTGCCTAACAATGATCTTTCCATTCTACGTTGCGTCACTTGTAGTTTTCGTATGGATGTCCTTGTTAGAGTAAGTATCTCTGCACCATATGTAAGGACAGGCAGGACATACTGATTAAAGGCTCTTCTTTTTAAGCTGATAGGTATATCACCTTTAAAAATATCACGCAGTCTTCCATATACTGCCCATTCCAGTGTTATTCTTCTTAGCAGTTCAGCAGTTTGATTATCTCTGCTAATTTTTACCGAATGTCCAAGGTATATGTAGCTGTCAACAATTTCAATGTCGACTCATGTATACCTGGTAAGTATTTAACCACATTGTTTTTTTTAACCTTAGTCAAAATTTAACCTTTATGTTTGCTTTCACTAAAGTGGTAATACTAAACTTATTCTATGTAATATTACACTGATGAAAGACTCTTTAGTCCGCAAACGTTCTGTAATGTAGCCCGAAAGAGTATTTTCATTATATGCCTTTTATAAAGGATTTTTAAATAAAACTTTTGTGATTCATGTTTTACAGCCAACTACAATAATTTCATTTTTCTTGTGGATATTTTCTTACACACCGCCAATGACCGAATTGAAAATTTACTAGAATTTATTATGGGCACGTGATTTCAGCTGCATTTCAACACTCACGGCGCGTGATTTAGGATGACTAATTTTATTTAATATTTGCCAGGCTTTAATCCCATTCAAAGGGATCCTACGCTTTTAATTGACGACCATCCTTAGACTTGGAACATTCTTCTACCCAAAAGAGCACAATAAAAGCTATTAATTAGCAAACATAACTCAAAATTGTCATTTTTTGAGTTGACCTACTCTTCTTTCCAATGTACAATGTGTATACCAAACGTGTTATGTATCGCATAACCGAACTGGGCAGACTCTTTTGTATAATTTTTGACCATACGCTTTCCATTATATTAAACTTTTTTCTATGATGAATTCTCACAGGTGTTTATATGTTTTACCAAATTTTTGTAAAGTATATGTGTTTTACACTTTGCCACATAGACAATAAATTACTTTATTGACATAGAGAAAAATGTTGTGAATGATATGTTCTTTAGTTTATAAAATGTCCCATAAAATTATATTTTACATAAAATATTGTGCATATAACAATGTTTTACATTTATCCTATAGTTGGAAAATCTGGAAATTTGATCGGTGGTAAAGTTGGAAAACCTGGAAATAGTGTTGGAAATGTTAATTGTCGTTTAGCTCTTGCTGGTTGAGTTTGAGGACGAAAACCATCAACTATTTGCTTAAACTCATTAATAAGGGTGGGTATAACAAGTAAATCGCTTAAATGTGTTTTTGGTTTAAGATCAGATGGGACTCCACTCGCTGTACAAATAAAACCTAAAAATAAATAAACAAACTCTAATATGCTTTGTTTCTTTAAGATGCATTAGGCTAATTTAAAATTGCATATTTATTGTATGCATTCCCAACACCACGCTAAGCTTCTTCTATATATTTAAAATAATTTTAAGGTCCAGTGTAAATAAAATATAAAGTAATATAAAAAGAAAGAGTCTGGCAAGAAATATCTGTCAATGGTTCATGCTTACGCTTGGCTACTGTTTAATATCTATTGGAAAGGCATTTAACGTTAACGAAATCTCATTTATTATTTTTAAATTTGGACAAGAATCTGATATAAACAAATACTCTGTACATGTGACATAACTTTAGGATTGAAATAGTGATTACTAGAAAATCAGTATTATATCTGAGAGCAAATAATCCGATGATTGAGTGAACGTCGTTCCTACAAAGATATATTTACAAAACAACTTGGGCTCACTAAGCGCTCTTCAAACCCTTAAACATATCTGTTTAAAAGGTCTGAACTTATGCAGGTTCAAGAAAATTCTAGAAGTAATAGATTTATATGGGTACCTTCTCAAACAGTCAATGTAGGCAACGAAGGCGCAGACCATTAAGTGAGTGAAATTGTTGTATGTATATAAAAGCTTTTATTAAGAATTGAGTTTGGTGCAAGTTGAAAAACGAATGGCAATATTCTCAACCATCACTGAAGCAAACTAAAAAAATTAAAATGACGTTACAGCTAGAGAACCTTCAACCAGGAATAGAAGAGAACAGTTGTGGTAACATAATTACTAATTGGACACTCGACACTTACTCCTTCGTATTTATTGTTATAAAGTTATCCACCTATATGTAAAACATGTAGTGTACAAGTTACCTTTACCCATTTTTTTTATTATACTTATTTATAATATAACATTTTTGTATAAATATTTTTACGCTAAAATGCTTACCTAAAATTACAAAAAAAGAAATCGTATGGAACTTCATTTTTATTTCAATACACACTTCTAGACTTTTACACACAATTTATTGCTTTTATAATTAAAATTTCAAAAAAATTTACATGAAATATGTACACAATTGATAAAAAATTAGGTCTTTTTCACTGTACCGACAATATGATTGACGAGACAAATTTGTAAATGAGGTCAAATTAAATTTCGATAATTAATAAGGTTTTTATTTTGTACAGACCTGTTACAACATAAAAGTAATAACACATAAAAAACCGTCTTTCGTGGATGTATTAATTAATTTCATAACTTGTGTATCTGTTAGTGAATGAATTCTATTATACATTACAAAAAAAAAGAAGAATATACATTTTTTTGATTATTTTATTTTTATAATTGTTTAGAAATTAGACTATAAACATGTTTGTTACTTGTTTAATATATTTACAGGTTATTTCAAAAAAATTTGTACCGTTATTTGGGGTAACTTGAGACACTTTTTCACAACCTGAAGTTTATTACATACGGAGAAAAAATTAATGTTCAAAAACTATTTGAAAACATTAGTCGCGCAGGTAACTATGATATGTTTATAGAATATTTCTGTTTATTTTGTCACAAGTAGTTTTTTCAATTTTTTTTATGTCTGTCTCAAGTTACACACTAGAATGGGGTAACTTGAGGCAGTCGTATAAATTCAAAACGTGACTCAAATTACGCATTGATAGGGTAACTTGGCACACTGAAAATATAATTATAAAGTGTTATGTTAAATTGAGACATTCAGAATATTTTTTTGGGTTAATAAAAAAGACAGCGAGCTCAAAACTTTTATTTAAAAACAATTAATTACAGCAATTTTAGTTCGGGTACTGAAAAAATACCTCGGTTGTTTACGGCTTTAGGCGGTTTAATACCACCTACAATGTCCTGCCAGCAATAATACAGTTCATGCTTAGGTTTGGGGCATTTCCAGTTTTCCCGTGAAGTCTTTGTCATTGCACTTATTATTGCGCCTTTACCGTCAATCTTTTCAATTACCCCAGGATAAAAATTTGAGTCATAACTAACTATGACAAAGCATCCAACTTGTTTAGTTATTGTCTGCAGAGGATGTTTATCTTGATGAGAGTAAATATTATCCTGGTCATTAGTCTCTTCAGTAATATTGTCTTCAATATTGTCAATCTGTTTTGCTTGAAATGAATCCCAGTCATCATCTGAACTGTCGTCAAATACAACCTCATTGCAACTGTCTTCGTCACTTTCACTAGACATAATTACTTCACTGGCTTTTTGCCTTTTCTTACTAGATGATGGTTTGTCTTTATTTTTTTCCATTAATTAGCTTCTTTTCTTTTTTTCTAGCTTTGGTTTGTCTTCCAAAATTATTATATCCTCTTCGCAGATTCCTCTACCAGCAGGAACATTCAATTTTTTTTTTTGTTTTCTTAAACCATCTGTCTCTTTCCTTCTACTTTATTCTAAATATTCTTGAAATGTAGTTACCCAGGCAACGGTATTCTCACTTTCTTTGACATCCTATACTGCCTGTTTACTGGAAAGCCTCTTCAAGATTTCTCCTCGATTTAGTGGAATTAACCGTGCTCCTTTAAATCTACTTATTACGTTTTGTGAAAGATTTTTCTCTCCCATTGTCTTTAGACATTTTTTTAATAAACGAGGAAATGTATCTTTTGACACAGTTCCACGATTTTTTGTTTTCCAAGAATCTAAAGTTTCACGCCACTTAATTTTAAATGGCGGAAAAATGCGACATCTAACGGCTGAGTAAGTCCAGTGCTATTTGGGGGAAGTAGAATGAAGATTATGTTGTTTTTTTTTACATTCCTCTATTATATATGGGGATATATGGCTCGCCAAATTATCCCCAATCATTACTTTTTTCTCTTCTTTATCTTGTTTCGAGAAATAAGGCAAGGCAATTTTTCGAAACCAATTTTCGAATATCTCCAAAGTGAACCAGCCACTCTTAATTCTATTATAAACTGTTCCCTTAGGGCCATGTTCGGTCCAGGTATTATAAAGATTCTCAGCTTTGTATGTTACATATGGAGGGAGGAGTGTCCCGTCTCCGGCAGCGGCAAACATTACAGACGTACTTGACTTAGAAAAATCAATAATCCTTTCAGGATGTCGACACCCTCTTCTAACAACAACTTTTTTACGACCAGGATCGTCTGTCATATTTGTTTCATCATAATTAATGACAGAATGAGAAATAACTCCCTCCATTGACTGATTTAACTCATCAAAGTAAATATTTATGGCGTTATGGTCGACTTTGGCTCGAGATCTCTTTATGTTTTGGCACATTTTATTACTCAAAGTGTTCTGGTGACGCTTCAAGAAAGACATGACAAAATCTCTACCTGGCATGTTGTTTTTAAATCTATGTTCATTTCTTCCAGAACGGTCGAGGAATGCTTTGACGATGAGTCTAATATCGTATAGTGTGAGAGGAAAGCCCCAATCCCCAGCTGAACATAGACACATTACTAAAGCATTTTGGTCAACTTCATTTAAAACAAATGGTCTACCAACCTTTCCTGTGTTCTTTCCATTTATTGCTCTATTTATAGAACATCGTGGTATTCCAAACATATCTTCGGCTTTCCTTAAAGAAATCCCGGACCTAACAGCTTCCACTGTTTTATGAAGTTGCTTCTCCGAGAAATTTTGGTATTTTCTAGATCCCAAAATTCTTTTTTGCGTTTGAATTATACCTGAGCCTGAAACAATAATGAAAAAAAGGTAAGTAGATAGGTAAGTAGGTAGGTAGGTGTTTATTAAAAAAATTATCAACTTACCTTAGATAAGACAAAAGAGTTTAATTACTAACGGTCAACAACCACACGTTAGCTACCTTTTGCTATCAAAACAACACTAACAGTATTAACCGGGATGCCAAATCGACGAAAAATAATAGTGTCTACAAATTGTCTCAAGTAATCCCATCGTCTCAATTTACCCCAAATTACGGTATTTAATAAAAATAATAAGTCTTATCATGGCAATATTTAACTGACTTACCTTATATATATATATATATATATATATATATATATATATATATATATATATATATATATATAAGTAATTTAGAATGGAGGCGGATTGCCCCAGATCACTCTCATTCTGTCTCAGTTTCTTTCTCTATCATGGACTTTCTCTTTATAATTTTTGTTACTTGATCTATAAAAAATTCAAAGTTTTTTCTGCTTTTCATAGCGACACGTATTAAGATTTTAGAGGATATATCTCCCATCTTTGTTCGCAATATATGTTGTTCCGATGCACCTGAAGATACAATGCTCTGCGACGTCTTCTACGTTGCATATGATATAATTCTCATCATTGGTTTTTCAAAATCCATGTCCGGTCAGGAACTGCATAAAATAAAAATTTACTCGCTTGAACTTACATTTGTACCACTTTATCACACTGGGTATTAATTTTTTGGTCCACTGTGCCTTGTCTATCTGTGCCTTCCATTCTGTTAGTAATTGTTGGCTAATGGCCGCTCTAACTTGAGATAGGTGGACGTCTTGAGAGTTGGAGAGTAATATAGCGTCTGTTCTTTCTTTCCGTTCTTTCGCTAGGAGGTGATTGGGGAGCGTACCCGCTATCATCTGTAAGGACGTCGTTGAATTAGTCCGGTACGTCACTTTTAATAGGGGCTTTCGCTGGTTTTTGACGTTATTATGCCTCTTAACTTCTTGTAATTTAGTACATCTGCTGAAATGGGGGTTTCATTCAGGAGGCTTGACTGTACCACTTGCAGAAACATTCGTCGTTTTTGACTACTTGGGTGTTCTATATTTGGCATGATCCTTTGTAGGGTTGCCGTTCTCTACATTTGTCAGGTGTTTCGTGATCCTTAGGCTTATGTCGATGTATATTCCTAGGTATTTGGCACGTGTTGTAGGCATTATGGTAGTACTACCAATTTAAAAAGTCAACTCGGGTCTTCATGGTGGTCTTTTTAGTATGATCACTTCCGTTTTACTTCCTGCCAGTTCAAGATCGTTTCTAGCCGTCCAGCTGTTGACTTTTTTGTATAGCTAGTATATCTCTACCATAGTCCATTTCTGGTACCAAGGTATATAATATATTCCAGAGTGGTGGACCTGATACGAAACCTTGTGGTACGCTGGCTGTTACGCTCTGCTCTGTATTTTTTGCCACTGTGACGTATCTATTAGTAAGATGATAATGATATTGATGAGATATCCTGACACTCGTGCCGATTCCAGTTTTGTTATGATAAGAGCCCAATTGGCAGAGTTGAAGGCATTTTTCACATTAAACGTAACTAGTATGGACCATTTTTGACGTGACAACGTCTTAAATTAGGTTGTGGCTCGGAGTCATTCATGAAAAAGTGTAACGCCCGCTCACGTCTGTTACGATGAGTCACCGAACGAAAGAGAGGCCCGCCGGACCGGCGAATGCCTTGCGTCTCTCTCCCACTCAAACATGATCGGTCCGCTGCGCGCGCAGCACTAGAGAATTAGGCGCGTTGAATCGGTGCGTGCTTGTATCTCTGTCTTTCTTGAGCGTTCTTGGCGTTCAAGACACATTACAGCAGAAACACTTCCTTTCATTTCATATTTCTCCTATCATCGTCCTATCCTCAACAAAATCACTCAAATAGAAATTAGTTAAGTTTAAGTTTACATGTACAATGTTTTAGTAAACAAAATATATTTCTATAGTTAAAATTTGTGCAATTCTTATTTTCATTCAATTCCTTGTTCCTATTGTGCAATTTAATAATATTCATATCAATAAATATTCTACCGAGAAAAAGACGTTGTCACGTAAAATCTTCGCCCGTAAAACCGACTTTACAGGCAACCGATTTTTTTCTTTGTATTCTTTACAGTATCAGTTAAACTTTTTACCGCGTCTATTGCTGACTTAGCTTTTCTAAATCCGTATTGTCCGTATAATATTTTTATTAAAACTGCAATTCCAGAAATAAATAAATAAATAAATAAATAAATAGTAGAAGCGGTATATTATTCTGTGTGCCTCGGTAAGACAGGGACGTCCACGAGGAAGAAGTCCATTTCCTGATTATTCTAAGTTATGACCAAAAGTTTGGCAGAAATGACCTAAAATTAGTAAAATTATATATCAGTCAACGCAAAATGACACGAAGAGTTCAAATATCGACATCCGATCCTACTTCTGTTCACGTTGGATAAAAACCTAGGACTTACGAAGTTCAACTGCCTGTTTGGTAAAGTTTTACTTTATTTTGCTTTATATGCACAATTTGTATGAATTTTACCGGTATGCTGTATCTTAAAAAGTTGACAGACTAGACAAAATCTGTGGTTATTTTAAGATTCAAAGGACGAATGTTAGTTGAAAACAAGTCACAGACTTCAGACAACGAAATAGCTGTTTTACTACGTTATATTTCCCTCGCTGTGGTTATTATTATTTGTGGATAGAATAAATTAAATTTTTAGGTTTAATGAGAAAAATAAAGAGTACACCGATTATGCTAAAAATTTTATTTGCCATTTTTGTCGTATCGTACTAACAGTCACAATATTTCACATGATTATAATTATTTTCCAACGATAGGTATATTAACATTAATTGGTGGTATTGTTGGTAATCCAAATATTGAAGGAAGAGTAAAGGAAAAACTAATGGGTGGTAAAATAGTTGGCAAATTTAATGGATTTAGATTAATGTTTCCTAAAGTTGGAAATGTAGGAAGGGGAAATAATGTTGGTATAGTAAGTTGTCGTTTTGCTCTATTGAGAGTAGCTCCATCTACTTTAGTCATTGAAGTTCCAATCAATCCTGTAACAAGATTACAATTATTATTATTTTATTGAGAATTTTATTAAATTTAAAAAACAAATTGTAGACATGTTTCTAATAGTAGCGGGTTAGAGTCAACAATACTCTGACCGATAAGACAGTCCTTACAGTAGAGATCCATGCCCGTATAGAATAATATACGTAGATACAAAGTAATGCAGCACTTCGGTTGCAATAATAGTGTGTTGGCTAAATTATATCAAATATGTTACTGATAAAAAAACGCATTCAGAAATAACATGTCAGAAACTATGTTAATGTCATAATAATAAAAACAAACGTTATCGTAATAGATGGCATCTTCTGAGGGACAATGGTCTCGAAAACAAATATTTCTCCTAATGGATTCTTGGTAACGACTATTTTATGGAGAGAATTGAAAGAAGTAGCACTTCAATATTCTTAATTTTAAAACGTTTGACGAAATTGTACTTTCACGTTGACTTTCTATCTAAAAATTAATTTTTTGTCGCTCTGGATAATTATAAGTATTCATTCCCATGAATACGTGCCGTTTTTATCTTAAATACTTTACTTGAGATTGATCCTACCCATAATCTCTCTCAAAAATTAAATTAGTTCTGAAGATAAGTGGTAAGATTTATACATGGAAACAGAACCACTACTTTTTTAAATAAGCTTTTCTCGAAGTTATAAAAGAAATAATACGACTTATCTTCGGTCATTCACTTTTTGGTCTTACAGCGAAATGCACTGTGTTGTAAATTTACGTTTATTTTCTTCATCTAGTCCCATCTCCGTGGCGGAGGTCGGGCAATCATCATAGGATTTTAGACTTTTGAGACGGCTGCTCTGAAAGGTTCATTTATGTACATCCGTGCCACTCTCTCAAGTTGCGCAGCCATGACATTCCACGTCTCCCTATGCTTCTCTTTCCTTGGATCTATCCCTGCATAATCAGTTAGAGCAAGGTGTATTTCTTTCCACGTGTAATATGTCCGAGATATTTTAATTTTCTTTTTGTAATTATATTTAAAATTTCTATTTCTTTATTCTTCCTTCTCAGAACCTCTTTGTTTGTAACGTGTTCTGTCCACATTATTTTCAGAATTCTTCTATACACCCAAAACTCGAATGATTCCAGTTTTTTCACTGATGTCGCATTCAAGGTCCAAGATTTCATTCCATAAAACCAAGTTGAAAAAATATAGCACCTAGCCAACCTTACTCTTAGTTCCAATTTTAAATCCCTTGTACATAGCACTCTTCTCATTTTGTTAAAATTTGCTTTAGCCTTTTCTATTCGGATTTTGATCTTCTAAATGTAATCATTTGTGGAGCTAATCATGGTTCCCAGATATGCATATTTGTCCATTTCTTCGACGTTGGTTCCGTTTATTAGAAGATTCTCGTCATTTCTTTGAGTTTTCGATATTCTCATAAATTTCGTCTTCTTGACGTTCATTGTTAGACCGTACTCTTTTTCATACTCAGCTATTCTGTTCACTAGTTTCTAAAGATCTTCAATATTGTACGCTAAAATCACAGTCTCGTCCGTATATCTAATGCTGTTAATGGAAACTCCATTTACCTTTATTCCAGTTGTTTCACCCTCAAGAACGTTTTTCAAGATCTCTTCGAAGAAGGCATTAAGAAGAATTGGCAATAATACGCATCCCTGTCTCACTCCACATCTAATTTCAATTTCTTCTGACAGCTGTTCGTGAACACGTACTTTTGCTCGCTATTTATGGTATAATACGTAATATTTATACAGTTTGTTTAACTGTAGCGAAACTCGCATTTTTATGGTAAAAAATTGTTTATTAAATTAATTCGACTATATTAAGAGATAATTTCTTTGCGTGTATAGAGTTCCATTGCTAACCCCTTTTAATAGAGCCTTGCACATCCAATGCTGGTTTCCGCCCTTTTACCACCTTATTACTGACATCGCGAAAAATATTAAAGGTACTGCACCCATATCTTTTCGGCGTATGATGTACCTGTTTCTTTGATTTTGTTAGCTGTGATTTTACAAGGTAATGAACTTTTACGTGAGTTTCGTGAGCTACGGTGTGTTTAAGATTTGATAAGGACAGGACTGTTGTTTCGAAATGTTCCATCTAGATATCAGCTATTATGAAAGAAAGGGGGATCCCATTGAGTATACGTTAATTTGACGATAGAAATGATTTTGGAATGAGAAGAATGTATTAGACATGTAGTTTTTTATAAGAGTTAATGTGTCCTGGGTAATTTGATATTTAGAGTCCAAGGTGGAGGTGGTTTCATCTATAGGAATGTTGGTGAATAAAGAAACAATTTTAAAGAAAAAATGTTTTTCAGAAGATCAGTGAATTGGAAAGAATTTTTGACAAAGGACAAAACGTTTTCGGCTAATGGTTGTAAGGATAAGGCGAGACGTTTTGCCAATTTCTGAATGGAACAGTTGTATGCACTAACGATGAGTATTAGGGGGACATTAAGCTTATAGATTTTTGACAGCCGTATATGTATGAAGGTTGCCCTCATTTTATGTGACGATTAATGCATCATCCGCATACCAAACAATTTTAAGTCCCTTTGTTTTCATTTTATATACTATCTAATTTTTACTTTCTTTATAATTTCTCTCTTCACAAAATTCGGAGCCTTAAGCCTTGCCTCATGGCAAACAAACGCTATATTAATTACTTTTGAAGTCAGACAAGCATATGTAGTGATCTCTATACTTTTTAATATGTACTCTGTAATAATTATGGTAAATAACTCATTTTAAATTTTAAAAGATAATATAAAAAAATAGAACACTGATAAATAATTTACGATGACATAGTTACAATTTAAGATAGTTCTGAGAATAATTGCGAACACTAATAAACAAAATAGTAATCAAAGCAGATATACTGGATTTAAAAATTAAAAATTATTACCATAAAGACAAAGCTATTGCCAGTAAAGTGAAGTTCAAATCAACCAGTAGACATAAATATATACGTAACAAAGATAACTACATATTCTCAAAAGTTCGACTTCTGGCTGTAGTGGAATAGTGGATATGTAAGTCTTCTGAAAGTGCCCCCTCCATTACTGAAGTTTGGCTATAACTATAGCAAATTGCTCTCTATCTTGAGCTGTTCTTAGTATCGAATGGGTGTCCATGACTGTCCAGTTTCTTAAATTTTTTAGTCAGGAGCATTTTCTTCTTCCTGGACCTCTTCTTCCTCCCACTTTCCCTTCCATTATCAGTCGTAGGAAGTTGTATTTTTTTCCTCTGTAAATATGTCTTAGATAACTCGTTTTTCTGGTTTTTACAATATTTAGGAGTTCTCTCTGAGTCCCCATTCTTCTTAACACCTCGTTGTTGGTCACGTCCAAGAGATCTTCAGCATCCTTCGAAAAACCCACATCTCAAAGACTTTTACACGTCTCATACTTGTGATTCCGAGAGTCCATGTTTCCACTCCGTATATCAATATGGAATAAATAAATATTTTTACAAATTAGTATCGGATATCCAACGATAACGTAAAGTTTATTAGGAATTTTTTCATTCTTTGAAAAACAGACCTAGCATACTCTATACGAGCGCGTATTTCAACTTCGTAGTCAAGATCGTTTGTTATCCAGCAACCAAGATACTGGAATTTGTGTACGGGTTCTATCTGTTTGTTGTAAATACGAATATTAATGTCGGCATTTGGTGCACGTGTAACGGCCATTACTTTTGTTTTATTTTTGTTTATATTCAGCCCCAAACTATCTCCCCCTCTGGTTATGGCATTCAAAAGTCGCTGCAAACCCTCAGCACTGTCCGCAATAATGATATTATCGTCTGCGCATCTTAAGTTGTTTACATATTCTCCGTTGATTTTTATTCCTTCTTCAATATTTTCGAGGACATTTTGGAAGATCTTTTCGGAATATGTATTAAACAATAGTGAAGAAAGTACATAGCCCTGGCGAGGGTATGTGAATACTGAAATAGAAATCAGTGGTCGGATTAAAATGGCCAAAGCAAACTTTTAAAAATGAGAAGCTATATATTTGTGAATTAGTACATTTATTCTACTTCATAGAGTTATAACATGGATGGTAAAAATAGTTTGACAGTCCAGATACATTTGAATTGTGGGTATATCGACGAATGTTATGAATGTCTTGATATCCTACCTCTGTCTTGAAATTCCATGGTTAATAGCCAAAACCATAGTCATTTAAATTATAAATATGCCGAAAACTGAATAATATATTAGATTTTTTAGCTCATGATAAAGCCAGAATAAATCAAAACGCAGACAATATGGCTTAAGAACATATGAGAAATAATATATCCTCCAATTTAACTTTAAAGGACGCATAAAAAATGAAAGAATGTGCCAAAATGCGAAGACCAACAAGATGTTAACTTATAGATAAAATCTTTCGTCCGTATTATATAAAAAAAGTTAAACAAATGCAACTAATTTTTAAAGAAATAATTAGAAGAACGCGTAGACGAGATAGAGGAAAACCGTCTTGGCTAAAAAACTCACTCTAATGGTACATAATTATTACCAGATTACTATTTAATAGCACAAAATAAAGACCACGTAAAGTTTTGAAAACGTTCCAGACCAACAATAAACGTGAAGACGAAAAATTATACCACTAAATACCAAAAGAATATAGTAATTGTCAAAGACAGTAATGAATCAGACGATTTTAAGATTACGTAGTATTTTATTAAAACCCACAATATCTCAAAAAATAATTTTACTGAGAAGAACGGGACAACTGTATAACAAACTATAGTAATATACATGTGGTATTCATCTTGATTAATTTAATTTCTTACCTAAGATCGCTAGGAAACAAACTGATTGAAGAAACTTCATGATGTATGAGTGTCAGTACTAAAAGTAAAAAATAAAAATATTTTTCAGTTTTTATACCTAAGTCCAAACAACTTTTACATAAAATATGGTAAGTCACAGATAAAATTCTCATATTTTACAAGTACAAACAAGTATTTTTCAAAATTCTTGGAGTTTTAACTGAAAAGAGGTATACTTATATTTTAATTGCAAATATTAATTTATTAATAATAAAATCAGACGAGTTATTTAGATAAAAAATATATAAGATATAACATATTTAGATATGTAAATTTAACTAAAATGCACTCTTCATTGAATTCAGTTTTTTGAATAATATGTAATTCTTCTAACTGTTTAAAAAAATGATTTATTGAGATTTATTGAGACTTTACAAACCAAGAGCCTACCAATTGGTAAAAGCCATGCTGCTTTTGTTTTAGTTTTCTTTGTTATCCTATCATCTGCACTATTTTATCTGTCATCCATTCGTGCTTCTTCTCTTTTTGTGATAAATGAGAAAGTAATGCAATAGATATATTTATTGATTCAACTGTTCTTCTATGCCGCTAGTTGTATGTTCAACTATTTCGCAAAATTTATATTAACCCTTAAGTACAGACGCGTAGTCTACCAGACTATGGCTGTTTTTAAAACTGTAACATCTACCGTAATTAATAAAATATTTAGTTTTCCGCCAGTATACTCTCAAAAAGCATTAAAACAAAGGTATTTAACTATTAGAAAAGATAATAAACAATAGGCTTATGTGGTATTTAGAAGCAAACAAATTAATTATTCCAGAACAATGTGGTTTCCGAAAACATCGCTCAACTTTAGACAATCTCGTTGACTTAGAATCAAAAATCCACGAAGCATTTGCAATAAAACAGCATTGTGTTGGAATATTTTTTGATATAAGCAAAGCATATGATACAGTTTGGAAATATTCAATCATTAAAACACTCAGCAACTGGTTAATAAGGGGTAACATATTAAAATACATTTCAAATTTTCTTGAAAACAGACAATTTCAAGTTCGAGTTGACGGAACATATTCTCAAACAAAAATTCAACAAAATGGTATACCACAAGGATCAAATTTAAGCACAACTTTATTCTTAGTAGCAATAAATTCGATATTAACACAAATTGAAAACCCCGTCAAAGCTAGATTATACGCTGACGACCTAGTTATTTTCTGTAGAGGAAAAAACATAGCAACGATTCACAATCACATTCAAAAAGCGTTAACACACATTGAGAAATGGTCAGCTACAAGTGGACTTCAGTTTAACACTACAAAAACGAAAGCAATCTGTTTCTTAAAGAGAAATCAAATCCAAACAAAAGAATTATATCTACACGAACAAAAACTAGATTATGTAGAAGAAATCCGATTCTTGGGTATGACGTTTGATAAAAAATTAACTTGGAAGACACATATTCAACAGCTGAAAAAATCCTGTCTACCTGGTATAAATTTACTACGATCCCTTGCCTTTAAAAACTGGGGTGCCGATTATTCAAGTTTAATACTTATTTACAAATCCATAATTCGATCAAAACTTGACTATGGAGCCATCGTCTACAACTCCTCCAAAAAAACACATTTGAAGTCACTGGATATTATCCAAAATAGATGTCTACGTATTTCTTTAGGTGCTCACTACACAAGTCCCATTTAAAGTCTTTATTGGGAAAGTGGAGAACTTCCTCTTTCTTTCAGAAGACAATATCTAAGCCTAACATATGCAGCGGCAGTGTCATCAAACCGAAATAATCCAGTACTGCATAATGTTTTTGCTGATCGATTTACAAATAAATTCCAACAAACACATCAAATTGATCGTCCTTTTTACTTTCGTATAAAATCATACTTATCCAAATTAAATTTTCAATTTCCAAAAACCTATGATACCTCTTCAATCCACAACCCAGCACCATGGACAATATCTATTCCTGATATCGACATCAGTCTAACAAACCTAAGAAAATGACCCTGCGTGGTTGATGCGTTAATAAAATTAAAAAAAAAAAAGTATTTAACAAACAATATAAATAGATTTCGAACTGAACTGTATGAACTGTATGTTAATATAGGTCTAATTGATGCTTTATAGATTTTTGTTTTTGTGTCTTGTCTTGTCTTAGGTGTTTGTTCTTCCAGATTGTGTCGTTAAGAGACTCCGCCGGTTTACTTGCTTTTAAGCTTTGTTGTCGTAACTCTTCTTTAATATCTTCGTAACTAGTTATATCTAAGCCCAGATATCTACGCCTTGCTTATTGCTTTGTTATTTTCCCATAAATTTCGAGTTTACATCATAGTGGGTATTTAGATGTTGTCATACATTTGGTTTTTTCTGCCGATATTATTATATTGTATTTCTTGACTTTATTGTTTTATTTAAGATGTGTATTAATCTTTGAAGCTCGTCTTCTCTCTCGGCAATTACTACGGCGTTGTCTGCATAACATTATATTGGGATTTCTTTGTTCCCCATGTTTTAACCATAAACTTTACGTACTGCTTGTATTATTTCGTCCATTATTATATTAAATAGAAGTGGGCTTAATAAGTCATCCTGTTTGACCTCGCTTTGTACCGGTATACACTGTGTTAGTTTTCCATTTATCTTTGCATGTATTCGATTATGGAAGTAGATGTTTTCGATAGTTTGTATAATATTGGTAGGTATAATTTTTTTATACAGTAGGTGTAAGACGTCTTTGGCTTGAATGCCATCGAGAGCCTTTGTCAGGTCTATAAAACATGGATATACTGGTTTATTGTACCCGATGGCCTTTTCTGTGATTTATCTTAGTACAAATACGGCGTCTACGCAGGATCTTTCGGATCTAAATCATTGTTGTTTATCTGATAAAGTTGTGATTTTATTGATTTTGTTGATTAGGACTTTTGTGGTAAGCTTAAGTGCGGTGTTCAGTAGATTTAAACCTCTATAATTGTTGTGGTCTTCTTTATCTCCTTTCTTGAACTTTGGTATCATTATGCTGTTTCTCCATGCGTCTGGTATTTTGCAGTGCGATTTTAGTTTTTGAATAAGTTTTGTAATCTCTAGGGTTATACTTTTTCCTTTGTGTTTTTTTCATTTTTACAAAATGTTAAAATCTTATGACTTGTTTTTACTCGATATCTAATGAATTCTCTGTGTCGTTGTAATTTGACCAAATTTCTTGAACGCTAATGTTTTTTTAACAAATGGACCAAGTATATTTATGGCTTTTAGTGCTACTTGGACTCTATTGTTTTATTTTGACATTTATCCTTTATTACTACTACAAAGTATTAAATACTGTCACTTATTTGACTTACCTTACAACAGAATTTATAACTAAATATCTGGTTTGTCCAAGCGTATTATCTTTGAGCTGTCTTTCCTAATTTATTGATCTAGACGAAAAGTAAGGAAACGTTTATTAAAGATGATAAAGTGTCGATAATATGGATGCCGGGTCCTTAAAGGATGTAAGGGAATGAACCTGCAGCTTTCTTGGCAAAACAAGACTCAAGAAAAACCTTTGTAGGCCCAGAACCATTCTGGGGCATTACCAAAAATGTTACAAAAATAAGATTCAGAAGTAGCTGATCAATAAAATCAATAAAAGAAGTAAACAGCCACTCAAGGTCAAATCCAAAATAAGAATGTAATCAAGAATATAAATAAAAAATTTCTTGCACAGACGGTTTTTAAAATCTCAATAAAGTAGAGATTAAAACATGCGCCGAAATGGTGACTAGATATTGTCATTTAAAAACATCTATATAAATAAGGTAAGGTTAATGAACCATGATGCAGAACATTTGAAATGGAAGATGAGACTACCATTTTATTGCATTTCAATATGCTAAGTGGTGTAAGGTAGGAATTCACTGGTCAACTAAAAATTAAATTAGAAGAGATCCTAAAACTAAAGCTAAACCTAAAAGAGAAATAAATAAATTGCTCGTGTGGGAACGTAAAATTCTTCGAATGATATATGGCCCTTGCAGAGACAGCGTAACAAACGAATAGAGGGGCAGATACAATAACGAGCTAGAGTCTATTTAAAAAAGAAAATCTAGTCAGATATATAAAGGCCAATAGACTTAGATGGGCAGGGCATGTGATACGCAGTAACGACAATCGCCGTATAAACAATGTGTTCTGGGAAAGGCCAGAGGGAAGAAGGTCTGTAGGGCAGCCTAGAAAAAGGTGGAAAGATGCAGTCAAAGAAGATCAGAGAAAATGGGAGTGCGACAATGGGAATTACTGGCACAGGACCGACAAACATGGAAGGCAATAGTAAACGCGGCAAAGACTCACAAAAAGTTGTAGCGCCATTGATGATGATGATGATAATATATAAGTATTCCTAGGCAATATATGTACTAGGAAAAATCCCCTGATTCCACTCACAACCTTGTAGCTAATGCAATGTCTAGAAACCATTTTAGATTTATTATACAGAATATTCATTGCTGTGACAATGCAAAATTGAATACACTGGACAAATTTTTAAATGCTTGACCTCTGATTGATGTAACAAATCAAAAATTTCTCAATTTAGCACCACAAGAAGAACACCACTACTTGGATGAGTCAATGGTTCCGTATTATGGAAAAAACGGATCTAACCAGTGGTGGGGATCCAGGGTAAACCTATTGGATATGGATATACATTTTAGATGGAAACTAATCAGGGATATTGAACCACTATTCATGATAAATATAAACTTTTTGGTTTGAAACCTAGAGTTGTCTTACAATTTCTTGATGCTCTAGAAGACAAGGCTTCCAAATTGCCCAATGATATATATTTTGAAAACTAACTTTTTACCACGCTGCTGCTTTTGGAAGAACTTACATCAAGGGGATGTAAAGGAACAGGTACAATAAGAGAAAATCTTTAAGGTAAATATTGTGATATAAAGCGTTCAGACACACTGAAAAAGAAAGAAACGTTTGACTACTGTACGGCAGAGAAAAGTGAAATAGTAGTTTGCAAATGGAATGACAATAATGTTGTTTCCAGAATACCCAATCACAATCAGATATTTTCAACAAAGCAAGTACAACGGTATATGGTATATATAGTACAAAAAGAAAAAAAGAAGGTGCTCGTTGATTAACCTAATACTATAAAACAGTATAATGAAAACATGGGTGGCGTCGATCGGGCAGATGAAAATATTAGCTGCTTCAGAGTAGCCATCCATTGCAAGAAATGGTATTTTTCTATAATAAGCCACATAGTGGATCTAGCAGAACAAAATGCGTGGTAACTGCGTAGAATTAGTGGTGGTAAAATGGATTATTTACAGCTTTGTCATGTAATTATAGTAAGCATTCTTAAATATTTCAAAAAGATAACAAAAAGAGGACCCAGCAAACTTTTAGCCAATTTGCATAGTCACTTAAGATACAATCGGATAGACCACATCATTGTCTATGAGGACACTCAAACTGGTTTTGCTGCTTGTCACAAAAAATGTAATTTTTGCTTCAATAGTTAGAATAATTAGAATAAAAATCTGTAAGTTTTAAAATTTTGGTACCTTTAATTATTTGTTATTCACAATCATTGATTATGCCGCCGGGCTTTTTAAAGGACACCCTTTTTTGAAATATATACCTCATGCTTTGCAAAATTTCTTCCATATCTTTAATAAACCTAAAAATAAATATCTCATCAATATAAGAATGACAAATGTTTGTGCCTTAAATAGGTTAATAAAAAAAAAACAGGTATAATAAAAAGGTCTTATGACCAAGTGCCAGAGATTAACGAGTCACGCCTGAACTAAGAAGAAGAAGAAAGCGATAATCGAGACAATTAATATAAAAGTAAATGAAAATATGTATATACCTACTTTAATAATTATTTATTAATAACTATTTACAATATTTTCTCCATATATAAATCACTGTCGGTTTGCTTAATGTTATCCTTTTAAAAAAGTCTTTACCATTACAAAAATTAAAATGTTCAATTCTGCATCAAAATATTCTTGCACTAAGTTCTTCTTCTTCTTCCTACTTTATAAATAGACAAAATGCCTGTTTTACTTTGGTTTTTAGCCTCAATTGACGTTTTTTGACATTCTTTTCCTCGGTCGTCCCAATGATCTTCTTCCATTTGGCAATTTGTTTCTTGCTATTTGTACTATTCTATTTTCTGTCATTCTTTTGATGTGTTGATTCCATTCCACTTTTCTTCTTTTGGTCCACGCGTTTATTTCCTTTATACCACATCTCGCTCGTATTTCCTCACTTCTTACTCTGTCTCTTAGAGTTTGGTTTGTTATTTTTCGTAAGACTTTCATTTCTGTTGTTTCCAGTAGTCTTTGTGTTTTCGCCGTATCTGCTCTTGTTTCCGCTGTGTACGTCATTATCGGTCTTATTGTTGATTTATATATCCTTGTTTTTGTTTTCGTTGTGAGGTATTTGTTTCTCCAGATTGTGTTGTTGAGACATCCTGCTGCTCTGTTTGCCATGTTGTTTTTGTACTTCTTTTTCCACTTTTCCGGAGCTTGACATTTTTATTCCCAAGTATTCAGTTTCCATCACTTGTTCTATTATTTTGTTATTTACGACTAGATTACATCTTCTCGGTTTCGCTGATATCACTATCGCTTTAGTTTTCTCTGTTGAGATCTCCATGTTGTATATGAGCGCCGTATCTTCGAATTCTTTAATTAATCATATTATGCTTGTTTCCTTTTCTCCCATTATATGTCCTCTTCTTTTTTTTAACTTTCTTTGTGATTTTATCCATTATTAGATTAAATATTAATGGGCTCAGCGAATCTCCTTGTCTAATGCCAGTTTCATATTTGATAGGTTGCGATAGTTTTCCTTCACATCTTACCATAGCTATGTTATCTTTATATATATTCTCAATGGTTTTTACTAAATCCAGTGATATTCCCGTTTCATATAATACATGTATGTTGCTCTGTTTGCCATGTTGTTTTTGTACTTCTTCTTCCACTTTTCCGTAGCTTGACAGTTTTATTCCTAAGTATTCAGTTTCCATCACTTGTTCTATTATTTTGTTATTTACGACTAGATTACATCTTCTCGGTTTCGCTGATATCACTATCGCTTTAGTTTTCTCTGTTGAGATCTCCATGTTGTATATGAGCGCCGTATCTTCGAATTCTTTAATTAATCATATTATGCTTGTTTCCTTTTCTCCCATTATATGTCCTCTTCTTTTTTTTAACTTTCTTTGTGATTTTATCCATTATTAGATTAAATATTAATGGGCTCAGCGAATCTCCTTGTCTAATGCCAGTTTCATATTTGATAGGTTGCGATAGTTTTCCTTCACATCTTACCATAGCTATGTTATCTTTATATATATTCTCAATGGTTTTTACTAAATCCAGTGATATTCCCGTTTCATATAATACATGTATGTTGCTCTGTTTGCCATGTTGTTTTTGTACTTCTTCTTCCACTTTTCCGTAGCTTGACAGTTTTATTCCCAAGTATTCAGTTTCCATCACTTGTTCTATTATTTTGTTATTTACGACTAGATTACATCTTCTCGGTTTCGCTGATATCACTATCGCTTTAGTTTTCTCTGTTGAGATCTCTATGTTGTATATGAGCGCCATATCTTCGAATTTTTTAATTAATCATATTATGCTTGTTTCCTTTTCTCCCATTATATGTCCTCTTCTTTTTTTTAACTTTCTTTGTGATTTTATCCATTATTAGATTAAATATTAATGGGCTCAGCGAATCTCCTTGTCTAATGCCAGTTTCATATTTGATAGGTTGCGATAGTTTTCCTTCACATCTTACCATAGCTATGTTATCTTTATATATATTCTCAATGGTTTTTACTAAATCCAGTGATATTCCCGTTTCATATAATACATGTATGTTGCTCTGTTTGCCATGTTGTTTTTGTACTTCTTCTTCCACTTTTCCGTAGCTTGACAGTTTTATTCCCAAGTATTCAGTTTCCATCACTTGTTCTATTATTTTGTTATTTACGACTAGATTACATCTTCTCGGTTTCGCTGATATCACTATCGCTTTAGTTTTCTCTGTTGAGATCTCCATGTTGTATATGAGCGCCGTATCTTCGAATTTTTTAATTAATCATATTATGCTTGTTTCCTTTTCTCCCATTATATGTCCTCTTCTTTTTTTTAACTTTCTTTGTGATTTTATCCATTATTAGATTAAATATTAATGGGCTCAGCGAATCTCCTTGTCTAATGCCAGTTTCATATTTGATAGGTTGCGATAGTTTTCCTTCACATCTTACCATAGCTATGTTATCTTTATATATATTCTCAATGGTTTTTACTAAATCCAGTGATATTCCCGTTTCATATAATACATGTATGTTGCTCTGTTTGCCATGTTGTTTTTGTACTTCTTCTTCCACTTTTCCGTAGCTTGACAGTTTTATTCCCAAGTATTCAGTTTCCATCACTTGTTCTATTATTTTGTTATTTACGACTAGATTACATCTTCTCGGTTTCGCTGATATCACTATCGCTTTAGTTTTCTCTGTTGAGATCTCCATGTTGTATATGAGCGCCATATCTTCGAATTTTTTAATTAATCATATTATGCTTGTTTCCTTTTCTCCCATTATATGTCCTCTTCTTTTTTTTTAACTTTCTTTGTGATTTTATCCATTATTAGATTAAATATTAATGGGCTCAGCGAATCTCCTTGTCTAATGCCAGTTTCATATTTGATAGGTTGCGATAGTTTTCCTTCACATCTTACCATAGCTATGTTATCTTTATATATATTCTCAATGGTTTTTACTAAATCCAGTGATATTCCCGTTTCATATAATACATGTATGTTGCTCTGTTTGCCATGTTGTTTTTGTACTTCTTCTTCCACTTTTCCGTAGCTTGACAGTTTTATTCCTAAGTATTCAGTTTCCATCACTTGTTCTATTATTTTGTTATTTACGACTAGATTACATCTTCTCGGTTTCGCTGATATCACTATCGCTTTAGTTTTCTCTGTTGAGATCTCCATGTTGTATATGAGCGCCGTATCTTCGAATTCTTTAATTAATCATATTATGCTTGTTTCCTTTTCTCCCATTATATGTCCTCTTCTTTTTTTTAACTTTCTTTGTGATTTTATCCATTATTAGATTAAATATTAATGGGCTCAGCGAATCTCCTTGTCTAATGCCAGTTTCATATTTGATAGGTTGCGATAGTTTTCCTTCACATCTTACCATAGCTATGTTATCTTTATATATATTCTCAATGGTTTTTACTAAATCCAGTGATATTCCCGTTTCATATAATACATGTATGTTGCTCTGTTTGCCATGTTGTTTTTGTACTTCTTCTTCCACTTTTCCGTAGCTTGACAGTTTTATTCCCAAGTATTCAGTTTCCATCACTTGTTCTATTATTTTGTTATTTACGACTAGAGTACATCTTCTCGGTTTCGCTGATATCACTATCGCTTTAGTTTTCTCTGTTGAGATCTCCATGTTGTATATGAGCGCCGTATCTTCGAATTTTTTAATTAATCATATTATGCTTGTTTCCTTTTCTCCCATTATATGTCCTCTTCTTTTTTTTAACTTTCTTTGTGATTTTATCCATTATTAGATTAAATATTAATGGGCTCAGCGAATCTCCTTGTCTAATGCCAGTTTCATATTTGATAGGTTGCGATAGTTTTCCTTCACATCTTACCATAGCTATGTTATCTTTATATATATTCTCAATGGTTTTTACTAAATCCAGTGATATTCCCGTTTCATATAATACATGTATGTTGCTCTGTTTGCCATGTTGTTTTTGTACTTCTTCTTCCACTTTTCCGTAGCTTGACAGTTTTATTCCCAAGTATTCAGTTTCCATCACTTGTTCTATTATTTTGTTGTTTACGACTAGATTACATCTTCTCGGTTTCGCTGATATCACTATCGCTTTAGTTTTCTCTGTTGAGATCTCCATGTTGTATATGAGCGCCGTATCTTCGAATTCTTTAATTAATCATATTATGCTTGTTTCCTTTTCTCCCATTATATATCCTCTTCTTTTTTTTAACTTTCTTTGTGATTATATCCATTATTAGATTAAATATTAATGGGCTCAGCGAATCTCCTTGTCTAATGCCAGTTTCATATTTGATAGGTTGCGATAGTTTTCCTTCACATCTTACCATAGCTATGTTATCTTTATATATATTCTCAATGGTTTTTACTAAATCCAGTGATATTCCCGTTTCATATAATACATGTATGCTGCTCTGTTTGCCATGTTGTTTTTGTACTTGTTCTTCCACTTTTCCGTAGCTTGACAGTTTTATTCCTAAGTATTTAGTTTCCATCACTTGTTCTATTATTTTGTTATTTACGATTACATCTTCTCGGTTTCGCTGATATCACTATCGCTTTAGTTTTCTCTGTTGAGACCTCCATGTTGTATATGAGCGCCGTATCTTCGAATTTTTTAATTAATCATATTATGCTTGTTTCCTTTTCTCCCATTATATATCCTCTTCTTTTTTTAACTTTCTTTGTGATTTTATCCATTATTAGATTAAATATTAATGGGCTCAGCGAATCTCCTTGTCTAATGCCAGTTTCATATTTGATAGGTTGCGATAGTTTTCCTTCACATCTTACCATAGCTATGTTATCTTTATATATATTCTCAATGGTTTTTACTAAATCCAGTGATATTCCCGTTTCATATAATACATGTATCGCGTCCCGAATTCTCACTCTATCAAACGCGTTCTTCAAATATATCAGACACATATATGCTGGTTTGTTGTATTCCAGCGACTTTTTTTTTATTTGTCTTATTACAAAAACTGCATCGGTGCATGATCTTCCTGTCCGAAATCCTTGCTGTTCCTCTTGCAGAGATATTCGTTCGTTTATTTTTGTTGCTATTATTCTTGCTGTCAATTTGAGTGTTGTATTTAATAGATTTATTGCTCGATAATTATTGGGGTTTTTCTTATCTCCTTTTTTAAAGAACATCACCATGATCGCTCTCCTCCATTCATCTGGTATTTTGTTCGTAGTGATTATTTTATTAATAAGAAGTTGCAGTTGTTGTACAAGGTGATCACCTCCATATTTTAAGAGTTCATTTGGTACTAAGTTAATAAACATTAAACATCATACTGATCATACTCTCCGATTTCAGTAAATCTTTTACTATCCATATCTCTAACCTACACTAAACAACAATATTTAGATTATATTTTTGATTTCGCGATAACCTACAACATACTAACGAACTACAATAAACACAATTTATTTTCCAGATAACTTTTTATTCAGTACTTTATTTGGAAAATAAATATTTTGTATTTTGTATATATCAGATAATTTTAATTTATTTTGTCTGTCAGTTTATCTGTTCATATTTCTTTCCTAGGTCACGCTGGAATTTTAAATCTAAACTAACATAAAACTTTAAATTATTTTTTATTAAAGCATACCTTAAAAGTAATAATAATATTATTTATTAATTATATTAATATGTAATTAATATTTTTTGTATTATTAATTAAACGTATCGTTTCAAAAATAAAATTTGATTGGCTCATAGATTGAAATGTCAGTAGTTCAGATTTCTGTGTTCAGATGGCGTTAGGATTTTAAATAACATAAAGATTTAAATTAGTTTGTATTAAATTCTACCCTAAGAATATCAAAATTAATTCTGAATTAAATTAATATGTAATATATGTAATATATCGTTAGTAAAGCTATGCTTAGGCATTAAGAAGCATTCGAGATGTTGACATAAAGGCGAGTGTTCATGGTAAGCTATATAGACTGAGTCTGAAATACGGAGGTCCTTAGACAAAAAACTTATAGTAAGGGACAAATCACCAATAAGAAATGTCGGCCCACCCAGTAACAATCTTTCATAGAGACAACAACCCTTAAATAAACAAGCAAAATGTCTTATACACAGAAATAAGAAAAAGATGCTTATTAATGTAATAAAAATAAGTAAGCCGGAATAATTCGTAGACAGTATAACACCCACCGATCAAAAACAGTCGTAAAACTAAAAGTTTTCTCAACATAAACTATATCTTAAACTGATTCTGGTTTACCATTGCTTTATTATGTGAAAAACTCAAGCATCAAATCAAGCATCAAATCATCAAACAAATTTCCATCACTTATTAAAAGATCTATTTAGTTGATATGCATAAAATATGATGATTTAGTTGTTGCATAAAAATGTTTTGTGTTCAAAATTCTAATGAGTTAAATTAGATAAAAATGAGGGTAATATATTAAACGTAAACAATAAAAACCAATCAATTATAAAAGAAGCTGACACAGCAAGTCCATAAGAAAATTAGGAGATATACTTCTTGTATTGTGTATTCATATTATAAGTATTAGCCTTTATAGTAATTATAAATTATGGGTAATAGTTATCTAGAAATAAAAAATTAAGATCTGAAAATGATGGTATATTGGAAAACGTATTGAGATATATTTTCTTAGACATTAATTTCATTTATTTATTATACAATTAACAAAAATTCACAAGTACAAAGGAGCAAAAATATATAAATCACGCAAATAATTGTGTTCTACTTAATAGCATTTACATCAATTTTTTTATTATATTAATATTTATATTTTGGTTTATTACGATCCAGCAGATGGTGGTGGAGGAACTGCTGTAACTGGTGGAGGAGTAATATGAGATCCTCCATTATCTTTTGGACCCAAACCTAAGAACTTTGCAATATTCTGAACGACATCCTCAATTGGTGGAAAAGTTGGAAAAACTAATTGTCGTTTTTGACGGTAGCTCTGCTCTCCATTTACTGTGCATACAACTAAACCTGAAATATAATTATTATTTTTAAATATTTTACATAATTCTACTTTACTGTCAAGTCTTCAAAGTTTCAATATAAATGTGTGAGTTTTATTGTTCTACTTTAGTTCCCAACTTTCTAGGCCATGAAGATTACCGAATGTCTAATGTGGACATTCCTAGATGGATGTTTAGTAATTTAACAGTTTCAAACATAGTAGTTACAGTTTAAATAATTATCTTATGCATTTGCATGATACGAGTTTGTGAGTTCCTTCTTCTGCTGAATGTTAAACTCCGAGGTCCATAATCATTAAGTTTGCACATAATTCCTTTATTTCTCATGGAAAGCTATGCTAAAGCTATCTATTTATTTATTTGGTCATCATTCAATCTTCGCTTGTTCACTGCTGGACATAGATCTTCCTTATAATTGTTGTCTGCTTGGATCTTGCATGGAATTCCTATGGCAACTTTTTAACTCACTAGTACAGCGTGTTGGTGGACGACCTCTGCTTCGGTAGTCATTATCTCTTGGTCTTCATTTCAGTATCCGCTTTGTTCATTTGTTATCTGTCCTTAGAACTACGTGACCTGTCCACTTCCACTTCAGTGTTGCTATTCTCTCTACAACATTAGCCACATCTGATCTTCTTTGAGCCACATGGATCTGTTTCACTGTTATACTTGTGATAGTCAACGTTTCCGCTCCGTAAGTCAACACTTAGCGGGTTGGCACTTTTCTAGGTTCCCAGTGGGTAATAAGTTAACTTCAAGGAATACTTCGAATTCATTTTTAAAGAAGTCTTAGATGAAGATGCAGGGATTAATTAAATTAAAATTTTCAATAATAGAGATCTTACACTAAACCTTAAAATCCGATTAATACGCTGCTATATATTCTCCACATTGCTGTATGTCATAGAGAGCTGGACTTTTCCAGCAATATTAATAAAAAATTTAAAGGCCCTTGAGATGCGGATTTACATCCACAATAAAATAGTTTTACATTGAATGAAAAAGAGCACAGAAACAACAAAAACAAGAAACATCAAACGTTAAAATATTTCGCCAATGTATTAACACGTCCAGGTAGAGGTATAATCTTCTATACCTCATTATATAGTGCAAAATCGACGAAAAAGGGAGCCCATGTCGAAGAAGAACATCCTGGCTTAAGAATTTTCTCAGAGTGCGATCAAACGACACTAATCTGTTTTGAGTTGCCGTAAACAACGTTATTATTGCCAATATGATCTCCAACGTTGGATAATTGAAGAGCGTACTAAAAGAAGAATTAAAATGGGACAAGAAATCACCTCTCCTTTTCAAACAACAAAAGGACTAAGACAAGGCTGCTGTCTGTCACCCACCTTATTTAAAATCTATTTGGACAGATCCTTAGTGAAATGGGTAAAAAAAGGTAGAAACATGGGAATAACGGTGGAAGAAAACAAGCTATGTACACTTTTCTTTGCGGATGACCAGGTAGTAATTGCCGAAGACAGCTACGATCTTAGCTATATGGTAAGAAAACTTCAAGAGGAATATGAGGTGGCAGGTCTAAACATGAATATGACAAAATGTGAATATCTCTCAGTGGGAACAGATGAAATATGTGACCTAGTCTTGGAAGACGACAAAATCAAAGGCGTGCAATCCTGCAAATATTTGGGGGTCATTTTCAACAAGAAGGGAAATAGCGCAGATGAAATCAGGGAAAGAATAAACAAGGGCCGAAGCTGCGGTAGATCGAAACTGGAGAGAGTTAGAAACGAACAAAGAAGAAACAAAATGAAAATGGAGAGAAATATCAATGATGACATAGAAAGAAAACAATTAATCTGGTTCGGACATGTTTAAAGAATGCCAGAGTACAGATGGCCTAGGAGAGTACTGGAATGGATCCCTCCTGAAAGAAGAAAGAGAGCACGACCACGGAGAAGTTGGCGCAACGATATTGATGAAGCAATGGCGGCAAGAGACTTAGAAGAGGCAACTGCATATGACAGAAAAAGATGGAAATTGGGGGCGGAGAAGCGGCGACAGCCGTAATAAATCCGTTATTATATATATATATATATATATATATATATATATATATATATATATATATATATATATATATATATATATATATATATATATATTATATATATATATATTATATATATATATATTATATATATATCTATATATATATACTAAAAGAAGAAGCCAACACTGGCAAAATACACTAATCAAAGGTTTTTCCTATAGGAGGAAGAAGCTCAACGGTGTGGCTACCTTTTCCTATGCAAATCTCATGACCTAGGTATTTAGAGACCATTACCTAGTCTGTGGATCTTATTACTACGCATAAATCTTCGGTGACTACAAGATGATTTGTCATCGTCTGGGCTTTAGATATCTTTATTTTCAATCCTTCTTTTAGCGAGGAAAGGTAGAGCTGATTTAAAAGTTAAGCTTTCCTCCATCTATATTTATGCACTTATCGGTAAGTTTTGTGCTTTTACATATATATTCCATAAGCGAAGTGAACAGTTTCGGTGATATGGTGTCCCCTGACGTACTCCACCTTGTATCGTTATATAATTTTTTTATTAATTACCTTAAAATAAGTATCAAAAACAAAAAATTCTTTAACTTAATATTTGATTATAGTTTGATACTTAATAAATGACTTTTTCGTACTTTGCCACATCCTAAGAATATAATCTTTGTTTAAAATTAAATGCACTTTATTAAAAGTAGCTGGATTATGCAGCTAAAATATTTAAATTGGATTTGCTAAATCTACCAAATATCACAGAGTAAAATATTTGGAAATTTTGAATGCAAATTAGTTATTAAAAATTTTACTAAACTGCATATTATTAGTATTTATTCTTACCTGTTAAAGCCAAAAGATAAAGTTTGTCGAACTTCATTTTGTCTAAATTGTAATTAATGCGATGTGTAACTTATTATGAATTGTTTAATTGTGTGTATATATAAAAAATTAAAAAAATATTAACATAAATTATACTAATTTAGTAGGACCAGCTTATCTCAGTTTAATTCCTTTTATTTAATTTTGATAACTTTATACATTTCCAAGGAAGGACGTCATTTAAAATTTAAACTAAACAAAATTTGATTTTGATTTTTTTTAGTATACAGTAAATAGTACAGTAAAAAAACTATTAGATACATACAGTAATATATGTGGGCAGATGGCCTCGTCAAAAAAGGTCCATTTTATAAAAAAAGATGAAAGTTGTTTTAATCGATAGATGATGATGTCAATAAGCTATGTTTAAAAGTTTACCGAAGGTTTTCCATGGCAACCTATTTATTTATTATATATATATATATATATATATATATATATATATATATATATATATATAAGATAAAAGCTTTAGTCAAGTTGTTTCAAAATGCGCTATTTTATTTTTACTTTATATACTGCATACGACACAGTATGGAGAGGTTTGCTGTTACACAAGATAGCGAAGTCCGGAGTTGACTTTCTCAGGGAAAGGTATCAGAGAGTCAAATTTCACAACCACTGTTCCAAGTTCAGACTGCAAAGACAAGAGCTGCCACAAGGAGCTGTCATTAGCTGTCAATTGTTCAACTTAATGATAAACGATGTGCTTGAAATGATTAGAAAGACACCTGGTGTGGAAGCCCTCCTGTATGCTGATGACCTTATAATATGGGCATCAAGTAGCAGTGTGAGAGCGCTCGAGGTAGTAATGAACCAGGCTCTGAAAAATCTAGAAAAATGGGCGGATAAAAACTGCCTTACAGTCAGTACAACCAAAACCGTATATCAAGTACTTAGCCTTTCATTAAAACAGACTGCTGTCAAGCTGACGTATAAAGGAGTTGATCTGGAAAGACAGGACGTAACAAAATACTTGGGGGTGTACATAGATAAGAAAATGACGTGGAAACCTCAAATCGACGACATTGCACAGAAAGCCACACAGAGATGTCGACTGCTCAAACGTCTCACAGCAACAAAGTGGGGCGCCACGCAAGATGTCCTGGTAGTAACATACAAAACCTATGTCGGGCCGATATTAGAATATGGGAGTGAAGCTACAATAACTGCGAGTACAAACACCACCTCCAAGCTTGAAGTCGCCCAAAACACTGCTCTTCGCGTCATCACCGGTGCTCCAAAATCAACACCGATTACATCAATGGAAGCCCAGACCGGTATTGAAACAATACAATGCCGCAGAGAGCAACACGCGTTAACCTTCTGGGAAAGGCAAAGACGAATACTTCCACAAAAATGGGACGAATATAGACGAGCAGCCTCACGTCTTAAAACACAAACCACTCCGCTTACAGTAGCAAACCAAATCATGGAAAAATACTACATTGTCCTGTCGGAAGCCGCCCCCTTCCCAGCGCAAACCACACTGGCCCGCTGTCTACCAAACACAGAATTACTGCTTGAAAACCATAACGACCCGAAGCACTTATCGTCAGACATTGCCCTAAGGAAATCCGCCCTAGAGACGATACACACCAAGTACCCAGCACATGAGTGGCTCCACATCTACTGCGATGGATCCTCGATGCCGGACTCGGGAAGAACAGGAGCAGGATATGTCTTCACGTTCTTCAAAGGCTCTATAGCTGTGGGTGCCCCTCTCACCAACTACGACGGCGAAATTGCTGCTATACACGAAGCTGCAAAAAATCTTGAGAATTTCCAACACCCCCAAAAAGTTGCCTTCTTCATCGACTGCCAAGCCGCAATCCTCGCCCTGTCGACAAATCGATACACCGACTGTGCCAAAACAATATCTTGCCGCGTCCAATTATCGAACTTGATGGAAAAAGGGTGGCTGATTACTCTACAATGGATCCCTAGTCATGTCGGTGTTGAAGGAAATGAAGCGGCGGATGAACTTGCAAAAGAAGGCACTACTCTTCCACAGCCCCCTAGCTTCCAATCTTACACATCAGCAAAGTCCACCATTAGAAGAGGAATCAAAGCGAAGATAAAAGAGCAGCAAATACAAGCCGGTGCTGGAAAATCTTGGGCCCACCTAATAGAGTCACCAATCCCTCGCAACTTGCCGATACCCATTAGTGTAGCCGTGTTCAGAACAACTACGGGGCATGACTACCTGGCCTCCCATCTACATCGCATCGGCGTCCGCGAAAATGACAACTGTCCACTATGTGATCAGCCCCAGATGGATGCTGCTCACCTTTCAGAGTGCCCAGCCCTGAAAACAGACCCACCCGAGGAGGATGAAGATCGCCTACGAGAAACGGCTCGTCTATACTGGTCAGCTCGCCACCAAATGGCTAACATGCCAAGGGTGGGCGTTGGCTAGTAAGTAAGTAAGTATTTTTACTTTATATTTCAAAAGTCAGTTTAAAAAATGTATAAACAAATTGATATACTATTGCGTTTCGAAATACATAGACTTGAAGAACGCCTGAACTTTATTTAACATTAGAAACAGCTTGAATATTTCGTACACATAAGTTAAGTATGGAAATTTTTTGTTTTTTTTTGTAATTGTGGTATTTTGAATACGAAAGTTATTCTTGTGATTTTTTCGTAAAACGCTTTCTTTGGCCTTAAAATGCTAGTAAACCAACTAAATTACCATTGCGTTCCAGGAAATGCATTGATAATTTCTTATCCACAAAATAATTATCATTTTATTCGAAATATTATGGTACTAAAATACTTAACGAAGAGCCAACACATAGATAGATATGGGATAAGAGATTTCCTTTTTGTATTAACAGCTCTAGAGACCACATCCCATATATGTTTACTTGGGTTCACGTCTGGAACTATTGCAGACCACTACAAGCGGCAAATATCTTCTGTCCCAAGATATTCATTAACCACTTAAGTCCTATGTGGGTGGGCGTTCTCATCCATAAATACAAAATTTTCACCCACAGCTCTTTGCCATAGTCTCACGTGACGTTCTAAAATCCGTGTGATGTTCCTTTGTTTTGTTAGAATCTTGTCAATAACCACTTATCCCGTGCGACCACCTGCCATAATACAATTTCGCCGACTGAAACTATTCTAACTAAACACATTCGAGTCTCCTCTAAAAAAAGTACAGAATTACAAAAAAACTGTTAAAGGAGCTGTTTGTGTGCCTGAGTCCACTGGAGGCGATGAGAACATGTCTTGGTTGTTTCTGAGAAACTCTTATTGGTCGACGACTCCTCAAACTTCACTCTAAAATTCTTTTTCTAATTGTAGTTAATAATACTCTGAGTCTTGTAGCATGCTTGAAGTCTCTTTGGAGGGCTGGTACCGACATAGAAGAAATTCTCCGAACGGAAATTCTTATATATCTATACTGTTGCTTATTGGTGACTAAGGCTTTACTAGAGCGAGTTATATTCTGTATCTAATTTATCTGTAGAGACCAATTTCATATTCGTGAGGCGTCACTCTGAGAAACACCCACTCTTTCTGCCACGAACCTCTGTAAATGGCCTTTGTCAACTAAAGCGATGGTCAACTAAAGTGTTGCTCGATCCAACTCAGAATCTAAATTACGATTTATTATAAATTAAATTACGTTTTCACAAATTTTATCAATATAAATTTTTCAAATGTTTAGACCTTGGCAAAACCAGATTAATTAAGTGGGTATTTAAACCAAATAAAAAACAAAAAAAGCTGTATTTTATAGGAAAAATGCATATTAACCCATTAGCGCCTAGCGTGATCATATGGTCACACATTTTTCTGAAGCTATTTTCTTATTGTATGTTAAAGTAATTACTATTTAAATGGGAATAGGCCACAATTAAAAGTAAAAGTAAGTTTATTGACGTTTCAATTTTCAATTTCCGAAGTGGAAATTGAAACGTCAATAAACTTAGGTACTTTAACCTTTAATTGTGGCTTATTCCCATTTAAATAGTAATTGTTATAATTTGAATCTCGGCTCAAGGCCAATGCGTTTCTTATGCCTTAGTTTAAAATAATAAACAGTGCCAGGTGCATTGAACTGTTTTCAGAAGTATTATTTGTAGTGGTGAATTTTCTGGTTAGCATATTAATAAATGACAAATCCGTACATTCGATTTGTGTAAGTATTGCAATTATATAAAAAACTTTTTAAAATTTGGTTTGTGGTGTAATATGTTATACAAATAAGTTAAACTTTATCTTAAAATGATTTACACTTCGAAATAGTACTATAGTATTTCATAATTACACATTTATTAGGGATGTGATCATATTAACACGCTAGGCGTGAATGTGGGCAGTGGGTAATATTTTTTTTGTCTGGTAATTTTATAATATCAACCTATTTTTATTATTTTAGTAGTATTACTTTGGAAAAGGCATTAGCTATGGTTGAAAACGACGGTGATCAAGATTTAAATAAAATATTTATAAAGCCTCCAGATCCAAATGTACTAACTGACGAAGACTCTGATACTAAGGAAGGTAGACTAGTTGATAACCTAACCGGTAAATTACGTGCAAGTGCAAAGGTTGTGATGAATTCATATAATGAGAGTCAGGATCAGTTAGAATATAAGGAGGCAAACAGCAAATAAATAATTCGGTTTATGAAGTAGCTGAATCCATAGAGAATTCTATCAAAAAATCTGCCAAAAAGCTTATCTAGAGGCTGAATGGATAGCAGGGGATATAGTACCACATTTCTTCAATTTTCCTTCTTCTTCTTATTTAAAATTCAAAGATTTAATTCCATATCACATATTTCGCTTGATTATAGATGACAACGTTTTGCGATTTTTGTGTAAAGAAAGTAATATGCTGCTTAAAAAATTGTTCAGATTTCAATGTCATCCCTAAATAGATTTAAGTTTTCTTGGCCATAATAATTTTGTCCGGTTACAATACAGTACCTTCAAAGAGAAACTATTGGGACTCACAAGGGGATCTGCGCAATGAATTTGTTTACAATTCTTAGAGAAGGGATCGTTTTATAGCAATTTCCGAACAACATATTAGTTTTAATGAGTCAATGATAGAATATTTTGGTAAGCACGGTTGCAAGCAGTGCATTCGAAATAAACCTATTAGATTTGGATATAAAATATGGAGTCTAAATACTTCTGATGGCTATCTTATTAATTTTGACGTTTACCAAAAGGTAAAAACCCTTATAGCAATAATGACTACGAAAATAAATTGGGAAAGTGTGCTGCACCTTTGTTACAAATGCTTGACACTTTTGATTTCGATAATTTATTTACTGGTATGGTGTTGTTAAAAGAACTTAGGGACAGAGGATACTACGGAACGGAAACTATCTATAAAAATAGGATTCCAAAAACCTGTAACATAAAAAGCAATAAACTAATGAAAAATGAGAATCACGGAGAATATGATTTTGAATTAGATCGAAAAAATTGAATAATTGTCATAAAATCGATGGACGATTCAGTTGTGGCTGTTGCATCTACTGCTTATGGTGTTCAACGAATTACATTATGTCCAGCGTTATTCTCCAGAACAGAAAAAAATAGCTCAGTCATGCGTCTATTACTATTTACTTACTACAACAAGCATATGGGCGGTACAGATCAAATTGACCAAAATATTTCATGTTATCGATGAGGTAAAAAGTGGTGGTGGCCAATATTTACATGGTTTTTGAATGCATCCATTCTTAACACCTGGTTGTTACAAAGAACATCTGGTTGTGATATGCCTCAACTGGATTTTAGAAGAAACATCGTTCAGATTATTTTGCAGAAATATGGTATTGCTTCCAAAGGTACTGGTCATCCGCGTGGTTTCAAATCTGAACTAGATAGCAAAGTTTGCAGAGAGATAAGACTTGATGGAAGGAATCATTTGGTGAAGCCTTGTAACAAAAGACGGTGGATTGGACTTGCAAAAAAACTATTTGAGCACAATGTGGAAAGTGTAATGTCAGACTCTGTATCCATTGTTTCGAAACTTTTTATAAAATGAAATTAAAAATAAATTTTTATCAGAACGAGTATTTTTGTACCCCATAAACGCCTAGCGTGATCATATGAACACAGGGTCCTGTGTGTCCTGTAAGGACACACTTTCAAAAAAATTAGGAAATGTTTTCAAAGTTTATATAAAGAATACGGATTTATAAATGTATAAAAATCTTAATTACAAGGGGTGATGCATAACTTTTGAAACTATGTGTATATTCAGCGGAATGAGCTTGGAGAAGAAAATCCTATTCATTGAAGGAGGATAGCTCATCTAAGATTCGCAGATGACATTTTTCTGATTGCTAATAATCCTGGAGAACTACAAGAACTTATAAGCGACCTAAATGCAGCTAGAAACGAAGTTGGACCAAAAATGAACTTGACAAAAACAAAATCCATGTACGAGGTAGTGAATATTAAAAATGTAATAATAATTAATAGGAGACGAGTATGTATACCTGTAGAGACAATTAGTACATAAATCTGACTCCTTACATCCAGAAATCAACAGAATAATGAAACAGGCTTTCGCATATCTTGGTAAAAATGTATTTATATTTAAATGGAGGATGCCACTCCACCTGAAGAACGATATAACCAAGAGAAATCGAAAAAGAATCGAATGGATCAGACAGAAAATCAAGGTTACTTATGTAATTCACAGAAATAAACATACACCGGAAAATAAAACTTTAAGTCTATAAACAACAATAATCAGGCTTACAGTAATTTATGGGTGTGAAATATGAAAAATGTTACGAAGGATACTGGGAGCAAGCAATGTAAATAACAAATGGCAAGTTGTACTTAATAAAGAAAGATACCAACAATATAGGAAAACATCAGTAGCACAATACACGGCTGCAGACATTGGCATGTGGTCTGGATGTGTGACAATAGAATCCCGAGAAAATTACTTAACGCAAGAATGTAAGGAAAAAGACCTAATGGAAGACCAAAAAAGAGATAAGAGGATGAAGTAGATGACGATGCCAAAAACCTCCTAAAAACTCGGTCATGGTAAAGAACAGTATTAGGGCTAACAGGCTATGATTTCATTACTGCAGATGTCTTGAAGCATATTCCTGTATGTGGAGTAAGAATATTACATCGATTATGTAATCAAATTTGGCACACAGGCATCTGTCCTAAGGATTAAAAAAAGAGCATAATTATACCTCTACTTAAGAAAGGCTTAAAAAATAATTGTAACAACTATATACCACTAGCTCTAAAATATCACACGCCAGTAAGGTGATCCGGTACATCCTGCAACATCCTGCCATAAGTTGGCAAATAGCACCTGAGCAGGCTGGATTTGTGAAGAACAGAGATACTAACGAACAAATCTTTAATGTAAGGAACATCATAGAAAAAGCCAGAGAACGCTAGATCTCGATATTTATATGTATTGTTGATTATACAAAGGCATTTGATAATGTTAAATGGATTAAACTATGGAACATATTGACGACAATGGGTGTACCTAAACACTCATTTTATTAGCAAACTGTATTAAGATAACCTGGCATATATTTGAATCTTCGGATACCTACCTGGCGAATGCACTTTGGAGAAGAGAGTACGCCAAGGATGCGTTTTATCTCTATTATTATTTAATACCTATTCAGAGTATATAATGCATCCAAGAGTCTTGGATGGTTGGAAGGAAGAAGTAAATCTAGACGGTGTCAGGATATCTAACTTGCGTTTCGTAGACCACACTACACTTTTAGCCTCTACTCCGGAAGAAATTACTAACTTACCAAAAACAACTCGAGGTAGAAAGTGTTAAATTTGGACTTAAAGTTAATTAAAAGAAAACCATAATCATGGTTATTGATTGCCAACAACAGCTTTCTAAAACCCGAACTGCGAGATGCGAGTTAGTCTCCTCTATGATATATCTTGGAGCTCTAATTAACAACACAGGCAATTGTGAACTTTAAATTCGAAGACGCATTTAACTAGCAAGAGCAGCAATGACTAAACTAAACGGGATCTAGCGTGATCGTTAAATTACTATGACAAACAAGAAGAAAATCGTTTCAACACTGTTTTTTTCTCTATGCATGAGAGACATAGACAGTCAAAGAATCAGATAGACGAAGCATAGACGCTGTTGAAATCTGGACATGAAGACGACTACTCCGAATTTCATGGACGGCTCTCCGTACAAACATCTCAGTTCTAGATGAAATTAAACCCAATTGTCATCTCTCTAGTATAGTATTTATAAAGTCAGTTGAAACATTTCACTCCGACGAGATTTATAAGGGCAGTTCAATATTACATTTACCAGTAATCAAGTTAAAGTATAAATAACACGCGTCAATGTTTCAAACGTATTTGAACAATCCCCGTACTTCGTAGGAAAGAGATAGAAGACAGAAAGAATGAAAGATACATCCCATCAAATAAATATTGGACATTGATATGTTATTCAAAATCACCAATATTTAACAAACTACTTGGAGGTTCGCTTCCAGCCGACGGCGATGGTGTACAGATAAGAAACGCTGTTGATTCATGCCAGTGCTGCACAGCTAAAATGTTTATTATTTTACGAAGTAACTGTTTTAAATCATTATACTGTCAATATGGCCTATTGCTTATATATAAATTATTTTTGTTGCTAAATATGACATGTTAAAAACCTTTTTATACACTTATATGTACTTTACGACAGTTTTAAATAAATTAAAATTGTCCGTATTCTGTTCTTCCTTAATCTATATTTGAATATAAAAATAAATGATGCGCCCATGTCTGGTAATATGATATTATTCTTTTAATGTTTGTCCGCAACCATTTTTTTGGGTGTTTCAACTGACTTTATAAATACTATACTATTTACTCTATGATTTTAAAGTTCTTTGTGTTCTTTGTTCAAAGTGATCTTAAAATGGAGCGGTTAGTGGTCCAAGAAAGGCCTCAGAGTCAACGCCAACACGGCATATCTCCATGGCCATGGACAGATATCACAAAAAAGCTTCTTAACAAGCAGTATACTGAGGCAGATTACCACGATCAATCAAGAAGTATCATTAATAAAACTATCCGAGCTGCTGAAGCTCAATAATGAACCACAACACATCTACCAAGATGTTGATGACTATGATGATGATGCTTAATTTAAATATTTTAAAAACCAACTAATTTATCGTTACAAAAAGAGAGTATTGTTATTTATGTAAAAAATAATAAAGAGGTGAAAAATTTACCTAAAATGTTAAATTGTAAAAAATGTGCGACTATCACAGTTATACCAAATTTTTATTTGAGTTCCCAACAAAACATTTTTCAGAAGTAATTGTAAGTACTTAATTAATAAATTTTAATATAATTTCTATTTAAGTTTTGATCAAAAATTTAAGGTTCAATAACTTACTGACCAAAATATTGTTACAATTATTTAACCCCTATTTATTTTGATAAACGATATCTGCAAGGAGGGTTTTCTGTTCGCCGATAATGCATATTGAGCAATTTACTTGCACGTTACTGGTAGCTTCGTCCGTTCACATTACGTTGTTTAGGAAATTACGATTTTGACCGCAAATATCCTTTAATTAATTACAATAATTTAAATTAGTACACCAACTGGGATGAATTTAAAAAAATTATAATCAGGCATCGACCTAAACCAAAAATTAAAAGGAGTGGGTGGTGTCGAAGGAGTAGTACAAAATATAACAACATTAATTCAAAAGACAGCCTGGCAAGCTCCTTCTCTCCTGATGTATAAAATGTACTAAAGTTCCAAAATATACCACTAATATATACAAGAACTTTTACAAGAAAAAAGAAGAGCCTGATCAAGAATAAAAACTTTATTAGATAAAACAACATGAGACAGGTTAACTCACAAGGTTACCACAACATTTTAAAATGTCCAGAAATGAAACATTTAAATATTACATTACAAATTTACCTCAAAATAACTACTCAATCTGAAAGCCGCCAAATACTTTAAAAGACAAGTAATGACTCTCTCACCATTAGGAAACCTGACAATAGCTGGGCTCGGTCAGGTGATAAAAAACAAAATGGTTTTTGCTGAATAGGGTAAACTACCCAATCATTGGCACTCTAAGGAGATCGTATTAATAAAATTACCTCTAAAATAATCAAGTGCTTTTCATAAGACTGATATGTATTTTTTATGAATATTTAACACTTTCGGGCACTTTCAGGCACTTTATAAGTTTTCTAATTATTGGCACTCGTATGCTATTCATTGGCACCATATATTTTCCAATTATTGGCACCAATTATTTTGTGGAAGATATATACATAGATACCTACGTACCGTTCGCGTCATAAAAAACTGGTACAACTCTTATAACCAAAAACCGTGTTTTTTAAGTTGTGTACGTTGGTCTTGTCACATGTGTCATTCTAATTTCTAGGGCACTATTGCCTTCTTCTTCTTAAGGTGCCATGCATTTCTGCGTAGGCGTCCACCGTACATCGTCTTGTCAGGTGAGATGTTAAATAGTCAGGATTAAATAATTCTGTTTTTAGCAGCATTGCGAAGCATTTCATAGCTGTGAACTATTGCCAGTTCAACGAAAATATTATATGAAACCAGCTAAAAGCAGGCCTGTGCGACAGACCGCCAGTTTTGAGTATACTAAAAACTAAAACATTATCGAACATTCTCTATCAGTCAGTCACATTTATGTAAACATGCATCCTAAAAAATTCTTCTATTACTATTGTAATTTTCCATAATCTTAATTCAGTACCCACACATTGATTTGTGTGTGGGTATTTATATATTCATTGAAATAACGAGAATCTTCTAATAAACGAAACCAACGTCGAACAAGTGGACAAATATGCATACCTGGGAACAATGATTAACTTCACAAATTATTACAATCAGGAGATAAAAATAAGAATAGAAAAGGCTAGAGCAAATTTCAACAAAATGAGAAGAGTTCTATGTACCAGAGATTTAAAACTGGATCTAAGAGTTAGGTTGGCGAGGTGCTATGTTTTTTCGACTTTATTTTATGGAATGGAATCTTGGACCTTGAATGCGACATCAATGAAAAAACTGGAATCATTTGAGCTGTGGGTGTACAGAAGAATTCTGAAAATATCATGGACAGAACACAAACAAAGAGGTTCTGGGAAGGATGAACAAAGAAATGGAAATTTTAAATTCAATAAAAACAAGAAAATTAGAATATCTTGGAAATATTACACGTGGAGAGAAATACACCTTGCTCCAACTAATTATACAGGGAAAGATCCAAGGAAAGAGAAGCATAGGGAGGCGTAGAATGTCATGGCTGCGCAACCTGAGAGATTGGTACGGATGTACATCAAATGAACTTTTCAGAGCAGCCGTCTCAAAAATCAGAATAGCTATGATGATTGCCGACCTCCGCCGCACAAAATACAACTCGTGTTCGGTAGGTAATTGAAGTATAAAATTACAGTATATGTATTCCAATGTTCCCTGTGCCAATACCCTACGTTTAAAGATCCTTCAAACATTTTGGATATAAGCTCAACCCTATCTCTGGTTATTAAATTTATTAGATACGGTTTTTTGTTGTTAATGATAAAAATAATACCTATCTAAAAACTTTGTACATTTTTGAACGTTATTTTTTATATATTTAGATTTTGTGCAATCTCGTTATCTGTGATGGCAACAACGAATTGATTCACGGACCATTGTTTCCAGTCTGAACACAGGTTTACATTGGGAAAAAAAAGTGTACCAGTTTTATACGACGGGAAGTGTACCTACCTAGGTAATTTTAAACGATCACCTACACAATTAAAACAAAACATCAAAATAAAAAAAATATAATTTTAATTCAGTTAGTTACAAAATATAAACATTTTTTAAATTACCAAACTAAAAATCGAAATGCTTTATTCTTTAAAACACAATTTAAATTTTGGTAAAAACCAACTAAAAAATCATTTTAAGTAAATAACTAAAGTAAAAGAAATTTTATATTGTGCTTACAGTCAGGTATTCTTAGGATTTTTCTTAGCAAAGCAAGTGCTACAAATAAATTTTTCTTTATATAATTTGTATTTAGCAGCTAACATGATAAGTCCTAGTGCTCTGACATTTTATTCCTATGTTTTCCCTGTAAATATTGTGCGTACAAATAAAACATAGTCCTCGCGGAACAATCGTATTGTTTTTTGGTAAAGATTGTGGTGACGGTCATTCTGGACTTTCTTGGAAAAGATTTTTTATATGGAAGACTTTAGTTTTTAAATTTGGAGTAACAGCGTCTGATACTTGCGATCTGCGAAAATTTAGGTCTGTTGAATTTTGTAAGTATTGTTGCTTAGTGTTGCTAGTATCACAGCTTCAGAAGGACTGCAACCAGATTTGGCATTGAGACCGAATGTTTTAGGAGGTGTGACAGACTTATTTAAAGAATGGTTGTGAATATATTTACTATTTGCCTTGTTTTTTAAGATTCTTCTTTTGAAATGTCTATCCTTCTCTACCTGTTGCTTCTCTAATATTCTTTGTTTATTCTCTGCTTTCTTTTTCTCTTTTTCTTCTTTAATTCTTTTGTTTTGTTCCAATTGCCTATTATAAACCGTTGCAGTAAGCACGAATGAAGTTTTCTCAAATCGTCGTTTACCCGTTCTTTCTGAGGTTTTCGGATAGATTAAAATTTTATTAATTGATGAGGATATTTGATTGTTGTTTTCGTTTTTATTATTCTCTTTATCGGTCCCTTCTTCTTGTGTGCTCATCGAATTGATTTATTTTACATACTGTTGGCACTTTGTTCCAATAGAAGCTACGTTGTCATCAACTTCTATGGATTCTTCTTCTTGAAATTTTAATTTTTGCTGAATATTTAGTAATGTATCAGGTAATTCGATTAATTTAGGCTTGCATTACCAACCATTTCAATCAACTTTTGATAAGTTAAAACCCTGTTATTATCAGTCTTACGCTTCTCAGTGTTTGCAACATTGAAACCGGTTATTTTTGGTTAGTTTTTGCCGAAATATTTGTCATAGTCGATTTAATTTGGATTCCACGGATATAATCCACAAGCTTTAAATCCGCATGAGGCAACTTCAGGCGTTAAAGAATATACAGCTTCTTTAAGGACTTGTGCAAAATATATTTTGGAAAATTTACAAAATTGATTTTTACGACGCCAATCTAACAGCGATCTTTTCCACATCGCCTGTTTCCAAGTGGTTAGTGGTAAAGTTCGCGACATCTGCAGGCTGTAATATCCTGGTAGGGTTAGAGTAAGAGTCAAGAGAACAATACCAAGTTTTGCACAAAGGGTACTAAGTTGATAGCTAAGATGAGATGCATTACCGTCCACAGAGAGAATGACAGAAAATTCAACATTTTTCTTTTTTAAATATGGATGAAATACATTTTGTATATAATCTATAAAAATTTTTGTTTTTATCCAGCCGTTATCGCTTAATCCGATTCCCCATGAGTATAAAACACTATTAACAACTGCTTTTGACAGACGCTTGTTTGGGTAAATTATTAAAGGTGGATTGGTATAGCCTTCCGCCGAAAATGTAAACATTACTGTCAGATTTTTTTCGCCTCTCCTTGGTCAACCTCGTATACATTGCGGGAACCTTTTGGTGCAATAACTTTACCCATTTTGGGACAAAACTGGAAACACGTTTCATCGCCGTTGTATATTCTGCTTGGGACATTCAAAAGAGAAAAGAGGTTTTTTTCTTTAAGGTAGCTTTCTATTTCGGAAAACCAACCTCGTATATTTTCCTCAGACAAATTTGCTAAAGCCGCAGTTATTCCTTCAGGTGTCTGTTCCGTGAGTATTGGATACCTCTTTAAAAATAAGTTATACCAGTGCTCACCTAGAATGTTGTTTTTAAATGAAGTGGTTCTATTATCTACATACAAAAAGCTTTTTACAGAGGCCTGAATATCAAACTTTCTTCGTGGGAAGCCGTTTTTATGGCTATCGAAAATCCATTCGACCAGTTTGTTTTCTCCATCTCTTATTAGATGCGTATTTCTTCCAAGTTCTGGTTTTAAAAATTTAGGACCCAAACGATATTGAAGTGTTTGCCTTGAAATGCCATACTTCATAGCTACGGTCTTGTTCTGTTCACCATTCCTTATATCAGTTAATGCTTTCTGAAGCAATTCCTTGGTGTATGATTTTTATATTTTGCATGTTTCTTTACTTTTTGCATCTAGAATAGTAAAATAAAAAAAATATTTTTTGACTAGTCACTAATTTATTATTTTTTTCACGCACAATTATTATCAATCTCGAATTCAAAAGAGGCGGTAATTAACGATTACCGTTGGAGTGCCAATATGTATGCTACAGGAGAAACAATTCGTTGGCTACAATAAGAAGAAGTATTTTAAAGTCAGGTTTGAGAAGTCTTTGATCAATAGGATTTCCTTAGCTACAACCTAGACATATTTTCACCGCCTTTAGTGGACTTAAGGACACATACAGCTCCCTTCATAGTTTTGTAATTTTTTGCTTTTTTTAGACGAAACTAAAATCTGTTTAAATAGTTACAACCGGTGAAATTGTATTAGGCGAAAGTCAACGGGAGCTACACAAATAGCATATGACCTACATATTTCCTTCGTTGGTGCCTAGTGGTTAAAAAGAAGCAAATGGCTCTAAAAAACGAAAACACCAGAATTACAGATAAGAAGAAAATAATACAACTTACCTTCTTCTTCTTTTTCTTCAAGTGCCATCTCCGCGGCGGAGGTCGGCAATCATCATAGCTATTCGGACTTTTGAGAGGGCTGCTCTGAAAAGTTCATTTGATGTACATCCGTACCACTCTCTCAGGTTGCGCAGCCATGACATTCTACGCCTGCCTATGCTTCTCTTTCCTTGGATCTTTCCCTGCATAATCAGTTGGAGCAAGGTGTATTTCTCTACACGTGTAATATGTCCGAGATATTCCAATTTTCTTGTTTTTATTGAATTTAAAATTTCCATTTCTTTGTTTATCCTTCCCAGAACCTCTTTGTTTGTGACGTGTTCTGTCCATGATATTTTCAGAATTCTTCTGTACACCCACAGCTCAAATGATTCCAGTTTTTTCATTAATGTCGCATTCAAGGTCCAGGATTCCATTCCATAAAATAAAGTCGAAAAAACATAGCACCTCGCCAACCTAACTGTTAGTTCCAGTTTTAAATCCCTGGTACATAGAACTCTTCTCATTTTGTTGAAATTTGCTCTAGCCTTTTCTATTCTTATTTTTATCTCCTGATTGTAATCATTTGTGGAGTTAATCATTGTTCCCAGGTATGCATATTTGTCCACTTGTTCGACGTTGGTTTCGTTTATTAGAAGATTCTCGTTATTTCTTTGAGTTTTCGATATTCTCATAAATTTCGTCTTCTTGACATTCATTGTTAGACCATACTCTTTTCCATACTCTGCTATTCTGGTCACCAGTCTCTGAAGATCTTCAATGTTTTCGGCTAAGATCACAGTGTCGTCCGCATATCTAATGTTGTTAATGGGAACTCCATTTACCTTTATTCCAGCTGTTTTACCCTCAAGAGCTTTTTTCAGGACCTCTTCGGAGTAGGCATTGAAAAGAATTGGCGACAATACGCATCCCTGTCTTAATCCACATCTAATTTCAATTTCTTCTGACAGCTGTTAGTGAACACGTACTTTTGCTCGCTGTTTATAGTATAAATTTGATATGATCCTGAGGTCGTTGTAGTCAATCTTCTTTGATTTAAGGACATTTATTAAATGTTTATGTCGTACTTTATCGAATGCTTTATTATAGTCAATAAAACATGCGTATATTATATATTTTTATTAACGTCCAGGCATCTTTGTATTAGTATATTAAGTGAAAAAAGAGCTTCACGTGTTCCTAGGCCTTTGCGAAAACCAAATTGTGTATTATTAACGTCTATGTCCAGTTTGTGATATATTCGGTTATGGATGACTTTAAGTAGTATTTTTAGCGTATGAGACATTAAGCTAATGGTGCGGTAATCGCTGCATTCTCTTGCGTTTTTCTTTTTGGGGAGACAAATAAAAATAGATGTTAACCACTCTTTGGGTAATACGCCTGAACTATAAATTTGGTTCAAGATAGTCACTAAAACATCAATGTGCTTCCCATCTAGAATTTTTAGGATTTCTATAGGAAGCATATCAGGTCCAGGGCTTTTCCCGCTCTTCATTGTTTTTAATGCGTGCAATATTTCTTCTTTTGTAATATATGGACCTATTTCTTCTGACGTAAGTTCTATGTGCTCCAGATCTCCTCTTTCATCATCGAACAATTCATCGATATATTCGGCCCATCTTTGTATTTTCTCGTCCGTATGTGTTATAGCAGTACCGTGTCTATCCAGAATTGCACAAGTGGGATTTTGTTTTCTTAGTCCTGCCAGTTCTTTGGCAACAACTTACCACTAAATACTAAAGCGAACTATACAAAGCTCCTGAAATACTTGTACGCTACCAGTAACCAAGAAGATGTACGAGAATTCCTTACCGAAGAAGTAGAATCAACAATTGCAAAAATGAAAAGCGATAAAGCAACTGAAATAGATAGCATAACAATGGAACATACCCTGGAAAAAAAACCTGGAAAATCTTAGCAGGCATATTTACGAAATACCTAAGATCAAGATGCATACAAGACTACTGGAATACAGCAAACATAATGCTTATCTATAAGAAAGGTATCAAAGAGGATATCGTAAACTTCTGACTTATACTATAGGTTTACTAGCAGTCATATGAAATATATTTTGCAAAGATCATCAACAACAGATTAATAAATGCGTTAGATGGTGCACACTCAAGAGAACCAGCTGATTTCAGAAGTAAATTCAGTACCCTGGATCATATCCATAAGCTTCGAGAACTAATGACTAGAGCTAAAAATATAAAATGCTGCTGGTATTATCCTTTATAGATTTTAAGAAGGATTTTTATTCTATATATCTTAAGACAGTAATAGAAGCTTTGAACAACCAAGGCATTGATAAACCGTACATATAGACTTTAGCAAATATATACAGACAAACAAAACCTAAGGTAAGTATGTATGAAAACACTCCAGAATTTCCCACCACTAAAGGCGTTTAACAAGGAGACGCAATATTACCAAAGCTCTTCTCTGCAAATCTATAAAATATATTCAATCAAATGAACTGGCAGAGCAAAGGCCTGCCATTGATGGAGAATATCTCAGCCATCTAAGATTTGCAGAAGACGTCTTTCTGACAGTTATTAATAATCCTGCAGAACTACAAGTATTGGAGGGTAGCACACAATGAGACAAAAATCACATTTTTATTTCTGACATTGACATTTTTGAATTTGTCTACAAACTGAGTTAACCAGGCATCAATATGATTATTTCCTCAAAATAGTCTGAAATAAATATTCCCTCATGAGTGAAGAAACAAAATCTATGATTATTTTTCTAAGCGTCTACATCTGTCTCATTGTGTACCATTGGTGGTACACAATGAGTCAAGTGGTGGTACACAATGAGTCAAGTGGTATTATTTCAATAATTTGTTAAAGTAAATACATAGAGTGTAGTTTTTATTATTGAAAATAGCAGTTTTACAGGTACAATAGAAAAACTGAAATGAAAGAAAATTTTAACGGATCTTAATACTGTCAAACTTTACATCAAATTTGAAATAAGATGCAAGGCGCTTGTTTTTTTGATCTACATTTTTTGGTTTTGGTAGAATTGATACAACGTCTGACCTTGCTACTGCAGCAATGTCTTCAACTAAAGGAAAAATAAAGCAGCCTTGAAGCTTACCACTTTTTCTTAAAAATGACACTTTAAATTCTTTATACAGTTTTCAAATTTCACTAATACAAAACTATCAATTGAAATTTCTGTACTAGCATCAATGCCATAATCGTCTTCCAACTCTAAATTTTCACATTTATCGCCAGAAGAATCATCGTAATTGATTAGTTCTTTATCTCCTCGGATGAAGTGCTATCACTTCGTTTATTTTTTTTCTGCTTTGGTGCTGAGCCGCTTACCTTATTTAAATTGACTGTAATTCGTTTATTATTCTGAGGAGTCATTTTTTGGTTGTTGCTTGCAGTTTTAACTGATCCAAGTCAGGTATGTTAGTTAAAATTGCACTCTTTTTAGTTTTCCTTGCCTTCACACCTTTTCTCTTTTCTGCTTTTGGAAATCCTTTAAACTCATGAGGGGAGATGAAAGAACTTGAATTCGAAGATGATACTATTGACTTAGAGTTTTGAGATATTATCGGTTTTCCAGGTGTCCTTGGTGGGATACTTCTTGATTTTCAGGTATCTTCGATGAGGATGGTATAACTTGATTGGAAAGCACACTAGACATTTCGGTCGACTCTGGTTGTGGATTTGGCTGTTCAGTTTCATGTGATCTATCAGTCACAAAACTGCCAATGAAGTCAGCTTCAGAAAAAATGCCTCTATTAAGGGGAAAAATTCCCGTTTTATTAAAACCTGACAGAATATTAGTAGGTGTTAATGCTTCATATGTGCCTCTCCTACACATTGTGCTATATGCTATATTGAAATAGGGTTACCACGGTTTAGCAACCATGAGTCTATAGCGGTATTGTAATATACTTTAAAGGGAGCGAAAATTTAAACATCAAGGGGTTGCAGTTTGTTACTGCAATGTGGAGGCAGTGTCAGTATACACATTATCTTTGCCAGTTGAACAACTTGATATGTTACGTGACTCCCATGATTGTCTTAGATCAGTATGGAAGGGTTTTTTACTAAACTGTTGCTAAACTTGATAAAATGTTTCATAATGTCGACAAACAGCTCGCTATTCATCCATCTACTTGGATTTGCTAAACCCTGTGTGCCAGGTAGAGCTCCTTGTGTCATATGTTCCTTATAATATTTCCTTGGAAAAACCATAACAGAAGGCAAAAACGTACCATTCGCACATAAAATTACACATGTAGTAATAAGAATACTCCTTTCACCGCTAGTACAACTATTCAGCTGTTTTACACCTTTCTCCGCCACGACTTTCTTAGGTTTCTACACTGTTGTTGTACTAGTCTCATCAAGGTTATATATCCTGATATTAGACACAGCTGATGGATATCTAGAATAAACGGCATGTAAATTGTCGAAGAACTTGTTGTCATGTTGTGTGGATTAAATGATGTTATTATATTGATATTGATTATTTAAAAATAAACGGATCCATTGGAGTCCAGCTATTTTATCTTTGATCCAATTCGCTGGAACTAGAATATTGTTTTCAATTGCCATATCATATGCTACCTTTCGTGCTTGAATGGTTGTTAATCCGTAGCTCATTTTGCTACAAGTTTTGATATAGTCACACAGAGAAATTTTCTGTTTCTCTGAAAACACACGTCGTACAACATAATTGGGTTCCATTCGATCATCATCGGGATTAGTACGTTTTTTTGCGACATATCTTTGTAATGTCTGAAATTTTACTCCGTGTTCAACGGCAGCAATTCTTAATGATTTTCTATCCAAAACATCTTGTACGGCACTTGCCATATCATCGGAGCTGAATGTCGCTCGACTTCTTGGTGTTTCTTTGCGCACCATGTCTGTAACAAACATAATAATCTTTCATTCTACTTATACAACATATCAATATAGCATAAACACTTAGTACAAATTTTAGTAGTACACAGTGGGACAGTCTCATTGTGTACTTCACCCGGTGTCTCATTGTGTACCAAGTAGCATTGTTGTAAACAAATGCAAATAATCATATTTAATTTTCAGTGTTGAGACACTACTATTTGAGGTTAGACTAACTTAACTGTGGTATTTCACGCATACACTTGCAAATTGACACAAATCAACAATTAGTTCTAATAATAGGTCAACAAAACTATATAAAAAGTAACTTCTTACCTTAACTAAACAGTTTATCACTGTAACTTTTACGAGGTCTAGAATGAAATGCTGGTATTTTGACTGGAGCAGTAAAATGATATTTCTGAGATAATGTTGGTTGCAGAATTGAAACTTGGCGGTAAATTTAAAAAAAAATTAGAATGTCTTATTGTGTACCATGTCTCACTGTGTACTGCTTTCCCCTACTTATAAACGACCTTAATGCAGATAGCAATAAATTTGGCCTAAAAATGAACTTATCAAAAAAAAAACATGTACAACGAGCTAGTGAATTTCCAAGATGTAATACTAAACAACACTACACTTAAGACAGTAGACGATTATGTATACCTGGGACAATTAATACATAAATCTGGTGCCTTACTCCCAGAAATAAACAAAAGAATTAAATTGGTTTGAACATCTTTTGGTTAAAATGCATTTGATCAGTGTATACTACCATTATATTTATAACCATGAAATTTGTCTATTGTTCATGCAGCAATTTAAATATACATGGGTGAGTCATGAGGAACTTTACATACTTCTACCATATGTAGTGTCCCTCAGGGAGCATATCATGTGACCACTAAAAAATGTCAACTCCTCTTCTTTATTAATTAACAGGGTGATTTGTGTAATTGACCATTTATTTCATTTTACTGTAGTGTTTATACGGCTCATTTGATTGTTTTAATTTTTGCATGATACAGTACACTACTATCAAGCATTCGACTGGTATTAGCTAAACTAAAAAATTCCAGGACTGGCTTTAAAAAAATTAATTTAGGGATTCGTATTAAATATTATACCCTGTATAAATTTTTTTTTAAATGCAATAAGTGATTTTCAAACTACATAAATAGCCAATGAAAACGACATATGCGACAATGTTGTCGCACTTTTATTAAATTTTTAGTGAACGATCAAATCTTACCAAAAATAGAACAACCATAATGAAGTATCAAATTATAAGGTAATTAATTTAAACAAATGTTATAAATTTCAAACATTTTAATTGAAATGATAAACTGAGACACTGCACAACAAAAAACAGTAACTACTAACAATAACGAAGAACAATTTAAAAAAAAAACTAAAAATATGTACATAGTTATGATAAACCCATAAATTAGAACTGGAAAAGATACAATAATGGTAACAAAATAAAAATAATTCAAAATATATTTTCGAAATGGAACCCTGCAGCCTGTACACATTTTTGTTGCCGAATTGTTAATTGACGTATTGAATTACGGATACTCTGGGGATCGTTTCTAATAGTATTACAACAATGTATAATTCTATCAATTAATTGTTGTCGGTTATTAATATTCACTGCGTAAACTAGTTGCTTCAATCGTCCCCATATATGGTAATCAACGGGATTGAAATCAGGGGATCTTGAAGGCCATGAAATAGGACCTGCACGTCCTATCCACCTGTTGCCATAAACATTATTGAGATGTTGTCTCACTGCCAGTAAAAAGTGTGGGGGTGCCCCATCATGCTGAAAATACATCCCTCGGATAGCAACGTTCGCGTTGGCAAACAAATTCGGCAAAATATTTTGTAGAAAGTTCAAACAGACCTGCCCTGTTAAAGGACCATCAAAAAAGTGAGGACCTACTAATTGGTTATTTATGACACCAATCCACACGTTAACCGAAAACCTTAACTGAGAACGACGTTCTCGAATAGCATGGGGATTTTCTTCTGCCCACATATGTGAATTTCGTGAATTATTTATCCCGTCTCTGGTAAATTGGGCTTCATCTGTAAATAGTGTCTCGTATATCCTGTAATAGATGGATTGTTAATCCATCTACAAAATTCCAACCTATCGATCTCATCTCCAGCATGTAGTCGCTGAACCATTTGAATGTGATATGGGTATAGATTATTTTTTTGTAAGACACTACTTACTTTTGATTGAGTAACATTGAGTTCTCGACTTACTTGTCTAGTGCTTATTGTAGGGTTCATAGTAACGGCGTCCATAATGTCATCTTCCTGCGCTTCATCTACATGTCGCTCTGTTGTTCGACTAGGAAAAGTGCCATTTTCTCGCAAATAATTAAAAACTGACCCAAATGTTGGATGACTGGGAGTTCGACGATTAGGAAATCTCCTGCGATATTCTCTACTAGCAGCCCTACCATTCCCATAACAGAATCCATAAACAAATATTATGTCTGCATATTCTGTGGTCGAAAACTGATGTGGCATTTTGAACGAAAGTAACAAAAGCTCTACCAAAACTAACACAATGTACTTAACGTAGATATGACAGAAGAAATATGTATTCTTGTACACATAAATAACAATTGATAATGACAATAATGACAATGGGTATAAAATATCAAGAAACGTCAAACGGTCAACGCCAACCTTCATTTTAAACTTTTTTAGATTTATTTTTATTTAGTACAGTTGATGCAATGTATTATTATTTGACATAAAATTTTAATCATTTACAATCAACAAAAACTAACACATACAAGAGGTTTGACTTTTTAATCAATTTAATTTATTATTTATCGAAAATAATGCCCCAATACGATCTATGAGTAAAAATTTAAAATTAAAAAACAATTGATTCTATCATAGAGATAATACAAAGTGACAGTAAAGATGTTAATTTTCTACGTATTAGATTATGTTATGGAAACTCATTTTAATTAAAATGTTTGAAATTTATAACATTTGTTTAAATTAATACCTTATAATTTGATACTTCATTATGGTTGTTCTATTTTTGGTAAGATTTGTTCGTTCACTAAAAATTTAATAAAAGTGCGACAACATTGTCGCATATGTCGTTTTCATTGGCTATTTATGTAGTTTGAAAATCACTTATTGCATTTTTAAAAAAAATTATACAGGGTGTAATATTTAATACGAATCCCTAAATTAATTTTTCCAAAGCCAGTCCTGGAATTTTTTAGTTTAGCTAATAACAGTCGAATGCTTGATAGTAGTGTACTGTATCATGCAAAAATTAAAAAAATCAAATGAGCCGTATAAACACTACAGCAAAATGAAATAAATGGTCAATTACACAAATCACCCTGTTAATTAATAAAGAAGAGGAGTTGACATTTTTTAGTGGCCACATGATATGCTCCCTGAGGGACTCTACATATGGTAGAAGTATGTAAAGTTCCTCATGACTCACCCTGTATAATAATATTCTAAACTATACATGTATTATCACTCAATGAGTCGTGCATTAAATTTCATGGTGTAGTTCTGAAAACCAATCTTTTATTCATGTATTTAATACTACAAAATAGTATTCAAAAATAATTTCATTAAATGCGCAAACTTTAGTGTCGGTATTAAATGGGTTATTGAATAAGACCTTTATCATGTAAAATAATATAAATGATAAAGCTAATTTAAATATTAATTACAATTAAAATCATACGTTATTTATGAATAATAAACATTCCTGTTTTAAATTTAAATTTATTTTATAATCGTCGATAAAATTATCAAGACTGTGTAAACCGTAATATGAATGTTAACTTTATATTAGCAGTGCAATAATTCTGGTGTATAGAAAGTAAAGTACATATTGAGAATTTAATATCATGGTAATAAGCTCTATAAATAAAAAAAAATATTTTATAGAGCTAAACAGCTTTTGTAGACATCTGGCATACAATACAGATACAAATACAAATTTAAATATAAATGAATCGGTCATTTCAAAAACAACACAGGTCACATATTCCTAAGTTTACAGGAGTGCAAAAAAACTAAATAGTTGAAAGATGGATGAAATGGATGACCTCAAAATCCAAAGTTATATTGTAATTGTGTTTCTAATCATCTTCTTCTCATTGCGCCGTCTCCTTTCGAAGGTTGGCGATCCAAATGGCAATTGTAGTTTTGTAAACTGCTGCGCGAAAGATCTCTGCGGATGAGCGGTCGAACCATCTCCTCAGGTTTTTCAGCCACAAGTTCTGGCGTCTTCCTACTGATCTTTTGCCCTGTACTTTTCCTTCCAGTATAACTTAAAGTAATTCATATCTTTCGCCTCTCAGCACATGACCCAAGTATTGCATTTTCCTCTCTTTGATTATTCTTAGTAATTCGTTTTGTTTACACGTACGACGAAGTACCTCAACATTAGTAACTCTTTGTACCCATGGAATCCTCAACATTCGTCTGTATATATACATCTCAAAGGCATCTATTCTTTTTTCTATTTCAGAGTCCATTGTCCAACTTTCACAGCCATACAGTAAGACAGAAAAAACGTAACATCTGATCATTCGGATTCTAAGCTGTAGACTAAGGTCTGATCTTGTAAAAAATGTTTTAATGCTCATGAATGTTTTCCTTGCTTGTTCGATTCTTGATGATTCTTGATTTTCTAATCATAATGATCTATAAATCGTGTCGAAAAAAATAAAGGTTTTTTGAAAAATTACTTTTGAAATATAGGACTAATGCTGTTTTTGCATGAAACGGAAAAAAAAAACAGAAATACAACCATTTATATTTTTATTTCGAAAGTATAGTAACTACAAAAACTGGTAATTATTAAATAATAATATTATGGAACAAAATCAAATTCATATCTGACTCAGAGGCTACGTCGTCAGCATGCTCACTGGTAGGCCACTGAAAAATTTTCTCGTAAAATGGTTTATATTCTTCTAAAATGCTGTTTTGAACTTGCTTGATATTTACAATTTTTTTAGATTAATGGCTACAGCATTATTTGGGTAAGCTAATGATTTTGGTAGCAACACGGGGCGTTTGGTTTTGGAAAGACGAAACGTATCACTAATGAAATCGTCAATAAAATCATGAGTCACAACTGTAGCTTTTGCATGCTTATCATATTCAAACGACATAAATGACGATGGAGAGAAAGTTCTTTTTTGTTGCATTTGTACCTTTGGACCTAGGCTTTCATTGGAGAGGCAGTTTCGCTTGTAATATGTTGGCCACTAATTAGGATAATCTAATATCTGACGTGTCTTCATCTTAAAAACGGAAAGATTTGTTCCAGCTCCAGCCATAAGGAAATAATATTGGTCTGGCACATAAATTTTGATCTGGCACACTTAAATTTATAATACTGACTCACCTCAACGAATACGAGTACAAGGTGAATATGTAAACATGGAAGAAGAACAAATACAACAAGCGCTTAAATCGATGAAGAATAACAAAGCATCCGGGCCGGAGAACATACCAGCAGAACTTCTAAAAAACGGAACACCAAAACTAATAAGCTATCTTAAAGTGCTATTCACAAGATACCTAAATGGGGAAGAAATCCCGAATAGTTGGAAAGAAGCATGGATTACTCCAATTCACAAAAAAGGTCCAAAAGATATTTGCGGAAATTACAGATGTATCTCTGTCACCAGTACCTTTAGCAGGCTGTTTGGTAAAATCTTAAAAAACATGATTGAGAAAGAATACGAACCTCATGAAATTAAACAGCAAGCAGGATTTAGAGCTGGAAGATCTTGCGTAGACCACATATTTACCCTAACACAACTGAATGAAAAGAAAGTTGCAAGAAACCAGGAAATACATCTTTTATTTGTGGATCTCACAAAAGCATATGACACGATTCCTGTGAGAAAGCTGTGGCAGTCTCTTGAACGATCTTCATTAAATAGCACGATCATCGCTGCAGTCAAACAATTATACAATAAAGCATCATCAAAAATCAAACTAAACAACACCTTATCAGAAGAATTTCCAGTAACAAAAGGCTTACGACAAGGATGCTGCCTCTCTCCAATACTATTTAAGATCTATTTAAATGAAGCACTAAAACACTGGAGAAGATCATGTTCAGGAATGGGGATCCAACTTGACGACGATACAACATTATACACTCTACATTTTGCGGACGACCAAGTAGTAGTGGCAGCAGACAAGGAAGATTTAGAATTCATGACGAGACGGTTGTTTAAAACATATGAAGAATGGGGCCTCTCTGTAAATAGAAACAAAACGCAATACTTATGCATCGGGAATGAAGTAGAAGATCTAATGGTCAACGAACATGAAACAATCAAGAACTGTGAGGAATATATATATTTGGGAACAACAATCAACAAGAGTGGACGCACCGAAAAAGAGATAGAGCAAAGAATCGTGAAAGGAAAAAGGGTGATAGGATGCCTAAACCCGATACTATGGTCAAAAGAACTATCAAATCAAAGAAAGTATCTCCTCTTTAACTCCATCTTTAAAAGTATAGTGCTCTATGGATGCGAAACATGGCAACTTACTAAATCCCTTGAGCGACGCCTACTTGCATTGGAAATGGACTTCTGGAGAAGATCAGCTAGAAAATCAAGGCTTGATAGAATACAAAATGACCATATCAGAAATATAATGGGAGTCAAGTCAACCATCATTGACGAAATTCAAAGGAGACAACTGATCTGGTATGGTCATGTGAAAAGAATGGACGACGACAGGCTGCCAAACCAAATTTTAAAATGGACGCCAAGGGAAAGAAGGAAGAGAGGAAGGCCAAAACAATCCTGGCTGGGCGGCATTCAGAAGGCAATGTCGGAAAGAAACCTTCACCCTGGCGAATGGAATGACCGACGTAGCTGGAAACTGGGAACCGGAAGGCGGAAAACGCTACAAAAAACCGGAAAAAACATAAATTTTGTCATGCTTCTTAATTTTTTATAAAAAATCTCGATAATTCGGCAAAAATAAATGTCCTCTAATTGGAACGTAATGGATTATTTTGGAAAATCTGCCTTTATGGTTCTTATTTTGTCCAGGACAGTTGTCGCTGAACAAAAATACTTCTTGTACGTTATTGGGTAAAAAAGTTTCAATATAATGGGACAACATGGAACAAACTTCATTAGCGCCCTTATTGGCTTGGCCTTCATGATAAACGTAAAACACAGATTCCTTGGTTTTAACATTTTTTATACCGAAGCAGTTCACCCATAGTTGACGCAAATAAAATATCTCATGTATCGGTTTACAGGACAGAGGAAGATTTTGCATAAAATCAAACGTGAGAATAACTGCGTCCTCTCGATTTTCACAAACATCTCTCACAAAATTTATCTTGTGAAATTTCTTGGACCTTCTTTTATGAACCGCTAGTTTAGCTTCTGCGATACGTTTGGCATGTGCTCCTAGGGACTGGCTATTGACTTTTGTAACCAATTCTTCGCACTTAATACAGGTATCAACTTGGGGTCTACCAAAACGCAAAGAAAACTGTTCTTTTAAATACTTTGCGTAGTATTTATACTTAATATCCACATTTGGATATTTTTCTTTAAAAAGACTATGCATGATTTTGATATCTAGGCGTGCATCAAACTATTTCATTTTTTTACTTGCATAGTGTGTCTGTTTTCTGGGAAATGACAAAATATGATCATAGATGAGCTTATGAATTTTAAGGGATTTGGTGTTCCATTTCGGGTGTTGTTCTCGCCTATCGCGGGAGGTCAAAGACTTAAGAAGCAAGCTGCAAATTCTTCTTACACGACCTTCTGATATAAAATAAATCGAAGTAAAAGCCTTTTTACAGACCATTTCGTCCTTCTTTCGATTTAGAACATGATAGGTGAACTGAAATTCTTTCAACACTGCTTCTTCTTTTCGGTCACGGGGTCTCTGAACTGGCACCTTTCCGATATTTTGCTGCAAGAATATATCTTGCTTATTTTTGATGAAAAAGTTGTTTAGTGTGTCAATACAAAAAGCCAATTCTTTTTCAGAAAATTTTTTGAAACATTTTGTACTGCATCTAAAAAGAAAAGAGATTTTTAAGGAATGGTAAAATTTCTAGCACACTAGATAAATTCTTGTATAGTGATATAAAACCTCTTATTGATATTACAAAAAACGCCGATTTTTATCCTTGGAACAAGTGTTCATTGAATTAACACTAAAATTTGCAAAACAAGAACCTTGACGACAATATTACATTACTGTAGTTTGTTTATTTATTGCGGAAACATGGGCGGGCATGTTTTCGACGCTGAAGTACCTGAGGGTCTTAAAAGTACCCTTGTTTTGGACGCTGCCGGAAGGATTATCGCAGGTACCAGATATTAGATATAATTAGGGTTTAATGATGGTCATTGAAATTTACTTCTTCTTCTTTCAGTGCCTATTCGTTCCGAATATTGGCAATCATTCTGGCTATAATTATTTTATTGACTGATTTAAATAGATTTGTTGTTGTTGTGGAGAACCATTTCCTCAGGTTCTTCAACCATGATATTCTCCTTCCTCCAATTCCTCGCTTTCCGAATACTTTAACCTGTAGGATTACCTTCAGTAATCTGTATTTAGTGCTGTTTCTCATTATATGTCCGAGATATTCCAACTTTCTCCTTTTAATGGTATACATCACCTCTCTTTCTTTGCCCACTCTTCGTAATACGGTCTCGTTGGTTATCTTGTCTGTCCATGATATCCTTAGAATTCGCCTGTATAGCCACATCTCGAAGGCTTCAAGTTTTTTCTCCATTGCTTCAGTTAGTGTCCAGGATTCAACTCCGTAATACAATATTGAGAAGATATAACATCGTAGGAGCCTTACTTTTATCTCCAGATTAAGATTGTGGCTTTTAAAGAGTTTGGCCATGGTATTGAATGCACTCCTAGCCTTCTCTATTCTACATTTTATTTCCTGTGAGTGATCCCATTGTTCATTTACTGTTGTTCCAAGATAGTTATACTGTTTTACTCGGTCCACTGGTGTATTATTGATAAGTAGTTGAGCGTCTCTAACTTTATTTTTGCTGATGATCATAAATTTAGTTTTTGTTATATTTACTTGAAGTCCAAATCTTTCACCTACTTCATTTACTTTGTTTATCAGTTGCTGTAAACTGTTCAAACTGTCTGCAAAAATAACGGTGTCGTCTGCATAACGGATGTTGTTTAGGCGTTCTCCATTTAGAAGTATTCCATGTTCGCATTTTTCCAAGGCTTCACTAAATATTTCCTCTGAATATAGATTAAATAATATAGGTGAAAGTATACAACCTTGTCTAATGCCTCGTATAATCTGGATCATTTCCGTTGGTTCACCTCCAAAATTCGTTCTTATTGTGGCTGATTGGTTCCAGTATAAATTTTGTATTATACGCCGATCTTTATCATCCATTTGGGCTTTTGTTAGAATATCCATCATTTTTTGGTGTTGAACTGTATCAAATGCTTTTTGGTAGTCCACAAAGCAGGTGTAAATATCGCAAGTCATATCTCTGCATCTTTGAAATAATACTTGTAGACTAAACAGTGCATCTCTTGTACCTACGCCCTTCATGAATCCAAACTGTGTGTCTTGTATTCTCTCTTCGCATAGCTTGTATATTCTACGATGTATAATTTTAAGAAAAAGTTTTAATGTATGGCTCATTAGACTTATTAGCCTATATTCTCCGCACTTTTTTGCTCCCTGTTTCTTTGGTAAGGTAATAAATTCTGAAAGTAGCCAATCTTTTGGGATATTGCCTGTGTCATAGATATTATTGAAGATTTTACATAGTACTCTTAAAGATTCATCATCAAGAAGTTTAAGAAATTCAGATTGTACTCCATCTGGTCCTGGAGCTCTACCTTCTTTTAGTGATATTATGGCTGCTCTTATTTCTGCCACTAGTATAGGTGGTCCTGTTTCCGTAGGTATTGGGGGCTGGTTCTCTCTCTCATCAAAAAATAAATTTCTTATGTAATTTTTCCAGGTATCATTGATACTCTCTTTGTCCACGATTATCTCTCCATTGTCATTAACAAGTTTACTTATTCTTCTGTTTTTACATTTACCTGTAATTTCTCTTACCTTCTTATGCACGTTGAAGTCGTCGTATTTACTTTGGAGAATTTCGATTTCTTGGCATTTTTTCTCCAGTTCTTTCTGTTTGGCTTCTCTGATCTTTCTCTGTATCTCTCGCTGTAATGTTTTATACATGGAGTTATCGTTCTTGTTTTTCCTTCTTTCTTCCATTAGTTGCAGAATCTCTGTCGTCATCCATGTCTTATTCTTACCTTCTTCGTTCTTCATAAAATTGTCTTTAATGTCGTCTATTGTTTTCTTAAGGGATTCTATCTTATCTTATGTGCTTTCCGTTGTATTATCGATTTCTTTAAATTTTCTATTTAATGTTTTGCTGACTATTTCTTTTACTTCGCTACATTTCAGTTTTCTCATGTCATGTTTTTTTACGGTTTTTCCGCGTATTTTCTTTAACTTAGTTCTATACACGCCCACTAAAGGATTGTGGTCAGATTGAATATCAGCGCCTGGGTAGGTTTTAATACTGTTGAAACTATTTCGATATCTTTTGTTAACAAGCATATAGTCTATTTGATTTCTAATAATAACGTCTTCTCCGTTGTCTCTAGGTGATTTCCACGTATACAGGCGTCTAGGCGGTAGTTTGTAAAATGTGTTTAGCACGATTAAGTCATGCTCAGCTGCAAAGATACTCATTGTTTCTCCGCGTTGATTTCTCTCTCCTAATCCATGTGGACCAATATGTTGCCCTTTACTTATTTACTAGTTATTAGTTTGTCAGAGAATAGTGAAAAGTGAACATGGAAATTTCAACGTTAGTAAGTAATCGTGGTAAAATTTTGCTCAAAGTGAACAGTTTTACTTTTTCTCAAGATAAAATACTAAAATCGGGAGAAACGTATTGGAGGTGCGTAAAACGGTCGTGTAAAGCGAAGATATTCACGAAAGGGCCAAAAAAGTTAGTGATCCGAAGTAATCTAGAACATAATCACGAGTGTGATATCAAGACGCTTAATAGACAGATTGTGCGTAGCAGTGCCAAAAGGAAGGCTAAGGATAATTTGACCGAAAGGCCGTCCAAAATCATACATAGTGCGTTGAAAGAAAATGTAGATTGCCTGAGCCACATGTCTGTTAAAGACGTTAATTTAATACGAAATCAAATATACAGTGAACGGCGAATGGCTCAACCGAAACTGCCCAAAAGTAAAGAAGAAACTATTGCTGCGGTAAATATTATGAATATCAAAACACTTAAAGACGAGAATTTTATATTTGCGGTTGAACTAAGTTCTAACATTATCATCTTTTTTACCATACATGTATTTATCAATGGACATTATATACCATTGTGTTTACTTCCCGACAAATCGGAACAAACCTACATAAAAGTATTTAATGTTTTGAAACGCAAATGTAAAGTAATTGGTCTAAAATTCAATCCAAAAATCATTTTCTCCGATTTTGAAATTGCTATCCACAATGCTGTGCGTTTTGAATTTCCAAATGTGCACATTAAAGGGTGCCATTTTCATCTTATGCAAGCTTGGTATCGTAATATCGGTGGTTGTGGCTTAATTCAGAAATATAAATTGGCAGACAGTGAAATATCTAAATGGCTGAAATATATTTTTGGGCTGCCATTTTTACCTACCTCAGAAGTCGAAGAATCTTTCATATATGATTTTATGGCTATTCAACCAAAGGATTCAAAAATTGAAAAGTTTTCCGACTACTTATTGGACAACTACATTGGCAACCACGCAACATTTCCGTCGGAGATGTGGGCTGCGATGAGTGAGAGTTTACAATTAACAACTGATGCTTGTGAATCGTTCCACTTGCGTTTTAATGATAATTTTTACCATGCTCATCCAAATATTTTCCATTTTATTGATGTTTTAAAAAAATTTCAAACTGAAACTTACATTAAAATTAATAGTGTCTTTAATAGTAAAAGTAATAGACTTAAAGATCCAAAGGGTAGAAAAAAATTATGTTCGTTAGAAATAGGATACATGAGTATCAAACTAACTGTATCGATCGATTCCATTTCGTAAAATGTATGTCGTATTTATTTCAAAGTGACAAATAAACCTTATCAAGCTTAATCTCTAGAATTTTATTACCTGACTTTCCATTTACATTTCAATTACACCCAGCGTCCAAATCATGTATGCAGAAGCAGGTAATTTTATTTTTCAGTGTTGAATTTTAAATTTAGCGTCCAAATCATGCACGCCCAAAAAAATATGGTTTTATTATAGAAATATTAAACTATGTTACGAAAACTATTAAAATTTCCGACTGGCGACGAAGTTGGAGCGTGAATGGTGAAGTTGGAAGTCGGATCATATGTCGGATCGAAAATTCCTTAGTTAGTTCACCTTCGGCACCTGTTACGTATGAGATTTCTATGAATTACTTTACGCAAAGATCCCTAGTTTGCAAATATTTAATAGAAAATAAACTTTCAATTGCGCGAAAATTACCCCTATTAGAATACACGATTCTTCATCATCATCTGCTTTTTGTTAGAGCAAATCATGTTCCTTTCTCTGGATCTATTTCGAACACTCCCACATAGGTACAATTTCCAACACTCTGGATTGGCTACAGAAGAATTATCAACAAACAACAAAAATTAAATCATAGTTGTACTGAAACTAGAAGTAACTGTTTGTTTATATTGTTCTGAAGTTATTTTCTTGTAGCATCTTATGCAAATTTACTATTTTAATTGGAAATAAGCCTGAATATTAGTTAGAAATTAAATTTATTTGACCTTTCGACTTCAACTTTGGAATGTTTTGATAACGATTTCCGAAGTGGAAGTCCAAACATCAAATACATTTAATTTCTAATTCATTTTGTGGCTTATTCCCAATTAAAATAGTAAATTTACTACAAGATCACTTTGTAACTGATATTTTCTCTCTGTATACAATTTGCTTACAACATCAGCTCCAAACAAAATCTCAATTGGGGCTGTCTGTCCGACATCGCTGAGCAAAGATCCCTAGTTCGCAAATAAATAATAGAAAATAACTATCAATTGCACGAAAAATTATTATAACCCTGCAAGTTTCTGGTATCATCTTTCCCAATAGTTGTAAAGATATTTTACAGCTGAACTTCAGATCTTCAATGACCTTCCAGTCGCCAGAAAGCGTAAAGTTGCTATAAGGCGTTGTTCAGTACTGACACATTCACGCATGACGGTATCTTTTTTTTTTAAATGAGTAGACCAACTTTTTTTCCAGCAACAGCAAAAAAGTTGTCCATCCTGAGGTAGATTTTGTAATCATCCTCATCAATGACATTGAGCAATTTCGTGTAACAATAGTTCACACGATCAACAAATAATTTCTTCATCCGACATTTTTTCTTCTTTTTTTCAAATGATAAGGATAACAAGCACAATGCTGCAATGTCCAGCTTTAGACAGAGTCCCTGTTAAGTGTCTGGTTTTTGTCTAGAACTGTACCTGCATTAAATGTTATAGTTAAAATAAAAATATAAGTCATTTTTTAAGAACACATAAATATATTATTTTTCATTATTTGCTTCATCTCACATAATTATAAATGGAGGTGTGAATTAAAACTCACTAGTTTTATAATGCTTAAACTATTTACACTACGTTAACCCATATTAAAATCTAATAATCAGTTTGCGCCCCTTTTAAAAGAGTTCATTGTAAAAATGCAAATAAGGAGAGATGCTTCCAAAACAACAAAAACAGTAACCGTTTAACATCAATTAAAATTTTCATAATCAAGAGCGAGTGCTTCGGAGAGCAAATTGAGCCTGAACTATGACGTGAATCTTCGCGCCAGAGTCGAAACAATATTTTCTACTCCATCGCACTTGATTGTGTTGCCCCGACTGGCTCCAACCATTACCATTCGACATTAATTTGCAAATTTGTATTTAAATTAATATCGACTCGAGTGGTCTGCATCAAATTTAACACTTCGGTAATGAACCGGAAATATTGTTTGTAATGTACTAAATGGTCCGTTTGTGTGAATTGAATTGTAGGTTGTTTCAAGTTTACTGACAGGCTATAGCGACTTACAGAACAATTCTGAGAACTTCCAATGTACTTTGGTAAAGTTATAAATTAATGATAATTGCATTGGTAAAGTTGTATCCATATGAAAATATCTATTAAGCGACTTTTGTATTTAAAACTGAAATATAAGATCTGTAATTAAACAATAACAACAAACCTTATTTTAAACCATAGGGCATGTCATCAAAATACAAGATGTTATTGCAATTTATAGGAAAAAGCGGTAGAAGCGAACAAGCGGTCAATTAACGTGAAGATTAAAATGATTCATTTGATAACGCTGACTGACGAAGGAGAAAATATGATTTAAGTAATATTTAAAGTAACTATTACTATGTCAAAATATATAAATAATTTACCACCCAATTTAATTATAGAGAAACTCAAAATAAACAGACAGCTGACCAAGGTAACAGCTCCAAGTTCAACCTAAGAAATAAAGTTTACATTATTTTCTATAAGTATATAAATAAGTTCTAAAGCTAGTTTCTTGTGGCATTTTAAAGTAATTACTATTTAAATGGGAATAAGCCACAATTAAAGGTTAAAGTACGTTTATTGACGTTTCAATTTCCACCTCGGAAATCGTTCTCAAAATACAAACATTATTAAATTAAACAAATCTTCTTTTTTTTACGGTGAAAAATTCTTTTAATAATGTAATTGTATCTGACTCATTTATATAGACAATTCAGACATACATTATACATTTTAAAGTAGACGACTTTAAAATGATATTGCCAATATTGTTGAGTTGCGTTCCTGGGACGACTTTACTTGTAAGATAGTTCACTCGATTACATGAAATCAACTTTAACTTAAGAATATCCGTCAGAAAAAATCATATCATGTAATTCGTCTTTAAAAAGACAAACACATTCCATGATGACAGTAACATTCTCCTGTTAGTGATTCCATAGTAAATTATGAGGGAAAAACCAGGAAAAAAAACCTCATAATACTATCCCGACATGGTAAGTATTTGGTCATACATTTAGTTTGCTTTCAATAAACACCAAATTCTGATTTAATATGTTTGTTATTTAAAAAACATAAATGATGTATCCTCTATATGTTAATGACTTACGAAAACTGTTATTTTCCTTTTAATAACTTCCTCTTTTAATATGGGTAACCAGATCCTACTACATTCTGCCGAGGAATTCGCGACACAATTGGTCTCATTTATCATAATTAGAGCCGCTTCTTTGAGTTTTCTCTTTTTACCATCTGTTTCTTTTAGGACTAAATTTGAATCTTTCCATTGAACCCTAATTTCATTATCCCATGCATGTTTACACATTTGAGATCTATCAAATATAAACGTCAATATACGTACTTTAACCTTTAATTGTGGCTTATTCCCATTTAAATAGTATTTATATAAATAATATGATACATTTATCGGAGAAAGCAAACAGTGATGAATATTTAGTTATAGAAGAATGTCAAGGTGAATTAAACTGTGCAGGTAGGCATTTTCTTCTTCTTCCTCTTTATAAGCAATTTAGCAATAAAGATTGTCACTCCATCTTTTTCGCGGTCGTCGTATACTTCTTTTGCCGATTGGTGACTTATCTCTTGCTATTTTGACGATACGGGTCTCCTCCATTCTGCTTATGTGGTTATTCAGTTCTTGTTTTCTATTTTGTGTTCATTCATTTATACACTGTACGTGTACGTGCATTACTACATTACTACATTATCATGAACCACAAAAGCTCCATCAAAGTGAAAGACATCAGAGTGAAAAGAGGGGCAGAGTGTGGAACAGATCACAAACTTGTGGTGGCATGGATGGAATTCCCCTATATCTGGACAAAACAAAAACATACATCGATTGTTACAACGGGAACGACAATAAACGAAAAGAGGCTCAAATTACATCTATTGCAGGAAGAATCAATAAAAGATTTATACAAAAGAAGACTAGACCAAAAACTAGAAGAATTCAGATATGACACGTTAGATGAAATGCATGAACACATAAAAACCTGCCTGATTTCAGCGGCCTTAGAAGCTCTTGGAGAAGACGACCAAAGGAACACCCATCAGAATATCAAATTAAGGGAAGACACATTGAAATGCATAAAAGAAAAGAAAAAACTACACATAAAATACCTAAACACCAAAAAACAGGAAGACTTAGACCTATATAGAGCGAAAAACAGAGAGGTAAAGAAAAGAGTAACAAATGAAAAGAACGAACGATGGGAACAAGCATGCACAGAGATAGAACGACATATCGGAGGAACGAGAAATTCAGAATCATGGCGAATATTAAAAGCACTTCAACGAAATAAGACAGAGAAAACCCAGATCGGCAAAATTAGTGAAAACGAGTGGCAAGAATACTACGTAGAACTACTTACAGAAAACCGTCCCCAATTTCAGGAAGAGAATATAGAACATGCAGGAAATGGGGCATACGACCAGATAGAAATAAGCCTGGCAGAAGTTAAGAGAGCAATCAAGACATTGAAGAACAAAAAAGCCAAAGGACCCGGAGGAATACCAAACGAACTAATTAAAAACGGAACGGAAAAGTTATTCCGCATGCTACATAGAATGTTCGAAAGAGGACTAAATGGAGAAGAAATACCTGCGGAATGGACACAAGCATACATCACATCCATACATAAGAAAGGAAACAGGAAAAAATGTGAAAACTTTAGAGGAATTAGTATAATATCGTCGGTAGGTAGACTTTACGGGAAAATGATTAAAGAAAAACTAGAAACTGAAATAATAGGAAAAATTAGAGAAGACCAAGCAGGGTTCACAGTAGGAAAATCATGCCTAGATCATACGTACACATTAGAACAACTGATAGAGAAGAAAATGGCAAAAGGTAGACCGGTCCATCTGGCCTTTGTTGATCTAAAGAAAGCATATGACTCAATACCTAGAGTCAAATTATGGGAAGCAATGAATGATCTCGGAATCCGACAAACACTAATAAAAGCAGTTAAAGCACTATACAAAGAAAACAAAGTAGCTATTAAATGTGGAAATAAAGCCTACAATCCATTTAAGACGACAAAAGGACTTCTACAAGGCTGTGCTACGTCCCCTACTCTGTTTAAAATATTCTTGGAAAAGACACTCAAACCATGGAGGAGAAAGTGCGAAGGAATGGGCATACCAGTAAGAGACGAATACCTATACACCTTAAGTTTTGCCGACGATCAAGTAGTCATCGCACAAGATAAAGAAGATCTCAGCTTTATGCTCAGAAAACTAGAAGAAGAATATAAAAACAACGGAATGGAAATAAACTTAGAGAAAACCGAATACCTAACAACAGAAAATAAGGATATGAGAAACCTAGAGATAGACGAGGGAAGACAAATAAATGGAACAGATAAATTCAAGTATTTAGGAACCATAATATCGAACCAGGGAACAACAGAAGAAGATATAAACAACAGACTGAGACAAACAAGAAACTGTATAAGACAACTAAACTCAGTGTTGTGGGATAAGAACATTACGATAAAGACAAAAAAGAGAATATATAACACCCTGACAAGAAGTATCCTGACATATGGGTCCGAAAACTGGACAATAAACAAGAGAAATAGAGGTAGAATAAGAGCAGTAGAAATGGAGTTCCTGAGGAGAAGCTGTAGACTTACAAAAAGAGACAGAATTGAAAACGCAGAGATTAAGCGGAGAATGGGAGTGCAATCAGACATAATCGACTATATAGAGGAGAAGAGACTATCCTGGTACGGCCACGTCAGAAGAGCGGACAGAGGACGCTGGATAAACAAAATCACAGAATGGAGCCCGATTGGAAGAAGAAAGAGAGGAAGACCCCGAAGGTCATTCAGAGATGAAATCGACGAGGCTATGGAGAAAAGAACCCTGCGAGATGGAGACTGGAATGACAGGGAAAATTGGAGAAAACGGTTGAGTGAAGGAAGACAGTGAAAACTGTGGAAATCCTTAGTAGTAGTAGTAGTACGTGTACGTGTACATTTTCTTCTAATGCATTTACTTCCCTTTCGATCTCTCAGCGTATTTCCTGTAATTCTTCTCAGTACTCTCAAATCTACCGTTTCCAGTAGCCTTTGCGTTGTGACTGTATTGGGTCTTGTTTCTGAGGCATATGACATTATTGGTCTTGCACTGGCTTTATAAATTCTTGACTTCATCTCAGTGTTAATGTGTCTGTTTCGCCATATAGTGTTATTAACGCATACTGCCAGTCTATTTGCTTTTTGTACTTGATCTCTTAATTCTTTTTCCAGGTCTCCATAGCTAGACAGTGTAATTCCCAGGTATTTTATTTTCATTGCTTGTCCAATACTGATGCCATCAATTTCTATTTTACATCTGGTTGGTTCTTTGCTGACTACTATTGTTTTAGTTTTCTGAGATGAGATTGGCTTATTAAGTTCTTATGCTCTTATGTTAAATCTGTGGACCAGTCTTTGCAGACCATTCTCATCTTGGGCTATCAATATTGCGTCGTCTGCGTAACAGAGTACTTTTATTTTTTTGTTTCCCATTCTTTTTCCTTTTCCTTTGTTAATGCTTCTGATGGTTTCATTAAATCTATTCCCATTAATAAAAAAGTTGGAAAGAAATGTGCCACAAAATAAAAGAATGTGCGGCGAACACTACATCGGCTATCAAAGATCCAGTACCGGTGAAGTAAAAGCAGGAATTTTAAGACCGCAAAGAGAATTATTACAAGCATGCGAATCAGAGGCCTGCAAGAAAGCAGAATATAGACATTATTCGGAATTTTAAGAAAACGAACGTCAATTGATATTTAATAATTTTTGGAAAAATATGAATTGGAGTGAAAAAAAATATACGCTACTTTGGATACTGAATATTAATCGAAGACAAGAAGTTCAGTTGACGAAGTATCTAGAAGACAAGACGCTTATTACTACTATAAGGAATAACGACAATGTCAAATTGAGAGTATGCAAAAAGATCTATTTGACTTTGACAGTTGGTCTCAAAGAAGATATGGTACACGATTGGTTAAAATAAATGGAACACTGGCTTAATTCAGTCTCGTGTGCCGTTAACCAAAAGTGTGTTTCAATTAGTAACAAATTAAAATGAGAAAATTTGATTGAATTTTTTAACAACTTAGCGAAGGTGCCTTCGCACTATTGTAGAAGAGAAACCTCAAAGCTGTATTTGGAGCAGTTTTTTTAAACCAAACTGAATATTATCGAGAGTATAAAAAATATTGCGAAGATAACATAAAAGTTAATTTAATGGTCAGCAATTCATTATTTGATAAATTTTTTTCTAATATGAATATCTAATTGTACAAACCTCGTAAATATCGATGCGATATCTGTTGTGGTTACGAAATTAAAAACTTATAACATATACATCTTGTGAGAAAAAATGCAGCAAGAAAAGAAAAGGACTCTTTTGCATGGACATGCAAGCAGTTAAAATATGTCCAGTTATTAACGCAAGTAAGCTTTCTTACAAAACAAAACTTGCTGTCCATAATTATACAATTTATAACTTGACATCTCACGAATGTACAAATTACTGCTGGGGTAAGTCCAAAAGATATTTAACTGGTTTCAGCTTTACAACTTTTATATTAAACTATATTCGCGAGAAGTGCCTCGAAGACATTTCGATGGTTTATTCTCTGATGGCTGTTGTTACCAAAATAGGAACTGTGTGCTTTCTAACGCATTGCTAAATTATTCAATGCGAAAAGGTGTCACGATAGTGCAAACATATTTAGAAAAAGGGCACACTCAAAGGGAATGTGACTCTGTCCACTCCGTTGAAACCCCAATACTCTGGGGTATTGTAATTTAGGAATAAGAATTTACAAGCAGAAGAATTGGGGGTGAAGGTATCGAATGTACTAATAAGAAAAGGCCTTAGCTCAGAGGAATAAATATAAAGGGCCAGAGAGACACCAAATCTCAAGGGAGAATTCAGGCTAGCTTTTCTACACTTAGGATTGGCTTTGAAATAAAAGACCAATATATGGGATAATAAAATTATATAAACAAGGGAGAAATTGAGACCTTGTAATACAAACAATAAAGTTAGATAGTACAACTTGGAATTTAATCTTGTATAGAAGGCACTGTAAGTAAATATAAGAAGTTGCCTAAGGTACTAAAGGTGGGCACCACTTAAGCCTAGCTTGAGAATTTAGAAATACGAGAAAACAAGAAACAGGTAGATCTAATACAATAACCTGGAAAAACTTTAAATAACCATTATTTACCTTGTATTGCTATAATATACTGGTTCGTAGAAACTGAAATAAAAAGCTAACTATTAATGACAACTATATTTATAAATTTTTGTTAAACACAGTTTAAATAATTTACCTAATAGCCACGAACAAATAAAAATACCAATACTACTGTGCCAAGTACCAAGGGTATTAGTAAACACAATAATCTAAAGTCCGGGAGAAAAGCGAAATAACTTAACACTAAAGGTTAGTATTAGAATACAAAGTAAACCTAGACTAGATAAGGTATTAAAGGTAAGAAAAGAAAAACTATGGTTACAATAAATAAATACCTTACCTAGCAGACGCTAAGAAGTGAGGTACTCACCGATAGGACTAATGTGTCCGAATAGCAACTAAATACCAAATTGTATGGAATGGAAAGCTGGACAATAAAAGTGGATAGTATAAAGAAGTTGGAATCATTTGAGATGTGGTGCTATAGAACGATTTTGAAAATACCATGGACCCAACAAGTTACAAATGCAGAAGTGTTAAGAAGGCTACAAAAGGATTGCGAGGTCATAAAGCACATCAAAACAAGAAAGCTGGAATATTTAGGCCACATTACCAGAGGTGCGACATATGAGAAGACTCATAATACAGGGTAAAATTAAGATTAAAAGATTCATAGGAAGACAAAGAATTTCCTGACTAAGAAACCTAAGAGAGTGGTATAGTTGCAGCTGATTAGATCTTTTCAGATCAGCTACCAATAAGGTACGGTTAGCTGTGATGATAGCCAACCTCCGCTAGGATAAGGAACTACAAGAAGTAGACCAATTTATATAATCAAGATATTTATATAAAATATGTAATAGAATAATTAGTCGGGTCAAAGACTGGTTATAAAAACCTATTTAAAAAAACGCATTAAATTGTCCCCTCCCTTATTAAACAGTTTACTTGATTATATGTATATAAGCCGTTTACACTTATTGTAAATCAAAACAAGTATCAACAGTTTAGAGATATAAAACGATTTACAGGTATTTATATGAATTTAGAATTAACAAAAGCTTATTTGTTCCAACAGCTGGTTCCACAGAAAACATATCCGCATAGGATTTGACAGTTTGACCCTCTCGGCTCTACAAAAACCAACAACGATGGAATTCTGATTGGAATAAGCCAAGCTGATTTCTCCAAGTGGTGCTCTTCAAATAATGTGCGACTATATGGGTTGTATAGGTATATGAGTGTATGGGTGAATGGGTGGCGAATCTGAGACTAGTGCGCAGCTTTAGGACTTTAGAGCGATTTAAATTAGGGCGTGGTTTGATATCTAATTTATTATTATTTAAGTTTCTTGCTTAATTTGAGTTGGTTGCTTTAATGCTTAATGATAGTAATAACTAAAATTTCGACAAATATAAAAGACGCTCACTTCTCAAATCGGTCCCAAATTCACCACCAGAGATGCGTAAAGCTGTAAAGCACACAAAGCTGCATAGCTTAGCCACAGTTGTTACTACAGCCACCTCTTATAAATGTATTTTAATTTGGACCATGGGTATATCTAAGGAGATTTTAAAGGAACAGCGTGGTAACTACTACACCGTGATAGAACGAAGATTAAAATACCGTTTCATTGTACTGCCAAGTGATTATGTACGACTCATAAAAGAAGCAACAAAAAACTGAATGCCGTTGGACGTTGCCTTTGTAACTCATGACTTTTTCAAGAATTTCTTAAATTCAGAAACATGGATTTACAAGAGGATTCGTCCAGGCAAGAAATCAAATGATCCCACTGTCACGGATTTAAGACACTTGAAATATGACCACCGCGAAAAAAAAATTTAATATAAGATTGATTTTAGTCACGAACTACAAAGAATACCAGCCAGATTTCTGAAGTCTCTCAAAAGTGTTTTATATGACTCACTACATAAAGATCGACTTCGCATTAAACATAAAAGTGGCAACATTTGCAAGAAATAGAGTCTGTTTTATTTACACTATTATAAACAGCTGTTTGTAACATGGGGCATGTTATGCGTAATGAGAGATACAACCTACTTCAATTGATTATACAAGGGAAAATCCAGGGCAAGAGAAGTGTAGGAAGAAGAAGAATCTCATGGTTGCGTAACTTGAGGGAATGGTACGGATGCACATCAATTGAACTATTCAGAGCAGCAGCATCTAAGATCAGAATAGCCATGATGATTGCCAACCTCCGTCGCGGAGATGGCACGTGAAGAAGAAGAAACAGCTGTTATAAACAGCTATTATATAGGTAAGTTAAATATGCTGTATCTGCTGTATAATAATAAATATATAAAAAAAAAATTTTAAAAAAAAGTAAAAATTATTTTGAAATTGAAATCCACAAGGAATCTACGTTCCTGTATTTGGCTGTATACCATATAATAAAAAATTAATTAAAATCCTTTGTAAAAGGTATATATTTAAAAACCCAAACGGGCTGTGTTAGACAAAACGTTTTCGGAATCCATCATTCCATCATCGGTGTCTAGGAGTACATGAATGTAGCCACTAAATATATGGGAAAAAACCCGTTAACAAATAATTAGTTACATTTGTTTGACCTAATCCAACGGTAACTTTAACATCCTAATTATTTATAAGATATAATGTCAAACAAATGTAACTAATTATTTGTTAACGGGTTTTTACCCATATATTTAGTGGCTACATTCATGTACTCCTAGACACCGATGATGGAATGATGGATTCCGAAAACGTTTTGTCTAACACAGCCCGTTTGGGTTTTTAAATACATACGTTTTACAAAGGATTTTAATTAATTTTTTATTTTGAAATTGGACCTGTATTACCTTGTAGAAATAGAAAATTGTTTTTCTATTTCTATATATATTATAGAAATATAATAGAAATATAATATATAAGATAATATTATATGATGTAAAACATCATATAATATTAACAACATCATGTACAATCTTTGGTAACATTTTTCATTTTAAAGGGTTTTTACCCAAATATTTTGGTGGCTCAGGCATGGTAACCTGTATTTTAACCTGATGATGGAACAGTTGTTCCGAAAACGTTCGTGCTTGTAATGTTGCCCTTTTAAGGGTTTTTATAAAATAAAATATACCCACATACAAAGACTAACCTCTTTTGTTATACGTGGTATACAGCCAGCTACAGGAATTATTTTCCTTGTGGATTTTAGAAAATTGTTTCTCCCGTAAACTAACTTTTAAATCACATATAAGGTATGATTAGAATTGGATCGTCGATATGTATACAGAGTGGCCCAAAAGTCTGGAAACGGCCAATTATCTCGTAAATTGTTGGTCTTAATTGTACAAAATTTGAGGTACACCTATTTTGGGATAAGGAAATTCCATATTTGATATTTGCAATGTTGCCAAATTTGCTGTTTCTTTTATATTATTAGTTACTTTGGTTTTTCCAATTCATCGCCAGGTATATTCAGTCATTACTGGAACCTCCTATTCAATATGAGTTCAACCATATGTAACACTTATGATTTAATATAGTCTGGAAGGTCTTAAATACATAAAACAGAAGTCTGGCAACACCTAAGTGTGTCATCAAGTTATCAAGTGTTCAAAATGTGCTACATTTGTAGGTTGTACCCTAATCGATGGTAGAATGCATCTATCACATTTCTCCATGATTATCTAGAAATTATTCGAGACTCATATATATTTCGTTGCCTTAGCTCTGCAAGACTTGCTGGTTTAGTTTTGTATACTGAATTTTTCAAGTATCCCCAATAAAAATAATCTTTAGGATTGAAATCAGGTGAACGTGGAGGCCATTCAATTTTATCTCGTCTACCAATCCATCGTTCGGGAAATATCTCATCTAAATAACGCCGAACATTTACACCAAAATGAGCTGGAGTTGGCCCTAAACAAGGTTGAGGTTTCTCAGTGTAGGTACAATTTCATTTCTAAGTAACATTTCGTAACTATCTGACGATAAATTTCCTTCGATAAAAAATGGCTCAATTAACTGAGTATCTACTATACCTGACCATACATTTAATTTTTGTGGTCTTTGAGTATGATTTTCACGCATCCAGTGTGGATTTACGTCATTCCAGTACCTTACATTGTGTCGTTTTACACTTTCACACAGTGTAAATGTTGCTTCATCGGAAAAACATTCTGTTAACGAAATTTTCATCATTTTCAATTTTATCCATCATTATCTCAGTAAACTCTAATCTACGATAGAAAGCATCTTCACTTAATTCTTGCAATAAGTTAATTTTGTATGGTTTAAATTTTTTCTTACGTAATACACGTAAGACTGAAGAACGACCTACATCATGTACTTGTGCAACCCTGCGTGAGGATGTTTGTGGATCTTTAACAAAACTTTGCATTATATTTAAAGTTTTGTTGTCATTCATAACTCTTTTCGGTCTACCTCATCGGTATCTATCTTTTACTTCTCCAGATTCCTCAAATCGCTATATAGTTTTTTGTACCGTCGCCTTATGAATAGGAGAACGGTTTCGGAAAGTATCATTGAACAAGTTGGCTACTTCACAATAAGATCTTTTTCTGTCACCGTACCCTCTCATTTTAGAGAAGCAGTTTATCTTGCAGAACTTTTCGAAACACAACTACAGTCAGTTTAAGTTAATAATGTATATGGTGAACAAATGTCAAAATCACAGCATTCTACATTTAAAGATTTAAATTTATTAAAATCTACATATTTTGCACTGTTTTGTGTATTTAAGTCCTTTCAGACTAGATAAAATCATAAGTGTTACATGTGGTTAAACTCGCATTGAATAAGAGATCCCAATAATGACTGAATATACAGGGTAATGAATTTGAAAAACCAAAGTTACTAATAATATAAGAGAAACGGCAAATCTGGCAACATTGCAAATATCAAATATGGAATCTCTGTATCCCAAAATAGGTGTAGGTATACTTCATTCACAATTATAAGAACTGACTTATGCAGAATTTAAAAGTATCCCGCTGATAAAGTCGACGCCATAAAGAGATTTGCCTCTTCAGGTAAATAGTAAAAAGGGCCGGCTTAACGAATTTTATATTTTATTTGGCATTTACATTACATATTTAATTTAAATAAATATCTAGATAATTAAGGGAAAAATACATAAACTGATAACTTAATCAATATACAAAATCAACAAATGCAAAAGTATTTTTTTATTTACTTTTTACTATAAATGTATTATTTAATTATTAGAAGGCCATGAATCTAAACTTGGACATAATTTTTAATACCTACAAACATTTTAAAAAAAACATTTTCTTGTATATCTAAATTTAAAATCAATTCAGTATTAATTAATAATTATGATTTTCCCTATCTACCACTTAATATTTTATAAGATTATTGATTAATAATTTTATGTGATGCACAACCTTTAGTGAAGAATAATTTTTTTTCGTGAAATTATTAATAAAGAAATTAATCATTTTTTGCCAACATTTTCAGACATGAAACGGAAAAGTTAAACATAACATGTCAACATGAATAAATATGAACCTTTTAAAACGAGTAAATCGGTACTCACCTGAGGGACCGCAAACGTTCGGATATAATTAGCCTCCCTTTGTAAAGACAATGACGTCGACTTTACTAAAGTAACAAGACATTTACTTAACACAGAGACTACACATTACTTCACTGAGTTAGTGATAAGTTATAGTCTAAAAAAATCATTATGAAATTGACTGGCCAGTTGGTTGTGAAAACCAGTGCCAATTAAACACAAAACACACCACACACACACACACACACACACACACACACACACACACACACACACACACACACACACACACACACACACACACACACACACACACACACACACACAAACACACACACACACACACACACACACACACACACACACAAACACACACACACACACACACAAACACACACACACAAAACGAGTATAAATATTACATCACATAGATATTATGTTAAATCTGTGTCACTATCACTGTCGTCTTTTAAATTGATGATAATATTTTGTATATTATATGTAGGAAAATATGAATTCTCAGCTTTCATAACATATGAGACTGCATTTTTCCAACTATTCGCATCAATTTTGAGTACTTCATTTTTAATTCAATGCAGGACAGATGCATTTAAATGTGGCGAAGTATTATTTCTTCGAACTCTTGACTTAAGTTGATGCCACATATGTTCGATTGGGTTAAATACACAGTAATATGGTGAAAGTCTTAAAATCGTATGACCGATGTTTTCGGCATAATTATCACAAAAGTATTCTTTTTTCAATGCGAAACTTTTTAAAATGTCCAATAAATCCTTCTTAGTATTATCTATGTGAAAATAAATATCTTTGTCATACAAGTGATTCTGTATTGTTATTTTCGTATCGCTTGAACTGGGAATTTTATTTAATTGCCTATGGTATGATATGATATGTTGCATTGTCCATAACTACAACACTATTAGGGGGTATGTTGGGTATTAACTTATTTTTGAACCAGTCTTCAAATATATCTGAAGTTGTGTTGTCATGGTAATCGAGACATGAATCACTGATGTTTTTAGCTGATAGAGATAAGGCATTTGGAACCCATCCATCGACTGATCCAGCATGGAATATTGTTATTCTTTTTCCTCTATTAGAAGGCGCTTTTGTTGAACAAGATTGACTATTATCTACCCAAACTTTAGATGGCGTATCGTGTGTATCAAACCACGTTTCATCTAAATAAATAATAGGTCGATTCTCTCGACGACACTGTTTAATTTTGTTTAAATATTCCATTCGCCATATCCGTAAACGATTGGATTCCATAAGTACCTGTCTTTTATCTACTTTTTTGTATTTAAACCCTATAAGTTGCAAACACTTCCAAACAGTTGTTCTACCGCACTTAATTTCAGTGTTGTCGACGTGAAGCCTGTCAACTAATATATCTAGTGTGGGTACAATTTGTTCTTCATACAAGGCATACACTTTGCGACGAATAAGATCTTCATCTGCACGATCGAGCTTCCGAGAAATACTGTTATTTCGTCTATTAATCTTGGTATAATAGGATTAGTTACAATTTTTCTGACTGTGGATAATGGTTTTTTAGTCAAAGTTGCCGTTTCATGTAAGGCTTCGTTACTGTCCATATTTTTTTCGACAAGAGTTTGAAAAACATTAGCAATAATTTGTTTTGCATCAGTAGATAAATGTATTCGTTGGCGCTGTTCAGGTTCTAATACTTTGATGAGATCACCTCCTTGTCAATTTGCTTCCAGTTCATTAACTGGCAGAATTGCCCTATTATCCTCTGGACTCCAGGGACGCCATATTGTTTCATACAATAAAGGTAAATTTGACTACGTGGATTCACCGGCAAGTGTACACACTCTAAAAAAATAAACACTTTTATTACAATACTCAACTAATTTTTTGCACAAACTGAACACTCAAACGACTTTACAACCAATTCCGTCGAAGCAGACTTTTAAGTGTTAGTTTGTCATCGTACAACTCTCTTTAAATTAAAAAACAATTAACGATAAGTAACAGGTAAAAAGTTATATAAATTCCAAGTAATTTGTTAATAGGTCAATTAAGTTAAACGTTTACTCATTATAACTGTATATACGGGTTTGTCAGTTCTAATGTGTTTGGGATATTACCCGTTTTCCCAAAACTTATTAATTTCCACCTCCGGACCAGTCAATTTAACTAAATTGAGATCTTCATAATTTTGGGCGCTTTTATTTCGTTGAGACTTAAAATAATGATTAATAAAAGAATACAATAATTATGGGAAATTTGTATGTTTATAAAAAGAGTTTTTTGACATTACGCTTGAATGATAATATTTGATCTGATTATATGTACTAACCTACAGTTGACTTGGCTATATGCCGGTCCTATCAGCTTGGATAGCTGTGATAATTATACAACAATAGAGTACTTACAAGGGATTATTCAGTTTTACAGCTGTTATTAAAATAACTTTTATAATGAGACACTAAATTTCTGGATACAGTATACCTCAAATTTTGTAAAATTATGACTATCAATTTACGAGATAATTGGTCGTTTCTAGACTTTTGGGCCACTTTGTATTTATTAGCACAGTGTGATTATTTTGTTTATGCTGAATTACTGCCTAAAGTTTATCGCACCTATTTACTAACACCCTGTATATCACAAGCAAGCTATTTGGATTTGTTTTTATTCGGTAAATATGCTTCAATTACTTTTTAATTTAGAAATCAAACGAAATTAATAATGCATAGATAAAGTAACTGAAAAAAAAAAGTAAAATAATTAAATTTCATAAATTTATTGTATAATCTCTCTTTTTAATTTATTCACTGGTATTCACTGGTCTAAGATGCGATAGCCTGAATCGCTTTTAATTCAAAGTAATAAGGAATGAAATTCCTATTCATCTTTATGAAAAGTTTTTTTCAAGAGGGTTGAAAGTTTTATTCAAGCACTATACGACTAAAGAACAAACTTTTGAAGTACGGAAATAAGTCGAAAACAAACTGACAACACATTTTCTCTGATTGTTGTGGCCCTATCATCTTCTAAGATGGCAGCTTTTACCTTTGAGACTATTTTTATTCCTTTTATAGTCTACTCATCTAAATTAGGGAAAAATACCGAGAAGCTTAAATTTAAAATCAACTGAAAAGTTGGCAATATTTTTTATGTAAAACGAATTAAAAAGTTTGCTGCGGTTGATCTAGTTGTATTAGTATTTTTACCAATTGATCCACATTTGCAATAAAGCTCATAAATAATGACTAACTAAATAACTTTGGTTAAATACGTATTATTTCTTCTTCGCGTCATATATTAGATACTCTTTTCAATCGTTTTTTTTTTCTAGTCCTACTCTTCTCCTCTTTGAACATCTAGGTTATTGATAGATTATTATTGTTTGAGTCCGAATTATTTTGCTCTTAACTTAAAGAAAAGAACTTGTTGGCGGTTGTAACCAATTGTCCAAGTTTTTTTTAACAGAGTAATTTACTGTATTACTAAAGGTACGTTTTTACTGGAGCGTCTGTTGCGATCATCGCTGAGCGATCGCGACACAGTCGCAAACGCTGAGCGACTATAGTGGCTTGTGCAGTGCATGTGATTTTGAGAGATTTTTATTTGAGAGATCCTCTTCTGGAGACACTGGATGTGGAATATAGTTTGTAGACGACTTTTCATCTCCTGTTTTACTAAACTTAACAAAAAAACAAACTGTAGTTCATTTAAACGGAAGAACTGTGGAAATTTAACATCATCTCCTAATAAATGGTTGTTTATCAAAATTTTGAAGTATCCTTCTTCTTGTTTTCGTTTAAATATTGCCTGTTTTTTTAATCTTGGAACACTTAACGTTTCTTCGTCCTCTATTTCTTCTACTAGCAGGAATTTTAACGATAATTGTTCTCTTTTATATACGATCAAAACCAATTGTTCACTAGACAACGGACAACTTAGTAATCAAATCGTCGATTCAGTAAAAACACTCCACACTGCTTAGCGATGATTGCTCAACGATGATCGCAACAGACGCACCTGCCCCAGTAAAAACGTATCTTAACCCTTTGACGGTGAAAGGAGATTGTTCAACAATGTATTAAGAATACACATTTTAGGAAAATTAAAAAAAATATATGATAGGAACACCCTTCATTAGATGAACACCCTTCCCCGACACATCTTCTTCTTTTCTTATTTTTATTAGGCACAAACAAATGTAAATAAATATAAGGTTGAATGCTCGAATAAATGAACTTTGATCAAATAAAAGGCATATATCGAGCACAGTTTAAGTTAATCTTGGCCAAGTACTTTCGATCCCTAGATCATCTTCAGGGGCATCTGAAATAAGCCAAGAAACGTTTTTTATAACTAAAGAAATTGATTAACTTCGATAAAAACTTGAAGTTTATGGTTGATAAAGAGTTTTTATCTGATTAACGTTTATAGACTTACTTCGTCAACTGCGGCCTACCTGACAAGAACAAAATGTCATAAACATATAATTGTACATTACACTACACTACAAAAGGACAAACAAACACTTTAAAATTATGTAAGAAAAGCTACATTGCGTGCCGAAGCCGGAGACAGAATGGCTCCCGATATAACGGAAATGTTGGGGTGACATGTGACAAATGACAGCTTGGATGAGCAGTCACAATCATAGATATGTGATCTGCATCTTTTAAAAATTCTATGAAACTAAGTATTGACCAAAAGTCCAACTGACACTACTATAGGAGGTCACTGATGAAATATAAAATTATATAGAATATTTTTTAAGTAGATTGAATAATCCAGATCTCACACTCAAACCTGTCTATAATAATTAGGGTGTTAGTTTGAGAGCAACTAGAGTCGACGTAAAGTAAGAATGCAAGAAAAAGACTAAACAATATATTAGACAGTGGGTAGTTGACTACAATAAAATGGTCTACCAAACACTATCTGTAATGTAGAAAGGAAGAAATCTGACTATGTAATTAAAATACTAAAATTAAAAATCAAAATTGAAAGCAAAGTATATAAATGGTGTGTAATCCAAGTAGTTTAGTTGAACCCACAGTCAATGGTAAAACTATAAAATTAATATGGATGTGCTCAGTTAACTTATGAGTAGTTGTAGATGTAGCCATTCTGTCTCCGGCTTCGGCACGCAATGTAGCTTTTCTTACATAATTTTAAAGTGTATGTTTGTCCTTTTGTAGTGTAGTGTAATGTACAATTATATGTTTATGACATTTTGTTCTTGTCAGATAGGCCGCAATTGACGAAGTAAGTCTATAAACGTTAATCACATAAAAACTCTTTATCAACCATAAACTTCGAGTTTTTATCGAAGTTAATCAATTTCTTTAGTTATAAAAAAACGTTTCTTGGCTTATTTCAGATGCCCCTGAAGATGATCTAGGGATCGAAAGTACTTGGGCAAGATTAAATTAAACTGTGCTCGATATATGCCTTTTATTTGATCAAAGTACAAATAAATGTCTTCGACCATCATATAGCAGATCATCTGACACTCTGGTTAATGTCACACTGAAACGTGATATTGCTGCTTTTCCAACGGCTTTTGGGGAAGTCCCATATTTGGTAAGATATGCTTGTACTACTTGTCTCCTAAAATCTAGTTGAGATAGTTGAGAAAGTATCGTCTTCCTGTAAATATTCCATGTATTTACCATAGAAATATCTAACAACCATATGAAGATTGCCCACCACCACTTTTTACATCTGATACTTCTCCTATACCTTGAAAGATTCTCATCTAACAAATCAATACCTCCCATAAATCGGTTATATTCAGTTATAATTGATGGACGACTGATTTAAATAATTTTCTTCTCTATCCTTGAAAATCTTTTACACTACTAACTGGATTTATTCCATGGCATGCAGACGTCGCAGCAACTGCATTGTTATCTACCCATTTAACGATAATTATTCCATCATCCTTGTTTAGTATTGAACTATAGCCACCTCTCACAGTTTGTTTCAAAAATCTTTTTTTGGAGTAATGGGCAAGATTTGGGTATGCGGTTTTCCCGAAATGTTCCTGTTCCATTGTATATCAGTTGTTTTAAATAAAATAAAATATTAAAACCCGTAAATAGGTTGTTAAAATAAAATATGAATGGTAAAGTTTTGTAAGCTTCAGGGAATTCGTGTACCATATTCAACATTGCACCTATGTTTTTTTTTCCAAATTATGTTTCAAATGTAGTGTTTCCTTTAGGGTTTTTTCCTTGGTATAAATCAAAATTTACTAGATATCCTGATAGAGTATTCAAACCACATATTGTAGCCGAACCTAATTGGTTTTCACAAATAAACTGTTTACAGAGATGTCGCCCGAAATATTTTATCTCAAATCTTTTGTTCTGAAATCCAGTTATCTAAAAAAAAAATTTGCAACAAGACATACCTTATACATTTTAAAGTAGACGACTTTAAAATGATATTGCCAATATTGTTGAGTTGCGGTCCTGGGACGACTTTACTTATAAGATAGTTCATTCGATTACATGAAATCAACTTTAACTTGAGAATATCCGTCAGAAAAGATCATAACATGTAATTCGTCTTTAAAAAGACAAATACATGCCATGATGACAGTAAAATTCTCCTGTTAGTGATTCCATAGTAAATTATGAGGGAAAAACCAGGAAAAAAACCTCATAATACTATCCCGACATGGGAACCGACATTAAACCCTATGTTCATTATCCCATGCGTGTTTACAGATTTGAGATCTATCAAATTCTATATTTTTGATATAGGATTGATGTTCACTTATTCTAACATTTAATGGTCTTGATAAAATAATAGAACAAAACAACTTAGAACGAGATCCTACAGCATATGCAAGGAATAATACGAGGAAAATAACAATACCATACATAAAAGGATTATCTGAAAAGCTTAAAAGGATAGGAAATAAATTCAACATTTCAACAACATTCAAAACAACAAACACGTTGAGATCTATTTTGTCCAAAACCAAACCTAACAATGAACAAGAAAGGACAAAGAATTGCATTTATAAAATACCTTGTGAATGCGATCAGTTTTATTTATGTGAAACATCAAGACCATTAAATGTTAGAATAAGTGAACATCAATCCTATATTCAAAATAAAGAATTAGATAAATCTGTAAACACGCATGGGATAATGAACATAGGGTTCAATGGAATGATTCAAATATAGTCCTAAAAGAAACGGATGGTAAAAAGAGAAAAATCAAAGAAGCGGCTCTAATTATGCTAAATGAGACCAATTGTGCCGCGAATTCCTCGGCAGAATGTAGTAGGATCTGGTTACCCATATTGAAAGAGGAAGTTATTAAAAGGAAAATACCAGTATTGGTAAGTCAGTAACATATAGAGAATACATCATTTATGTTTTTTAAATAACAAACATATAAAATCGGAATTTGGTGTTTATTGAAGGTAAACTAAATGCACGATCAAATACTTACCATGTCGGGATAGTATTATGAGGTTTTTTTCCTGGTTTTTCCCTCATAATTTACTATGGAATTACTAACAGGAGAATTTTACTGTCATCATGGCATGTATTTGTCTTTTTAAAGACGAATTACATGTTATGATCTTTTCTGACGGATATTCTCAAGTTAAAGTTGATTTCATGTTATCGAATGAACTATCTTATAAGTAAAGTCGTCCCAGGAACGTAACTCAACAATATTGGCAATATCATTTTAAAGTCGTCTACTTTAAAATGTATAAGGTATATCTGAATTGTCAATATAGATGAGTCAGATAAAATTAAATTATTAGAAGAATTTTTCACTAAGTAACAAAAAACAAAATTTGTTTAATTTACTAATGTTTGTATTTTGAGAACGATTTCCGAAGTGAAAATTGAAACGTCAATAAACGTATTTTAACCTTTAATTGTGGCTTATTCCCATTTAAATAGTAATTAAATCTGATAAAATGTGGAAATTGTGACTGTTGATGTATACGTTGAAAATTTTTTTTTTAGATAACTGGATTTCAGAACAAAAGATTTCAGATAAAATATTTCGGGCGACATCTCTGTAAACAGTTTATTTGTGAAAACCAATTAGGTTCGGCTACAATATGTGGTTTGAATACTCTATCAGGATATCTAGTAAATTTTGATTTATACCAAGGAAAAAACCCTAAATTTAAATAGTAATTAATTTAAAATGCCACAAGAAAATAGCTTCAGAACAATATGAACCGTACTATATTTAATATAAAATTAGTTTTTCTTAAAATCAACGTTTCGGCAGGAAACCCTTGCCTTTGTCAAGATTCTAAAATGTACAAGATTAAGAACAAATAGGTATTGTAAAATATGTATATATATATATAACCTACCATTCTTTTACCTCTATATCGATGACTGTATCTGTACTATTCCAACAAATAAAATGACCGAAATTTTAGAAAAATTTAACAGTTACCATCCAAAACTAAAGTTTACTATAGAAATTGAACAAAATAATAAAATAAATTTTCTGGATATCACCTTACATCGCATTAATAATACAGTTAAAACCATGTGGTTTACAAAAGAAACATGGTCTTCACGATATCTCAACTACAATTCTCATCATCCATTCTGCCATAAAAAGTCTGTAATTATAAGTCTTGCTGATAAATCTATACAACTAACAAACCCAGAATACAGACCAACTGCAATAAAAAAAGCAAAAAATGCCCTTCCAAAGAATGCATATCCCGAACATCTAATCGAATCTATTTTCAAATCAAGACTTAATAAATTTTACAATAATACAAATTACAATAAACCCAACAGTATCAAAACTACTTATACAACTCTTCCATATATAAAAGGTTTATCCGAATAATTGACAAACCTTTTAGCCAAACATAACATAACAGTGGTCCACAAAGGCAACAACCTTTTAAATAAATATTTCACTAAATTAAAAACACAAACTCCAAAACTTAAAAAATCACATGTTGTTTACGAGATATCATGTATTAACTGTGAAGGTGTCTATATCGGGCAAACCAGCCAACTGCTTCAATCCAGAACTCGTTCTCACAACTATGACAAGAACAATGTCACTGCGCTCACAAAACATAAAAATGAGAAGAAGCATAAATTTGACTTCGAAAACATCTAAATTTTAAAAACCGAACAAAACAAAAAGAAGAGGAAGATACACGAATCAATAGAAATAAAAAGAAATTCCAACGCAATAAATGACAAAAAAGATACACAAAACCTAAATAAAATATATTTCAATCTTATTTAAATAATAATAAATATAACACCATAAAAAGCTTTTAAAGTCATAACCTATCTCCTTTCTACCTTTTTCGAAAACATCAATGATACGCCCATTTAAAAATTATTATACACTAATGAGAGTAATCCATGAGATATCAGATATCAACTTTTATTTGTCACTTCATTAATGTCAGTGTCCCGTTTTACGTTTTGGTAAGTTATCTTACAACGAACAATGAAGTACTGAGAAGAATAGGTAAAGAGAAGGAAGTTGAACTAACAATTAAAGAAAGAAAGCTACAGTATCTCGGACATGTGATGCGGGGCGAGAAGTGTGGCATCCTGCGACTCATAATGCAAGGAAAGATAGATGGCAGAAGAAGCATCGGAAGAAGACGAATTTCATGGCTCAAGAACCTGAGAGAATGGTTTGGATGCAGCTCAAAACAACTTTTTAGAGCTACTGCCTCAAAAATTAAAATAGCTATGATGATTGCCAACCTCCGTAGCGGAGATGGTACCTGAAGAAGAAGAAGTTCTAGAATCTTATCTTTGGTAAGTTTTGGTAGAATCTTGATAAAGGCAATGGTTTCCTGCCGAAACGTTGATTTCTATGGAAAATAAAATCTAGTTCCACATGTAATGTAATTTATTGAACCTAAACCCAAAAAAAACTAATTTTATATATATTATATATATATATATATATGTATATATATATATATATATATATATATATATATATATAATATATATATATATATATACATATATATATATATAAATATATATATATATATATATATATATATATATATATATATGTATATATATATATATATATATATATATCGTAATATTGATAGCTATTTCGAGTAATCAATCGAAATAAGGTGTGTTATACATAATATATCCTGATTATACTGCAATTAACCATCTACTAATAGATCAATATATACATCCAATTCATGTGATTTATATGGCTAATCACGTATTATCCTTAGTAATTGCATAAACATCATCTCTTTGTACATTAGAAAACTTGTTACTGCTCAAACCCATTATTATATTATGTATATAAATTATTAATAAATCTTGGGTATTTAGCATTTCCTAAAATGAAATTTGAGTTTTTTATTTATTTCTTTTATTTGTTTACATAAAGTACCTCGACAACTATAGCCATTGGTACAGTATAAATATATATATATATATATATATATATATATATATATATATATATATATATAGTAAACTCTTAAATATTGGGGAAATCTGCAAGAAATACTCTAATATTTCGCCGAACGTTTTCGCCAAAGAGAATTAATTTGGCTTCTTTAGGGCTGAAAGAGAATAAATTATAATTAGCTACCATATATTATCTATTAAAACATTATTGATCTTACCGTAACTTAGAATTGTAGAGTTAGAATATTAAAAAACTTTGCTAGTAACATAGTGGTGTTTTTTGTTACTATGTGCAAAAAAAAAGTTTTTTATAAGGATTGAAATGTATGGTAGCTTCGAACTTGACACGTAAAGGCTTACCCAAGGTTAATCGAAAAACCCAATGTAACTACATTTAAAAGGAGGTAATTCTTTGAATTGTCGGCAATAACTAAATTTTTAATTTTTAGATAGTTAAAAGTGAGGTTCTGTTTAAGCCAGAACGCAAGCGCTGACAACTTCATTAGTTCGTATGAATCTTTGTGTCGTTAAGGTTCATTGGTAAAACACGAATGAATTTAAATCCCAGTAAAGGGAAATATTATTTTGATTTTCTTTATTTAATTATATTATATTGTTCATGTATTATTGAATCTTATTGAGACGTATCTAAGAAAAGCAAGGGAATGTTATATATTTTTTGTTAATGAAAATTAATTATAAAGGTATGTTAGTTGTTGATAGATATATCAGTCAAGTTAGTTATCTGTGATATAGTATTGTTCTTGGTATCTGATTTAAGTAACAGGTGGTATATATCGCTTAGATTCTTGATGTCACTCTTAACATTAATGGAGAAATCGTTAAGGAAAATATAAGACATTTCAATGAACTCTCTTTTAGATTTATTGTTCTCACGGTGGAGAATTGTGGTGTTAGTATAGTCCATGAAATGACCAACAGTGAGAACAATAAATCTAAAAGAGAGTTCATTGAAATGTCTTATATTTTCCTTAACGATTTCTCCATTAATGTTAAGAGTGACATCAAGAATCTAAGCGATATATACCACCTGTTACTTAAATCAGATACCAAGAACAATACTATATCACAGATAACTAACTTGACTGATATATCTATCAACAACTAACATACCTTTATAATTAATTTTCATTAACAAAAAATATATAACATTCCCTTGCTTTTCTTAGATACGTCTCAATAAGATTCAATAATACATGAACAATATAATATAATTAAATAAAGAAAATCAAAATAATATTTCCCTTTACTGGGATTCAAATTCATTCGTGTTTTACCAATGAACCTTAACGACACAAAGATTCATACGAACTAATGAAGTTGTCAGCGCTTGCGTTCTGGCTTAAACATAACCTCACTTTTAACTATCTAAAAATCAAAAATTTAGTTATTGCCGACAATTCAAAGAATTACCTCCTTTTAAATGTAGTTACATTGGGTTTTTCGATTAACCTTGGGTAAGCCTTTACGTGTCAAGTTCGAAGCTACCATACATTTCAATCCTTATAAAAAACTTTTTTTGCACATAGTAACAAAAAACACCACTATGTTACTAGCAAAGTTTTTTAATATTCTAACTCTACAATTCTAAGTTACGGTAAGATCAATAATGTTTTAATAGATAATATATGGTAGCTAATTATAATTTATTCTCTTTCAGCCCTGAAGAAGCCAAATTAATTCTCTTTGGCGAAAACGTTCGGCGAAACAATTGATACACATTAGAGTATTTCTTGCAGATTTCCCCAATATTTAAGAGTTTACTATTTAACTTATCTGCAAAGATTAAATTTTTTTAATCTTTTCTATATATATATATATATATATATATATATATATAGTAAATATTAAATAACGAAAATAATAATTATACCTTCTTCTAAATATGCCTATCTATCTTATAGAGGTGTTGGAGACATTTAGTCTCCATTCAAAGTCGGTATTTATTATTACGCATGATGTGGCTGAAGTAAGCCATTTTTCTGTTCTTTACGGTGTTAATAAATTCTATGTCTTTTCTTAGACTCTGGAGAATAGTTATATTACTTGTGTGGTGTGTATATGAGACCCTCAACATACTTCGGTAGCACCACATTTCAAATGCATCTAATCGTTTTATGACATCTTCTGTAAGTCTTCAGCTTTCTACACCATAGAGGACACTAAAGACGTAACATCTACGAATTCTTATGCATATATTGATACTTAAAGATAGTTTGCAGAGAATCTTTCAAAGGCTGTTAAAACAGCTTCTGGCTTTTTCAATACGAGTTTTTATTTCGTAGCTGTGATCCCAAGTATCTTTAATATTGCAGCCCAAATAACATATTTTTTCCACTCTTTCTAACGGTGTTTCGCCTATTGTAATTTGAGCGTTTACGTTGGTGTTCTTACTAATGATCAAAATTTTTTCTGCTTGCAATTTAGTTTTAGGCCGTACTTGTTACGTGTTTCTACAATGTTATCCATCGTTCTTTTCAGCCCCTGCGCACTATCTGCCAGCAACACTGTATCGTCTGCATATCTAATATTGTTTATAAGTTGGCCATTTACAGCAATCCCATCTTATGATTCGTCCAAAGCCTCTAAAGATGTAAAGATTCAGAGGATATGTTAAATAATGCCGGTGACAACATGCAACCCTGCCAAACTCCTTTTTCGACTGTGAAGATCTCGGACAGCTCATTTTCTAATCGCACTATTGCTTTTTGTTGGGGATATAAGTTTGAGATCTGTCTTATATCCTTACCATCGAGTCCTGATGTATTTAGGATATCGATTAGTTTCCCATGTGGGACTTTATCAAATGTCTTCTCGAAACCAATGAAATATACATACACATCGCAGTTGACATCCCTGGCTCTCAGTATTAGAACTTGCAAACTAAAAAGTGCTTCCCTCGTTCCGAATCCTGCTCTGAATCTAAATTGAACCTCGCTCAGGTCTTCTTCTAATTCGGTATATAGAATAATATAGAATAATAATATAAAATAAGGCCTTCAATGTCTACAACTATGAATGTATTGAGGTTGTTTTCTGGTGTTTTGTACCTCTTTTTTTTTGTACATATGGAAATCGTCATGTTTGAGTTGTAGTATTTCAATTTCCGTACATTTTTCCGTCAGCCATGCTTCTTTTGCTCGTTTTATCTCCTTGAGTATAGTCTTATGCAACTTTTTGTATTCGTTTCATTTCTACTTTTTAATTTTCTTTGCTGTTCCAACATCTGCAATATTTTATGTGTCATTCATTCTTGCTTCTTTTCTGTTTTTGATTTTAGATATTCATGCGAAATTGTGGTAATAGATGTCTTCATTTCGTTCCACTGTTCTTCTATGTCTCTAGTAGTGTCTTCAACTATTTTCACAAAATTCTTATTAATATCTATTTTGTATCTTGGACCTCATTTTCTTGTGGATTATTTTAAGTCGTATGTTGATATTTTGCAACCAATAGACTATGATCTAAGAAGACATCTGCGCCTAGATATGTTTTTGTTGAGGTGTTACAATTTCTATATTATGGCACATATATTTTATATGTCCATATTATATATATATATATATATATATATATATATATATATATACATATATATATATATATATATATATTGTTATGATTGTTTATTTTGAGTTCAAACTTAGTTTATTGAGCCAATAAAAAAAGAATTTTAACTTATTTGTTATCAAAAGTAAAATAATCCTTATATTACCTGTGTTCGATGGATTGAAAAGATTTTCTAGTTGTCTTTTATCGGGAGAGAAGAAAAGGATAAGAATACAAATATATTATATTACAAAGATTTACGTTTCTTTATTTTATATGAACGAATAAAACAATTATTAAATTCTGTCGTTATCTTATCTATCAGCATACAAGAAAATAAATCAAATTATTATGATAATAAGATTATAAAGCTACATACATTTATATTACGTGAAAAACCAATTTTACTTAAAACTTTCTTCACTTGAAAAAAGAAACCACAAAACTTTAAACTTTTGATTAGCCTAACAAAACCTCAGTTCTTAAATTTTAATGCTAATGACCATGATGTCAAACCGATCCTTCACAGATATAAAATTCAATTGTACAAACACTTACAGTTTATTTTCTTCTTGAGTTGTATGTTGGAACATACCCAGAAAAGTCCAGTCTCCTCAAAGATGTGATCTCCCCTCTTTGGCACCTCGGCTCCTTCTTTACGTCTCTGCAAACCTCCTTCAGACTACACAAAAAACACCTGATTCACTTCTCCAAACTCCGCTACTTATTTATGACACCAGGACCTCCTTTTGTCAACTTGATGCCGTAAGAATACTTTCACATATACTTTATAAAATGCCCACGGTAGATACAAAGACCTCTTTTAATCCACTTGTTATCTCCGTCTTCAAACTATTCACTTCTTTTCGATACGCCGGTATCCAAACTCACGAACCACACCCTATCTTGAGAACACGACTCTTTCCTTTCGATGACCAAAATATGACTAACTTCTCCTCTCTCATGATCGACTCACCAAATTCCCATTTTAAAAACGACCGTCCAATCAAAAAGCTTAAATTGTGTTTATCATGATTTTGGAAAAGCCTAATTTCGGTTTCAGAGAAAACTAAATAGCTTACTTTAAAATTGGTTTTTTTCAATACATCATTTATACATATTTCAAAAGATTAGAATATGGTCTTTTAATACTCGACTCTACAAACAATGAAGAGATTAACTTACAGGTAAAATGTCTTCTAATTCTAAACAAAGGTTTTTTGATAATTTTGTTTGCAACGGAAACAGGTCGTTTGCCAAACAAATTTCTATTCTTATCTACACTAAATCTTATCTTAAATTAATATATACATTTTTGTTTATAATGATTTCTTAAAATTTTATTCCGATGTATATTTTATTTATTTTTCTTTGGTTGGGAAAGAAGAAACATAACAAATCCCCGCCTTTGCATACGATAAAAATTACTGAATTATTTAGGGATTTTTCTCTATGCAAAAACAATAAAGAATAGTCTTCCAACATTTTTTTAATTTCTTCTTTCACCTGTTGTCGATATTTATATGGGATCGGGTACGTCTTCGATTGAAAGTTTCCCAAGTTTTTAACCTCAAAAGAATGTTGGTGCTTTTTTGCCACTCTGTTTTCCTCATTTATAAAAGTTTCGTGTTCTTTTAACATCAGACTCACCTCATTTTCTTTTTCTTCTCCACATATCAATTTTCTTTCTTTTTCCTCAGATTCTTGACACATATTTATCGCACATTTTTCCTCCTCTTTTTCATCAATCTCTTCCTTAAATACCACTGTTTCAATCATATCCTTTTCATTTTCCTTTGTTGACACTATTTCTTTTTCTTCTTCGGGGCTTATCCCTTCTTTTGAGGAATCTCCGGTAGTGACTTCCTTTATTCTTTTCTTAAGTTTTCTTCCTTTTCTTCTTTGTCCTCGCTTCGTTGCCAAATTCATTTCCACTGTTTGTTCTTTTTCCGAATTATCAATTTTCTTTTTCCCATGTTCATTTTCCTGCCTGTCCTGTTCTTCTTCTTTTTCCTCTGTGATTTTCATCGTGTTATTTTTGAAATCTATCACCACATGTTTTTCTGCCAATTCATCCACTCCTACGATCATATCATGCAACATGTTTGGCATCACAACACATTGTAGTGCATAAAATTTCTTCGGGTGACAAAAAATTCCTGTTTGTTTCTTTGTCTTTAGTGAGCGCCTTCGTGAAAAGACGCTTGCTGTTCTTGTTCGCTTCTACTTCTGTCGCTTTGTCTCTCATCCTCATATTCCTCTATGTGTGTGTTGTTGACCGCTCTTCTATTTTCTCTTGGTTTCTCGGACCCGTATCGGTTTCCGCGATTTTCCGGTTCATTCGTTCTATTATTATTTCGGTTTTCCTGATATGTGCAATTGTTGTTTCTATTCTGGTTCTCTCGATATCTGTTTTCGTTCCATTGCCGATTTCTTTGTTCATAATTTACTCTTCCGTTGTCTCTACTTTCGTTTTCCCTCCTCGGGACAAATTCTCTTCTTGTGTACTCTCTCCTAAAGTTTTGTCCTCTATCTCTATAGTCTTGATTTTCTCGTTCTCTATAATTTTCTTGCGTTCTCCTCATTTTTCTTTCTCTTAATTTTGCTTCTCGTATTTGTAAGAATTGACATTAACTGTCAATATCTTTGTAGTTTTGTAGAGTTATGTGATCTTCTAAGGTATCTTCAAAATGTCTGGCTATTAGTTCCACTAGCTGTTCGGACGAATAGTTGTAATGTAAGTGTCTTGCATTGTTGTATAGTTGTAGGGCATATGTTTTTTCTGATATACCCATACTATCCTGGTATCTCCCATTTTGTAATTCCTTGTTTATCTCTATCTGTTGTATTTTCCCCCAGAAGTAATTCAGAAATTTTTGTTCAAATGTTTGCCAATTTTGTAATTCTTCTTCTTTGCTATCAAACCATAAACTTGCCTCATCTTTAAGATGGTTCCTTATCGTTTCCTTTGCTGTTTCGAAATTACCGATATGTCGTAATTTCTTTTTTAAATTGTTGATGAAAATTACCGGGTGTAATTTTTTTACGTCCCCGCCAAATTGTGTTTTTATGTCACCCGGACTTTGGATGAGTACCTTTCTCCTGTCTCCAGTCTCTCGTTGTTTTCTGATATCCTCAATTTGTTTTTCTATTTCTTTCTTGTCTTCTTTCATTACATTTTCAAGTTTGCTTTCTAATTCCTCCAAATTATCTTTAATTCTCATTTCTTGTTCTTTCATATCATTTTTAATTTCATTAATCTCTTCTATTTGTTGTATCAGTTCTTTCTTTATCCCCTCAACACATCCTCTAATTTCCTGTTCATAGTTTTCCAGACGCTGCTCTATATTGCTCATTGTTTGTTTTGTTTCCCGTTGGTTTTCTTCCATTTTTAGTGATGTTTCTTGTTGATTTCTATCCATTTTCTTTGATGTTTCATTCATTGTTTGTGTCTGTATTTGCATCATTGCTAATAATTTTTCCAGCATCCCTGTTTCTTTTCTTTCCTCCATTATTGTCGCATTTTCTTCATTATCCGATCCTTCATCAATAATTGTTTCCTCTTCTATCTTATCCTCTTTCCTTTCTTGCGTTTTGCTTTGACTTCTTGTGGTCGACATGTTCGTTAGATTATTTATCCCCGCCAAATGTGAAGCTTTGAAATTTGTGCAATAATATCCCCGCCAAATATGAAATTCGAGTAATGTTGCAAAGACGAAAACTTTTCCTCTTATCCCAAATGCAATAAATTCAAATAAATGCAATAAAATTTTAAAACTTTTGTCAGTTGTAAAAATCAATCAAATATCATAAATTATATCATGTAAAAATTTGTACCTAGAGAAATTTGAAATGTAATGTCATAAAAGCAAATATTATAAACTTTAACCATCGGCAAATAAATTTTCAATCAATCTGCTTTCTTTCTCTATCCGTTTAAATTTTAACTAGAAATACTTTCTACGCCTTACACGTTGGGGGCCATTTGTTATGATTGTTTATTTTGAGTTCAAACTTAGTTTATTGAGCCAATAAAAAAATTATAACTTATCTGTTATCAAAAGTAAAATAATCCTTATATTACCTGTGTTCGATGGATTCAAAAGATTTTCTAGTTGTCTTTTATCGGGAGAGAAGAAAGGATAATAATACAAATATATTATATTACAAAGATTTACGTTTCTTTATTTTATATGAACGAATAAAACAATTATTAAATTCTGTCGTTATCTTATCAATAAATCAAATTATTATGATAATAAGATTATAAAACTACATACATTTATATTACGTGAAAAACCAATTTTACTTAAAATTTTCTTTACTTGAAAAAAGAAATCACAAAACTTTAAACTTTTGATTAGCCTAACAAAACCTCAGTTCTTAAATTTTAATGATAATGACCATGATGTCGAAACGATCCTTCACAGATATAAAATTCAATTGTACAAACACTTACAGTTTATTTTCTTCTTGAGTTGTATGTTGGAACATACCCAGAAAAGTCCAGTCTCCTCAAAGATGTGATCTCCCCTTTTTGGCACCTCGGCTCCTTCTTTACGTCTCTGCAAACCTCCTGCAGACTACACAAAAAAAACACCTGATTCACTTCTCCAAACTCCGCTACTTATTTATGACACCAGGACCTCCTTTTGTCAACTTGATGCCGTAAGAATACTTTCACATATACTTTATAAAATGCCCACGGTAGATACAAAGACCTCTTTTAATCCACTTGTTATCTCCGTCTTCAAACTATTCACTTCTTTTCGATACGCCGGTATCCAAACTCACGAACCACACCCTATCTTGAGAACACGACTGTTTCCTTTCGATGACCAAAATATGACTAACTTCTCCTCTCTCATGATCGACTCACCAAATTCCCATTTTAAAAACGACAGTCCAATCAAAAAGCTTAAATTGTGTTTATCATGATTTTGGAAAAGCCTAATTTCGGTTTCAGAGAAAACTAAATAGCTTACTTTAAAATTGGTTTTTTTCAATACATCATTTATACATATTTCAAAAGATTAGAATATGGTCTTTTAATACTCGACTCTACAAACAATGAAGAGATTAACTTACAGGTAAAATGTCTTCTAATTCTAAACAAAGGTTTTTTGATAATTTTGTTTGCAACGGAAACAGGTCGTTTGCCAAACAAATTTCTATTCTTATCTATACTAAATCTTATCTTAAATTAATATATACATTTTTGTTTATAATGATTTCTTAAAATTTTATTCCGATGGATATTTTATTTATTTTTCTTTGGTTGGGAAAGAAGAAACATAACAATATATATATATATATATATATATATATATATATATATATATATATATATATATATATATATATATTGTATATATATATATATATATATATATATATATATATATATATATATATTTGTATATATATATATGTATATAGTAAATATTAAATAACGAAAATAATAATTATACCTTCTTTTAAATATGCCTATCTATCTTATAGAGATGTTGGAGACCACATTGACCCATCTTATTCTATGCACAACAGCTCGAAATAAAAGTCGGTATTTATTATTACGTATGATGTGGCTGAAGTAAGCCATTTTTCTGTTCTTTACGGTGTTAATAATTTCTTTGTCTTTTCTTAGCCTCTGGAGAATAGTTATATTACCTGTGTGGTGTGTATATGAGACCCTCAACATACGCCGGTAGCACCACATTTCAAATGCATCTAATCGTTTTATGGCATCTTCTGTAAGGCTTCAGCTTTCTACACCATAGAGAAGGACACTAAAGACGTAACATCTAAGAATTCTTATGCATATATTGATACTTAAAGATAGTTTGCAGAGAATCTTCCAAAGGCTGTTAAAACAGCTTCTGGCTTTTTCAATAGTGGGGGAGTCCCCACTCCCCCACTCCCCGCCTCTCGACGCGTTAGTGTTCTGAGCTGTTGGACGTGAATCCCTGTCCTGGCATTTGGTTTTCACCTCTGGCTGCGTTAAGTAGTTGAGTTACTGTGACCAAATGCCCATCTTGGTAGTTAGTATTCGCCTCTGGTTGCGTTGAGTAACTGAGTTACCGTTGCTAACTACCCATCTTCCTGTCTTTTGTTTTCTTTTTCTTTTTTTGTTCTCCTGAAGAAGCTACATACAATTGTAGCGAAACGTCGAGATGAACCCACTTTTGGGTCACTCACAAATGACACGGTCCAAACCCGGAAGACGAATAAACTATAAATCTGTAAGCTTGTTGAGCATTTCGTCAAGAGTAGGTTTCAAGTCCAATGCTTTACACAGGCAAGAAAATAGTTTACAATCAGTGAGGATGTGTTTCACGGTCAAGTAAGGCCGTCCGCACATGAAGCTACTAAAAAGAAACCAGTTGGTAACTTTAATTACCAATCAGTTGCTTATTAGTTACTGTCCATGTATTTTAATGAGTATCCGCACACAGCGCAACTAGTTAGGAACCGGTCTCTAATGCATCAGTGATCAGTCGACAGCAGACTGGACGTGCAGGTCGCTTGGGGACTAGTTTCTAGTTTGTTGTGATATTTTTAAAGTTTACACGCGTAATTCTTTTGCAGCAACAAAGGCTCTGCAATTTATATTGTTTGCAATAGGGATGAACCCAATACCCCCTTTTTTTCTGCATTCTACGTCTTCTATTATACTAATAAAGAATATTATCTTCATCACTTGAGTCACTAGACATTTTTAACGCGATAATAACACTCAATAATATAATATAAATGTTAAAATTTAAACACCCTATAACAAAGCTACTCATACAGGCAAGAAGTGACTCGTTTCTATTAATTTTCAGTAGCGTAGTGTGCGAGTCACAGTTAAGTAAACAGTTGGTAATTTAGTTACCAACTAGTTTAGTTTCTTTTTAGTAGCTTCTTGTGCGGACGGCCTAAACATTGCAATGGATGAGTTCCTGGGGACATCAAGAAACTATGGTTAAGTTTTTTTATTAAATCGCAAAAGTAAAAAATCCGAAGATTTCTATTGACGAAACCAAAATTCAGATTTTTGATTTAATCTGTGCCTTCTAAAAAAAAATGAATGGCAAAACGGACGATGCTGAAAAGATGTAAGAGAGATATGGAGAATCTAAATTTGCATTTCTTGCAAATTTTAACTGTGTTTATTTTTTTTATTGTTTACTGCAACCACAGGAGATAGCGACATAAACTATAATACAATAACTTATATAAACCAATGTCTTTTAAATAACCTATTGTGTTTTCAACATTCATGTTTTCTTCTAAGGCTTCCTTTATATTCATTGAGAAGTTTTGATTCTTTCTTGTAGTTTCGTATAGTTTACACTGAGTTAATATGTTTCACAATAAGGGTTGTTTTGTAATTTTCGCACATTGGTGAAACAGGTCGCGAAAAGGGATGTTTATGACTTAAGTTACTGTGCCCTAGCCTCAATCGCGTTATTTTGACTTTGTTTGGTCTCTTCAATGTTGGTTGGGCCACGGTTTCACTATGTGTAATTTCTTTTAGTTTATTTTGCGATACACTCCACATGTTCTGCAACGCATTAAAAATTTTACATTTAATTTCAGATTTCAAACCATAAGAAGAAACTTCATTAATGTAACTCCAATCCTGGCTGAAGGCTGCTAAGCGGGCTAGCTCGTCTGATTCTTCATTTCATTTTATACCGGAATACGAGGGGATAAACATAAAGTCGACGCTAACTTTTTTTCGTTTAGATTCGCTACTATAGAATTAGATATATTATTAATCTTACAATAAAGTCGTCCCAGGAACGCAGCTCATTTTAAAGTCGTCTACTTTAAAATGTATAATATTTGTCTGAATTGTCAATATGAATGAGTCAGATAAAATAAAATTATTAGAAAAATGTTTCACCGAGTAACAAAATACAAAATTTGTTTAATTTATTAATGTTTCTATTTTGAGAACGATTTCGAACGTTAAGTTTTTGGGATTTGTTTTTTGTTATGCTGCTAATATACTTCTGAAACAATATGTATTTGTGTATTTTTAATAGTAATAGAGTAGTTCTATGAACTGCTGTGTAATATAATAGGTTATAGAAATATGCGTGGAGTAATATGCTTATTTAAGTGCATTTTTACCCATTTTAAATGCATAATAATCCTAACCCTACTTAAAACTACGGGTGGATAAAACGAGGATTACCTGCTTCAACGACTAATAGTATTCGAGACACTTATTTGAAAATTAATAAATAATAATATATAATATCTTGTAATATGTGTATCTTGCTTATAAAATCGTAATAATTTTCTTTGTGTAAGAAAAAATTAGCTTTTTTAATTTTTTTACTAAAACTCTGTGCCATAGTTTAAATATATTATTTAATATATCATTGTATTCGTTTAGATAATTATCTGGTTCGATTTAGTTATCAAAAGATTAACAAATTAATTTAACTATACCATGTCATGGCAATCATATGTAATAAGATAGATAATACACGCTCTATGCATAATAGAGTAAAGCTATTTTTACGTTTAATTACTTTTCAGTCATATCTTTTTACAACTGTGTAGTACAGCACGAAACAAAAATTATAGTTGCTGTAGAGACATAAAAATAAGGTCTGAGATGTAAAGACGACATAAAGTTTATATTACATAAAAGTTGAATTTTATAGAAATATCAAAAAATATATAACATTTTTGCAATATGCCAAACACTTTTGTAATTACATAAATACCAATGGGCTTCTTTCTTATATATATTATTATATATATATATATATATATATATATATATATATACACTTGAGTGCAAAATAATCGACTCAAAATTATTTTGCAAAAGTATGTCTCCTGTTTTAATCTAAAAAGTGTAAATTTAAAAATATTTAGTGTATAATCGTTAACATCATTATTGATTTTTTAAAATGTTTTGTTTTTTGGTTAATCAGATGACGGACTAGATCATTTATTACAAATAAATAATGCAACATGTAGAGAGGGGTTCAGAATTTGACTCATAAAAATCTAAATGCACCGACTTAACGCGTTCGGTTAACATCGTACGCATCAGTTTCCATAGCAACGCACTACTAAATCAGTCAATTAAGTTCGCAACTGCATTACAAATGGATAACACATCCGTCAAAGCAGCTCAAGCAGTAGCATTCTTGAGAGAAGACCTGAGCCAGAGGGCCATGGCAAATCGCCTAAATTTAAGCCAATCTGATGTGTCCCGAGTGTATTGTCGATACCAAGGTACTGGTGATTATGTCCGTCGACAAGGAGGAGGCCATAAACGAATAAAGCGGAGAGAGATGATCGATTTCTTGTATCGAAATCTCTAAGAAATCGACATTTGACTGGTGCTAATCTCAAAGTAGAGGTTAGAGAGGTCCGAGGTGTGGTTACCAGTGTTTGGACAGTCAAAAAGAGACTGAAGGCAGCCAACCTGAGACCAAAAAGGGCAGCTACGGGTCCCAAGCTAACTACTGCTCAGAAGCAAAGGCCATTAGAATTTGCTCGCGAATACCTGGATTGGGACGAATATCAATGGAGTCAGGTATTATTCTCCGACGAAAATAGAATCCGCTACTTGGCAACGACAAGAGGCGTTGAGTCTATAGAAGGCCAGGAGAGCGATTTTCTTAATGTTATATACGAGAAATTGTGTCATATGAAGCCGGTTCTTGTATGTTTTGGGCAGGCATTTCCATGGATGGGTAAATCGAGTTAGTTTTCGTACTTGGTGGAGGATGTGGAGGAGGTTTAGCGGCGAATCGTTACATCAGAGATATTTTGGAGAAACATGTGGTTCCATACGCGAGATTTATTGGTGATGTCTTTATTTTACTGTGGTAATGCATGATGCTATACCGAACGAGTCACCACCACCTATCTGACTGAGATCGGGATACCTACAATAAATTGGCCTACGTTGATCTCGGACATAAATCCAATAGAGCATGTTTAAGATGAGCTTAAACGAAGGATCCGGGACAAAAATCATGCACCAATGAGCATAACGGAATTGAGAGCTGCGCTTAAGGATGTCCGTCGCAACGCCTCAATAATTTATTAGAAAACTCATCCGAGATATGCGAAATTAATTAGAAAGTGTAATTAGGAGTAGGCGTGGTAATATCAAATACTGAAAAATAAAGAAATTCATTTTGTATTTGATGATTTCTCTGTTCATAACATCTTTCTTGCGTTAGTTTCAATGATGAATATTTAGGAAACTCTGTTCGTATTGCATATTATTTTTAATATGCATCTTCCAAATAATGCAATAGCAGTTTTTGTAAGTTCAATAATAAAGTTATTGTTTGCACATTACATCTTTTTATTTTCATACTTCTTACATTGAAACAGGTGTTATCTCAAATATCGCTTTTGAGTCGATTGTTTTGCACTCAAGTGTATATATATATATATATATATATATATATATATATATATATATATATATAGAGAGAGAGAGAGAGAGAGGTAAAGAGAAAAGGAAAAGAAGTCTTAGCTGATAACATTAGAAAAACGGAGCTTTGAGGTTTATTGGGATTTGCAAAAGAACAAGTGATGAAATTAAAATATCTAGGTATCACATTATTTAGCTACGGAAAGTTCGAAACATAAATGAAAGATCAAGTGAATAGAGCAAACAGAGTCTGATGTTGCTTGAATAAAACAATATGAAGAAATAAAAATATCGGAAAAAACTGAAAGACAGAATTTACAACAGTTATCAGACCAATAATGACATATGCGGCAGAAACATAACCTGACACAGAGATGACAAAAAGCGCATGTTAGAAACAGCAGCGATAAAAACACTTTGATGGTAACAAACATTGATCGTAAAAGACTACGAGAGAGAGCTAGAAATACAAATATACGACGTAGATGCAAAGTGGAGAACATCAAGGACTGGGTAAAAATAGAAGAGTAGAATGGAATGATCACATAAGCCAAATAACAACAAATAGAGTAGTAGAGAGGGTTCCCCAATAGGAAGACGATCAGTAGGATGACCACGAAAACGATGGAACGACCACTTATTGAAGGCACGTTGAAAAGCAGACAGAGTCATGTCTACATTAACAGAAGAAGGAGAAGCATAAGAAGAACCCTTTCTTCCTGATGAAACAAATTATTGAAAGCTGAAATTTTCTATAGAGACATTTGGCCAAGCCAATTTTGTTAACTAATCAAACCTGATTTCATTTAAACTATTTCACATATTATGTACTTAGTGCAATAAAGTGAAGTTTTTTATGTAGGGTATGTTCTTTAAATTTTTTTTGTAAAACCTAAAAGCCTAAAAGTCAGCAATAGTTTGTATATTCGGTAATACTTTTTATTCGGTTTAGTTAATTTATAGGTGTTTCGTTTTTTAGGATAGTAAGTATTAATGCCGATATTATCATTATAGTATGCTGTGAGTGATGTAATGTCTAGGTAGTTTTACTAAATTTTACTATCCAATTTTAGGAGTATTTAACACCTGATTTGTCTTAATTTACATTTTCGTTTTTTCTTGCTATCTGCTTTGTTTTATTTAAGTTTGCTTTGCTAATGTGTTAATTATTTGACATTTTATAATACTTTTATCTGGCTGAACTTTTAAGTAATAAAAATTGTTAATTTGTAGCCATTTGTTGTTAAATGCTCTCCTATAATCTTCCTTTCTTCTGGTAACTAATAAGAAAGTAGATCTGACAGAAATGTAGAACAATACATGATAAGTGGGTTTGCTTTCTTTTTTTGAATATGTATGCATTTTGAAGTTTTTAGACAGGTTTAGCCTATTTTTTATCTTGCTTAAACCAATCTGCTCATAGGTTAAGTGTCGAGTTTTCCTCGTCTCTCGACCAAGGACTAGGTGGCGCTCTTGTCTCCTTTCTTTCAGTACCAAATTCTGTCATTTTCATTGGTACATTTCAAGTCTCCATTTTTTTTTTAAATATACCTCCATCCCAAATCTATAGACCCACGTCCCAAAAGTTTACCGTTGTGTCTTTCAAAACACATGAGCGCCGGTTTTCAAGGTAAACCGATTTGTACCTGGATTTCCTATTTCTCTTTCAATCCCCCACTTCCCATCCAGACAAGTTACGTTACAACACAGTGGGTCCAAACTTTCTGAGGCTAGTTATATTGTTATAAGCTCTTCTTCACTCTGGAGGATCAATACTGTGTCGTCGTCACAGCGTAGGTTAGAGAGCCTAAAGTTGGTCCCACGTAGAATCCTTACCTATATTAGACGTAAGAGATAGGTTAGAAAAGTGTAATAGTGAAAAAGTGTTAATATAAAGAACGGTCTGGTATTGTGAACGGGGCTAGTAGAGCTTCTGTGGTAGTTTTGGCTTCCTTATTAATATTGTAACGACTGGCATGGAAATCTACACGTATGCAGAATGACTAACTACACGTAATAAATAGCCTTCTTTTCCCGTATATAGAACCTACATTTTCTTATTATACACGACAAGAAATATATGTTTCCTAAATAAATATTCTAAATAAATAGAAATAGTTTAAAGACTTTTATTCTTATTATTTAAATCACTTAATGTATTTTGTTTATCATATGGCTTGTTAACTGATTAATAAACATAGATCTCCTTTGTAATCGAGTCTTTGACCCCTTATCTAGGTTACGTTCATACATTTGTAGTAAGTGGACAGTAGCTTCCAACCACCCCGTAACTGTTCCCAGTGTTGTGGTGCGGTTTTGCCGCTCCCACATAATTTCATAATGGCCAGTTTCACGTGACAAGTGCAAACAGACGCTAATCGCTTGTAATTTAGTAATTATTGATCACCGTTTTTAATATCGTCAATGCCAACACACTAGAGTAATTTCGGCTCTTTCCATTTAATGCTTCAAATAAACGACAGAGTCACTTTACATACGCAATGGAAAAGTGGACTTCATACAGACTGCCGTAAAATTAATTTTTTTTTAGATATTTCATTTCAGATTTTATCATTTTAAAAATGATGAAATATTTTTTCATTAATATTTATGTTATATATATATATATATATATATATATATATATATATATATATATATATATATATATATATATATATATATATATATTATATAACAATCTCCTATTCACCTCACCTGAATCTTGTTCTCCAGAAATAAGAAAACCGTCAAACGGCACTGAGGTCTCAACCTGCCTACTGCTCAGTGTCGAGTGACGACTGGTTTTATTACTACTACAATGTTCATTAAGGGCGAAAGGTAAAAGATTCTTTATTTCGAATGGATGAACATTTTAGTCCCTGTGAATTTTTCGATCCTCTTCAGGTTAGCTTTGAATGTGTTGTGGTGAAGCAGAACAGCTCGAAAAATACACTGTGGTAGTGGCGTTTGTAGTGGAGCATCTTGGTGGCTGTTGAGATTAAGTCACTACTTGAATAAGAGGTAAAAGGCTTGTCTGGATGAGATGTTCTTCCCTGAGTGTAGTGTTTGTGTTTTGAGCTAGATGTGACAAAGACCGAGTCTCTAAAAAATTCATGTTATTGATCGCTTGCGTTAAGGACTAGGCCTCGTCGGTTTTACCTAGACAGTTTCAATATCTGCCAATAAATGTGAAAAAATAGTTGCGGCTATTTTCTCAGGGACGGACAGGTATCATTGGTAGTGAGATTGGGAAACCACAAAAAACCAATCTTCTCCTGTTCGGGGTAAGGAAAAGGATTGGGTTATTCGTCCGGGAGTTCGTCAATGCAAGCCTGCATTAGAATAGACAGAATGTGAAGTCTTTTCTCTTGTGGTCCCGGGTTGTTACGTGACCTAGATAAGAGCAGGAACTTTTCAGGGTGCCTTGGGTGATATTCGGCAACATGGCAGCAATTGAAGAAGTCGAGAAAAAATTAAATAAATTAAATAAAAGTGATTTAATTAGGATAATAATTGAGAAGAAAGTGCCTTTAGACATAAAATCAGGTGATAAAGTGGTAAAGTATGTGGAAAGTGATGAAAGTACCAAGTTTTTTGACGCAACTACTGAAATACCTGATAATTTTGTAGCTGACCATGCCAAAGCGGTAAGTTATTTAACATTAAAATACGATCTCAAAATCGCAAACATTCAATTAGACGCTTCAAAACGTATTATCAGAGAGCTTGAACGAACGATTAGTAATTAGGATTATATTATAAATTTGCTACAAAACCCAGCAAATTTGGAGGTTAAACATATGCCAAATACAAACAAACAAAGCGGTGTTGCCGGTCTTCCTCCAAATTCCGTCGCTAAAAATGATGGAAAGAAAATCAAAGGTATACAAGAGACACGTGAAAATATAACAATTACAAATCAGCAATTCTCAAGCGCATTAACGCAGGCACAACAAAGTTTGAAAATGAATGATATCAACAGTCTTACTCAAAATGTCAACCAACCTCCTCGGTCAGATGTAAAAGTTGTGGGTAATAACATCGATAGTGAGGAGCTAGCATCAAAAGACAAAGTGTGGATTTATGCCGCAAAGTATAAACAATCTTATAGTACAGAAAAATTGGAAACATATCTACAAACAAAGTTCTCCGGACATGAGTTCTCGTGCACTTTGTGCGCGAACAAGGTAAATGGATCCAATTCTTTCAGAATCACGGCAGATGCAGAATTGAGGGATATTCTTTTTCAACCACAGACGTGATCGAAGGGCATAGAGGTGAGTAAATATTTTTTTCGCAGAAAACATTCCGTCGATAAATCTTCTAGACAAACTAGATACATCAACCGAAAAAGACAGAAGTGAAAGTGTTGTTTCGAATAAATCTGTACCGTTTTATATTAAACAAAAATATTTAGCAAACTCTGACCAGATTAGTCTAGTTAATATTTTACATGTAAACACACAAAGTTTATTAAACAAAATAGATCAGCTTAATATTTTTTTGAAAAATAAAAGATACAATATATTATGTTTCTCTGAACACTGGCTCAGAGAAAATGAATTAACAACATTAAAGCTTGATGGGTATTTTTTGTCAACTTTTTATTGTCGGAAGGTAAGGGAACATGGAGGTGTTGTAATTTTTAGCGATAATAAAATCTCTATACGACCAATTTGCTTAAATGATATATCATGTCAATATGAGTGAATATTGTGCATTAGAAATTATAGATATTAAAACTATTTTAGTAACAGTGTATAGAACCGGAAATGGGAATTTTAAGATTTTTCTAGAGCTATTTGAAAAGTTATTGGAGTTTTGCTCTGCTAAGTTTTAGAAATGATAATAAATGGAGATTTCAACATTGATTTCAAAAAAGCTTCTAATGAACTAAACAGTTTCCGTGATCTAATTTCTACTTTTGGCTTAACCATAAATATTAATGAATTTACTAGAATCACAACTAGATCAGCAACTTGTTTAGACATCTTAACAAACATAAGCAGTGAGATAGTTGGTTGTGGAATTGTGGACCTATGTATTTCTGATCATCTTGCACAATTTCTCTACTTAAAAATAAAATCTGAAAAAAATCATAGTGCTAATACATACAGAAGACATATAACAAGTAATGGCATCCGCATGTTAAAACAGTCGTTAAACAACGTTGACTGGGCTTCAGTTGTTTCTCTCAAAACAGCAACAGAATTAGCTCAATTTATTACCGAAATATATGTTAAGTTAACTAAAATTAATTTTCCATTAAAAAATCACGAACTCATAGTAAAGCTCCAATTTCTTGGTTTGATGATGAACTAATAGAAATGCGAAAAAATCTTTCCACAGTCAAGATAATTGCTGATGTTACAAAGGAATATAGTGAGTATAAAAAATTTAAGAAGCACTATAAATCAACAATATCATTAAAGAAAAAACTGGCTTATGAGAATTTTTTTTTCCAATTCAGAAAATATATCTCGTTATAGTTGGAAAGTTATAAATAATTATCACAGAAATAAATTTCAAAATAAAAAAGTCTGTCCAAGCGCGATTACATCAAACGATTTCAATAATTACTTTACTTCAGTGGCTAAACATATTAGAAGTTCTTTTAATTCTACAAATGAAAATGTAGCCATAGATTTTTTGAAAGATGTACACTCTCCTTGCGACTCTTTATTTTTATTACCTGTTAGTGATACTGAAATTAGGAATGTCTTGCATAGATTGAAAAATTCACACTGCACGGATTTTTATTTCTTAAACAAAAAAATAATTGTGGAAACAATCAATATAATTATTGACAAATTAATTATACTTTATAATAATTGTCTTACTGAGGGGATTTTCCCAGATGTTTTAAAAGTAACAAAAGTGCTACCAGTGTTCAAAAAGGGAGCTTTAGATGAAATTGGAAATTACCGTCCTATCTCAATCATCAGCAAAATTTTTGAGAGTATTCTAAATGTTTGTTTGGTAGAATATCTGGAAAAACACAAAATACTTTACTGTAATTAATATGGCCTTAGAAAAAAGTGTAGCTATTACATTATAGACAGAAAATTGTGAGAGATATAGTTGATGGCTTGGAGGAAGGTCATTTTGTGTCTTTGACATTGTGTGACTTATCTAAAGCTTTTGACTGTGTTTTGCATGAATTACTGTTGGAAAAAATGCATAAATACGGTATTAGGGGAAACATTCTTAATCTATCTAGATCATACCTAACAAATAGAAAACATGCAGTTTTTCTTAATAACAGCTATACTCAGTTTAACACTGTCGAATATGGTGTACCTCCAGGTTCGATATTAGGACCCACTTTGTTTCTTATTTATCTGAACGATTTATTTCACTACACTTTTCCTATAAAATGTGTTTGCTTCGCAGATTATACAACTCTCATAAATACTGATATTAATTAGAATAATTTAAAAATTTAAATAGATAGTGATACCCAGAAAGCAAAAAACTGGTTTTCACATAATTGGCTAAAGCTAAATGAAGAGAAAAATCAGAATTTGATTTTTAGTTCTGATTGGAAGTATATCTCAAGAAATAGTGTTAAACTATTAGGAATCTTTCTAGACGATAATTTGGATTGGAGTGCTCATATAGATTACTTAAGTTCTAGACTTGCTACAAGTATATTTTAAATATATATAACTCTCATAAATACTGATATTAATTAGAATAATTTAAAAATTTAAATAGATAGTGATACCCAGAAAGCAAAAAACTGGTTTTCACATAATTGGCTAAAGCTAAATGAAGAGAAAAATCAGAATTTGATTTTTAGTTCTGATTGGAAGTATATCTCAAGAAATAGTGTTAAACTATTAGGAATCTTTCTAGACGATAATTTGGATTGGAGTGCTCATATAGATTACTTAAGTTCTAGACTTGCTACAAGTATATTTTTAATATGCAACTTAGTTTATATGATTCCAAAAAATACCCTTAGAATGTGCTACTTTGCACTATTTCATAGCCATTTAAATTACAAAAAAGAATAGTGAGGATACTTGCAAGAGCAGAGTATAGGGAACACTGTAAACCTTTTTTTCTGGATTTAGGTATTATGCCACTACCTTCACTCTATATAATATATGAGACGCTGATTGAAATTCATGCCAACAAAGGTAAGTTTAACATAAACTCCAACGTCCATGACCACGATACAAGATCTAGAGATGCTATTAGAGCACAACGTTTTAGGTTGACAAAGAGCATAAAAAATTCGACTGATGTTAGTTTGTATAACTTTTTGCCAGATGAAGTAAAAAGTCTTCATTTGGTATCGTTTAAGCTTAAAATCAAATCACACTTTTTGAAACATTGTTTTTATTCAAAAACGGAATACCTAAGTACAGCTTTTACACAATAGTGCTAGTTTGGTCAGGGTAGTTGCCTATTATAATTATATTTCATGTTTTTTATAATTCCATAAAGTGTGTTTCGTTTTTTTTAATTGTTAATATTAAATATATACACATGTTTGTAATGTTTAAATTTGCCAAAAATTTTATATGTTTTATATGTATTGTCACTATTCCTTTGACTTGTCAAAAACAAAACTATTTTTGTATATTGATTAAATAAATTCTATTCTATTCTATTCTATTCTATAGTGGGGACCGTTGATGGTTCTGAGGGTAAAGTTTCTGTTAAGAGTTTTGATTCTCTCGATGATTGTGGCAACATTTGCTGTTATGGATTTCACAGGATGAGAAGTCCCAGGGTTTTCTGCTCTCCGTAGTGATCAGTTTTAGCTTTTAATTATCTTTTATAAGGCAAGCTAATGAATGGGCCGAATGAATGTTTTGTAAGTGTGTACGAGATTTTTTATGTGTGTTTATCTAATTTCCCCTGTAAGTGGTATCAGGAGGAAAGCTCGATTTCTAACCCTATCCAAAGTTGCCTTTAGATCAGGTTCCCCGTTGAGTCCCTTAGTGAAAGAACACCCAAATAGGAATCTGTCGGGCAAATATTGAGCCTTTGTCTTATTAAATTTAGGAAAAATTGATAGTCGTTGCATGCAACGTGTCTTGTAGATGTTTTGAGTCTGCGGAACACAATGGTTTAATGTTCTTACCCTGTGTAGCTCCTTTTATACTCTCAGTATGCGCGGGAAAGATCGGGGTAGAATCGGTTGCCGGCATGTTGCCGGCAGTCTTTTTGTTGTTGGTTGTTTAAGCTGTTGTGGATTCGTCGCTTTGTGTGTTCCATTTACGGACGTAAGCACCTGAGACAAGGTATCTCATAGACATCATGGTCTTCGTTGGAGATTTTTTCTTTTACGGATCTGACGAGATGGGACAACTTGGAGTGAGTAGTGAACATGGTTTTGAGGTTTGGAGGGTTAAGAGTTCTACTGATCTTGTCAGTGATACCTTTGATAAAAGTTAGAAAGATTTTGGGTTAATCAGGCGATAAGGTTTCTTTTTTGGATGTAATGGGCTTGAGGTATTTTTTAATGCTCCTATTTTATCCTGTTCCATAAGACTTAGCGACGACAATCACAGATCATTCGAAATCAATTCAATAAGGCAAACAATGTTTTGAATATATATATATATATATATATATATATATATATATATATATATATATATATTATTATTAAGATCGTCTTCTAGCGTTTCTTCAAAATGTCTTGCAATCAGTTCAACTAATAATTATATTGTAAATGCATTATTATACACATTTGCATTATTATACACATTTTGAAATTATTTGTTGATTTCTAATTGCTGGATTTTTCCCCAAAAATAGCTCAAAAATTTCTATTCAAACTGGTGTCAACTATCAAACCCTTCCTTTTTGCTGTCAAACCATAGACTAGCCTCATATTTGAGATGATTTTTGATCGTTTCTTTAGCTGTTTCAAATTTTCCAATGCATTGTACTTTCTTTTTTAAGTTGTTTATGAACGACACTGTGTGTAACTTTTTTACATCCCCTTCAAACTGTATTTTCATATCACCGGTTTTTCTGTGAACTGTTTTTCTATTTGTTTGACTCTTTTCTCCGCTTCTTTCATGTCTTCTTGAATAGCGTTCTCCAACTTGATTTCCAAATTCTCTATTTCCTTTTTCTGGTCATTCTTTATCTCCTTCATTATTTTCTTTACTTCTTCCATCTGTTGTATTATTTCTCTCCTTATCCCCTCTATACATCCTTAAATTTCCTGGTTATATTTTTCCAGGCGCTGTTCTATATTTCTGTTGTTTAGTTCTATTGCTTTTTTTAATTCATGCATTTTTGTATCAATTTCCTTTCGTTAATTGTTTTGTTTCCTGTTGATTTTCTTTTATTGTTTGCTTTGTTTTCCGTTGATTTTCTTTTATTGTTTGTTTTGTTTCATCCATTTTTTATGCTTGTAACTGCATAAGTTGTAAAAATTTTTTTATTCCCGATTTCTCCTGACTTTCTGTCTCTATAATTGTTTTTTCTAACATGTCTCCTTGTTCTGAATTTTTTTATTGTTTTTTGTTTTCTTTGCTTTTATTTCTTGTCACAGACAAGAAATACTTTTCTCGAAGTAATATCCCTGCCAAATATAAAACTTTAAAATACCCTATTTGTTGCAAATACGAAAAATTTTGTCTCACCCAATGTAATAAACTGTCAAATCAAATATTTTCACAAAAAAGTGTTATCAGATGCAAATATTAGATCAAAAATAAAATAAATTATGAGAAATTGTACCTAGAGAAAAATAATGGGTCATAAAATTCAAATATATCAACTTTGACCATTTGATAAATAAATTGTCAATCGCCTTTTTTCCTTTGTCTTTCTTTTTAAATTGAGTTAAATTAAATTTAATTAAATTAGATTTAATTTCTCAGGGTACTTTACAGAAACAAAAATATTTTACCTTCAATTCGTGGCTTCTAATATTTTCTGGATTCTAGCTTTCTTTAGGATAGACAAGAAGAATAAATATTTTATACACAATCTATGACCTTTCAAAAAAACACCATTTATTTTATTACCATATAGAAATAGCAAAATAAAGATCGGGTACAATTTACTATCTGTTCCTCAGAATAAAAGAAAACTTTATTTTGTTATCTCCCTTATAAACCAAGTTATTTAATTTACTGTAAAAATTGTTCTAATTAACTTTCTTAAAAAACAAACAAAATTTTATTATGTGTCAATTATCTGATTTGTGAATTCAATTCTTTTTAATAACTTACTTTATGATATGGGTTTTAAAAAAACATATATGATACAAATACAACGCTTATTTCACAAATATTTTGACTGACCTTTTTGGACGGACACTGATTTAGGCTCCGGATTGTGTTCCCCCAAAATTGTCCAATTCTCCAAACACGTGTGGAGCTGCTTCCTTCTTCCAAAACTCTTACAGAAATCAGCACTCGTTCAGATTCTCTCCACAATTAAACCTCCCACTCATTTCAAAATAATAATAATGGCATTTCAGTCAAATAGTTTTCCCGCCTCGATTGGTTATCTCGTACAAACTTTACATAAATTTTTTTTCCATACTTACAGAGTTAGGAGTCTCTACAGGCCCAAAGAGTTTGTGATTCTCAACCTGGTCTCGATTCGCCTTCAACTATTCAGCTATCACCAACGTAACTCACAAACAAAAACTTATAATTGTGTAAAATTGTGTAAATTGTGTAAAAACACAATGATTGAAATTTCCTGGTTCAATTTTCAAATGAACTATTCTATTCTCCTACCCTCGTTCATCCTAGCCAATTAAATACATTCATCCTTTCTACCTATCTTCAAAATTTCCTATTTTTAAATTTTAAGAAATCCCACTTAGATGTTTACCTAAATTAATAGAAGATAATACCGACTAACCTTTCTTTTGTGTCTACAGGCAAATCCGTATTTGTAAAAGATAACTTCTAATTCATAGCATTACCTTCGAAGAAAAATACTATACAAACCATTGTCTATCAAACATTAATTTGAAATTCTTATCTGATACAAAACCATGTATAATTATTTGTAAGATTTTAAACAATATTTACTACTTTCCAAATAACCCTGAAATGTTTTTCCTATACAAATTGTTCTTAGCAACTATTTACTATTGAAGACCACTGTTCTCCGAAAACACTTCTTAATTATAAATTATTATGTTTACAAATTCTTACAATATACAGGGTCTTGAATATTTATGATCTTGAGTTGTCGGCAATAATTAAATTTCTGATTGTTGGAAAGAAGACTCAAAGAATTAATTCTTTTAAAGGTAGTTGCATTAGTTTTTTCGGTTAAACTTGGGTACACCTTTGCGTTTCAAGTTTAAAGCTACCATAAATTTCCAACGATAACTTTTTTCACATAGTAACAAAAAACTACTTTGACGTTACTAGCTAAGTTTTTTTTTTAACATCATAACTCTACAATTCTAAGTTACGGTAAGATCTCCAGGGTTTTTAAATAGATAATATATGGAAGCTAATTATGATTTCTTCTCTTTCAGCCCTGAAGAAGCCAAATTAATTCTCTTTGGCGAAAACATTCGGCGAAACAATTGATACTCATTAGAGTCTTTCTTGCAGATTTCCCCAATATATATATATATATATATATATATATATATATATATATATATATATATATATATATATATATATATATATATATATATATATATATATATATATATATCGAGAAAAGGAGTACGACCGTCAATCCAATATAAATTAAGGATCACTCGTAAGAGTGGTGGATTTTTTCGGTCAAAAGGTTTAGAAAAAAGACAAAGATGATGGCTACTTCATCTATTTATTGAAGACGTTTCGCTTTCTTAATCAGAAAGCATCATCAGTTCATCTAAAAAGAACAATATGAAAAAACCACACAAGCATGGAAAAGTTGTTACATGTGTTACCTTAAAAAGATATGTAGCAGTCAGTGATATTAAAATTGTAAAGACGCTTAAGTAAATGGACATTATACGATTACGATGTATAAACAATAAATTGAACTAAATACAGTTAACAATTTGTTCAAACTAAGCAAAGCAAAAAGAACATGTGGTTTTTTATACATGTATAAGTAAAAAAATAACATTGAAAAAGAGTATGAAGAACTAAGAAAATCAGAGATGCACTTTCGACAATATAGCAATAGTTATGATTTAATTTTAACTTTAGGTAGCATTATTAAAGTAATTAATATTGAAATTGAATAATTTAATGTATAATGAAATTACCACTCCTGGCTTCTTGAATGCTGCCGGTAAAATGGTGTTATATTAAAACAAACGCGCCAACAACGTGAAAAGACAGTAAACCTTGAGGTCATTAATTATGACAGAACAACAAGGTGAAATACCAACCCTAATAATCATCATCATCAATCAGCCAATCCCGTCCACTGCTGGACATAGGCCTCCCTCAGTTCTTTCCAGTGTTCTCTAAACTGGGCCGCTTGTAGCCAGTTTCCCGCTACTCTTTTTATGTCGTCGGTCCATCTAGTCGGTGGTCGTCCTCGGCTTCTTTTATAATTTCTGGGCCTCCATTCCATAATTCGTCTTGTCCATCGTCCATCTTGTGTTCTGGCTAAGTGTCCTGCCCAGTTCCACTTAAGTCTCGTGGTTCTTTCGATGACGTCTTGAACTCCTGATCTTTGCCTGATTTGTCGGTTTGTTATGTGGTCTCGGAGGCTCACATTCAGCATTGCACGTTCCATGGCTCGTTGTGTAACTCTTAGTTTATTCGCAGATTTCTGCGTGAGTGTTAAAGTCTCTGCTCCATAAGTTTGTACAGGCAAAACACATTGGTTATAAACTTTTCGCTTGAGACACATGGGAATTGAACTTTTTAGAATATGGCTTAGTTTGCCAAATGCTGCCCATGTCAGGCCTATTCGCCTCTGTATTTCATTTGTTTGATTGTCTCTGTTTATTTTGATCTCGTGTCCCAGATATTTGTAAGTGTCTGTTTGTTGTATGGTATTATTGTCGATAGTTATATTTCCACTCATTACGAGATTTGTCATAAGTTTAGTTTTCTCAAAGTTTATCTTTAATCCTGCTCTTTCAGACAGACTTTTAAGCGAATGTAGCATAGAAACCGTATCCTGTAAGTTATCTGCGATTAATACGACATCATCTGCAAACCTCAGATGATTTAATCTTTCTCCATCTATATTGATGCCCATATCTTGCCATTGGGTGTTCTTAAATATTGACTCTAGAGCTGCCGTGAACAATTTTGGTGAAATATTGTCTCCTTGTCTTACTCCTCGACCTAAGCTGAATTTTTCTGTGTCTTCGTGTAGTCGTAACCCTAATAATAGAGCGGTTTATTTAAATGATAAGATGAGTTTGGGTGACAACCTGCTTGTAAGGAACCAATAAATGAAAGGAAAACCAATAAATGAAAGGACCCACCTTTCCTTTCATTTATTGGTTCCTTACAAGCAGGTTGTCACCCAAACTCATCTTATCATTTAAATAAACCGCTCTATTATTAGGGTTGGTATTTCACCTTGTTGTTCTGTCATAATTAATGACCTCAAGGTTTACTGTCTTTTCACGTTGTTGGTGCGTTTGTTTTAATATAACACCATTTTACCGGCAGCATTCAAGAAGCCAGGAGTGGTAATTTCATTATACATTAAATTATTCAATTTCAATATTAATTACTTTAGTAATGCTACCTAAAGTTAAAATTAAATCATAACTATTGCTATATTGTTGGAAGTGCATCTCTGATTTTCTTAGTTCTTCATACTCTTTTTCAATGTTTTTTTTACTTATACATGTATAAAAAACCACATGTTCTTTTTGCTGTGCTTAGTTTGAACAAATTGTTAACTTATTTAGTTCAATTTATTGTTTATACATCGTAATCGTATAATGTCCATTTACTTAAGTGTCTTTACAACTTTAATATCACTGACTGCTACATATCTTTTTAAGGTAACACATGTAACAACTTTTCCATGCTTGTGTGGTTTTTTCATATTTTTTTTTTTAGATGAACTGATGATGCTTTCTGATTAAGAAAGTGAAAACCCACCACTCTTCCGAGTGATCCTTAATTTATATATATATATATATATATATATATATATATATATATATATATATATATATATATATATATATTCGAAAATGCACATCGCTCATGTTGCTACAAAACCACTCGCTTGTTAAAATTGTCAATTGAAGCATATTGATGTCAATAATGTTTGCACGTTCCAGGTTCCTAGTTTTACTCTATTTTTTTAGATATTAAGATTTAATCTCCTAATTAACTCTCAATTTAATTTGAGGAACTAGTATTAAAAAGAATACAGAGTATTTTAAAATTAAATATAAAAATTACTGATTAACTAAGTTCCTACATTATGTCATCGAATTGCTCATACATCTGCCTTTTTAACTCAATATAATAAGGTCTTAACATAAAAGATCAGATTTTCCAACTTTCCTCTTGTGTTCTCTTATAAAATTCCTTAACTATGTTAATGTCGAGAGTTTTCATCGAGGAAAAACATTTTAACGTTTAAAAACACTATCGAGTTTTTAAGGCGTCCGAAGTGAATTTTTGTGATGTAGATTTAATAGAGGAAAAGCGAGCTTTCGGGAGTAATTAGACGGCTAACTAAGTCTAGAAGGAATATAGCTGAAGGACGGACCGGATCGTTGACAGAGTGGCAATGAGAAGCAGGGGGACCTGTAGCGTCCTGTTTAGTGATTTCCCCAGAGTAGCATCGATTGGGAAACGTAACACCTACCTGATGCTATGGTGCAGTGGCGCGGTTAATAAAGAAAGCGGAAAAAATGCAATTGCTTTAGATGCCAGAATATAAGCGATTTTCTGCATAATGCATACACTTCGAAAACAGTAAAAGTTTTTACAAGATTACCCTTTTTATACGTAAGACACAATTTAATATGGAGGGTGATCGATTAGACTAGTCACTAGTAGAGTGAACTCATTAGATCTGGTATAGTAAAAGACACAAAAAAAGATAATTACTAAATTTACAGCTAACTTTAAACTCCACATTTTAAAATTAGTTACAATCTTACAGGTTGTTTCATAACGGCTCTTCACTGTAGATCAGAGTTATCTTATATACTAAAACGCTAAGCCCTTTTCTTGTCCACCACTTTACTCAAAAACCATATTAGATAATTAAAATATTATATTATTAGTATTACGTATGGGATTGTCAAGATATACTTTTGGTACAAAAATTAACTTCCGGTTTTGAGATGACCGGAAGTAAAAACTTACTTTAAGTTTTAGACCCCACAATGTATATCTTCTTCTTCAAGTGCCGTCTCCATCAATGGAGGTTAGCGGTTATGGTGGCAAACGTTTGTCTATCTTCAGCTGTTCTTAAGAGTTCCTCAAATCCAAGTCCTGTCCAGTTTCTGATATTACGTAACCAGGACAATTTTTTTCTTCCAATTCCTCGCTTTCCTTCTATTTTGCCTTTTATTATCAACACAATGTATATATGTATCGAAAAGTCTCGTCGAGACGAATCTAAATATGTACTTCCGGTTGCGATCCGACACCGGAAGTGACCCGAAACGCGCATAAAACGTCAAGATAGAGCAAATCTGACACCGGATTCGTGATCAGCATGCAAAATTAACTGCTAAATGATATCCATGTCGACATTTGATGAACTAAAAATTGCATTCTGGTTTTGAGGTCGACTTCCATAATCACTTTTTTTTTACTTGCATTATTATTGATGAATGTTATGTATATTCTTGCTTATATTGTTTGTATTGATCTCTTAATTTTTCTCGCAAAATAAAAATTTCATTTAAAAAACTAGATGTCGAGTTGGTCCGCTAGTATTTTTTTAATTCAATACCATGTATTTTATTTTCAATTTGAAGTCTGCTTCACTTTTCCATCACAACAATATAAAGTTTTTACCTCATAATCAAAAGTATCTCTCTAGGGGATAAAGGAATAGAAAGTAAATTACAAATTGAAAAAATTACAATAGTCACTTTATACTCCATTTACAAATATTTTCGAAGAACATAGTAATAAATCAAGGTCTGTTTTACTACAATTTAGAAGCATACTGTTCATTGAAAAATGTTTAACAAAATTAAACCAAACCCTCAAAATCTGAAGACGAAGAGGGGAAGAAAGTAATTGAGTTTTGTTAGAAAATCAACAGATGTTCAAAAGTTCAAAATGTCAAGAAAAACCAATTAAAAGCAAATAAATAATCAAGAAAAAATCATTTATAATAGATAAGATTCTGAAACGGATATACCAAAGAAGAAATGTCAAATATGTCCCATTCAGATATATAATGTAATAAATATAAGAATTTAAAGGAAAATCAGAGAAGGGAAAGAAAAAGAAGTAATGGCAAGGTGCAGAGAAATTGCCGTCTCTACAGTTAAAGTACAATAATCACAATCTAAATACGAAAGTTAAAGAACTCACAGACGAAGAACTCACTCATAGGACGGACACAGAAAGGAAATCTAACTAGGTAATTTTGACGAAAACATCATCTTGGACCAAGAGTAAAATAAGAACGAGGATGAATACCCAGCACTTTGGGCTTGAAGAGGATTAATGATGGACCAAGGATATTGCAGCAGGAAGTTTATTCTGCAATAAAACATTTAAAGTATGATAAATAAGTAGGTCTCGATAATATACAAGCAGAACTTTTTAAACTTATGGACAACGAACTAACAGCAATAATCCCGAAGATACTCACCAACATATATAACTTTTACCAACAAGATCACCAACAAGATAATGCAAATACTAATAGAAATAGGATTTTACGACCAAGATCTGAAAATAATTGAAAACCTTTAATATAATAGCAGAATAAGTGAATATCATGAAGTGAGAAAAAGCTGTATTTGGTCTCCTCTAATCTTCAATCTCTACTACGAAATCATATCCACAGCGAACATCTAGAAAAAGAAGAAAATGTAACCTCAGGCCAAAGCAAACATCGAGAAAAAGAAGAAATTGTAAACAAAAACAAAATAAACAACTTTGGAAATAAACATTCTGCTGATAATGACCAAGAATTTACCCTGGTACAGAGAAGAAAGGCCAGGAGAAATGACCAAAACTTTGTTTTGGGTAAAGCGAATTTCCAAGGAGATGAAAATTTTGCTAGTTCTTTTCATAAAGTTTATTTTTATCTTGGTCGCGTAAAAATGGGTATTACGCCCACCTTTATTGAACAACATGTTAAGAAGCATTGTCCAAATATTAGGGATTTTAAGGTTGAACCGTTACCAGTTAAAGGTGAAAATATTTCTTTCAAAATAAGCATCCATCCAGATGACAAGGAAGATTTTTCGAGGCCGGATATTTGGCCTAAAGGCATCATTTTAAGAAAGTTTTGGATTAGCAATAAACGCCAGTCTGAAAATTTTCAGCAAGATCGAGGAGATCAGACCGTGATATAAGTAAAAATGACTCCTTGAAATCAAAATCAAATGTATGTGTTTACTATCTCAACACTGGGGGCATGCGAACAAAAATACAGAGTTTCCAGCAAGCTTTGAGTTGTTCCTGCTATGATATAGTAATGATTGCAGAGACTTGGTTGAATTCAGATTATTCTGATGCTGAATTGGGAGTTCCAGAGTATGAAATTTATAGATGTGATCGTGAAGTGGGGTTAAACACTCTAAAGACACGTGGAGGTGGTATATTAATCGCAGCTAAAAAGAGCCTTTCTACTCAAAAAATCATAGTTCCTCTTGTTGACTCTGACATATATCAGTTATACCTAACATTTAAAATCAAAACTCAAAATTTTGTTATTGGCTGTGTATATATACCTTCTCCATCACCTTCTCAGTCTTATTTAAGACATTGTGAAACTGTTGAATATGTTTACACTAATTTTTCAGATAGTCTGTTTGTCTTGGCAGGTGACTACAACCTGCCACAAGCTAAATGGGGCAATGATGAGTTGGGATTGACAGTGACAGGCACTGGAAATGACTCTGTAAGTATTGTAGCAAATTGCTTTAGTTTCTATAACTTTTTTCAAAAGAATGATATTTTGAACAGCAAAGGAGTCCCATTGGACCTGGTTTTTAGTAATTTGGAATCTATTAATGTTACTCCAGCAGTAGATAAAAGTTTTGAGAATAGTTTAAATCACACAGCTATCAGTTTTGAACTAGTGTGTGAAGAAAATTTTGATGTTATGAATTACGAGGAATACTTTTATGATTTCAAAAATGGTGACTACTTTTCAATAAATAATTATTTAGCAAGTATAAATTGGGAGGGACTGTTTCTTAATGGTACAGTTGATAGCATGGTGGTCATTTTTTATGATATAATTTACTCACTGATAGAACACTTTGTTCCACTAAAGAAATATAAAACCTCTACCTTTCCCTCTTGGTTCTCGTCAGAGCTGCGTAATCTAATTATATGTAAAAAACAGGCCCACAAACAATTTAAAATTAGTGGTAGGCAAGATGATTATGACCGTTTTGTGGCTTTAAGAAACCAGTGTGAAATTTTAAGAGCAGACTGTCAGAAACAGTATTTAGATGGGATACAAAATAACATTTCTGATAATCCAAAATATTTTTGGTCTTATATTAAAAGCAAAAGAAATGGGTATAATATACCATCCAGAATGGTCTATAATGATAGGGTTAGCTTAAATATCAAGGACTCTGCCAATATGTTCGCAGAATATTTCTCATCTGTCTACTCAGATGAACAAAAAGATACTTTACCTTTTTTTAATTTTGACAGTTCAATTTGTTTGAGTTCTATAATACTTACAGCAACTGAAGTCTATGATACTATTGCAAATTGTAAAAACCAATTATGTGCAGGGCCGGATGGAATCCCAGCCTATTTTCTGAAAAAATGTATATGTGTACTTACAAAACCAATTTTGTTTATTTTTAACAGATCACTTGGTACTGGTAGCTTTCCCAGTCTCTGGAAGAAAAGTTTTTTAAAGCCGATTTTTAAATCGGGTGCAAGGAACGATATATCAAACTATCGAGCTGTCTGTAATCAGTCAGAGCTGTTGCTTGATTGTTTGGTTAGTAAGAAACTGACATGGAGTTTTAGAAGCATTTTTAATCCTGAACAATTTGGTTTTATGAGAGGGAGGTCAACAGATGCCAACCTAGTTTTGTATGTGAATCATATATACAACAGCTTTGAAGAGGGAGTCCAGGTTGACTCAATCTATACTGACTTTTCCAAAGCATTTGATCGGGTAAACCATGGGGTTCTCTTACAAAAACTAAGAGCTTTGGGTATTTTGGATCCCCTTCTTCAGTGGATTACAGAATTTGTTAGTGGCCGTACTCAGGCAGTTAACTTGGGAAGTGACACTTCAATTGAAATAACAGTTCCATCGGGCGTGCCACAAGGCTCCCATTGTGGCCCTGTTTTGTTTTGTTTGTTTCTGGTTGATTTAGTACAACAAATCAAAAATTGTAGTGTTCTTATGTTTGCTGACAATGTAAAACTGTTTAGAAAAATTCAATCCTGGAATGATGCTGCTATATTACAGGAAGATCTTAAATCGTTTTATGATTGGTGCACTTTAAACAAAATGTCACTCAATATAAACAAATGTCATAAAATGACATTCTCAAGGCAAAGAAATCCAATTGAATTTTTTTACTACATAAATAACTTGCCATTAGCCTCAAAAAATGAAGTATTAGATTTGGGAATCTGGTTAGACACCAAACTGTCATTCTCAAGCCACATCAACCAAGTAACAAATAGAGCGATGAAAGTGCTGGGATTTATCCAACGCACATCAGTGGACCTGTCTTTGTTTACATTTAGAAAACTTTATTGTGGTCTCGTTAGACCCATTCTGGAGTTTGGATCAGTTGTATGGTCCCCATCATACCACTGTTACATTCAACAGATTGAAAGAGTCCAGAATAAATTTCTGAGGGTAGTAGCCTATAAGAGTGGATACAGGAGAGAGGAATACAACTATCAGTGGGTAAGAGATAGTCTTAACTTACCAACACTTGAGTCAAGGAGGACATTGTTAGATTTATGTTTCTTACACAAAGTTATCAATGCTTTTATAGATTGTCCTCAACTCTTATCGCTTGTTAGTCTTAAAGTTCCTAGTAGAAGCAACAGACAATCAGAAATCTTTTCAGTGCCATTTCACCACACTAATTATGGTATCAATGAACCAACTACACGATTGGTCCGGAGTGCTAATAGCCTACCAAGACAAATGGATATTTTTGACTCCAAAATTAGTTTATTTAAAAAACAACTAAAAAGTATCTTACAATAAGTTTGTTGTACATCTATATTATTCTTATATGTTTGTATTATTCTGAGGTGTTTGTTATTTTAATAATTTATTGTTGTTAAGGTGTAACTTTGTAAAACTTGTGATTGTTATTTTAATAATTTATTAATTGTAAGATGTAACTTTGTAAAAATTGTAAGTAAATGGATGCCGTATATAAATAAATAAATAAATAAATAAATATTTAGCGAAGCTCTGCACGATACTGAAAAGGCATTCTACTAAATGGGTATTGGTTAAACGATATCAGATATGCAGTTGTCACCATAGTATTTTTGGACAACCTAGAAGACCTACAAGTCCTTATAAAAAAAAGCACGTATTACAGTCAACAATATGCACTCGATATAAAGATAAAGAATACACAGCTCATGATAATTAGCAAGCAAAAGATAATAAGGTCAACACTACCTCAATCAAATCCCAGTAGAAAGAGTGACGCTATGCAACTACTTTGACACAGTAATAAATGAAGAATGCATCAACAGCAGGAGATAAGATCACGCATCAAAAAGATTTGATCCACCTTCAATCGGATAATTATTGCCTTCTTCAAGAGCCATAAACTCTCTCTTGGTATAAGAGTAAGAACGCTGCAATGTTACTTTATTTTCTCTCCTTTTTTTAGTGTTAAATCAAGAAGCATTTAAGATATAGCTATACAGGAGAATACTTAAAATCCCGTGAACCGACTAAGCCACAAATGAGCAAGTCCTCAGAAGAATGAAGAAGACATATAATTAAATGTTTTTTATTCGAAAGGTAGATTATTTTTTAAGTATGGTTTTAGTAAATACGGTTTCAAAGGAAACGCATCATCTCCCACAATCATACCGCCATCAAGAAATAAAAATTTTATTTTCTAATGCAAATGCTTAACTGTTGTTATATACTCCTTCATCAGAGTGTCCCTTTGCAACTACATCCAGAAACTAACAACAATCGTTGTGATGTACTAGAGCAACAAGTATAATGCTTTTTTTGTAATTAAAAAATTGACTTCCACAATTAGGAAGAGCAGTTATATTAAAACCTCCATAACATAGCTCCATAACAATTAGAAAAATTCCAAATAGTACGAAAATATTCCTCTGTGCTTTTCCATTCGTCATTCGTATTAGGTACCCAAAAAAATAAATACCTAAGTATCTTACATTTAGTACTGTCACTATATTAAAACCTATTTTACATTGTTACAGGTTGGTGGAAATAAAAATACAGTACAGTACAAGTACAGGTTTAGTGAACTAAACAGTTCACAAGCAGGACCTGAAGATGACCAACCTGCAGAAATTGATCGTGTGCAAGGCGACCAATCAAATATTACTAAAGATGCAGCAGGCCCATCGCAAGAAAAAACTAAAAGCCAGTTTACCAAATATTAGAAATGAAACTGCGGAGGGAATATGATGAAACAACTCTACCAAATTTTAAAAAAGCAGCAAAAGATCTGGTATGCGTGAAATACATTATGTTGTAAAAGATATGAAATTAATATCATAAAACTTACACAAGGAAGAAGAAGTAAGAACAAACTGAATTTGATGTTTTTTGGAAAATCTGTTGGAAGATAAATAAAATCATTGCCTGAGGAAGATGCCATTATTGCTTAAGGATAGATCCAATCTATCTTAACTTAAATTAAAAAAAGTAAAGTGAAGACGCGAGCAGGAATATTTACGACAGCAGAACCAGTCACAACATTCAGTCTATGAATCCCTCATAATATGTAAGTACTGTACTGCCGACACTGAATCACCTTGGTCATTACCTCAGGAAAATTATTTAAATAAGGAACATATACTAACCAACACCGAAATTTTTACGCAAGCGGATTCACAAAACTACGTTGCGACGACGGTTTAAAATCCAAGCTAAACTGTAGATCGCTAAACCATTGACATGATAAAATGTAGCATTGCATAACTGTTAATGTACGAATGTGTTATTTATTTGTATTGTTATAACTCAAAAATATTAGCGATAAATGATTAATAAATAATATTTACCTTAAGGTTAAACACAGACAGGGCAGCTTGTTCGGCAATCTGCGCCTCGTCGGCTGCCGCGCGGCTTAAAACACATGAGGTGGCTTAACAGTGGCAGTAGTTTTGCCATTGTATTCGGTGTTTTACTCAAATTTACTCGAGTTTTAGACGTATAATGGTATGATGATGTCTCTAGAATCATCTAGTAAAAGTGACGACGATTTGTTTTTCCTAATAATTGCAATTTTACTTCATATTAGATCAAAGAAGAATAAGAAAGGCAGGTATTCGTAAGGTAAGACGCAGAAAAGCGTCTTCCGCAATAAAACTGTGGGTAACCTCTTCCCAAGCATGTTTTTTCATTATTTTATTCGAATGTTCATTTAAGCGCATATCCCAAATTGCTGACCGTGTGTGAATTTCGGTAATTAATTTATCAATGTCTATAGCTTCAATAATATAATACAAAATTTGACAAACATTTACAGAAGTAATTAAATAAAATCTTGCAAAACAGTCACACGTCTGTGTTGAAGCAAGAGATATCCGGTGTTCTCGAATTGAGAATCGCTACCTGAACAGCCAAAATAAGTGCACCGAATTACGGACCGAACGAGATTAATGAGTAAGGAAATATTTAATAATAAAATATTATTTTAGATTTAGTTTATTTGAGCTATCTTGAAAGGTAGTCAAAATGAGTGAAATTAAAATGATCATAAGTGAAAAGGGAAACTCCTTACTTGTGTTGGATGATTATAAGTATCGTGAAAAAAAAGTGGTGAAAAGTTTTGGACATGTACGGTAAATAAATGTAACGCAAAATTATTTACGCTAGGATAGGTTAGGTTAGGAATAAGGGAAAACAGTGATGTTATGAATTCTTTGACAAGAAAAGACATTACTACCTACCTACATTTGTACCTACGTAAGAAATAATATGTAGGTATTACAAGAGACGTCAAATCCCCCCGCGTTTAACAACCTGTATTTCCAATGCGAAAGTATAAATATTAAATGTAAATATGTGTACCTCTTTTATTTTTATAAATATTAAACGTAAATATGTGTAACGCTTTTATGTTTAAAATATTGTTTCTTAAATAGTCAATAAATATCTACGATTATTGGAATTCGTACTTTTAATAATATTTTATACCTTCTTGAAGTCTTGTCCTCAATTCGTGCGATTTTTTCAGGTATAAAAGTAAACCCCTACTTAAAATTTCATTTTGGTCCTCAATTCGTGTCTGCCCGAGATATCTATTACTGATGTGCCGTCAAAGGTCATAAAACCGCCGACGGCGCATGGTACTCAGCATAGGCCACGCGGCGTGCTGACAAACGACGGCTCGTCTTTGTTGCACAACACAAGTATAATACTATAGTACTAGTATAATACTACAAGTATTATACTATAGACGAAAACCGCTTTCAACGCCGTTGCGGCAGCCGACGCCGCGCACGCCGCCCTGTCTGTGTTTAATCTTAGAGATAGTAATTCGTACTTTTAATAATATTTTATACCTTCTTGAAGTCTTGTCCTCAATTCGTGCGATTTTTTCAGGTATAAAAGTAAACCCCTACTTAAAATTTCATTTTGGTCCTCAATTCGTGTCTGCCCGAGATATCTATTACTGATGTGCCGTCAAAGGTCATAAAACCGCCGACGGCGCATGGTACTCAGCATAGGCCACGCGGCGTGCTGACAAACGACGGCTCGTCTTTGTTGCACAACACAAGTATAATACTATAGTACTAGTATAATACTACAAGTATTATACTATAGACGAAAACCGCTTTCAACGCCGTTGCGGCAGCCGACGCCGCGCACGCCGCCCTGTCTGTGTTTAATCTTAGAGATAGCCTCACATACTTTTGGGATCACATTAGAGATAGCTGGCAGTGATACTCTAAAACATTTTTGATTAAGCCTGAAGCTGCATCCACAGACCAAATATGTGTTTATTCTAGTATGTATAGAATCACCCATTATAGTATTTGATTTTTGTATAGTAGGACTAACTATTTCAAGGAGACTTTCAAATAGCTCTGGCGTAATTCTCATGCATATTCTGTATTCTTCGGAATCTTCTATTTGCAGTTCTCTTAATATAAGAGTTGACTGACCTAGTGCAGATCTCCTGGCTACCCATGGTCTAATGCACCATCTTCTTTTAACAGTTAATTATTCCTCTATTATTTCTAGGATTTTCTGTTGCATTAAAACTAAAACCTTTTTTAAATTTGCTCTCAAAGCTATTCGTTTATACATTTTAACTACAATATGTACTCGAATATCAGATAGAGTAGCATACACGACGCTTAAATTAAAAAGAACGTCCTTAAAAATCATATAGGTGTACGCTCCAACAAGTACCTACAGCGATGAAGATATTGAACATTTCTACGAAGACGTAACAACAGCTATAGAAGAACAGAAATCAAAATTAACGCCAATGATCGGGGACTTCAGTGCCAAAATAGGAGAACAACTATATAAAGAAAAAGACAAAGTAGGACACCATGGATATCGCAAAAGAAATGATAGAGGATACACATTGATGAATTACTTGGAGGAGAAGCAACTATATGCAATGAATACATTTTTTAAGAAAAAATCCCAAAGAAAATGGACATGGATTAGCCCCAATGGTGAAATTAAAAACGAAATTGATTATATTCTTTCAACGCAAAAATCCATGGTTAAAGATGTAACACGCCTAAATCGCTTCTCAACTGGTAGCGACCATAGACTAATCCGAGCCAAGCTGATCATTGATAGTAGATTTGAAACAAGAAAGAAAATAGAAAATAATCAGAAATTAGACATGGAAAAACTAAAACAGGAAAAACAGACGTACGAAGAGAGAATAAAGGAAATATTGCCGACCAAGGAAGATATAGAACACAAATATATCGATGAAATAAACATGATATTTGCTGAAACTCTAATGAAAGTGAGTAAAGAAATAGCACATACAACAACAGAAAAAGAAAGTTTCATATACCAGGAAACAAAGATTCTTATGAACACAAGAAGAACATTACTGGAACCAGGAGACAGAAATAAAATGGAATACAAAGAAGTAAACAAAACAATTAGAAAAAATATCAAGGAGTATAAACGGAAAGTACAGGAAGAAAAGATAGAGAAAACAATTGAAAAAAATAGAAACATGAAGTGCTTACAGCAGAATCTGAGAAACATACAACTTAATAGCATAAAGAACAAAGAAGGGGTGGAAACCAACAATATAAAAGAAATTTTACAGATAATGCACGAATATTATACAAATCTCTATAAAACAGAACAAAAACCAACCCAAGAAATCCGTAATCAGTTACAACTGAAAATAAAGAACGTTAACTCTGACCTACAACCAGAAATCAGTAAAAATAAAATAAAAAATGCACTCAAAGAAATGAAGAATAACAAATCTCCTGGAAAAGATGGAATAACTGTGGGATTGCTAAAAAATGGGGGAAAAACTACAGTGGAAGTCCTTTATGTACTAATATAAATAAAATATTGAACACAAAACAAATACCCACTACATGGAACGAGGCAATAACACTATTACTATTTAAGAAAGGCGATAGAAAAGATCTGAAAAACTATACGCCCATAACACTACTGAATGTAATGTACAAACTGTTAACTAAACTACTAACAAACAGATTAACAACTAAGTTAGATAATTACTAGTCAAGAGAGCAAGCCGGTTTTAGAAAAAGATTCAGTACCAGCGACCATCTGCTTATGATAAAAATATTAATTGAAAAGTCCAACGAATATCAAATCCCAATGTATATGGCATTTGTAGACTTTGAAAAAGCATTCGATAAGGTGGAACATTGGGCAATAAAGAAGTCTTTACAAAATAGAAGAATAGTCTATAGATATACGGACTTAATTTCTAATGTATATGAACAAACAACAACATCCATCAAAATAGTTGAACAAACGGAGCCCATTAAGATACGGCGAGGAGTCAGACAGGGTGACACTACATCACCCAAACTATTCAATCAAGCTTTGGAAGACGTTATGAGGAAATTACAATGGGAAAAACTGGGTATTAACATAAAAGGCCAATACTTAAATCACTTGAGATATGGAAGAATTACAAAATATGATGGATGAATTAAATAGCGAATCAACAAAAATAGGTCTACAAATGAATTATAATAAAACGAAAATTATTACCAACCGACCAAAAGAATTAATAATTACAATTACACAAACAACTATAGAACAAGTAAAAGAATATTTATATTTGGGAAAACAAGTTAAATTAAATAAAAAAAAATCAGACTGGAGAAATAAAGAGAAGGATACGGTTGGCTTGGGTATCTTTCGGAAAACTTTCCTATATACTAAAAAATAGAAAATACCCCCAATATTTAAAAACAAGAGTCTTCAACCAATGTATACTTTCTGTTCTCACCTACGGTTCTCAAACTAGGATGTTTACAAAGGAAAACATGAAAAAAATAGCAAAGACCCAAAGAGCCATGGAAAGGCAAATGCTGAACATCAGGCTATCAGACAAGAAAAGAAATACTTGGATCCGCAACAAAACAAACGTGACCGATGTATTAACGCAGACTGCGAAACTTAAGTGGAAGTTCGCTGGGCATACCATAAGACAGAAAGACGACATATGGAATAAAATGATTATACACTGGAGAGCATATAGTTACAAACGAAAAAGAGGAAGGCCACAAATGAGATGGTCAAATGACTTGAAGAAACACGCAGGCCCGAAGTGGATATAAACTGCCTAAAATATAGAGACGTGGAAGAAGGAACAGGAGGCCTATGTCCAAAATTGGACAGCAAGGGCTGTATAGATAGATAGATAGATATACTTGAATAAATGACGTGTAAACCCTCGTAAATTTTACTTATTGGAATATCTTCAATTTTTTTATTGGAATAGCTTGCTGAAATGTCTTGATAATTGGCCTAGTGTAAATGGCCCTTAAAGTTGGCTGCTATTATGAACTGAATAGTTGCATTATGAACTTCTCATTTATATAAGAGTAGAAAAACTATTTCGTATTTAAATTGATATAAAGATTATTAATAAATTTATTATTTCATATTTCGAAAGTCAGATGGGTCCCAAAATGTATAAGCCCTAAATAGCTTTTGAGATCTATTTAATTTAAACGTATAGTCTTGAAGGGCTATATATGTTGATTAGTTTGTTGGAATACAGGTGGTAAAGTCGTAATATTAATTAAAATAAATATGAAATCGATGACCAGAATATTAGAGGATACTGTTATGGCTCGCAAAATTAAGACGCGGCTTTGGAGGAAACACTATATCTAAATAATACGTTTGGAAATGAGCTTCTTACATAAAATAACAAATCTAACTAGTCTCTATTACGAAAATTTAATAAGTACGAGACACACGTGGTATATAAAATTTTAGTATGTTATATCGACTCATGCAACGAAGACTGTAGTAAGTCATTTTAGATAGTACTGAGAAAATTAATTTACACTAAGTATAAACACTGGTTAGCAGTTTCTAAAATATCCAAGAATAAACTGTTAAAAACAAAACTTTTGTAGGTATGTTTATTTAAATGTAGTTTTTCAAAATTTTTCACCAAAAAAATTTATATATTTTTTTAATATATTTTGTTTTTTTTATATGAGTTACTGCATTTTTCGTCGGAACAATTTAGGGAAAAAATGACACATTTAAAAAATGAGACATTTTAATACGAACTTTATAATTATATCTTAAACTTTACAAAATAGGTTACATTTATTTCTACTCAAGGTCATCTTGTTCAGATTCGCTGCTACTAGAACTTTTAGAGAAAAAAATAAGTAACTCAGATCATGCAGTCATAGCGTTTCATATTCAGTTCAACTTACAGTACTGTACTCCTAATCCTAATGTTAATAAAACGGTATATGAAATAATTGATTTTAAAAATGCAAATCGCCAACTGGCTGATATTGATTGGAATGATGTTTTCGGCGACATAAGGAATCCAGTTGTATTCTGTGATAAGTTCTTACACGTTGTTAATTTCTGCAAAAACCAAAATGCCTTCAAAAAACCATATACAAAAATAACATAAAACCTTGGATTAATGGGGAATTAATATATCTGATCAAGTATAAAAGAAAGTTGTGGAACAAATATAGACGTACAAATCGCATAGACGATTTACTAATTCATCGAGACTTTGCCAAAGATTTAAACAAATCTCTACATGAAGCTCGTGTTGCCTACGAAAAGAGTATAGCCATTAGTAATAACTGTAAAAAATTGTACAACTATATTAGATCTTCGTTGACAACAAAAGTTTCTATACCTTTACTCTAAAATGATAATGGGGATATATCCCAAAGTAACTATGAGAATACCGAAGTCCTCGCCAGTACTTTCTCTAAGGTTTTCTCTGTCGAACTCACTAATCATCAGTTTGTAACGAGTCCGTTACTTTAATAATCCGTAAACATTTTTAAATAAAATTTTAAAATCCCAATCCTCTTAATGCTTTTCTGAATTTTGAATTTCTAAGTTGGCTTAAACAGCGACACCTACGATGATGTAGGGCAACATGATCATTCGGCTAGCAATTAGCGCTCATTCTGGTTTTAACCTTCTGGTAGACAACATCGTTTAACAAAAAAAGGGTAGGCGACAGAAGAAGGCTAAAATTGTTTTAAAGAATATTAATTTCGTTGGGAAGGAAGAATATATACAGTTTTTAGTTGTTTCGTAGTGTATACCCGTTGATTTATAAGCCACTTCTAGTCGGTAAGTTGATTCAATTATAAATAAAAGTGTAAAAACCATCAGCCATTTTAACTTCTATAATATCGTCATTTCTCCCTTCGTTAGTGATATATCTATCTGTCATTTATCACATTATTTCATTAAGAAACATTCTGGATTTAGATATAGTAATGTTATAAAATCATATCAATTTTCTATTTTACTTCCCGGCCTTAAAAACATATAATTATCCATTTTTAAAACTATCTATTTATCTATTAAGACTATCTGTAAAAATATTCTGCCTCATATCGTTCTTTTACATTCAAAAATATATCCGTAGCAAGCTTTTCGTTAAAAAATATCTATTTGATCAATTTATTTTACATCAAATATTGTCAGACCATGCGAAGGTCACATTATCTACAAAATCATTACAGCTTTTTTCTTTGATACAAGCTTCCCAGCAACTTTTTGTAATATTTTTCAAGTTATTTCATTTGTTAATAAACCTTGTATTTTTCCCTTCTTTTTATTAAGCGTAAGGAGGAACTGTAACACAATTGTTCTTTTTAGCCTACCCCAAGAAGTTAAATCCATCATCGAGGATATTTTTTTTTCATTTATTTTTGGGGATTTTTTTTTACAAGGAGGAAAAAAATTTACGTTTTTGAGTTTGCTCATTTGCCCGTCTGTTCCATCAGAGGTCCAGAGCTCTCTGCGACTACTCTCGGACCACTTCAGGATACCAGCCCGAAAGACCTCCCTTATTTAGAGTGTGGAACATTGTTCATTTTTTATATTTTGTTTTATTCATTAATTGTTAATAATTTTGTTTATAATATTTTTTTTCCAATCTTAAATCATACTATTTCATTTAATAATAAAGACCCGTCATTTTTTCTAAATAATTATAAAATACATAAGCATTAAAATTGTCACGTCCAGGTCGAGGTTTTAAATCCTCCCATTTAACTCAGTTTGTACGATTTTATGTGTACACATCTAATCAGAGAGTTATTTATTAAGATTTTATTATTATTATATTTTCCAACCTTTGGACATTTATCCCTTCAGGATATTGTCCTCATTACTTTATTACAACCTTCAATTGAAAGCCAAAGTACAGAGTTGCATCTCTGAGGCAAGTAAATTACGTTTTTAGGTGAATCATTACAATTTTTCCTATATCTTATTATTGGTAAATTTAGATCATCAAGGATCAGTTGCGTATAACCAGGGCATTTATTTTTTTTTTGTATATAATTAACTAAGTTGACTGTACATAATTGGTGGTGGGTATTTTAGGGTAAATTTAGATTGTATAGGGATTAAATTTTTGGTGAAAACTAAATATTTCAATTCATACCTGTATCCTTTTTTTTGTATTTCAGCAAATAGCTTTACAAGATACCTTGGAAAGTTTATGTTAATACTTTCCTGGCGCCCACTCACATTTTGGAGCAACTTCTATAATCACTTTTATTTACCTTAGTTATATACCTATAGATTGTTTATTACCTTGTCATTCATTTTCTTATTCTACGGTCTCTGTAGGGCATGCAAATTGGCTGAATCCTCCTTTGAGTGTCAAGTAGTCACTCTCCGGCACCTTCTGCTAGCCAGCTTTAAAGTATACGTTATTTTATACATTACCCCAAATACTTGTGTTTCATTACACACTTTTATTACATTGGCGACCTAAACCTGAAAGTCCAAAATTTTTTTTTGTTACAAGTTATCTAATATTACTTCGTCACGAGTTTCTTCTTCACGATGAAAATATAATCATTACTCCTGAAAAAGATAAACATCATCTTCAAAGCCTAAAAAATAATTCGTCCCCTGGTCTCGACTTAATATCTTCTTTATTTTTAAAGAAATGTTTTGATGCTTTAGCTTACCCACCATATGTGATTATGTCCTTATCATTTACCACACATATTTTGCCTCCTATATGGAAAACCGCATCTGTAGCACCGATTTTTAAAAAAGGGAACAAATTTAATCCTAATAACTATAGTCCTATCAGCTTAACACCTATAATATCTAAGATAATAGAATCTATTATTGCCGAGACAATTCCTGATTTTTTGCAAAATGAACCGGTTATATCAGAACAGCAGCATGGTTTTGTCAAAGGACAATGACAAATCTTCTCTGGTGTGTCAATGAAGGCTCAAGAGCATTAGACAGAAAAGCCTCGGTAGACATTATTTACCTCGACTTTGCTAAAGCTTTTGATCGAGTTCCAAAGCGAAGATTATTGCATAAATTGGCACACCTTGGTATCCTTGGTCAATTACTGAGATGGATCGATGCGTATTTAACCGATAGAAAGTTTTGTGTTAGAGTTTTGTGTTAGAGTTGGGCACTCTTTCTCAGTTGAAAGAACGGTTTTAAGTGGGGTAACGCAAGGATCAGTTTTGGGCCCACTGTTATTCATAGCATATTCAAGTGATCTACAATTTCACAATAAATGCAGCAAAGCTTTCTATGCAAATGACACGAAGCTATTTTTCGATCCCATCGTAAATTTCCAGTTACTACAAGATGACCTTGTTTGCATATCAGAATGGTGCTCTACTTGGATGCTGCCTCTTAATGCTTCCTTACTCTATTAATGGGCGCGAGTTAAAAACAGTGAAATTACATAATGATCTAGGTGTTATAATGAATAACAATCTAAGTTAGTCGGAACATATTTTGCATATTTCTAAAATAGCTAACAGTAAATTATATTTACTAAATAAAACGTTTGCGAAAGTGTCATTTATGAGCTCAGTTCATCTGTATAAACTGTCCATTCGTCCAGTTCTGGAATATTGCGGAACTGTTTGGTGTCGGTATTAGTGCGCGATCGTAATATTCTCGAAAACGTACAGCGCCAGTGCACTAGGTTGTCTTTTGGTCGCTCAAAACCTACGTATACAAAAAGACTGAATATGGCCAATCTCACTACATTTGAACAACGTCGACTTCGAGGCGATTTAATTATTACGTTTCGGATAGTAAAGTACAACTTTGGAAATGTGGGGGATATGTTTATACATATATGTTTATATATAGTCAATGACAATCGTCTTCGTGACCACAAACTTAAGTTTAAAAAGGAAACTTTTTTTAACAACAACTAGACAATTTTTTTTTGTAATCGAGTATTCTCGATATGGAATAACCTTCCGACTCCGACTGAGATCATAGATGCTTCATCTGTCAATATTTTCAAAAATAAACTGGATGACCATTTGCTGCATAGTTGAACATTTAATTTGTACTAAACACTTGCTATTACCTATGTTTTTGTATATTTATTTAGTTAGTTAGTGCTTAATTTATAACTATTGTTATGTAACCATTTAATTACAGACTATATAACATTGTATTCACACGGACATATGTGTTTTGCGACCCCTGCTCAAATTTATTGTAAAATAAATAAATAAATGAATAAGTTATGGTACAAATGCGGTATTCAAGGTGGATCACCTCAGCAAAGCTCTAATAAAACTTTCAATTTTTTGCTAATAACAGATCAAGGAGAAGTATAATGTTTCAGCAACTCAGTGCAATGAGTTTGAAGTTGCAAAATCGTATTTAAATTGAACTGTATTAGGTTCTTCTGGTAGCTACGACAATTCCCCCATTTTATTAATTTTTAGTGGATATAAAATTTTGTCCATTCTTCAGTTCGGATTTTTTACCATGCCAGAAAATTTTACAAAGTCTGCTTGGGACATTTCTTTTACTGTGTAGTGTAGGCCAGTTACTTTCGCCATTTTAATTAATGTGATCCATTGACTGGGGGTAAGACAGCACCCTCTCGCTTTTAAGTTGTAACTATTACTGTATTCATACTATCTCCTTTATTCTGAATATGCCCCTTCTCCAAAAACCTGTGTGTTATCTGTATGTTATTTTTATGTTGAGAATATTAGAAGCATATGCAAACATGGAGAAAATAAAACGGTTTCTATTTTGCCCCTCACAATTGTCGGAGTATAAGATGACACTTTCAACCCCTTTAATTTTTTTTGTCCTCAGAAAGTCTAACAACCAACTACTAATTTCATTGTGTCCCCGTGTCGCCACCTCTTCATACCAAACGTAACAGAAATGTACTTACTTGTGATTGAGAGGAAACGAATACCTTTTGTAGGTCAAAACACGCAACACATAAAGTTTTATGCTGAGTAGCCAGTTCTTTATCCACATCTTTCAATTTTTGGACTGCAACTTTGTTAGCTAAGTGTTGGTCATATTATTCTTGCAATTTACATTTTATGTCATTATCAGCATCTGTATAACACGCGTATAGTTTACACTGATCTTTTTTTGGTTTAAAGAATGCTATATTGAATTCTGAGTTGAAATTTTCACGATATTGCCGTTCACTTGCAATCTGTACTGAATTGGTTTCAATACGCTCTTTGTACATTATGTACATTTTACTAATATTTAAACCATCTTCCAAATATATATTTTTTTAACGTTTTCTATTATAATGGTAAGGAACTAATGAAAACAATGTAATATGAGTTCTCACACTTTCCTCAATATCTTCTGCAATTTTATGGGGTCTTACAGTATGGCGTCCCCGCATATCCTTTTCTAAAGTGCCACCTTCTCCAATTTTTTTAAGGCAGGTGCAACCCAGGTTTCCGATATACCCAGCTTGTTTAAAAACATCGTTTTACAAATTTTTATTCTTTTATTATCAAGCAGAAAATTATATTCTCGCGAAAAATTGCGCCTTGACTCAGTTTTCTTTATTACCTGTTTCTTTTCTCTTTGATGATTTCATTTTGTGATGAAATTCCATTGTCTGGTATGATCTGCTAGTCCCCAATAATTTTCAAATATTTTTGGCTTCTTAATGTCCGAAATTTTTTCCGTGCATCCATCTTTGCACTTCTCGTTGCATGGTGCTTTCATGATCCTAGATGGAATTACATTGCCTGCTTTATTTTCATGCTTATTTCCTACATTAAGTTATTTTTTAGCCTTATTGTCTTTCCATTCCTGTTGATTTTTTACACGCTTTCTTCCTTTCATGTTTGTTTGTATTGTTTTTTCATTTTCTTGGATGATCCAGACTGCGGTTCAGGATCTAGTTCAGTATCGAAGGTGAATTTTTGCGAAAGAACGGAAGTTAGAATTGGCGTCATTGTGGGTAATTCATCTTCGAATTCTTCTAATTTTTTGATAATTTTAATATTTGCCATAATGTCACTGCAGGTTTCATCAGAACGTTTGAGGCACACTGCAGAGCATTTAAGGCCTACTTGCCGGCAATCACACACACTTTCAGTTTCCCTTGCATCTGCAGAAAATTAATTTCAGAAGGTTGGGGAAGTTAGAGTTCTAAAAGTTTTAATTGGTATCCAAATCTGTCCATGCTTTTTTCATTTCCAATCTTCAGGATCGCAGTGCTTCCTGGAGATAAACACTAACACTGTGGAAACGAGCTGTATCTTGTGTTGCCGGAAGCGAAGATGAATTAAATGTAACTTTGGCCACTGTCTTGGCGATTCGTTTGTATCTTATGCTGTTAGAAAATCATCTTTATTTCCACCATATAAACAACAATTTAAGATTGCTGATCTTGTAAGCTACTAATTTTGTGTCGCATCCTGAAAAAGCATGAAGAAATAGCAAATAATTCTCTGTATTGGCGTCGCGATATAACTTTAAGGACAGTATAATTAATGCGACTTACACCCTTTTCAAGGTTTAAAAAAATTAGACATTTGGACACACAATATTGAACTGCTCCCTTCCTAATGCCGTGAGCAAGATAATGATGTCAATGGCCTCTGCCATGACAGTCATAAAATCATATGGTTGGAATACAGCAAGCGCAGAACGAATGATGACTGTGTCTGCATCAGATTCAGCCTGGTCGCCACTAGAACCCAAAGCTAAAGCTTCTGATACAGCAGATTTGAGAAAGTCTATTAAGTTTGTTTTGTTCTTTTTATTACCAAGAAACTTATCTTAAAATATTATATAGTGTTGTTATTAAACTTTATCTCTGTCCATTGGTGATTTTTCGTGCAACGCAGGCGCACGAGGTAGGGTAAGTTTTGTGGTGGAGGAATAAGTCGACAGTAACTTAATAATAACATAGGAATTTTAAGAAAATAATAAATTGATTTAAAATGATGTGAATGAAAAAAATATATAATAGAAAACTAAGTCTAATGGTTCGGTTTGATGGTATTCTTAGAGCAGCTTAACACACACCCGGTCGCCGGTTACACGGCACCATTTATACGGTTTGGCGAGATTTCACACTTAAACGATTTTGTGATCCGTGCCGAAACGTTAGTCCATAGATAAGAGGGTTAGGTTAGGTTAGGTTAGGTTAGGTTAGGTTAGGCGTTAGTCCATGTTCACCATGAATCGAAAACACATCGTTGCCATAATGATTCTCTATCGGCGTATAAAGAGAAGAAAGAGAACTAGAAGTATATGGATTTATCCAATTAATATGAAAACAAAAGAGTTTGGTGTATTTTATACTCTTTTCTTAGAACTGCCCTAAGATGAGAACAAATTTTTGAATTACTTTAGGATGACAATATCCACGTTTGATGAACTACATCATGGGTTAAAGAATTCTCTTCAATCAAAACACATTTATGAGAGAATGCATTAACCCAATGCAAATGTTGGCAGTTACAATTAGGTAAGTAAAAACACATTCGAATTTATTATTGTTTATTATAATACGGTGTTGACAATGTGAATGATATTTAACATTAAATGATATCAATTGAATCTAATGAAATTTGGGAATCACTAACCTGTGAATGGAGTGATGCTATTGTTAAAAGGGGAGACCGCTGCGACTGGTAAGTAGTGGATGGTATTATTGGTGAGAACTGACTGGGTTGTATTTGTAGCACATCAGGGCGTACATGTTGCAATGTATGATATGATCGGTTTGTTGTAATATCTGACTTTGTTAATACTAACTTTGGAATGTTTAGATTTCTAGCAGTGGACAATTGTCTAGGAAGCATCTGCTATCGTTGTTTAATTGTTTGTAATGTTTACAGTACTTCCATCTGAAATTCCAATATCTCAAATTCATTAAAACTTTGTAACGAAGGAATTATACCAGCAAAAAAGGACATGTGACAATCAAGTTTCTACTTAAGAGCTTCAATCATTTGTAATTTAACAGGGTCTGCTTTACGTTTTCTTCCTATTGGCGTTTTGGAAAATTTGTAAACATGTGGATTAGTTACATTGGCAGCGGTATTTTCTTTACAAATGTTACTGTCGGTGAAACTAGTGTCAAATGTTGCTGCTTCTGATACTTCTGATAGTCCAGTGTTAGTTAAACTATCTTCTGTTTGGCGTTCCTCAAATACCTTTTTTAGGAATTGTAACTGCTTGTTATCAATATACTTTTTATGAGTTACTGCTTCAGCTCCCGATTTTTTAACTATCTTAATTTTTTTACAAGATTTTTGAAACGTATCACGGATATTTCCCCATTTTTTCATCACCTGTTTACCTGCAACAACAAAAAAAAAACTGGTTAGTACTACTACAATATTTAGTACAATATACTGTTTTTTGCAGATATCTTGCCAGTGGCTGTACTTTCACGGATCTAGACTACAGTTATCGACTTGGTATTTCCACAATAAGCAGCATTGTTAAAAAGGTATGCAATAACATATGGTTAATTATGAGTTCTGAGGGTGTTCCTGAACCACAGAAACAAGACTGGCTCAGAACTGCCGAAGGATTTCAAAATAGAGCAAATTTTCCACACTGTTTAGGAGCAGTTGATGGAAAGCACATTGGAATTATTCATCCGATAGGTTCATTGTACTTCAATTATAAAGGGTACCCCTCAATAGTTTTAATAGGTGTTCTTCTTCTTCATGTGCCATCTCCGCTAAGAAGGTTGGCAACCATCACGGCAATTCGCATTTTCGATACCGCTGCTCTAAACAGGTCAGCAGAAGTGCAGTTAAACCAAGCTCTCAAATTGTTTAACCAGGGAAGTTATAACGCTCGCCCCTCATGACATGTCCCAGATATTGCAATTTTCTGACTTTAATAATTGTATTTAAAACCTCTTTATCTTTTCCCATTCTTCTCAACACCTCGACATTCGTGAATCAATCCACCCAACTTATTCTTAATATATTTCTGTAGGCCCATAACTCGAAGGCTTCTAATCTGTCCGAAACATCTTTCTTTAATGTCCAAGCCCATAACTCATAAAATAATACGGAGAACACGTAGCATCTCAGAAGTCTTATCTTTAAAGAAATTGAAATGTCTCTGCTGCAGAGTACTTTTTTCAGTTTGTTGAAAGAATTTCTTGCCTGTCCTATTCTTGCCTTAATCTGTTCTGTGTACTCATTATTTTCGTTAATTATTGTACCCAGATATTTATATTTTTCAACTTTTTTAATTTGTTCTTCATGTATTGTTATGTTTACTTGGCGCTGTTGGGCTGTTGTAATTACCATAAATTGTGTCTTTTTTGTGTTTAGGGACAGTCCGTTTTCTTCACTGACATCTACCACTTTGTCAACCATTTGTTGTAAATCCTCAAGACATTCCGCTAATAAAATAGTGTCGTCGGCAAAACGTATATTGTTGATTGGTCGGCCATTTACTTTTATTCCCATAGTTAGTTCTTCTAGTGCTTCCTGGATTATTTCCTCTAAATACAAATTGAACAAAGTAGGAGACAGAACACAGCCCTGCCTGACGCCCCTCTCAATCTGTATTTCATTTGAAAAGACGTTGTTCTGTTTTACCACAGCGATCTGATTATAATAGATAGCGCTAATGATCCTGATGTCTCTCATATCTAAGTTTTTCTTTTCAAGTAATTCGATAAGATGGTTATGTCTGACCTTATCGAAGGCTTTGTTGTAATCCAAGAAACACATATATACTGGCTGATTAACATCCATGTACCTTTGCACAAGTACATTCACAGCGAATAGGGCTTCCCTCGTTCCCAGTGCATTTCTAAATCCAAATTGTGTGTCACTTATATCCTGCTCAAGTTTGTTGTGTATTCTCCGGTGTATAATTTTTAAAAATATTTTGAGCGTATGACTCATTAAACTTATTATCCGGTGGTCTTGGCATTCTTTTGCATTTGGTTTTTTTGGTAATGTTATGAATGTTAACATCAGCCAATCTCTGGGAATGATTTCTGTACTGTATATTGTATTGAATAGGTCGACCAATATTCCAATTTGCTGTTCTTCTATTAACCGTATTATGTCTACAGGTATTTCGTTAGGACCTGTTGCCTTGTTGTTCTTTGTTCGCTTTATCGCCTCTAATACCTCATCTTCTGTTATGTCTGGGCCGTTGTCGAACTTTTCCTGCTCTAGTACCTACTATCTCAGTCCGTTCGTCTTTAAATAGCTCTTGAATATATTCCTGCCATCTTTTAAGCCTTTCGCCGATGTCTATAATTAGTTTGCCTTTTTTATCCAGCAGTATATTTGATTTTTTCTTAATATTAGTGCCTGTTATTTCCCTAATTTTTTTATGAAGGTTTAAGTTATCATGTTTCTCTACCAACTATTCAATCTCTTCGCATCTGTCACTATACCATCTTTCCTTTGCATCTCTGATCTTTCTCCTTATTTCTGTGTGTATAACACACATGTTTTTGTCCATGGTTTTATAAGATCTCCTTGCTTCCGTGAGATCTAGAATCTCATCGGTCATCCATTCATTTTTATTCTTGATCAGCTTAGGTGTTAGTGTTGTCTCACATGTGCGTATAAGAGCATTTTTAACATATGTCATTTCCTGTTCGAATCTTCAGTAGGAATAATTTCTATTTTGGTGAGCTCTTCTTTAATTTTTAGTGTGATGGATATCTCAAACGGGATACTTGTATCCTCTCTACTTTAATTTTAGCCTTTTAGTACTTTAGTTTTAGTTTTAATAGGTGTAGCAGATTCCAATTATCGTTTTATCTACTTAGATATTTGAAGTTACGGAAAAGATTGCGATTCGAATATAGTTAAGACCTGTTCCTTATGGAAATCCATAAAAAACAAGGAACTTGAAATTCCTGACGAAACCTGTCTACCAGGATCAATGAGGCATAAAGTACCCTATGTCTTTATTGCAGACGAAGCATTTGCACTTAATAGACATTTTCTTATACCTTAGGGTGGACCTAACTTAACGACCAAGAAAAAAGTTTTTAATTATTGCCTCTGTAGAGCCCGAAGATATTTGGAGTCTACTTTTGGGATATTAAGTAATAAGTGGCAAATTTTTCATGGGCATATCAACTTGAATCCTGATTATGCTGTCGATATTGTAAAGGCTTGTGTTGTGTTACATAACTTTGCTTGAGAATACTTTAACCATCACGGGGCTTGAAGATGTCCCCAGAGCAGAAACTGTACGTGGAAGTATTAACGCAAATAACATAAGAAATATTGTAAGTGATTATTTTCTGACACCTATTGGATCTGTAAAATGGCAGATGACCAAAATTTCTTGTTAGTATATAAGTAATATATGCATACAATACACACACCTATACGTTTATACTTTCGTATTTAATTAAACAATAATAAAGAAATATCCACACAAACTTACCAAACTTTGTCTTGTTATTAGATTCCAACACCTCAAAGCTATTCTTCAGTTCCCTACAAATTTCTTGCCAAGCACTTCTGGTTTCATTTCTCTCTTTGTATGTTTCGCTTGTCTTGTCCCATATTACAGGTCTTCCATGCACCAAACTTATTAAATGCTCTGTATCAATTTCCACATCAGCCATTTTTCATCCAGCCATCAAGTTAATCACAACAAAAATTCCTTCTACATACTTTCTAAAAAGTCTAATAGCCTTCTACTTTCAGAGAAGTCGTGTACTCTATTACACGGTTTTTTTTGCGTGTGTATGCCCGGCGACCCGGTTACCGTTTAAACGAGCACGGTATGTGTGGAAGCATCGATTAATATGTACATTCTTTACCCGTGTACACGGTGGCGTGTAACCGGCGACAGGGTATGTGTGAAGCTGCGCTTACTAGTATTCAAGAACCCGGTCAACCCGGAGCAATGTAAAATCCAGAAAAATTAATTAAATTATACAAATGCGTTAAAATACCTGTTGACCTACCCAAAACTGACGCCTATGAAGGGTACTAGAAATTCGCAATTATTAGAATCGATTCAGCTCTGGAAAATAAATAATCGTATCAGTTTTCATTTTTCTAAATAAAAGCGTTCTGGGGGTATGAAAAAAAAAACTAATTACAAGGCGCCATCTTTAAAGAACTCTAGCTCCCTTAGGAAGCATTTTCGGGCTAGGTGAATTAGGTTAAATCGTCTTATAATTATCTAAGGAATCTTTGGTTTTCGTTTGTCAGGAGAGTTTCTGGACACCCTGTACACAAACTTACTCGTTATTTTTATTACTTTTTCAAAATTATTGATGTCGTGAATTTAAAACAGTCGTGTTGTTTAAAATGTTCGACTATAGTTACTACTTATTGGGTTACCCATATATATACTCTAACTTGTTTCTAGTCGTTTTTGTTTGTTTTTTTACATTTTGTTCAATAATTTTAATGACTATAAAAACTTTCGAATATTGTATTTTACGAAAAATAAATTATTCTTTTAATTTTTTAGATTTTATCAGTCTATTTACTATAAAAAAAATAAAAAATTATTGATATCGAAATTATTTATGGAATAAAATTTAGAAAAAAAACTGTTAAAAGTGGAATATATCGTGCCCTCTTACATTGAATAACTCCAATTACCTTAAAACTGATGCACAAAACAACAGATAACTCTAATATTATATTTACACTTACAGAATACATTTAACAGCTCCTAACCACAATGCAGAAACCGGTTCAATAGAAGATCTGCCGTAGTTTTTGTCCGCGTGGTTGATCTATCCACCGGTAGAGGTCAATAACGCGCCCGCCGGTTGTTTATTATTGAAAAAGCAGCTGTTTTAGGAGGGGCAAAAAGGCAGAATAGCATCTAAAACTTGACAGTATTCGCTCATAGATGTTATGAAAGGGTAGTGTTGGCGCTTTAGTGAGAGTGTGTGTACCCCGAAAACTTCTTAGACTTTTCTTAAATAAATAACCTCTTAATCAGAAGAAAAGGTAAGCACAACAATCTGTATAAAAAATGAGCCCTACTTTAAGTAATCGCTTGTTAAAAAATCATGTGCACGAATTTCTGTAGCCGGTTTTACAGTTTTTTTCTTATATTGTCGTCTGTCTCTATTCTCAGCTGCAACCCTCGCTTGCTCGATGGAGGGGTGAGTGAGATGTAGCAAAATGCTGCCTGCACATGAATGAATGTTGTTGCTGGCTTTGTAACTGAGGTTTATTAATAGTACTATAACTACTATGTTTCACGTTTGGCATGGGCACAGGTCATGGAGGTTAAGTTGAGTTCGAACTGCAAATGCTCTGATTGAGACGTCAATCTTCAATTATAATTAGCTTAGCTATGAATGAATATACTGTTTAATTGTAATAAAATAATTTCATATTTGTTTTTATTTAACAATACAAATTTAAAAACAGAATCGCGGGCCCTAATCTATAAAAATAATGACATGTACTTATTATGTCTGTATTTTTTAGATCTGGCAATAGCTTCAGTTTAAGATAAAGATACTCCTGGTATAAGACACATACCAAAAATGTATTATTGTCTATATAGTTTCACTTTGTGCCTATTTGTTATTAGTCGTAAAGCTTTATAGTTGAATTGATTTTTTGTGTTTTTTGTATATTTTCTACACTATATATACTTATTTCATCTTCATCCATTTGATTTCTAGTTTTTGTATCATTCTTTTATTACTTTCTTTCCTTGTTTGCATGTATGTTGCTTTGCCACTTAGGTATGTCATAAAATAATTGTTATTGAATAATTGTAACACGTTATTTTTCAATTCGAGAGAATATTCGAGATCTCCTGGATATTTCTTCTAATTCAACTTGCCGGATTCTTGTGATTTTCTGTTTTCCTTTTGATTTATGTTTCGTTTGTTTAATGATGGTTTTCTGACTTCTCCTATTTTCTCTGTTACTTTTTTTTTGTTTCATGACCATTATCGATCATTGTATATATCATGCTGGCTACCATATTTGCTAACATGGCTTTATTGACAGTCGCTGTAAATGCTGAACAAGGTATTTTTCTTCTGCCAGTACCACGTTTACCTTGGATGATCAGATGCAACAGTTTTCAGAGCGTCTCCTAATGTTATCCAAATATTCGAGCTTACGGTTTTTATTATATTGACAACTTGTAGGTATTTGTCTGGTTATCACTCTAAAGACATCCTTATTTCTGATTCCCAGCTCTCTGTCTACATAGTTTGTATTTAGTCTTCTTCTTGCTAATTTTAAGGGTATTGGCGATTATCATGGTCCATTTTACTTTCTCTGTAGCAATTATGAAGAATTTTATTGTTGTTTTTCCACTCCACTGCTTTAAAATTTTCAACGAAGATGTGCGTCGTCTCCCCGGTCGTCTTTTTCCTTCCACTTTTCCTTGTTTAATTTTTATATGTCAATAAATTTATTTTAAATCTATATCTATTATAAAAATAACCTAATTAGCAAATATAGTCTGGCTAATTAGCTAAGCCAAAGCCGTTATAAAAAAAGCCAATCGCATCCACTCATACTTTTCATTTCTTAGTATGTGACCAAAGTACTTAGCCCATTTTTTTCCCTTCATAGTGTTGAGTATTTCTTTTTCATCTTTCTTATTGCTTCCGAATTTGTTACGCGTTGTCTCTATGATATTTTTCACATTCTTCGATAAAACCAAATCTCAAAGCTTGCAGTCTTTTCTCAGTTGCGTCCGTAATTGGCTAAGGCTGACTTCATATAAAAGGGCGTATAAGTACTCAGTACTCTAGTTCTAATTTCTATTCCCAGTTTTCCATTGCATAATCCTGCTTTCGTTTTATTGAAAGTGCTGCCGGCCATCTCAATGCGTCGTTTTATTTCAAAGCTGCCGCACTTTCTCTAAAGCTTTTCCTTTAACGTAGATTATTTCGTCTTCAATCTTGTTCTTGCTGCTTTTGTTTTTCTTTGTATTCAGAGCTATTTCATACCGCTCACAGCACTGCGTAGTGCTATCAACTAAAACTTGCAACTCTTCTCAGCTGTCCGCAAGGGTTATTGTATCTTCTGCATATCTGAAATTATTTACTAGTGTTTCGGTAATTGACATGCCCTCATTAATTTTTTCTAGTGTCTCTTTAAACATCTCTTCTGAGCACATATAAAAAGTAGAGGGAATAGTACACATTATTGTCGTACACCTCTTCTTAAAGTTATCTCTTTAGATTTTTATGTCCTATGAATAAGTCACAGTTGACATCTCGACACAGTTCTATGAGTGTTTGTTTACCAAATAATACATTTCTACAAAAAAAACCCAGTTCGTTTCCTGTTATTCGATCGTCTAGTTTTTTGTAGATACGTTCATGGAATAGTAGATAAGTGGAATCCAATGTATCACTCGTAAGAAGACATTTAAAACATGATTTATCAAGCTGATCGTTCTATATTTTTCACATTTTATTGCGTCGGGTTTTTTGCGTATTGGGATGAACTTAGATATTAGCTATTCTTTCGAAATTTTCCCATATATCAATGTGGTTCTCTGTTAGTAAGATTTCTGTAGGTATTTCAGCCGGCCCCATGGATTTATCATTTTTTACACGTTTTAGTGCTTTTTCAATCTCCCCTTTGGTAATTATAGGTCCATTTCTACCTCTTGGTTCTATTGCCTCCATTCCTTCGTCATCTTCACATAGCTCCTTTTATATATTCTTTATTCGTATTTTTGAAATGTGTAAAAATGTATTTCCTACCTGAGCGCTTTCGGTTTAGAAAGCCATCCTCAGCACTCTAGGCAAGTTTTAAAAAAACCACTGTTTAACAGAGATCCCGTTTGGTGAAAAAATCCAGAAAAATCCACAATTTTCTCTTTTTTTATAAAAGTTAAGTTATAACAACTTCTTTGAAAAAAAAAACACATAAACGATGGAACATTGGACTCCACAAAAAACACATAAAAAAATTTGTTTATGATACGGGTGTAAGGACCCGGTCATTTGGCTTGTGTTGAAGTTGATTCTGTCTGCCGCTTCAACTCCAAACAAGTGATCGGGGAGTCCAATAGTCCGTCTTTTATGTATTTGTTTAAAGAAGTTTTTATAAATTAACTTATATAAAAAAAGGGGTAATTATTGTGGATTTTTCCAACAAATGAGATCTCTCTCAAGTAGTGGTGCTTTTTAAAACATGACCATCATAGCTCTGAGGATGGCTTTGAAAGCTGAAAACACTCAGCTAGGAAATAAACTTTCTTAGATTTATTATTTTATTGTTTTTATCTACTGTGTTTTCCATATTTTTTTGGCATATGCCAGCCGTTTCTTTAATTTTCTTGTATTTGTTAAAGCTATCATATTGTTTTTCTAATCTTTCTATTTCTGCGCATTTTACTGATAGCCACATCTGAAGGTTTCCAAATATTTTAGAATAGTCCCATTTCGAGTCCACATCTGTATTTCATATAATAATACTAGAAAGATATACCAATGTGTGATTCCAATTCGAAGTTAAAGACTAAGATCGTGGCTGCAGAAGATGTTAAAGACGTGGTTTTAACGTCGCTTTCATTTATGTTATTACTCAAACACCAGAGTTTCTCCACTCCCTTATCTCCTATTCTAATGACATCATATTGTATGCAATTTTGTTTGCTAATTATGATATGTACAAGTAATATGGACACCTTAAGATCTTTTATTTCATGCAAAATTCAAGTTTTGTAAAGACCAACTATTATTACAGTGATATGAATTATCTAGACATATATTTCTTTTATAATCTTCAAAAAATTTACAAAAATAAGATGTTTACGACGTAATTAAAAATATACTGATTTTGGTCATAATACCAACATGGTGTCGGCAATATGGTCACTCTAAATTACTTAATTTTATACCTAATTACCGAATACAATAGAATATTTTCATAATTTTTAACGGTTTTATTAAATGTTAAGCAAATATACGAGCCTTAATAACTAAATGTTTGGACAAACGAAAATTTATTGAAAACGTTTATCTTCACAACTTTGCTTATTGAACCAAAGAACGAGATCAACAATACATTAAACTCTATCATTTGATATTGTTTGTACTAAGGATTTACATATCTCAGGGTCGACTCTATCTAATAATTCACCTAATTTACTCTTCAAATCGGCGACGGTTCTCTGGGGATCATTACACAACTTCTGTTTTATCTTATACCACAATGCCTCAATAGCATTAAGGTCTGGACTGTCCGAAGGCCATGAAGGCACGTTAATGTTATTGTCTTCAAACCATTTTTTAGTTGCTTTAGCATCAATTTCTTGATACCTTAATTGCTTCGTTAATTGTGCCTTCCACCACCTCATATCTTCCTAGACCAGCTGATGACACGCATCCCCAAATCATAATAGGAAGATATGAGGTGGTGGAAGGCATAATTTAAGTATCAAGAAATTTTTGAAAAATAGTCTTGTACCAAGTGGTCACAATATGTAGCAGGACTTGAATTTTATATTCAAGCAAGACGGTGCTGCATGTCATTCAGCTAAGACAATTAAAAAATGGTTTGAAGTAAATAACATTAACGTCCTCTCATGTTATTGAGACATTATGACATAAGATGAAACAGAAATTGTAATGTTCCCCAGAGAACCGATGCCGATTTAAAGAATAAATTAGGTGAATTATGGGATAGTTCCGACCCTTACTTGTGTAATTTCTTAGTACGAACAATGTCAGACAGGATTGCCGCGGTTGTAAAAGCGCGTGGTGATGTAATCCAATATTAAAACAGTAATTTCTTGAATTGTCCTAACATTTAGTTCGGACAATATAGTCACGATGTCATGCAACATTTTCGTTTATTTTGCCGCCAACGCTGCATGTTTATATAGACCGAGCCATTTCAATATTTTGTTATTAATGGTAGAGTTTAATGTATTGTTGATCTCGTTCTTTGGTTCAATAAGAAACATCGTGAATATGAACGTTTTCAATAAATTTTGGTTTGTACGAACATTTAGTTGTTATGGCTCGTAGTACATAAACTTAAAATATATTAAAAAAAAATTTTTTTTGAATAAAATGCTTTATAAAAAGGTATATAAAAACCCAGTCGGGCTATGTTAAATAGACAAAACGTTTTCGGAATAAGTATTCCATCATCAGTGTCAGGTTAATACATGAATGTAGCCACTAAATATGGGGGTAAAAACCCTTTAAGAATTACTAAATGAAATTTAGTATACATTATGTCTTGTTTAAAATTAAGATGGTAAAGTTACCGTTGGATTGGTAACATGGCGACATATGACTCTACATTAAGTTGCAAGTCCTGAGACGGTATGTCTACGAGGACTTTATTAAAGCAACTGGGTTGTTGGGAACTAAAACTGGGAACTAAAGCTCCAGTTGCTTTAATAAAGTCCTCGTAGACATACCGTCTCAGGACTTGCAACTTAATGTAGAGTCATATGTCGCTATGTTACCAATCCAACGGTAACTTTACCATCTTAATTTTAAACAAGACATAATGTAAACTAAATTTCATTTAGTAATTCTTAAAGGGTTTTTACCCCCATATTTAGTGGCTACATTCATGTATTAACCTGACACTGATGATGGAATACTTTTTCCGACCACGTTTTGTCTATTTAACAAAGCCCGACTGGGTTTTTTATATACCTTTTTATAAAGGATTGTATTAAAAATTTTTTAATATATGGTATACAGCCAACTACAGGAACTTAGTTTCCTTGTGGATTTTAAAATATATTATTTTTTACAATCTAGGCATAAGAATGAATCAATATTGTCTTTAGCTGTGAAACCCATGCACTTTTTATGTACTGCGTTTGCTACATAGTGTCATATCTGCCATTCTGTCCCCCTTGCATAATTTGCAGAACCAAGATTCTTGTTTTTTTTTTAAAAACTTTTTTATTAGCAGGCAAGGATTTAATTTGTTTATTGCATTGAGTAATTTTCATAGCATTAACGAGTCTTTTTTACCATCTGAAATATCTGGAGTGGTTTCAACATTTTCTGGATCGCTGTATCTAATACAATTACCAAATAAAACTTTAGCAACTTTTTGTTTATTCATATAGAGGTCGCTACTACTGTACACTGGTATATTATTTTACAATAATTGCCAGAAAGATGGACTGTCGCCAAGGTGACCAATCACGACACAGATTGTCACTCTGGCCGGCCAATCACATAATCACAAAGCTCGTTATTAACTGCTTTGTCATTGGCCTCTCGGCGGAAGATTGCTGAGAATTCTCATATACTAAGTGTATAAAAGCACAGCACATCTTCCGATCGGGATCCAGTCGTCATATACTACTAATACTACTAGCTCCGCTAGACTTTGTTGGCCTGGTGTGCTAAAACGCTACTTTGAGTTTTATTATTTATCCAATAACCTGATATCGTCGAAGAGGTCAAATACAAGAAAACTTCATCCAATTTAGAAGTTAAATCTACGAAGCACGAGAACCGGCGTGTCGACTACGAACGCTGCCTGGCAGTAGAACACAACTTTTTGAAATAGAAAAGACATTGGTCTTAGAACTATTTTAAATTGTGTCGAACTGACCACAGCGTTCTTTTGGGACCTGTCATGGTAAAGAGCGAATAAAAGCCCCAACGGGGACTTGCAATTGCTTTTCCGATCAGGGTCGAGCTGCGATAGCGCTTCGTCACCAGAAACCCTATACAAATAGTAACTATCGAAAATACTGCTTACGAAAGGTATTTACATGAAGCGACGGGCAGTAGGAAGAGTCGACACTGTAGGCTTTCTTGTCCCTCTCTCGAGGAGAGGGAACGCGGCTACACGAGGTGAGAAGATCGGCACCTCTGTGGAACGTGAGGCATATACCACGCAACAGAATACTAACACACATATTAAGTCATTGTAAGAAAGTTCTAACTGTTAAAGTATTCTGATTGCCGGTGTCCCCTTAACTACCACAGAGGCCCGGTGAAACTTCTCATACGTAGAAGCTTTGTATTTTATTATATATATATATATATATATATATATATATATATATATATATATATATATATATATATATATATATATATATATATATATATATATATGCGAGGTTCCTACAGCCTCTGCCGCTTCTCGCATTTCGACCATCATTTTCTGTCCTTTCATTCGTCTTCTTTTATGACTCTATCTCTCATTATATGCCGTACATTTTCTTTCCACGCAACTCAAGGCTTTCCCCTTCTTTTTCTTTGTCGTGGTATGTAATGTAAAGCTTTCTTTGGCCATTTATCTTCATTCATTAGCTTCACGTGATCATACCACACTAGTTGTCTCGTTTCGGTTCTGTCTACACTGGAATATACAGTATTTGTCCTCCTTCTAATATCTTCATTCCTGATATGATCTTTTTTGGATACACCACACGCTCTCCTTAGAAAATCTATTTCTACTACTTCTATTCTTTTTCTATGTTTTTTCTTGATCTGCCAAACTTCTGCCCAGTCATAATAGGCTTTACCAAGGTTCGATAGATTGTCAATTTCGTTTTTTGTCTAATATCTTTAGACCATAGTAGACAGTTTACAATGTTTACCCCTTTTTTTACCTGCTGCGTTCTGTTTTCGATGTTTCTTTTGGTAGTGCATTCTTTAGATAGTATAGAGCCGAGATATTTATATTCATTACATGTTTTTGTGTTTCTAATTTCTAACTCTAGATCTTCTTCATCATCTCCTATTTTAAGATACTCTGTCTTTGACATATTCATACTGAGGCCCATTTTTCATATTCTTTCTATACTTTTCTAAAGATGTAGGCCATGTCTTCCTTATCATTCGCTACGACTACTGGATCATCTGCTAAAGATAAAGTTGTTAGACATTTACCACCGCCTATGTCTATTCACATTCCGGATACTTGTTTCCTCCACTGCTCTAGCGATGATTGAATATATATTTTAAATAAGGTCGGAGATAGACAACATCCTTGTTTAAGCCCCTTTGTTATTGAAAATGATTCAGATATAAATTTTCCTTCTTTAACCGTGTGTCCCGTTTTACGTTTTGGTAAGTCATATATATATATATATATATATATATATATATATATATATATATATATATATATATATATGTATATATATATATATATATATATATATATATATGTATATATATATATATATATATATATATATACATATTTTACAATAACTGTTTGTCTTATACATGTACATTTTAGAATCTTGACAAAGGCAAGGGTTTCCTGCCGAAATTAAAATCTAGTTCCACATGTAATATATATTTTATTGAACCTAAACCCAAAAAATACTAAATTTATATTAAATATAGTACGGTTCAAGAAGCACAAATCTATATGTGTGTATATATATATATATATATATATATATATATATATATATATATATATATATATATATAAATATATATACATATATATATATATATATAAATATATATATATATATACATAAATATATATACAGTAGACTCTCTCTATAACGAGAACTGAAATGACAGACTAATTACCTCGTTATAAGCCGATCTCGTTATATCGGACAATAATAATACTGTGCATACATATGAATATGTAGTTTTCTAAACCATTAACTTCCTATAGTGAAGCCATTTGGAGCAATATAAGATGCTAATAAATATTGTTTGAATGGCGTTTTTGAAAAAAAGTTATTTACTTTTATTGTCAATGAAATATATTAAAACATAAAAGAGTTGTTTGCTTTTATTATCAATGATATACGTTAAAACAAAAAATCTGTACTTATATTTTTTTCCAACTACATAATGTATAAAGCGTATTTTCAAGGATAACATAAACTATTGCTTCTGCAATTTTAAAAACTGATTTTCGTTTTTAACGTCATTTTTAACTGCTTTAAATGGTCCAGTATCATTCTATCATATTTTCTAAAGATGTGAAACAGTTGTATTTATTCATTGTAAAGAAGTTTATTGCGGGCTGCAGTTAAGTTTATTGAGGGGCTGTTTGAAAAGGTATTTATTTATAGCCACGACTCGACCAAAAACTTAAAAAACACGTTTTTGGATCTTATTTTCTCTCGTTATAACCAAATTTGCCTCGCTATAGACGGTTATAGTTCAATAGAAATTTCACGGGACATCTAATGTATCTCGTTATAAGCGAAACCTCTTAATAAGCGTGTTCGTTATAGAGGGTGTATACTGTACATATATATATATATATATATATATATATATATATATATATATATATATATATATATATATATATATATATATATATATATATATATATTATACATATATTTCTCGTTTAATACGTAATCTAAAAAAATTGTAAAACTTTTAACCTCGAAACATTTATAAACCTGACCCGATCGCTTAGAGGTTTAATGTGTTCATGGAAACGCCTTTTTCGGTTTTCCAAAAAAGTCCCTGAAAATGGAAGTGAGTGGCATTAAACATTTAGCCAGCGAAATACGCTTTCCGGAGAATCCTTAAAACGGTATAAATATCTCATGGGTACTAACGAAAGTAGTCGCAAAAAAAAGAAACTTAGGTATTTGTAACCTCTGTTAGAATTTGAAGCATTCGTAAAATTCTTTACTATTTATTTTGCAAAAAAGAAAATAGTTTAATTCTTTATATAAGTTTCGGAAGATGTTATATTTATTATGTGTAGTCAGTGACGTTGGATAATCAAGTTATTGGAGAAAATATTTCTAGATAACTAGAATTCGTACAAGTAGCAACTGAACGAACTCTCAATATTATTTCAACGAAATCTATTGCAAACGCCGCGCGCCGTAGTAATTACTGTTTAATAAGTTCTTTTATATTGAACGAAATGACATATTTTGGGGATTCTATTTTAGAATAGAAAAGGTATTTTAGTAGTTCGCTTCTTTAATCTTGGATTCTTGGATTCAAAGTGGAGTTTTTATGCGCAACATAAATTAAAACAAAAAAACCATGTAAGTCTCAAAAAATATATAACGATTTATAGATAAGACAGTAAGTAACATGTGACATAAACGGCATTCCTTTTATGTTTTGAGATTTTCTAGCTAGGTTGTTTTGTGTACCCACCTGACGTCCTCTCTTATATATTTTACGATATATGGTTCCTGGTATATTCTATAAAGTTCGAAGTTGTATCGTCTGCTTCACACTCCATTGTCATTCACCGCTCCATAAATTCGCCTTATTACTTTTGTTTTGAAACATTATAAAATATTTTGATTACTTTTTCCGTCGACCGTCCATTTATGATCAATTTTAATACCCTCAAAATCATTGATTAATGACCCCTATTAATGAATGATTTTCTATTAATGAACGATTTTATTATAGGCAACACAACATACATTGCTTGCATAAATTAATTAAACGCTCTGTGATTGGCAGTGACCTGTGGTGTAGGCAACCAAACATATACCTATTTATATTGCCACTAAAAAATTAATTTAAAATGAAGTAGCCGCTATTAGTACTATCTGTCATTGTATCTCATTATTTACTTTATTGTTTAAAATTCTGTGTATTTGAAAAATCAAAGGATGGATATTGACGAAGAGTTTAATTTAACTCCACCAGAATTTAACTTCTTCTATCACAGAATTTACAGAGGTCCAATAAGACTTAAATATAAATTTGTCAAAATGCTATACAGCAGATAATCATTTATCAATATCTTCCTTTAATTTCAGTAATTGTACCATTTCGAATATTAATGTTTACTATAATAAAACTACCACTAAGGAAACTTTGAATCAAGTTAATGAAAGCTGAAAAAATTGTTGTTTATCGTTAAGTAAATAAATATTTAAACTAAGATATCTTTATTTCTGCAAAGTTCGGTCGACGGAAAAGTTTTGTAACGAACTCGTGAATTAAAATGGCGATTAACAATCTCGAACATTAACGCGCTCGCTTCGCTCACGCGTTAAAATATCTCAATTGTTAATCGCCCTTATTAATACACTTGTTGGTTAAATAACTATTTGTTAAGAATCTAGGTCTCTGAATCATATGTTTGGACTGTTTGGCGTATTATTATTTTGTAGAGTTTTACCTTTGTATTTCTTGATATAATTGAGGATTTAAGGAGATTGAGTGCAAAATAGTACGTGTTGGAAGTGCAAATACTGCGATACTATTATTTGCATTGTTGACGAGCACTCCCAGGTAGGTATACAAATTCTTCAACTGCTTCGACCACGTCATTTTGTATAACAAGTGCCCGTAGGATTTGTTTTCCGTTCTTCCAACAATATTACTATCATCAGAATAGGCAAATATTTGCACTGGTTTTTTATATATTGAACCGGTGGTTGTGATTTGTCACATTACTTTTTTCAGAGCCAGATTGAACAGTATACAGAAGAGAAGGTGTAGCTTCCTGCCCTGGCGCAGCTTCTTATTATTTGTTTTTAAAGGTTTAAACAGTTCTCTTGGATTCGTAGTCTACATTCAATACATTCAACTTTTTTAAGAGTTAGTTTTGTTAACTTTATCGATTAAGTGCTACATACGCCTCTCGTTCAGTGTTTTCCGTTTCCCAACAATAATAATATGTTCAGCATAGGCAAATATTTTCACTGATTTTTTATATATTGAACCGGGGATGTTGTGATTTGTGACATTACTTTTTCCAGAGCCGTATTGAACAGTATACAGGAGATAGGGTCTCCCTTGCGCAGCCTGTTATTTCTTTTAGAAGGTTTAGACAGTTCCCATGGAATCGTAATCTACATTCAACTTATCATATATATATATATAAATATACGTAACAACTTAAATCCTAGTTTAGTACGACCCTTGATTGAATATCCGACTGAAATATATATTTCTTCACCTTAGGCTCTTCACCTTGTTAACTGTCGGTTTGGGAACCACTGTTTTTAGCATATCTCTAATCCACTAAAATAGAACTAAACCGTCAAAATACGAACTTAGAGAAACTAAAGGCTCCTTTTTGAATATCTTTTATATTTAATGAACATCATTTCTGGCATCACAATGTTGTAGTAAAAAATATATTTAGTTTACTATTTATTTACTATAAGATAACTGACCACAATTCAATCGAGCACTATTTAATGGAGCAATAACAGGTCAACAGTCTAAAATAAAAATAACCATCTGTTTGGCTAGTTGATTTATTGATGACTTTTTATATTGTGCGGTTTAGTGAACTTTAATTGGTGTTGGTTTACAAACATTGTATACTTTTATGCTATGATAGAAATAGTAATGATGCTTATTTATCTCGTTTTATTGAAAGTGTTTTGTTAAATAAAGATAATGAATAAATAGATACTTGAATGTGTTTTAAAACATAATTTAAAACAGTAACAAATCTCAATATTCAATCAGCAGTAGTATGATTTTTGTTTATATTTCAAGAAAATAAAGTGAAATTTTCTAGTCGTATCAAGGCTTTAAAACCAAATTAAATATATATTAGTTTAAAATATAACAAAATAAATTAGAATAAAATGAAATAAAGCAGAATAAAATAGAAATAAAATTAAATAAAGTGCAATAAAGAAGAAGGAAATAGAGCAAAATTAAAATAAAAATAAAATATAAAATAAAATAAAATAGGTTAAATCGAATAGGTTACAACAAAATAGAATAAAATAAAATTAAATTAAAATATAGTATAATTAATTCGATTATATATATATAATATATAATAATATATATAATATATATATATATATATATATATATATATATATATATATATATATATATAATAAAATGAATTAGAATAAAATAGAATCAAAACTCAAACAGTTGTTACCAACAGGTCCTCGAAGAGACTTTGTCTCAGGACCAAGTAACCGATGTAGCCATACGTTGCCATTTTACCAATTCCAACGGTAACTTAGACATCTTAATTTTTAATAGTATATAATGTTGCGTTCTGCACATACGATGACCTCAATATAACAATTGGGGTCATCCTGAAGGGGGAGAGAAGATATTTTGTTCAATCTAGAACACGCTGGTTTCCCCCTTTTTAGATTGGGTATGTATATTAAAATAAAAGAAATGAAAGCAAGTGGACTGTATAAAACTCTATTTTAAAAAGAGGTGAAATAAACCATAAATATACATAACCCAATATACCTACAATTATAAATAAAGAAGAATATAAACTTAAAAGAAGAAGAATATATGTAGTACAAACTTACACACAAAAAGAGAACCATAAACAAAACAAAACTGTCGATTGTATATATACCACGTTATAGATAGAAATAATATTATACAAAAAAAAAATAAAAATATGAATATATATGTCGTATAAAAACAAATTAATAAACTCAATTCAAAAGTATACTCATAATACACATTATGAGTTAATATTAGGTAATAAAATACACAACCCTGTGATATACATACAAAAAGAAAAGAATGAAATTATTACAATATGAAAAATATACAAATCTACGTAAAAGTAATAACGTTAAATGTTCTGAATAAAGTTCAAAAGCGATCGCGGCACAACTGATAAAAAGTTCGAAGCAAATATGACATCTATATATCAAGTAAACGTACTTGATATATGCAGCAACAAAATTATGGTGTATTGTAGCTTACCCCATAAATCACAGCACCAACGACGTCTTCATCGACGTACACCAGGAACCACAAAATTTCTAATTTCAACTTTTCTGCATCAAACCGACTTCCTCGGTCAAAGGACCGCTGGCAAGTATTAAGGTACTCTTCTTAACCCAAACGCACACACATGTGTGTGGTTTGAGAGATAAAACTCGACTCTGATTTTGACCGCAATGAAGTGTCTCGACGCGCTGATCTTAACTTCAAAAACACATATTCTTATCTGGCATATGGAACTCGCCCTTATCTCGCAGATGGCTAGTCTTGGAATGTTTAGCCCTTAAAACTGCTGTGCCCTTGTACACGCAAATCTCGTTTAAATATACTACGGGGAGAATCAAAACTAACACAAAAAAGTCTGTTCATATTACAAATGTTTATATATCGTTGCGAAACTGCAACATTCTCCCCGCGTTGGCATACGTGCCAATAAAACATAACTGTACTTTGCACTCCCGACGCACTGTACAAATTAGGAAACCGTAAACACTTCTTCGGTTACGAAACGAACACCACACTTACAATCCTACAAAGCTATACATTTACAAAAGAGCACAAAGAACAATAACTTATACATACAACAATTAACTTATACAACAAACGATAATAGGTTACAAATACATAACTACATACTAAATATACATCACTACAATTATACCATTCTCAGTACTATACATAAAACAGATTTCCTCTCTTATAGGAAGTGCATTCCTCTATTATCCTAGGATACAATACATGAACTTGAAGCCATCGAGATGTAGCTATACAAACGAATCCTCAGGATATCATGGATGGACCAGTTAACCAACGGGACCGTATGAAAAAGAAAGAGGAAAGAAAGAAAAGTGATGTATATGATTAGAAGGCAACAATCAGAAGGTCTCGGACACATGATGAGAGACGGCACTCAATACAAATACTACAAATAACCTTCTAATAGTTCTCGAAAAACAAGGAAATGGGAGAAGACAAATATCCTGGTTAACAAACCTAAGGAAATGGTTCTCCGCAACAACAACTAAGTTAAGGACACAAACAGAATAATTGTAGCCCCAATGGTCACTACAATATTCGAAATGAATAAGCAGCAAAAGTAAAAGCAATATCGTATGAATTGTAACACTGTCCCTAGATATTAGCAATCTACCTGGACAGACATAATCATGACGAATATGCGAAAATGCAAAACGAAGAAACTATATTCTTCCATAAGCTTTATCCATAAAAGATAATTATGATAATTTGAAAAGCAATTAGCAAATTATATCTCAGGTTGAGATTCAGCTCCCTCTCGGTAAAAAGCGGTGAATAAGCTAGTAGTAGACTTAGTCAATTAGAATAAATCAAAATTGCGATAAAGAAATAAAGAGAATAGATAAAATACGAACATTTATGCTATTCAATAAACAAGGCTTTCTATACATAATAAGGCAATTTTGAAACGAACGAAAAACAAAAGTGGTGCGACTTCTAAGAATTCTTTGTACCTTAAAGAATTCGTACAATGTCACAAAAAATGTCTTAATTATCGAAACGTTAAAACCATTAGTTTAGTATAACGTGGCGCAAACACATGAACAAATAAAGCTACGCAAGCTTTAAGCAAAAATATATCCCATAATCTATGGCAATAAAAAGAAATCTCGAACAGGTAACACAATGATGGATGGGACTCTCAACATTATAAAATGTGCAACAACTAAGTCCGAAATGATCTCTACAATTGGACGTACCTTGGGGCCTTACATGGCCCAACTGTACGTGTGTTTTAAACATCTTTAAACCAACTAGATTGTTAGAAGAAAGAAGAAAAGCATGCTTTTTAGCATAAGGAATAGTAGCATTCCTCAACATACCGCTAATTGTCGTACGGTGAATAATTTCCTCTGGAAATAAATTCGGAATATCCAACTGATTATCCGGATTAACAATACCGGATGGCAACGATTCCAATATACGAGGAAACCAGAGACTTTTTAAGTCTTGAACAATAAGCAATTCAGCTTGCTTTTTAAGAACGTTTCTGATGAAACAAAACACAAATGCCTTTACTCGGCGTAAACTAGAAAGATGGGAGTACGTTTTAAACATATGTACTCCGAATGCTAAATCTAGAGACGGGTGTAATGCCACTCTAGGAACTTTTGACCCAATTATGGTCGCAATATCTAAGTTATTAGATTCTTTAAAATTGTCTCTGTCACGAGACGACAAGAATTTTGGCTCACAATGCCAAGATTTTGATCGAGCAAGTGTATCGAAGTTAGCTCCCCGCGAAGCTGTATCGGCAGCGTCATCGTCAGGCACCCCATCATATAAGTCGTGCAAAGAAAAATCCTTGGGCAAGGATTGAATATTAGAATGGGCCTGAGGCCCAGAGAGATGTACATCATTAAAGGATAGCCCCGTAGAAGAACTCGCGCCTGTATCAGCGTCACGAATCTTGTAGGACTCACTATCTTTTACCACTGCAACATGTAGAAGGGAATATGCAATACTGCTAAGGCCCGTAGGTAACACCTTAGGGACAGTATCTATATGAGCTAAAGTCGAGGATAGCTGACCTGACGAACTAGGCGCCATCACACGAGGTGTTTGAGACGTGGATGTCTCGAAAGAAGGTTGAGGTTTTGAAAAAGATGAGTCTTTTGACATATGATTTTGAGAAGATTTAACTACATTGAGTAGATGGCATAAATCTGAAATAAGTGTGGAAGGTCTTTCCCCCACATGTAACCTAGAAGAACAATGGGATGCACTACCTACTTTATAATACGTAAAGGATGAGAGGACGGGCTCCCATATTATAAGTCCCATTGCCTTACAAAACAAATCATCTACAATATTTCGATCCTCGCTATCTTCAGCGGAATCTACCAAGAAATTCTCGATTGCATCCTGTGCGCATTCATATTTATCATATTCAACCTGTAAATACTCACGACGAACTTTCAAAAGATAATCAATATCGACCAATGAAACATTTTCTGCAATCCAATTACAGTGACGAATAATTGCATTCTTTGCAGACCGTCTCTTGAATTTGAGGGTATCCATTGTTTAGACAAAAATGTAGCAGCTAATATTTAAAACTGACAAGACAAAAAGAAAAAGATTGTGAATGAGTAAGAGTAATTGTAAATCCCTGAATTTTTTACAGAAACAAACCAAAGAGATACTTGTAATAGTCGAAAACACGTCTCTATAATAAGACAACCACAAACAAAATAAAAAAGAACAGTCTCCACAGACCAGGTATCTTATCATTGAAAATAAATATCCCAACATAAAACGATTACAATCTGTTACTAATGTCTATACAATCAGGAAAAATTAAACAAAAAAATGGTTGTAATAACCGAAAATACTTTTTCCACCCTCACAAACACTAACGAATACAAAAGAAGAAATGTCTCTACAGACTGGGTATCTTTTTTCATAAAATAAATACCCCAATGTAAATGGTTATACTAACCGTAATAAGGTCTCTAGCATAAGAAAACCCTAAACAAGTAAAAGTAAGAATGTCTTTCGGCAGACTGAGTATATGCTTAGACAAAAGAAATACTCCACTAAAAGCACTGTGAAAAAATCAGAAAGAAATGGGTATAAAAACACCGGAAAAGGTCTCTGTCATAAGAGCACCTTGAATAAAGGATATGAAAAAGAAATAGTCTTTCGGCAGACTAGTTATCTTTCAGTATAAGAGAAGTCTCAATGTACAATGGTTATAAAACCGTAAAAAGGTCTCTGTAAAAAGAGCACCTTGAAAATTAATTAATGTAAAGTACAAAATCGTCTTTTTGCAGACAACTGGATATCTTTTAGTATAAAAGATATACCGTAATGTAAAATGGGTATAACAACCGCAAAAAAGGCCTCTGTCAGAAGAGAACCTCGAAAAAGCAATGTAAAAAAAGAAATAGTCTTTCGGCAGACTAGGTATCTTTTAGTAGAAAAGAATTATATATACAATAAATGGTTATAACAACCACGAAAAGAAGGTCTCTGTCAGAAGAGCACCTTGAACAAGAATGTAAAGCAGAAATAGTCTTACGGCAGACTAGATATCGTCTTTCGGCAGACGATTAGGTATCTTTTTACATAAAAGAAATACCCGACTATATAGTTATGATAACCGCAAAAAGGTATACAGTAAATAAACCTTGTACAACGTAAAAAGTCAAATGTCTTTCGGCAGACTGGGTAACTTTTCAGATAAAAGAAATACCCGACTATACTATGGTTGTGATAACCGCAATAAGGTCTCTAGCATAAGAGAACCTTGACAAAGAAATAGTCTTTCAGCAGACTAGGTATCGTCTTTCGGCAGACGACTGGGTATCTTTTCAGATAAAAGAAATACCCCAACAAATAGCTATCACAACCGACTAGGCTCCTACCATAAGGAACCCGTGAGCAAGACACATAAAATGGATATCATAATTGATAAGGTCCCTACCATAAGGAAACCGTAAGCAACGACATATTAGCTGGTTATCATAACCGACAAGGCTCCTACCACAAGGAAACCGCAACTACACATGAAAAAGAACATGGAAAAAAGGTATCTACTATCAGAGAACCCTAAACAAACAAAAAACAGAAAAAGAAGAAGAAGATCCGGCTCGAAGGACCATTATGTTGCGTTCTGCACATACGATGACCTCAATATAACAATTGGGGTCATCCTGAAGGGGGAGAGAAGATATTTTGTTCAATCTAGAACACGCTGGTTTCCCCCTTTTTAGATTGGGTATGTATATTAAAATAAAAGAAATGAAAGCAAGTGGACTGTATAAAACTCTATTTTAAAAAGAGGTGAAATAAACCATAAATATACATAACCCAATATACCTACAATTATAAATAAAGAAGAATATAAACTTAAAAGAAGAAGAATATATGTAGTACAAACTTACACACAAAAAGAGAACCATAAACAAAACAAAACTGTCGATTGTATATATACCACGTTATAGATAGAAATAATATTATACAAAAAAAAATAAAAATATGAATATATATGTCGTATAAAAACAAATTAATAAACTCAATTCAAAAGTATACTCATAATACACATTATGAGTTAATATTAGGTAATAAAATACACAACCCTGTGATATACATACAAAAAGAAAAGAATGAAATTATTACAATATGAAAAATATACAAATCTACGTAAAAGTAATAACGTTAAATGTTCTGAATAAAGTTCAAAAGCGATCGCGGCACAACTGATAAAAAGTTCGAAGCAAATATGACATCTATATATCAAGTAAACGTACTTGATATATGCAGCAACAAAATTATGGTGTATTGTAGCTTACCCCATAAATCACAGCACCAACGACGTCTTCATCGACGTACACCAGGAACCACAAAATTTCTAATTTCAACTTTTCTGCATCAAACCGACTTCCTCGGTCAAAGGACCGCTGGCAAGTATTAAGGTACTCTTCTTAACCCAAACGCACACACATGTGTGTGGTTTGAGAGATAAAACTCGACTCTGATTTTGACCGCAATGAAGTGTCTCGACGCGCTGATCTTAACTTCAAAAACACATATTCTTATCTGGCATATGGAACTCGCCCTTATCTCGCAGATGGCTAGTCTTGGAATGTTTAGCCCTTAAAACTGCTGTGCCCTTGTACACGCAAATCTCGTTTAAATATACTACGGGGAGAATCAAAACTAACACAAAAAAGTCTGTTCATATTACAAATGTTTATATATCGTTGCGAAACTGCAACATATAATGTAACATATTTATAAATTTATATCATTTAAAGGGTTTTTACCCATATATTCTAGTGGCTCACAGCATGTGTACTTTATTACACTGATGATGGAATTTACATTCCGAAAACGTTCTGTAAAAATTTTTTTGTGATACATGGTATACAGCCAGCTACAGGAACTTAGTTTCCTAGTGGATATGTGTTATTCGCGATAGAATCTAATAAAAACCTTTACCAAAATAAGAAAAAACGCCTATGATGCTAGGTTAAAACCCCTGTATATGAGCGCCACTGTAAACAACATCCAATATAAGCTCATAACCCCATACAAATTACAAAATAATAAATAATACATAGTCTTACCTTAGCTGTTTCAATGCACCTCGTTCTCGTCGGTTAGGCTTTTTCTTTCTGGCACCCAAATTTATATCTGCTATGGAGATATCTATGTTTGTCCTACTTTTAGATTTGACTATATTAAATGTAATGGGATGTGTCTGGTTTTGTATGATCCTCAAAAAGTCATAACCGACAGAGGATTTACCCGGTTTTGAATAAACGCTCCTCAAATATGAAAATAAATACTACATACTTTCCCAAACACAAGACTTTAGTTTTTTTATGTAGTTTAATATATCTTTCAAACAAAATTTATGACGCGCGATTATTCATTTCATTTGTGACTTCATGATAGAGAACAACAGTTCACCACTGAAGCATTTGCCGATAGTTCGTACAAATTTTTTAAAATATAATCAACAACAAAGGATTGCATAGGATACTTTGATAGAAGCTGTGAACATTGTATCTAGTGGAATTTACTTCTTGATACTCCGAGATGGACAGAAAAAACAATACTAATTTTATTGTTGTTGGCAAGGATCAGATTACAGTAGCCCTAGCGTTGCCTCATCTGGAATATCTGCAACTTCATTAGACGGCGTACGAATTGCACATTATTAATGCACAAATTAATGAAACACCAGATTACAATATCGCCAAAAACAGGGCAATGGCGAAGATGCAGGTATGCAATAAATGCACATTTTCCCAAAAGAGGCAAGAGGTTATTACAGAGACTGGACAGAATTTTGAAAGATATTCGTGATAATCACAAACATCTTTGGTGACTCCATGATTCTATCTTCAGACTGTTCCTTATTTAGTAAGTATTTCCCAATTAACTTCTGCGGACGAACTAAACGCATGCCGAAAACTATCCACTTTGTGGCGGCATGTAAAGATGCTCCAATTGACAAATACCATGCTAGTGTTTTAGCAACAAGATCAAAGTGCCATTGTGTTTTCGAAGCAGTTGGTAAATATTGGAAATTTCAAAGTCGCTATTGACACCTTGACCGTATTCATTTCATTACCTAGACGACCTAGAAATTTCCGTTACTTAACAGACTCGAAAAAGGAGCTTATAGAACTGTGATACATTATTTAATTTTAAATCGTTATGGGCGGATCAGCTAGCTTTTGGTAAAAGTAGAGTTAACGCCTTTTTGACTTTAAGTCACTCATTTATGCTGTTGTTTTATTTAAAGGTACCAATTTTAAATTAAATTGGTACCTCGGAGGTAAAGAACACTATGTCCATTTTCTTACTTTTTCAGGAGAGCAGTTTTAAATATTTCTTATATTTAACCAAGAATAATATATTATTATTGTAGTGTGTATAATCGTTTTTCATTCCATGAAGTATTATATACCTGAGGTTTACCGTTCATTATTTAAATTTTTTTTTTAAAATGTGTAGTTGGACATGTGTTGTTTACCTCTAACAACTTTTTTAAATAATGTGGCATTGCATGTTAAGGTCTTTACGAAATAAACAATACAAACACATTAAACAGCCTATACTATTATTTTATTAGAGGTGAATATTATAATGTTATAATAATTAAGTAAAATTATAGACGATAAGTTTCAAAATTGTTAAAGATGCTCCATATCATCTTCATCTTCTTGTGGGTAATCGTTTGTGGCTACATCGCTATGTGTTAAATTTTGATAAAACGCATGACAAACTGACGGAACAAAAGGCAGTAGTGCAATTAAGTCATTGTACTTTTGTTTTGTGATTGGTAATGGGATTACTGAGACTTGATTTAATTGAGCTGGAAACGTTACTTGCTGTCTTCGATACCTCATGAAGTCCACTTCATACATATTTTGATTATTGAAATTGGTCTTATAAAAGAACTTTTTAATGTGTTCTTGTTGGACTTGTAGGAAAACACATGTTGACAGTAGAACAGGATCTTCATTAACATTTTTTTTCTACTTACAAAAGGAGGATTAGATGACAATTTCTTATCAAACAGCGTACAAATGAAGTTTTTGAAATCTGCAAGTTCCATATTGTGCACAGTGTATTTACCTGATGTTTGCCTAATTAGTTGTTGCCAGTCCCATGCTGTTAAAATGGCCAAATTGGAGAGTTTCTTTCTTTTTCTTTCGATTAAAGCATGAACAGTGTGTGCTTCCATATGTGTGTGCCCTTTCAGTAAAAACTTTTGAGTGATCGTCTTTATTTGCAGTATCCAAAAATAGCACATTATAATACACATATTTTTTTTTGTCCATAGCAGTTATCGGTCCAAAGAGTGATGTCCTTTACTTGACTACCTGGAATTGTATTGTCAGCCCATTGTACAGAAGAATCACTGGCATCATGTAATGTAAAATTTGATGTCCAAAGCTTCCTTTTGTAGAAACTAATACAATTGTTTGTGTTAGTGGTGAAGGCAAACATTTTTGCAAATCACCAGATAGTACTTTGTATTTTGGTGACTTTTTAGCTATTATAAAGTCCAATTGTTTTAAGTTATACCGAGTTTTAGATTCAATTAGGTGAGCATCATGATCAGCCTGTACACTGGTTAGTTTATCTGCAGTAAGATTATTTTTTAATTGAGCGGTGAATATACTACATGTATCGCAAATGTCTCTTTCGGGCGGTTTAAACGACAACTTGAAGTCTTTATTAAAAATATCTGCGTACAACCACTTTTTTCCTCTGAGCTGTAGATCTACATGTCTTTCATTGCATTCATCAATGTACAGTTGATACATCTTTTCAATTGTAACTTCTGTGCCCAGATAATCTCTCTTACTCCTTTCTCTGGAATAATGACTCTCGTATTTTGGGAATGATTTAATATGTTTATGTATACTATTTATGGTTTCGGTAGGAGTTTTATTGGTTGGCGTGTGTCTACCTCTTTGATCAGCTTTTATTAAACCTCCTGGCTCAATTTTTTTCAACATATTTACAACTACTAAATTAGATATACAAAGTGTGTTTAAAAACATAACCTTTCACACCTTCAATAGCTGATTGTTCACTGTAAAATGGTAGTGTAGTGTATTATTTTTAGATTTTGTAGAATTTAGATCTTTTTTCTTGATCGAAGAGTAGGTTGGATGTCGATACATGAGAAGATAAATTGCTTTTTAAGATCTGAAACGTTTGTCTCAGTCCAGTACGAGTTGAAAATTTTTTGTCTTTCGTATTCTGGCAATCTTTCAGAGCATTTCATGCGACACATGCAAGGAGGCTTTAACATTTTTGCAGGCATGTTTTTGCCTCTTTTACTGAGATACTCTTTCCCACCAGCTATTTTTCGTTTGCGGACATTACAGGCCCAAATTTGTTTATTTACTACACGTTTTTTACCTTTTTGTTTGCACTTAGTTATATTTTGTACCTTTCTTTTAACACTTTTCTCTTCTAAAATAACTTCATTCTGTTCATTGAAATTGCCTGCATAAGGATAAATCGTAATGAAGAAGATTTTTTTTATTGCCCCACTAATCGTAGAAGTAGTAATAGCTTTCTCTTTTACCTTTGTTTTCGCTGGTTTACTTATACGTCTCATATCATTGTCGTCTGATTCTGAGCTTTCACCACTTAGAGGCTCATAGATTTTATCAATATCCGAATTTTCATCTCCAAACAAATTATCATTTTCGTCCACTTCTTTCTTATAACGAATATATTATATCAAACCAGCTAAAAGAAGGACTTGAAATGTGTTTTATTATAATTTATGAAAATATTTTAATTCAAAAATAATGTTAAAAAATAAAAAATTTAGACATGACTTTAATTTCAAATCGAGAGCTGTCATTCGTTTCTCGTAAAGTGTAGCACAAAACTGTATTGAGTTGTGGCATACAACTTTTACAGTGAACAAGTGTGGAATTTAAATATATGTATTATAATTCGAAACTGCTGAAATAATAGTATTTTGTCATATCTCCTTTATTAAAAAATTCTTCAAACATTTTGGACATTAACTCAACCGTCTCTCTGGTTATTAAATTTATTCTCTCTCTCTTCTACGGCACTACAGCCCAAAATGAGCCTTGGCCTCCTTTATTTTTTGCCTCCACCCTTGTCTGTCTGTGGCTGCTCTTCTCCATACACGGACTCCTAAATGTGCTTGTGCGTCGCTGCTTACTGTGTCTTCCCAGCGCTTTCTTGGCTTTCCAACTGGTCTCTTTCCCTGCATTCTGGCGTTCAGTGCTCGTTTTGGTAGCCTATCCTCTCCCATTCGTATCACATGTCCGGCCCATTGCAATCTTTGTATTCTAATGAAGTCTGACAGGGGTGTTTCCTTATACAGTTGATAGAGCTCGTTGTTATATCGAATTCTGAAGATTCCGTTTTCCCTCACAGGTCCTAGTATTCTCCTCAGTACTTTTCTTTCGAATGTGTCGAGTTTGTTTTTGGATGTTTCTTTCAGGACCCATGCTTCGCTGCCATAACATGCTATTGGCCGAATTAAAGTTTTATAGATTCTCATCTTTGTATTTCGGTGGACACTTTTAGACCGAAATATATGGGAGAGGGCAAAATAAGCTTTGTTTGCCTGCGTTATCCTTTTTCGTATTTCTCCATCCTCTGCTCCATCGGCATATATTTCTACTCCCAGGTATGTAAACTTTCCAACCGTTTCAATGTCATCTTCATGCATAATGTTTTGTGGGATTATATTTCTTCTCGTCTGTACCATTATTTTTGTTTTTTCTGTGTTAATTTCCAGACCTAGCCTTTTCGTTTGTGTTTTTAACTCTGCGTATGCTTCCTGTGCTCCTGTTGATGTTCTACTCATAATATTAATATCATCGGCGTAGGCAGCCAGTTGAACCGTTTTATTGGTCAGTAGGTTTTCTCGTCCAGTTTGCATTTGCCTAACCGCATACTCCAGTGCCAGGTTAAACAATGTTGGTGCCAGCCCATCTCCCTGCTTTAGTCCCTGCGAGATTTTGAAAAAGTCTGTTCGGTTGTTTTGTATTCGTACACATGCCTGAGTTTCATCCATTGTGGCTTTAATGAGTCTAATCAGCTTATGTGGTATTGCTAATTCTGCCAATATATAGTATAGTCTGTCCCTTTTGACTGAATCGTATGCCTGTTTGAAGTCTACAAACACGTTGTGAACATCAATGTCGTGTTCCCACGATTTGCTCAAGACCTGCTTGACTGTAAATATTTGATCCATTGTCGATCTTCCCCGTCTGAAGCCCGTCTGATATTCTCCAATAATATTTTCTGCTAGTGGTTGGAGTCGCTGGTTTTGAGACCAGGAGCTCAAACTGCACTTCTACAAGAACTAAAAAGATATTAAATTTATTAGATACCGTTTTTTGTTGTTAATAAAAAAAAATATTTATCTAAACACATTTTTGAACGTTATTTTTTTATTTAGATTTAGTGCAATTCCGTTATCTGTGATGGCAACAATGAATTGTTTCACGAACCATTGTCTCCAGTCTGAACCAGAGATATGTAAGAGAGGCTCTCTTATATATCTCTGGTCTGAACACTGGTTTACATTGAGAGAAAAAAGTGTACCATTTTTATATGACGGGAAGTGTACAAGGGCACATAACACTATGTCCGGATGGTAAATGACGGTGCACACATATAGTAGAGGTAAACAACACCAAGTCCACATGGTGTTGTTTACCTCTGACTGGAAGTGGACTTGGTGTTTATTAAAAAGTCGGTAACTTGCCGTAAAATTGTCTCTGGACATAGTATGGTTTACCTATGTGTAGAGCCAGAAAAGTTATATTCAAAAGTGCAATAATCTAAATTTCGATAAAAATGGACATAGTGTCCTTTACCTCCGGGGTACACAAATATCTACTGGCTTTTTGAAAAAAATATAGAAAACCAAATATTATTTAAACGACAAAGGACACATTTCACATTATGTTAAGTAAATACGATATTACATAATTTAAAACAACCAAAATTTTTAAAAATATCCTATAGTTTTCGTATGCGCTGTTAATTAAAATTATGTAGTAAATACTCCTACAGATTTTCTCGCGCTTTGCAAATATTTGGTTAATTTATTTTTCTGCTTTTGAAGTATATTGGGTGATGATCCATACAATAATAAACACAGGATACAGAGAACTTAGGAAAATATATTAAGTATTTTTTGAAAAACAAATCGAGCAACTTACGCACTTTTTCCAGAAAAGCGATGTTTACCTGGTTTATTTAACCTAGTTTATAATATTTCGCAGATGTTTATCGAAAGCTCTATCCATCTCTCGTTTAATCATTACAGTAATTTGTATAAATTAGATTTTCTCTGTCGGTATTCGTTTATTTTCATATTTGTGTCCTCTAACTTGTTGCGAACGATCCAATTAGTCTTGTAGTTCATTCATGTATAAATGTTGTTGATTTTGATGCCCTAATTATGCTTGAATCTGTTGCTTCTCTATAGTCATTTATATACTAATTCTAATACAAATACAGCTAAATAATTATTCATATCGATGCAACTGAACGTAAATGTAGCAAATATCAATGTTTAAATTAATTTGCGTAAACCATTTAGTTTAACTTCTAATCAGTATACAATTTCAGTAATGGCCTGCCTATTTTTTAATGCCTGATACTCCAGTTATCAGAGACGAAAATGCCACTGAACCTCTAAAAATCATACGAACACACTGAATTTTGCTAAGCATATTAATTTGGGGACCCCAAAAAGATGCAAAAAAGTTTACCACTTTTACCACCGAGCTTCCCCCTAAAACCCCCCCTCGCAGGGGGTGGGTAAAAATGCAAAAAAATCAATTTACCAAGAATCTGTAGACCGTAGAAAATGTTTTAATTAAAAAATGTAGCTAAGATAATTTTTAACATAAATGTCTATAAGCAAGTGGGGTTTTAGGGGAAGTCCGGGGGTAAAAGTGGTAAACTTTTTTGCATCTTTTTTGGGGTCTCAAAATTAATATTCTCTGCAAAAATTCAGCTTGTTCGTATGATTTTTAGGAGTCAACTCTCTGACGACTGGACTATAGTGTTTTGTCGTGGGTGTTAAAAAACAGAATCTACAGTGACTAATACGTTATAATGCTGGTTAATAGATCCATAATGATAGATTTGGTTTTTTAATCATAATAATGGATTTATTTTAATCATTTTAATGGATAATCCCATCCATTAAAATTTCTTCTGCAAAACAGGCTACATGTCATGAACACTCATTTAAAAAAAAAAGCCTCCAAAGTAGTCTTGGCGGCCACTAAATGGTAAAACAAGAACAAAATTGAGTTTATATTTACTAACAAAAAGGACGCTGCTGTACAGAAAGACGTGCAAGATGAAACCAATATTGAACAGCTTAACGAAATGTTGGTGAACACCGTGAAGAATCCAAGAAAGAAGCCAAGCAAACAAGAAAAAATGGAAAACGCCCACAGCACACGAAAAAACCTAATGCAAGAGACTTTAGAAACTTTAACACTAAAGAAACAACTAATACCATAGAAAAAACAAAAGCCTAAAAGTTCTAAAACAAAAGTTGAAGACAGGTACCAGAAATTTAAAAAATTAACACGATTATTATATATGAACAGCAAGAGATCTTGAAAATCATCGAAGAGTACTACAGGACATTATATGATCGATATACTCACATTCCAGAGGTAGAAATCTCAGCAATGCAAAATCAAGGATCAGGGGAAATTCCACATTAACCGAAGAGGAAATTAAATCAGTGTTAAAAGGTAGAAAGAAAAACAAAACACTAGGAGAAGATGGTATTGAAAGTGAAATCACAAAACTAGGAAGCGAATGCGTCATAGAAGCTTTAAAAACTCTTTATAATGCCTGCCTATTTGAAGGAATTACACTACAACAATGGAATACTAGTATTAGGATAATATTTCATTATAAAGGAGATACATTGAAAACTACAGACCTCTCAGCTTTTATTTATATAAGCTCTTTATGAGAATAATTACTAACAAACTGGGACCTAAGCTAGATTTTTACCATCCACAATAGACCAGATTTAGGTGTGGCTTTGGAACGAGTGACCGCCTACAAGTAATAAAATCTTAAATAGAGAAAGTTATAGAATACAACACGCCATTGATATTAATATTTGTGGACTTTGAGAAAGCATTAGACACAGTCCAGCAAAGCTCCATGTTAAGAGCTCTTACAGAGTGCAGTATTGATCATATAGGTAGGTACACAACTCTTCTTCGGAACATATATAATAGCACAGTGAGAAGGTATAATGGCAACACATTTCCTTGGAATGTTACAATTTATAATTTGTTTATTGGGGGTTGAAGCAAACCTTAGATTGAGTTGGACCTTCTAAAAAAACAGAATTAAAACTATGGTTATGTACAAAATGGCAGAAAAGGATATACTATGTCGAAATGAACACTATGACTATGGTCATATGTCGAAATGAACTTCCAAACTTTTCAGAATTAATAAATAGATGTCAAACGTTAATTTTATTTCATCAATTTTTCAATTCATGTACCAATTGTGCATTATAGGGATGCCATTTTTATTTTCCTAAATATTTACTATTTACTAACAGTTTGACTGATTTGATTTTCGGTTGCAATTATTCTAGTAGCCTTGTAGCTAAATTATAAACTTCAAAATTTACAGTAAACAAGGTATCAAAGACATGCCATATTATCGATCCCTGTTTAACTTATTGTGATTTCTATAGACAAGCAGCTTAATTTTACAATACTAGTTTCTTTGAGTAAAAAAGAAACCTAGTATAAAAAGTAATTCGTGAATAATTTCATGCATGAGAGTGGACGTACTATACTATATTGCTTCTTGTGTTAATATGGCTAGCGAACTATTACAATGTCATTATTTATTGTCTTGAAAAAAAAACTAAACAGTTTCGAAAGCTGGACTTTCAATAAAAGAGTCTACATATATTATAGTAAAATTCATTAACCGATGCAGGAAGATGTAAACATTACCACGTGTAGGCCTGCAACAGGGCCGCATTTGGGATTATCTTTTTGTTTAGTCAGAATATATATTATTTTATAAAATACGAAATTTATATTTTAATTTTGCAAAAGTGCTCGACAAAGAACCTTTAGTTGATATTCGATAATAGGAACCATTTATACAGGGCGAAAAACCCAAGAATTTATTTTTTTTGCCAACAATTTTATGTACAGAGTGCCTGCAAAAATATAAGTTTTATTGTTAATTTTTACTATACTTAGTTGTTTGTACAATTCTAAAAAGTTTCATAATAATAATAACAAAAAAAAATACTCATTACTCAATTATGTTGAAATAATATATATATATATATATATATATATATATATATATATATATATATATATATTATATATATATATATATATATATATATATATATATATATATAGTGCAGCTTTAATTTTATTTTCATGTAAGTAATAACAACAATTACATACATAAAATTTTTTCCTTGTATACAGGGTGAATCACCACTAATGGAACGAAAGATTACAGCGAAAGAGTAAAAAAATTAAATTACTAGTTTGTAAGTTGATAAAACCTACATTTTAAAATTATTTTGAAATATACAGGGTATCCCAATTACAGGGTTTTTACTCCATCTTTTGCGCGATCGGCCGATACTTTTTTTACCGATTAATGATTTATCTCTTGCTATTTTGACCACACGTGCTTCCCCCATTCGGCTTATGTGGTTATTCCAGTCTTTTTTCTATTTAGTGTCCATTCATTTATACACTATACGTTATATATATATATATATATATATATATATATATATATATATATATATATATATATATGTATATATATATATATATATATATATATATATATATATATATATATATATATATATATATATATCTAAAGTAAAGTATTCAACTAGTGAATTCAGAGGTTTAATCGGTCATTCAGGTTGGCAAATAAAAAAAGAAGTCAACTACTTCATAAGTTTATCGAAGAAGTTTCGCTTTATATATCTAAAGCTTCATCAGTTCTCTAAAATATAAACAGATGACATAGAGTTTATAAGAAATACAGATGTTAATAGTTCATAACTTACAACTAATATGTAGTATATTATCGATCTACTGTAAACTTTACTCATTATTTAAAACTAACTTAACAAAAAAAAAACAAAAAACACAAACTCTGCAAAAAATGATGTTCATATTCATAGATACGAAGATTAAAAAAAATTTAAACGAACATTTGGCTTCATTTAGAGATGGTTCTCCAATGAAAATAAACAAAGCACTGATTTATTTCAATCGACGCGATACCGAAATTTATATATATATATATATAGATATGTATATATACATATATACATATAATGTACATACTTTTAAATGTATGATGCCTCTGACACAATAAATAAAAGTATCAAATCCAATTCATCTGGAAGTTCTTGGCTTCCGATTGGTTCTTTTCTCTTAATAGCCTCGATTGTAAGAATCTGGAGAATATGATATCTAGAACGTGTTGGTAAATTTATTTTGGTTTGATTCGATTTATTTCAAATTATTTGATAAACGACTTATTGCCTTGTCTTAACCTTGTCTTAATCCAGCATAACGCATAGACCAAAAGAAACAATATATTTACAACAAATTGATTAAATGCACACATATAAGTAAGACGCTACATTTCATGTAGGAGTACCTATACCAATATTTATGCATTACCTTGCACAATTATTCCATATCTTTTCACGGTCACATAATTGCAGGTCTCGATATAAGTGTTGAACGTCACTTTGTAAGATAGTGGGTCATTTAACTTTAGCCCCTTTTATAAACGGATGAGTGTATATTCTTATTCTTGTATACGACTAATACCAATTTTCTGTTGAAATTACTGACCAGATAATTACTTGGAGATTATTTGACAGAGCTTTCCCTTTTTAAAAAACTTACTATGAAGTAAAAATTTCTTTTGTAAAATGGTATGGTTTTATTAAAAATTTTTAAAGTTATTCAAAATGGATTTATATGGTTTTCAATCCTATCGATCATCATCAGTGGAAAACATCTATAAAGTAATTGGAACTAGCCACATAAAGCTGTCAGATGTCCTTAAATTACATACTTAAAGTAACAATCATTGTAATTATTAAGACACTATGGCGATAATAAGGGATTACACTTTTTAAGAGAACGCACAAATTCCCGGCTCGAACAAGGACTTTCTCCACTGAGCGGCAAACAACCAACTTTTGTGTTCTCCACTAACACTCCACTATCTTCCTTCCATTTCATCAATTCATCTCTAACTCTAATATTCTGATCTGTCAATTTTCCCATTGCCCTGTAATACTTTTTCGTCTCCTTTTTTTTATGAAGACATGACTATCTGTTTTTCAATGTGCCTCCAGTAAGTTGACGTTCCATCGTTTTTGTGGTCTTCCTACTGATCATCTTCCTAATGGGGAACCGTCTCTCGCCATTTTTACTACTGTGTTGCCATTCGGCTAATATGATCATTTCATTCTACTCTTCTATTCCTTGATATTCTCCACCTTGCAACTACGTCGTATATCTGTACTTCTAGCTCTCTCCCATAGTGTTTTACCATCAATAAGTGTTTTCATCTCTGCTGTTTCTAACATCCTTTTTGTCCTTTCTGTTCCCTGTAATACTGAACGTAGATATATAACTATTAGATTTCATTATTCAAAGTACTATCTGAGTTATTGTTTTATCATTAAATGAATATTGTACTCGTAGATGGTCTACGTTTTATATATCTTTTAAGATTTCCTAGTTACATCACATAACCCACATTAAGCACCAAGGGAATGGGACCATTAGGAATGAGACGTAATCCAATCCTCCAAATAATCCAAAACCCATTCCAAATCATCAATAAAGCTTTCATATAGTCATTGCCGGCGTCGACAAAAAACTATCTCAAAAAATCATTGAGGATAATCTATCCGAAAACAAATTCCCATTCACTAAAATAGTTCGTATAATTGCCTGCTCTACAAATCAACCCACCTCTTTCATTGGAGTTTTCATAAACCCTGAAACTAAAGTCGTTGATGCACTTTCGAATGGTATTAAGATCAAAGGACAACGATTGAAATGCGAGATTCCAAGATCAAGCAATTCCGTTCCGGTTCGACTAAAATACTATTCGAAATGTTGCAAAAGCGGACACTTCAGCAACGAATACTCTGAAAAATCAATTATCTGTCCATACTGTGGACAACAACACAGGTCTACTGCATGCCCCACGATATCTGTTCCCAAATGTCCCAATTGTAATGGAGGCCACCCAACATTTTCACAAAAATGCCCACACCGAATAATCCAACCAAAAGACACAAAACAAACACAACCCGTATACACTTCAAAGAAAATCTCCTCATATGACCTATCCTCGGACATGAAGTCCCTAATCCACTTACAGCTATCCTCCACGCGTTTAAAATGAATAAATCAAAAAGTCTAACAATCTAAAAATGACCCTTTCCAATAGAACTTGTACTTAGTAGCGGGCTTGGTCCAACGGGCTCCCAAAGGCAGGAAATCCTTCTTACACTATACTGACAATATACACAGATTGATGTTTCTCCAGTAAAAAACCCCATCCTTGAAGAGGCGCCAAAGCCTAAACGAGGTAAAAACATGGATTCATTCATCCAATCCTCATTTCACGTGAAATTAATTAGCTTTCCACATCTCTCGTAACACTGGCTATTATTCCATCATACAAATGTCTCACAATTTTCATATGCCGACAGTGAATTTTTTCTTGTTGAGTATCACCACAGAACCTCTCAAGGTACATCTGAAGATCAGTGGTTGCCATATGATTGTTTATTTTTTTATTTATATTAGTCTCTTTTAATACAAGTTGTTGATCTGCTTTGCAAAATTATAGCTAATTTTTGAATATTTAGGTTTAATGACTTATCCGTCTCTTAATTACTCTCTCTCATATTTTCATGGTGTAACTAATCAGTTTTGTGTCAATACGGCAATCATAAAGTTGTAATTTTGTTTATTTAACAGCAGAAGGAATATGATTTTAAAAAGCGACGAAAAGGTTGCCGATATGCAAAATAACGTATTATAAAATTTGCCATAAATCATTTCGAGTTGAACTCAAAACAATAAATTAGACTGAGATGACATCCTAATGGATTTACTAAGAAAATTTTCCACTTATAAGAAGATTTAAGGAGGTATAGAAAAGTCGTAACGATTTCCCCTAAGAGGAGACCTGGATTTTGAGTTTCAAAGGAAAAACGACTATATGGACGGAGCACGGGCATGGCCAGGAGGGTTTCGAAGGTTAACCCCTTTCCCCGGGGGGTAGTTTGCGAGTAGAAAATTGGCACTAGAAATATTTAAAACTCATGCAAAATCAGGATACCACAAACGCAAGTCGGAACTCGCAGTAACTCTCTAAAAGTAATGTTTTCTCAAGCTTTTTTAGTCGATGAGCAGTTGTCTTCTGAAAGAAAGAGCAACAGGAAAAAACTAATGAAAAAAACTAATCCCTATCGTAAGAATGTTTTGCGGCAAGCAAGGGTACCCGTTTAAGAGGTAAAATTAATTGGGACGGATCCAATTACACCAAAGTCTGAACAACCACTTTATAATGATGGTAATTTTCGGACCTGTTGTAGTACGCAACTGAATCTATGGATAAAGATCTTTCTGGGCATTTGGTCACTTCTCAGAATTTGGCCTTTACACGAGTCCACAAAACCAAAATAAAATAATTCACATTTATGGTAAAATTATTTAACATAAAATCATCGGTAAGTCGTTAATTGAAAAAAAAAACATTGGATATAATAGTCCCCTAATAGCCCCTTTCGACTTTGAAAAAAAATTTGACACGGTCAACCAAAGTGATATGCTCTCTGCTCTAACGCAATGTAGTTTAGACACCGATACATATCCCTCATCAAATATATCTATGAGCTTGCTATAGGTGGTATAAGACGTAATGAGGATACTGGGACCTTTCGTATTGAAAGAGGCGTTCGGCAACAAGACAACGTGTCTCCTAAATTGTTTACCACTTTGCTATACTACGTCTGTAAAACAATAGACTGGAAAGAAAAGGGCATGAATGTAGATGGAAAATTTCCAAAGAGTCTTAAGTTTGCAAATGACACCGTCCTCATTGCAGACAGTTTTGAACTGGCGCAGATATTGCCCCACGAGCTCCTACTGCCACAAAAGGAGTGGGTCTAAAACTAATTTTTTTTTAAAACACACTTTATGATCAATTTAGTCAACAGCTAAAATATTTCATTTGAAGACAAGGATATTTAGGATGAATATGATGAAGAAGGATGAAGACATACATATTTGGGTGATGAGATCAGAATAAGAAGAGGCAAACAAACAATCGAGCTGAAGAGAAGAATAAATCTAGCTTGGGCTGCATTTTTAAAGATGAATATTTTCAGGTCAAAGATTCTAATGTGTCTTAAAAGAAAGGTATTTAATCACTGCATTCTGCTAGTGTTGACTCATGGTGCAGAAACCCTAACAATCGCAAGAACAAACGAGAGTAAATTACAAGTTGCGGAAAGACCAATGAAGATAATAATATCAGAAGTTTCTCTCCGTAATAGAATACCAAATGCTACTATACGCAAAAGGTCAGAAGTAGTAGGCTGTTTTGTGTAGAACTTAATGAGGTCGCTGGTTAAATGATCAGAATAATAACAAAAAAATGCAATATTTTGATTGTGAATAAATTAGCAATTAATTTAAATATCACGAAAATACCTGGCTTAACTCATTTATGTTATCTGGAATGGAATCAGGGGTTACGAAAGATTGATTAGGCATATTGCTATTTTGAAAGCCAAAATCGGAACACTTATTATATAATAAATATAATAAAGATATTTATTTTAAAGAGATTATACTAATATTTGTTCGACAAGGCCAAGTCGTGAATGGCAAGATAAATTAACATGGTAGCTTTTAAACTGAAGTGGATCAATATATGCACAGAATGCCGAGAAGAACACAATTGACTGGTGGAGCATAACAGTGCCACACAGATGAATTTCTTTATTAGCAGTATGTTCAACACGATTTTGTCAAGACACTACAATGCAAACGAAGTACAATTTTCTCCACGCACCCTCACAGTTTCTGTAAAGATCAATATTATCAAGACATTTATAGGAAATAAAAAATATATATTTAATAAAGTAATATCTAAGAGTGTAATAAGATATTTTTGCTGGCGTTGATCAAACCAGGATTTCCGTCCAGTTTTCAAGGGTTCTAAACTTCAAATGATTATAACACACTCCCTATTTCCAAATAAATATTATATGGGATCAGCAATATCCTTCTCTAACAAAATATAAATCAACTCATTATATGCCATCATCATTTTTCCTTCAGACTAAATCACTGTATTTTATGTATCTAAGTTTTAATTTTGATAGGCGCTATCATTATCCGTTTCGAAACAATTTTCTTTAATTATAGCTAACGGGGATCATATATCATCCAATTTCCGCCTAGTTTAATTAATTTATGATGCAGGTCCCACAATTTAAAACAAAATAACTTGGGCTGAAACTTAATATAGGGCGGTAGATGTAACGACTTCATTAATTCTATTAAACACTGTAATAAAATATCGCTCGTGGTAAAAAATGGATAAAAAGGATTTATTCACTGGAGTGTATTCAACCATTTATGCTACGTTTTGTTTTGACAACCCGTCTGAAAGATCTCCGTATAATATTTAATATTGGATCCCAGAAATTATATACGAGTGGTATTGTGGCTTCTGTTACAACCAGAGAAACTGATACCCTAACGGATTTCATTTTATATTGATCTTAAATCTTCTACACTCACAGACAGTTTGAATGTAACTTATTTTGATTTTTTAATATTTGTTTTCATTCTAGCATAACATTGTACATCTTTTTTTTTACAAATTCTCATCAACTCGAAGGTTATTAGCGAGAAGCAAATCTTTACAATATTAAAAATATCAGATTTTACAAAATTAATAGCCTTTAAGTAATTTGGCATATTTGTGAAGGAACAATTTGCTCAAAGTGCTTTCTTATATTTCTTTAACATAACCCATTTCTTTAACATAACCCTTATAAATGTACACTGTCCCACAAATGAACAGGAAGAAGACACTAAGGTAGCCTTTTATCAAGGTTTAGAACGAATCTATGACTCAATACCAAGAAACGACATGAAAATGGTGATAGGCGACACAAACGCCAAGATCGGAAAAGAAGAAGAATACACAGGGGTAATAGGGAAACATAGTTTGCATAGAGACACAAATGAGAATGGTCAGTTTCTAATAGATTTTGCAGCTGGAAAGAATATGATTATCAGTTCGACATGCTTCCCACATCGGGACATACATAAGGGCACCTGGATATCACCTGACGGAAATACGATCAATCAAATAGACCATATACTGGCTGAAAAAAGAATGGCGACGAGTATATTGGATGTAAAAAGCAGACGTGGTGCAAGCTGTGACTCAGACCATCTGCTAGTACAGGCACGGTTTAGATGCAAAATCAGTCGACAGGCAAAGGAAAAATATACAAAACAAGAAAAACTAAACTTAGACAACCTAAAAGTCTCTGAGGTACAAGAAAGATTTGAGAGAACAGTGGATGAAAAATTACTAGAAGAAAACAGAGCAGACTCCACAATAGAAAACCAATGGAACACAATAAGCAGTATCATACTCAACACAGCGAAAGAAGTCTTAGGAACAAAGACACAACGGAGAGAAGAAACATGGTTCGATGAAGAATGCAAACAAGCTATACAGGAAAGAAATGAAGCGCATAAGAATTACATACTCAGACGTACTAGAGAGAGAAAAACAGAACATGAGAACAAAAGACGAAGAGCAGATAAACTGTGCAGGCAGAAAAAGAGAAAGTATGAAAACCAACGGATACTAAACATAGAGAGAGAGTTTAAGGAAAACGAAACACGTAGCGCATACCAATTTATCAAACATCTAAGACAAGGATACAAACCGAGGACTAGCCTCTGCAAAAATAAGAAAGGTGGAATCATTAGCGATATGGACGAAATTAAGAGAACCTGGATGACATATTTTAAGGAATTACTAAACAAAGGGACACAACTACCATTACAACAACAGTGGCAGCAGCAGGCACGACAGGAGGTACAACAACAAGAACTGGGGAAAGATGGAGAAGAAAATGAATTAACTAGACCCCCAACGCTAGAGGAGGTCCAAACGGCAATCCACATACAAAAAAGCCATAAAGCACCGGGAATAGATAAAATACCGGCAGAACTACTCAAGCAAGGAGGAAGGAATTTGACACAACAGATGTACCAGCTAATACGAGAGATATGGATAGAAGAAGAAATTCCCCAACAATGGAAGAAAAGTATAATCTGCCCTATTCATAAAAAAGGAGACAAACTGTTGTGTCAGAATTATAGAGGCATCTCTTTACTTTGTTCGGGATACAAAATACTCACAAACATCATTAATCGAAGACTACAACCTCTCACGGAAAAAATCATCGGGGAATATCAAGCAGGGTTTAGGCAAAATAGATCTACCATTGACCAACTATTTACAGTTAAACAAATACTAGCCAAAGCATGGGAATATGACATGGACGTTTACAATCTCTTTGTAGATTTTAAACAAGCCTATGATTCAATAGATAGAACAATTCTACCTAATATACTGAAAGAATTTGGCATACCATCAAAATTAATACGACTAGTGCAAATGACAATGACAGAAACAGAAGCACAGGTATGTATTCAGGGACAGATCACTGATGCGTTTACGATAACGCAAGGACTGAAACAAGGCGACGGACTAGCTCTAACGCTCTTTAATCTTGTTTTGGAATATGTAATTAGACGATTGACGGTGAGCGGAAATAACATACTTACAAACAAGTCTACCCAATTAGCAGCATACGCAGATGACATAAACATAATGAGCACAACAATGAATGCAGCGGAAGAAACCTACGTTGAGTTGAAACAGAGTGCAGAAGCAGTAGGGCTAGCAATAAATACAAATAAAACAAAACTACTCATACAAACCAAATCAAATAGACCGGTGCAACAACACTTTATTGACGATATAAAACATGTAAATAGATTCACATACCTAGGAATGGATCTGGTCGCAAGCAATGAAGAAGAACCGGAAATAAATAGAAGGCTTGTGCTGGCAAATAAAGCCTATTTCGCGATGGGCCACATATTCAAATCGCGAGACGTACACCGGAAAACAAAACTCCGGGTCTATAAAACAATAATCAGGCCCATAGTAAGTTATGGTTGCGAAACATGGGTGGTGACACAGAAATCTGCCAATGCATTAGATGTGTTTGAAAGAAAAATATTACGTAGGATCCTGGGCCCAATAAGTGAAAACAACAACTGGCGAATTAGGTACAATAGAGAAATATACGAGCAATATAGCGAACCAACTCTAGCACAACATACTAAACTGCAGAGATTACGATGGGCAGGACACGTGGTCCGCATGCATGAGAATAGAATCCCCAGAAAATTATTAAATGCAAGAATGCAGGGAAAAAGACCTGTTGGAAGACCTAAAAAGAGATGGGAAGATGAAGTCGATGAGGATGCCAGGAACTGCCTGGGAACGCGTTCATGGAAAAGAACAGCGGTAAATAGAGATGGTTGGAGAAGCCTGTTGAAGGAGGCCAAGGCCCGATTTGGGCTGTAGCGCCATTGGATGGATGGATGGATGGATGCTTTCTTAGATTTGTTGCGATACCGTAATTGCTTCTTGCTACGGATTAAACTGGACAGTGTATAATAAAATGTTTTACCGAGAGCTTGACGTTACGCTGCTCAAATTTCGGTTCGGATTCTTTTATAATTAAAAACTTATGTGTAGCACTGGTATGACCTAATTGAAGACAGAGTATTGTCACTTGATCTCTTCTTTTGATGGGGAAACATCTCCAAGGTTTAATGCTCAGTTTAATATTTCAAAGATTGGGCACTGAAAATTGCCACCGGTTTTTACACTCACTTAGGATCCGTGATTTGGTAACACTTGAAGTATCATTTGTTATCACATATTTCACGATCATAGAGTAAGCTGAGTTTAAGCACACTTATCTGCTTCTTCATTACCTCGAATTCCAATATGTAATGGGATCCAAATTAAGATTACCTGCTTATTAAAATTTTGTATATCTATCAGGTTTTGTTTGATTTTGATGATGATGTTTGATTGGCAACTTATATTTTTTGTACATATTAGAAGATATAAGTGCTGTTTCCACGCCATATGTTGATTTTGAAGCATTTGTATATATTTGAGAGAAATTTGTAGAGTTTGATAATAAATTTTGCAGATTTTGATGTACTGTAATATGGTTAGTAGTATGTTTGTCCAATGAAGTTAAGATAGTTATTTTAGGTACTCCCAATGTCCATGATGCAGCAGGTTCAAAACTAACAGGAAAGCAAGAGATCGATTTTGATTCGGTGGCAGAAAGGTTTATGTAGACGTGGTTTTATTGAAGAAAACAATATATCGAGTTTAATATTGGGATTTATTATAATAATAAGATTATCCAAGTTACTGGAAAACAATAACCGTCAAACAACTTGGGTTATAACAAGAGCTCACTATTCAAAAAAAATTTTTTTTGAAAACGATTTCCGGATTGGAAATCGAAACTTCAAAAACAAATGTAAAACGTAATTTTCATTGCAATCAATTGTGACTTAATCCCCACATAAACGTAATATTTAGGATCGATTATAGATATTAAATCATCGACATTTGAGTTATCCAATTACTTATCAATGTCAATCAAATATTGAAAGCATTCGCTTACCTATAGATAACCAAACATATACACATATATGTTGTAGATTGCCTACCTAACAGGCGAAAAGAAATAAATTTATGTATTTAAGGAATTAATTATTGATACAAAAAATGAACAGTAACGTACCGTTACAACGTCTATGCGAATTTTTGTAACCTATTTTTTTTAACTAACTCGACCAGCTAGAATTATTTGGCAATATTCGTAGTCACAACTATATTTTACAGAATAAGTTGCTCTTAATAAATAAAAACGCAGATCCTCTGCACATGCTGTAGAGGATCTGCGCTCTTTGTTTACTATAATTGGCATTAGTTCTTGCAGTTATACCTAAAATTATTAAAAAAATGCTATTCTGTGTTCAGTTGTAAATATTTATCTTGAAGTTATAAACAATAACACGTAATTATGGTGTCAGTTACTTAGAGCTAAAAATATTCAGAAGCTCGTATATTACAAAAATATTGCATTCTTTTTGTCTTTATCTCTAGCTTACATTTCATTTCCGTACGTTGATTGGCTTTGTTATACAGCTGAATCCTTTTATTTGATAAAAATAGTGTTCTAGATATTGCCAGCGTATTTCAATGAAAGAGTGCCGTTATTTCGCACTCTAGATATCTCAGAAATAATCACTCGTTTTTTATTCGGTATCACACAACAGCATTCTCTTCTCTTCTATATTTTGATGCTTGGATCTACATACGTATACAACGCACTCGAGCGTTTTAACGGCTTCAATGCTGAATTAAAAAGTTTCTTGTTTGTTTTGTATGCTAAAAATATAGGTGCTAAAAATATTCTGTTTTTACACCTTTTTTTATAATTAAACTCTTCTTTCCTAGTTTGTATCGTTATTGTGTAGCAATGATGATTTTATCTGTATCTAGGTTTTTAAATTGGAGTCTGAATGAAATGCTTTAATGAAGTTGCAATTTGTACGATATAAAAAAGCATGTCCTTCACCAAAATAAAATTTATACATCTCTATTTTATATAGGGTATGTAACATAAGATATCGCTATAGCTTTTAGGGTAGCTTTTGCATTAATTATTTTAAATCGGAAGTCGAATACAGTTCCAAGAAGTTATTTTACGTATAAGCAGATGAGGCATTAATAGAAAACTGTAAAAATAAATTGTGCGATTTTTTAGCTCTTTCAAGACTGAATACATTGTGATATATCCAAAACTTTTCAGATAAAAAAATATGATCAATAAATAGTCTTGTAATGGTGCCCAAATTGATCTATTTTTTTAAATATCCTTAATTCCTTTGGTAGGATATGGGATAACTGTGTCCCAGTAATGTTTTATATTGGGATCAAGGTGTCCTATTAGTAATACACTAATAAATTTTAAAGGTAATTTTATTTAAAACAATATAAAATCACATGACGGAAATTAACAGTGTGTAAAAAACACGTCTTACATCGTGGCACATCACAGGCGATACAAATTGTTTTGGTTCTTGCCTCTTTCTTACTGAGAGAACATCTATAGCATTTCCTCCTGGTAGAAATTTGCATTGGCAAGTGTCCCCGACATTTACCGTACTCTTTTGGCGTTTGGAAATTCTTTCGGAGCGACCACTCCAGCATCTCTTCACTTTGTCTTTGGATCTACCATGTTATATAAGCTGCTCTGCCGAAGGACCTAGAAAACTCGATTTGAAATAACATGTTCTGCTTTAAACTTCGTGCATGGTTGTTTCTATATTACGTAACCAGACTGGTCGTCATCTGGACCTGACGTCTCGTCCTCTTCTTCTTCAGAATCTATCCTTTCGAGATTTATTTTAAAATCTTCTTGCGAAGAATATTTTTGTTGATCTGAACCTTCATGAGACTCTCCGTTACTGGGTGAATATTCATCAGAACCTAAGCCAGGAAAAGGTTCCTGTTTTGTCCTAGTCCTAGTTTTGGCAAGTCATTAGCTCTTCAGCGATGTTTTCCAATTCTCTTTGTGTTAAAAAACGTCTGGCCATAAGTCAGGAACTGCACAGAGTAGAACTATTGTCACTATTTGAAGTCAATATAAAAAACTTTATGGAACACTAATGACCCGAGCAAAAAGACTACTAGGACATTCATGTCCCATTACATGTATTGTGCGAAAACAATGACGGAAAAATGGATATTATTAAAAATTTTACTTATTTTCAACAAAAAACGATTTCATGATTGTTTTGTAGTAGTATTTTGCAGGCAAAGACACTAAATATGTATCACAGGAACAAAACCCATAACCACCTTGTACAGGAACACCTATTTCTAGAAAATTTGAGGTTATATAATCGAATTGTTGTTGTTGTTTAGTAATACGGTTATGTTTGATTAAAGTGAATTTAGGGAAAAAGTAGGCACCACTAGAACTTTTTTAAATTACGTAGGATATATAGGTCCCCACAGATCCGAAAGGATTAAAGCATAATGAAAATTATTTATATTTCATTTTTTGTTCATTTAGGTCAACACCGTTAGCGGAAAGTGGGGGAATATCGACCACTTAAGCGCTATTAAAAGTTTCATGTAGTAATATGTAATAAGCTGACCAACACGGGAGATGTCCTTGTTTAATTAAGCCATTATGAGTTTTTTCAACTGGTTTTGCAAACAAAGAAATATACTTTTTTATAAGGTACTTTTTAATATATTTAATTTTAATATTTGAACATTATTTTACAGTGAGCATGCGCCACAAATATACACTGACACTTTTTCAGCGCTATAACTAAAACAATTTTTTAATTTAAGGTGATTACTTGGCAACATCGCACTTAACGAAGTTCTTAACGATAACTTTTCAACGAAATCATATTTTACGTATCAATTTTGCAGAGGCGTACCAAAAAAATTTTTAATTATTTATTTAAACACATAAGTAATTACGTAAAAATTAAATATAAGACCGAAATTTTAACATACGATCTCGTCATTACACATCATTCTCTATTTATAGAATTGCTGTGTGATGTAAACGTTATATTTGTTTTTTTTAACTTAATTTGAAAGTTTCCTTGTGTTTATTTATTTATATAAATATAAAAATATATTATGAAGTTCTTATAAATTAAAATGAAGTAAGCTAAACTATTATCATGTGAATGCGTGTATATAGTAGTGAATTTGTTTATTTCAGTAAATTCTCGAAATATGAAATGAAGATGGCACTAACTACTAAAGAGTTAATAGCTTTGTAAGAAGAAGACTCAGATTGTGAAAATGCTGACTCATTTAATGTGGTTTATTTGCCGCCGAGATTAGATTAGAAGACATTGATGATAATATTATTTGTGAAGAATCGATAAAATCGGATATTGCAGGTATATATGAAATACAGACGATTGGAAATTCAGACGATTTTGATTATGATATTCCTCTGAACCACAGATAAAACGTCCAAAGAAAAAACCAGGCAAAAATAGTAAATCCAAATTTGTCTCAAGTTGTAACAACAGATACTCCTTCATGCTCAGTAGTAATTCAACATCAGTCTGATTGATATTTAGACAATATAAAAGCCAACCATGGAAGTCATATATTGAAGTTTTTTCACTCTTTTTTGACAAAAAAGTAATTGAGAGCATTCTATATTTTACAAATATTTATGCATCGCAGAATAACCGTCACGATTTTGAAATGAATAACAGATTAAAAAAAAATGATTAGCTATGTATATTATCTGCTTCACTCTCTGCTTCAAGTTGATATGCATTGGTCAAATGATGAGGATAAAGAAGTGCCCATTATAAGAGAAAGCATGAGCCGACATAGATTTAGATTTATAATTTATAATAGTGAAGAAACCGCTACATCAGTGTCAAACTTAGTACATGGACGTCAATCTAAATTTGCTTTACCAGATGAAACCAGATTCGACAATATTAGCCACAATACAAAAAGAGACGATAGTGCAAGAATGTAGGATGTGCAAAAGTAATACTATTTATTTATGTAAAAGGTGTAGAATTGTAGAATGCATCTACACCCCGAATGTTTCGAAAATGTTCACCTTAAAATTTAATTTACATTTAAGATACAATATGTTCCTTTATAAAAAATTATACTGTTTTACCGTTTAGTTCAATTTGTAGATTAGTCACCTTTAATTGAAAATTGTCCGACAACAGTCAGTATGGGCCTAAGTTGCACAAGAACGGCACCGCCACCAAATGTCATTATCATTTTCAAATTGTTCACAAATGGTACAGATTTTATCACATTATTTTCTCTTTTCAACCGGAGTTTTTTCTTTATTTGTAACTTTTCTTGTTACACATTTTGTAATTTTTCAGTATTTTTTTTCTTTTTTTTTTTGCTTTTTAATTTCGAGCTCAGCTTTTAATGGAGTAAATGTTAATATTTAATGCGAATGTTATTATGTGAATATAAGTTATGTGTAAAAGGTTTTTCCTCTCAGTGGCATTCACCGTAAGAAGGTACAATGCCCATTAATATGATCAAGATTCTAATTTCCGGAGTTCAAATTTTTAAAAGGAAAACAAATATTTACGCGCTAACGAGAAAATAGTAGCAATAATATAATCAGTTTAAGAAACTCGCATTTCAAAGGATGTTTATAGCAAAGAGATTAGAACATATTTTTAAAAATTCTACAAGTTAAAGTGTAACTTATTTACGAAATTAAACTTTCTTGAATCCATAAACATTGCATCAAAGAAAAGTTCCATTTGAAGTCGTTTATCTTTCTTGTGTGGCTCCGAGATCAATTTACTTTCACGAGTAATTATATTTTATTTTAAAAACAGGTTCGTATTTTTATGTTTTTTTATCGAACCGCTTTCGAAACATCTATGTGTTGGTATATAAACTTGAATAATGTATTAATTGTTTTATTCGCACTTGATTTTGACTTTTATGTCTCTTGATAGAGTTCATGTCCCTTCTATTAGTAGAAGAGCTAGTGCACCCTTCGAGTAACGGTATGTCTCTAAGGCCAGAATTTTTTATAGTGACGAGTCATAATATGCTAAGTACGGTAAGCATATAAACATACCGTATATGTATTTAGCACTAGGACTTTTCTATTAGTGCTTTTCGGCATGCGGCCATGTTTCAACCCATAGACGCCTAGGTGCCAAACACGTACATGGAATGTTATTTTGGTGCAAAATTCATATGCGGAATAAAAAGGCGACTTTTTATTAAAATCAGTTAAAAGGAGACCGATTTTAAAATATTGGTAATGTATGAATAAAGAAAACTAAAACAATGCAATAAGAAATAAAACAAAATATATTTAAATAAATTATAAAAAATTTTAAATATTAAAAATGTAATATTTATGCGAATGTCCTTCGCCATGTTTAGTTGCATTTGTTTGATTTGCTATGATGTTGGATAAGAGAGTGTGAAGCCTTTTTAACCTTTTTTTAGAAAGTTTATCTTTAGGTGGTCGTCCAAATGGTAATTCTTTTGATCCTCTAGTAACTTCCAACTTTCTTCGGCTGATTGATGTTAGTTGCATTTTTATAGTGGTCTTGTGTCCAAATTTTCTTGCCGAGGAACTTCCTGCCTTGTTTAAAAAACTTCCCCAAGCCGTTTTTGTTTTAATATGGAACAATCTCTCATGCAATAATTTTAACGTTAATAAATCAGTTCCAAATGTAACAATTTTATCTTGTAGCATTGAATAAAATCTGCAAAAGAAAATTCTTGTTGTTTAGCTGTTTCATGTTTGTTTGAAATAATATATTATCTAGCAATATTTTCATCCATGTTATCAATGCTGTTATTAGTATAATGTTTCGTAATACTTTTACTGGATCCTGCAAGCCCGCTATAAAATGAGAAAGGTTGAACTTTTTCGCCAAAAGCTAGTTTATCTACATCGTATCGATCCTCAGGATTAGTAGCTTTAACGTTGCAAAAAGATTACAGTAGAACCTCGATAAGTCAAACCTCAATAACTTAAAAACCTCTATAACTTTAAAAAATTATATGCTCCCTTCCCATCGGAGCCCAAAACCTCTAGTTAACACCTCTACAAAAACTTAAAATACACAACCTCGATAACTTAAATAAATAATATCAGTATTGGCCCTCAGTAACTTAAAGAAATGTTTCCACAACCTCTATAACATAAAATTGTTTACCAATGAGTCATTTTGAAAGAACGTGCTTTCGGTCATATTTATTGCTTGCACGTGTTCACATATAAACTACATAATGTTTTATTGTTTTCTTCTTGGAATCTCTCAAAAGCTGTATTTGCGGCGGTTAGGATTAGGACAACAGCTGAACAGCTTACTGTATCATAAATTTTTGATCACTGTCCTAGAGACATCGCTTTACGCACTGTGTGATAACTTGCTTAAAATGAGTTCAAAAAGAAAATTAACAACGCATGCTGATAAATTAAAAGCTATAAAAGCAGTGAAAAATGGATTCACAAGAAAAGAAGTTGCGGCTCAGTTTGGAATACACGAGAGTACATTATCAATCATCATGAAAAAAGAAGCTGAACTATTGAAAAAACAAGAATCAGGAGAAAATCTTCAATGTAAGAAACGAAAAATTGCCGAATTCCCTAATTTGGAACAGTGTTAGTTTACGTGGTTAAAATGGTGTTGAAACAAAACCATCAGTGTCAGCAGACCCATACTGGAAGAAAAAGCTGTAGAGTTCGCTAATTCAACTAAAAATCGATAATTTTAAAGCCAGCAATGGCTGGTTAGAGAATTTCAAGAAACGACATAATTTAGCCTTCAAAAAAATGGCGGCGAAAGTGCGAGCGTAAGCAAATTAGTCTGCCAAGAATGGAAATCTGAATTGCATAATTTAGTGAATAATTATGATCCCAATGATGTTTTTAATGCTGACGAAACTGGTCTGTTTTTCAAAGGTCTTCCCGAAAAAACAATCACATTCAAAAATGAAAAATGTCGTGGAGGAAAACACAGCAAGGAACGACTTACGATTCTGCTTTGTGCAAATTCTACGGGCACAGAAAAACTGAAACCTTTAATTATAGGTAAGTCAAAAAAACCTCGGTGTTTTGCAGGTTTAACATTACTGCCCATGGATTAGGAAGCCAATAAAAAAGCATGGATGACAGCAGAACTTTTTAAAAAATGGCTGATTAATATAGATAAGTAACTTAGGTAACTTCAAATAGAAAAATTATTCTGTTTGTCGACAACTGCACAGCACACGGGGGCATCACCATTAAAGAGAATCAAAGTACAATTTCTTCCACCAAACACATCACAACTTCAACCTTTAGATCAGGGTATAATTAAAAATTTTAAAACATTATACAGAAAAGAAGTTATTAGAAGAATGATAGCTGATATGGAGCAAAATACTATTTCTTCTATCAATGTCCTCCACAAGCAATGAGGATGGTGGACAAAGTATGGCGAAACGTAACACTCCTCACAGTGAAAACTGCTTTAGAACCTGTGGTTTTTTTTTTCAGAACCTCAAGAAATCATTGAACCTCAAGTAATCATTGAAGAGCAAGATAATAATGTACCTGAAGAATGGAATAACCACATTAACAGAGGAAGAAATATTGGAATCAGTTAACAACTGTACTGAAAGTGATAAAGACGATGAATTTAACGACGATCCACAAACTGCATCTATGAGCATATCAATCAACGAAGCAAAGAGTGCTATAACGACTGTACGATCATTTATAGAGCAGTGTAGCAACATAAAAGATAACTTATTCTCTTCTCTATTTGTCATTGAAAATCAAATCGATTTAGAATCTATGAATTGTTTAAAACAAAAGAAAATCACTGACTTTTTTAGTAGACTATACCTTTAATTATTGCTTTAACTTTTTGTAACGTGTCTAGTAAATTAATGTAGTACATGTAGTAATGTACAATGTAGTGTATAATAAATGCCTATATTTTATTGAAATTTTGACCTATATTAATCCATCACAACATAGACCCTTGATAACTTAAAACCTCTATAACTTAAAATATTTGGTTTTTCCCTTCGACTTTAACTTATCGAGGTTCTACTATATTAAAAAAGTGTGCAATCGCATCTTGATACTTGCAAAAAGCACCCAATTATTTTGTTCACTAGGAACGGTGTATAAATTTTTAGATAATTTAATTATATCTTCTTGTTGTAAATATTTAAGTTTTTTTAATTGCCTTTTAAAGAATAATTTTGGAGCTGCATCTCCAAGTCGTCTTCTATAATATTCTTCTAAGGCAGTGCAACTTAAGTCTATTAAAGCTTTACAAACTTTGTTTTTTTTTCACATATTGAAATTGTTAGTTTGGTGGTCTTGTGTTGATGCGACCCTATAACCGAGGCAAAAATCTTCCTTTCTTTTCCAATATTCAGTAATATATTTCTTCCACTGCGGAAATCGTTGGTTTTCAAAAATAATCCTAAATGACTCTGTAGCATTCTCTATAGTCGATGCTAATAATATAGCTTGAAATGTCTTGAACAAAAGTTGTCGTTCGTCTTGGGGTACCTATTCCATTCCTTTTTTTCACACAGCCAGCGTCAAATTGATTGGCATTTATGAAAATGGCATAAAGGTGTTTGTGATGCCGGCCAAACACGTTTTCGTTCCGCGTCATTATCATCTGTAATAAATATTTTAGAAAAACCCATTCCACCGAAGGCATTTTGTATCGACCTTTTCTGCAGTTGGGATGCTGCAGCATAATCTTCAATTGGTTGATCTTTTTTAATAACTGCCAAAGCCACTGCTCCTATTCCACAAGGGGTTGACATAAACGAAACCGAATGGTTTAATGCATCGCAAGGAGATGTGGTATCTATAAAAACAGCATATTTTGCAAATAGAAGATTGTGAGCCCGTTGCATACAAGGTGTTAAAACAATGACGGCAAACGGGTTTTCATTATATTTTACTAAAGTTCCTTCTGCTTCTAAAACTTCAATTTTTTGTTTCATTTTCTAAAAATAAAGGAAAAGGTCAGTAATTTTAGAGACTTTTATCGAGACTCTCTTTACCTCAAAAACTCCAGTTTCATCGCGAGGTCCCAAATTTTCAGTTCTCCATATATTATGCCATTGCTGCACTGTACGATATTTTGGATTAATTTCTGAATTTGCTACAAGTTTATTCTCAAAGCCAATTTCAAATTCCAATTTGGACTCATGATAAACTAGACCCTTTATTCCCCATTCCATTATCAAAATAAGAAAAATATTTTTACTTTGTATCAGCGGATGGACAAAGGCTTTCAGCTGATTGCAAATGATAATTATGCTTGCCAATTATACTTATAATACCTGGCAAACCGTCCTTAAATAAATATGTTCTGATTGTTTCCCATTATGTATGGAATATAGTATATATCTCGGTAAATAATGACTGTATACAAAAAAAGATTTAATAAAAATGTTGTTTAACACTTGTTTTTATTACAAAAAACAAATGAGTAACAAAAAATAATTGAATGTTATTAAACAGCAATGTACCCTTTCATAAGGTACTAAACATGGCAAAGGATCATTTGAATTTCGCATAAGTATTACATTTTAAACATTTAAAAATTTTTATCATTTATTCAAATATATTTTATTTTATTTCCTATTGCATTGTTTTAGTTTTCTTTAATGATACATTACAAATATTTTAAAATCGATCTCCTTTTAACTGCTTATAATAAAAAGTCTCTAAAAGTATCTAAAGGTGGGTACACAAATGCGAGCCGAACGGTTCGCGAACTGCTCGTGAGCTGTTCGCGAACAGTTCGTTGAAAATATGTTTATGTTCGACTATCCAATACCCTAAGTATCTAATAACAAACCGAGAATTAATTTACATCGTTATTCTAAATATTTCGGTATTTTGTTTACATTATCTGTTATTAATTTCTCTCGTTACTTTTGAATAAGCCGCACTCGTTCAGCAATTTTGTTTAACCGAATGATCTCATCGCACACTTAGCAGAAACAATTTATAGCGCACTTATAACGAACGAACAGCTCGCAAGCGGTTCGTCCCGTCGTTCAAATAGACGAATATAGCGTTCACAAACGGTTCGCGAACAGTTCTGCTCGCATATGTGTACGCGCCTTTACATTCCGCATATAAATTTCGTACCAAAGTAACATTCCATATACGTGTTTAGCACCTGGCCACCTATTGGTTGAAACATGGTCGTATGTCGCAAAGGACCAATAGAAAATCCTAGGTGCTAAATACATATGCGGAATGTTTAGATGTTTATGGTAACCATCACCTGGCACGCATCAGCCCTGCACGTCATCAACCCCTATATTTTTAAAAGTGTAGATAAAAACTTGTTGCTGTAAGCACGGTATATTGCTAAAGAATTTATGATTCATTTAGGAATAAACTGTGCTGTAAGCTTGAAATTTTTAAACGATTTCGTTCATTCATTGTGCGTTTATTGTGCCTTTTTGCAATCATGTGTTATAAATTCTGAAATCAGCACAAAGAGGAGAATCCAAATATTAAAATAAAAAAGTGCACGTAATTAAAAAAAAATAAGCGATGATACGAGGGGTCAGAGGGTGCCTTTTCAATCAAGCTTAAATATGACATAATGCCTCCCCGTTCAAATATTGATTGACGTGTTTTTGTGCTTTTCTAAAAAGTGAGAAAGTCAAAAGTTATTTAAGCATTTAAGTTATTTAATCTGAAAAGCACTCTATTATATTCTCTGCTACTAGTTCTCTTCAACGAACCCCAGTACGTAGAAGACTTAAAAGATTATGGTCAGAAAAAATGAACTAGTGCTGGATATGACATAATACCAGCCATCCTTAAAAAATTAAGATTATTATTTTAAGCTCCCCACATTTATTTGTGCTCTAACAATCTAACAATATTTCAACATTGGAAAAGTTTGAAGAAACCGCTAGGATTTTAATTAAAACCTCTATTTTCAGTTTGTATTAAGTTTACACTAACACTTTTACAAATTAATTTTCCCGACCACAAATCCGCCACCCGACCTTTTCGGCGAATTAATCTAGCAATTCTGATTTGTGGTTTGTTGTTTTAGGTTTTAGAGCTATCGATTTTGGAAACAGTGAATAGCACTATTAGTAAAGTTTGTTAGATTTAATTTAACGAGATCTATTTGAAAATTTGCATTGGTCAGATTTGCGATAATATATAATTATAGATAAAACTAAGATATTATTACAATAAATGATTTTAAATTTATCTTCTATGTAGTCAGTTTCTAACTATATTATAGCTTTTATTTCCATTAATAATAACAAGTCAGTAAAGACTATACTTACTCATAAATATTTTAACAAACCAAACATGAAATATAAATAGCTAATTGAAAAAGTTGTGTCTCGTAATGTGTTTTATTTGATAAAAGTATTTGAATTATAAATATTTCGAAAATTGTTTAGTATTAGAAAAATATCAAAAGTATTAAAAAAATCTTTCGGTAATATCTTGTTAAAGCATATTTACATCAATCTTGTTAATTGTTTACCAAACGTGCATTAATATCTTCTATGTCGCTCTCACTTCATTGTAAAAAAAGTAAGTTCGTATAACCTTCTGCCTAAGTAAGAGGGATTTCAGGATCACGCAAGCTCCTCTAACATGACTTAACGGTCATTTACGTTGTAACAGAACTCGCCGCTGACTTGCCACTGCTCTGTACGCATGCACTCCCAATATTACCTACCACCATCAGTCGATGCGCGCTGGAAATGGAACACCGACAACGGTATAAAACGACGTCCGCCGCAAGATAGAACCGAGTTCCGTCAGAGTACTGATCTGTTAGGAACTCCACCGGGCCTTTGAGTATTAACCGAAGGAAAATCATTCTGGCAGTTCTACCAGAGTATTGATCTGATAAGAAATTCGGTAGAGTTGTATTTTGTGGTAGTTGTAGTGCTCCTTGTCGAGTAAGTGTTTTGTCTAATGAAGAAGGTGCGAAAGGAGGAGGAGGAGGAGTAGAGATCACTAGTGACAGGGATATAAGAACAGAGACCACAAGGCAAGCATCAAAAGCGGCAAGAGTAAGTGGTCGCCTCCGAGAAACCATACGGAGAAACAAATATCTGACCACGGAAAGCAAAATGAAAGTATACAAGACAACAGTAAGACCAATCCTAACGTATGCAGCGGAGACAAGGACCGATACAAGAAAGACGAAACAACAAATCAACAATATCGAAATGAAAGTATTAAGATCAATAGCGGACATATCATTAAAAGACAGACAAACCAACAGAAGTATACGCGAACAATGCAAAATTCAAAATATTAACAGGTGGATAAAAACAAGAAAAAAAAAAAAACTGGAGCGAACATGTAAACCGAATGGGACCAGATAGATTAGCGAACATCTGTAAAAACAACAAGCCGTATAGCAAAATTGGCTAGCCGTTGGAAGGCCGCCAAAAAGGTGGAAAGATAATGTACAGTCAACAACGACTGAAACAGAATAAGAGGCAGACAAACAGGAGTAATCCTAGTCGCACGAAGAAAAAGAACCTGTTCTTGTCATATTCTCCGATGTTAATAACCAAAAAATTATAATTGGCGTCTACAAGAGCCAACAAAACAATTGAAAATTATTTCTTGTAATTATAATAAAGCGATCCTGTATTTGGAGGTGTTTGTAAACTGTTGCATATAACGTTGCATGATTTATGTACAATATCCTGCACTGTAAGATGTCCTAAGCGGAAGAAAAGAGATCGTCAAGAAAGAGTAGAAAAAGTAAAACGTTTCAAAAATTCATTATTTTTGCAAAATCACGTTTTAAAATTAGAAAAAAATAATAGTTTATAAATTTATTTATTTCGTACGTACCTTAAACAAACTGCAAGACGATGCCTCGATGAAATAGCTCTTCTCCAGTGTATGTCTTCTTTTCTCAATTTTTTTAAAATATTTGAAAACAATACGTTAAAGCAGTTTTTCGACATGCTAAAATATTGATGAAATTTTACATCATCATGAAGCATTCTTTATACAGTGTCACATATTCTCCTTCAGTATCCCTTTTCTTTCCATGCGTCATGGATCCATTTCCGTCTTTTTGCTTGGTTTGCTTCCGCCTCTTCTTTATCCTCGTCCAAACGTATAGCAATTATTGCTAATTCTTTTATTTTCCTAAAGATTTTCCATCTTTTCAACAGATTGTTCGCCTAAGACTGATGCATTCCGGGTGTGTGCGAATAGACGAACAAATAATTCTGTGACGAGACGGTACAGGGTTCGGCGCTGGAACTGTGACGGGACTGATGTGTTTGAATCGACCTTTATTCAGAGCGAGTGTCATTACATTATATTATTACAATGTGCACAAAAAGTAACGTACCTTGGTAATATTTTAATTCCTTATATTCTTATTTACCTTTCTATATTACATAATTGTTCCACCTTATTGCAAATTGTTTCTGGCCCTTTTGTTTCTGTTATATTAATATCCAATGCTATTATAGAGAGTAAGGCTGATAACGCATATCCTTGTCTAACAACTTTTTTAATTTTTATACCTTCTTTTCCAGCTCGATTTGTATCATTTCTGCTCATCGTCACGTCTTATTATTTTTGAAAGCTTTTTTGGCGTTCCTATTTGGTCTAGTATTTTCGTAATAATTGACTTTTTCGCACTATCGAAGTCCTGTTTATAATCTACGAAGAACATGTGTGTGTCTATATCATAATATTATCATTTCTTATTTATTTGTTTCAACATGTGAATAGTGTCAGTCATAGATTTCCCTTTTTTGTATCAGCCCATCATCAGTAAAAACATGTTAAAAAGTATTTGAATAGCCTAATAATCCTCAGAGTATAAATACGTTAAAAATATTAAATTTTAAAAATTATGTCACACGCAGTTGATGTTATAGTATTTCACTTTCTTCTTCTTTTTCTTCTTTTTATATAGACATGACTCTGTCTGTTTTTTAATGTGCTTCCACTAAGTTGTCGTTCCATCGTTTTCGTGGTCTTCCTACTAATCGTCTTCCTATTGGGGAACCGTTTCTTGCCGTTTTTACTACTCTATTTGTTGTCATTCGGCTTATATGATCTACGTCGTATACCTGTACTTCTAGATCTGTCCCATAGTGTCTTACTATCATTTTTTCTAAGTGTTTTCATCTCTGCTGTTTCTAACATCCTTTTTGTCCTCTCTGAGTCAGGTCTTGTTTCTGCCGCGTATGCCATTATTGGTCTGATGACTGTTTTGTAAATTCTGCCTTTCGATATTTTTATTTCTCCATATTGTTTCATTTAGGCAGCCTGCAGCTTAGTTTGCTCTATTCACTTGATCTTCCACTTCGGTTTCGAGCTTTCCGTAGCTATATAGATAATGTGATGCTTATAGATAATGTGATGCCTAGATATTTAAACTCCGTCGCGTGTTCTATTATCTGACCTTCCAGCTCCAATTTACATCTTAGAAAATTTACTGTTGTAACCATGCATTTTTTTTGGGTAATTAACATATTAAATTTTCTGGCGGTTATATTAAATTGGTCTCAGGGAATCTCCCTGTCTTATCCCATTGCCAGCTTCAATAGGGTCGGTTAGTTTTTCTTCTACTGTTACTTTTATTCTGTAGTTTTGGTAGATGTTTTCAATCGTTTTGATTTTTCCTAGCGGTATCTCTCTTGCATACAGTAAGTGGATAGCGTCTTTTCGTTTGTCGTCACCTCTGGTGTTGGTGGTTCATTATCCTCAACTTTAGCAAATAGGGATTGAAAGTACTCTACTTGTGTTTCCTTCTGAATGTGTTTCGTCTTTATTATTTTATTCATCTATTTTCTTTGTCCTCTGATCATTCTACATATTCCTTTTTGTGTTCCGTAGAAATCGTGTTTCATCTGTTTTGAGAGACTGCCAGTTTTTCCTTTTTATTTGTCTAACTAAAGTTTTCGTTTCATTTCTGATTCGTTTATAGTGGTTGTATGCTTGTTGTGTTCTGTATTGTAAAAGGCTATTTTCTTTTCTTCACATTTTGTCTTCGTTACTTTCCTCTCTCCAAGTGATTCTGTTGCTGTTTTAATTATGTTATTTTTGAGTTTTTTCCAGCTTTCATCGATGTTATCGTTTTCTAATATTTCATTCCCAGTGATCTTCTCTGATATTCTTTTCTTGTATTCCGTGTATTTCACTTTAGGGGAACATATACATCTTTGCTCGAAAAAATGACCCAGTCCTACGATTGATACCAGCCAACTCTTGAGTTGGTTAAACGACTTCAATTGGTAACCGTATAAAAAATATAAAGACAAATTCATAATTATTAACGATTATTTGTTTGATGCATGCTATTGGTCGTATAATGGTTTTATAAACTTTGAACTTTACTTCTATGGATGTGTTTGGATTCAAGCACCTACGATAAAGTGAAGCATACTTTGTTAGCTAGCATAATCCTTCTCCGCATTTCCTTCTCCTCGCTGCCGTCCTTGGCTATCTGAATGCCCAACTATGTGAATTGATTTAGGACTTCAAGGTTTGCATCAGTTATTGTCAAATGTCAAATTTCTTGTTGATACTAGTGTCCTTAAGTCCTTGATATCTCATAGGTTCGGCATAATAAGTTTGTGACGGGTAGCTCTTTTAGACAGCATACTCAGTAAAACACAGGTTTAAATTAAAAAAAAAATATATATTCGAAATAAGTAAATAATAAAATAACATTAGATCCCAGGTAATATATACAATAAAAATTAAAACGTTAATCCTGGCAACGAAGGCATCGATGGCGATATGACCCACTATTTAATATCTGCAAAAAATAAAATACAATTAATGACATAAAATAAAAAAAGCAATTACGGCGCGTTAACACGCAGACGGTAGGGAACGGGTCGAAGGAATGGAGATGGAACGGGCCAATCAACACAGCCCGGCGAGGAACAGACGGTGTCAATCAGTACTTGGACATAGGAAAGAATAGGGATGTCTCAGATCAATACTTCAAGACTGGGTACGTAACTGCCAGTAGATCAATACTCTGACAGAAGTGGTTGGCCTTCAGTCAATACTCTAAGGCCAGTGGAGTTGTTGTCAGAACTCTCCTTTCGTTTGCGGCGGCTGTTCTTTCATATGGTCTCCTCTAGCGCACATCGATAGAGGAGGAACTTGTGGTGGGGATGCGTGTGTACGAAGCTCTGACGGTGCCGAGGTAATGCATATCGTTACAAGTTTACATTGTATGCTTGCAACATAATCTGTCTGATCGATATCTACCATATTCACGAAGATCTGGTAAATATCATATCGTATTCACAGGTTTTAGCTAATATTTCCTTTACGTTAAATAACTGGTCAATGGTACACTACACTGATGCCTCTATAGGTTTTACAACTGAGCTCACTTGGGTAAGCATATCATTGCTATTGTCCAGTCTTCTGGAATTTTCTCTTTATGACACACGTCCGTTATCAGTTTATAAAGTCTATCAGAGTGTACGACAATTTTGAAAATTGCGGCTGGCATTATAAAGTCTATCAGAGTGTACAACAATTTTGAAAATTTTCTGCTGGCATTTTATCAATACCTGGGGTATTCTTCAGTGTAATTTGATATTTACTTCCAGTTAATTAACATACATTTACTAAATTTGTACTTTTGCGTTAATGACACCAACTACCAAAGTATTCTAACAAAAAATATTGTGTATTTTTTTCAAAGTTACTTTCGGAGTTGCGTTTTTCTAAGGGAGAAGAATTAAGGTAAAAGTCACTCTTTTTAATAGAAAAGTGTAGGGAGTCATTAGTCTTGAAAATTTCGATTATATTTTAACTCGAACAGTCATCTCAGTAATCGAGCCATTAAAATGTCAACCGTCATTATTAAATTTGGCTCTACTGAAAAATAAAATAAGCTTTTAACGGATTATAAAAGCGTTATTTAAAGCAGGAAGCGGATCTGAACTTTTCTTTTCATAAAAATTATGTAATTATCTACGGATATATAATAGCATTGTTCCCAACACTTTGCAGAAAGTAAAAGTTTTTTGATCTAATCAAAATGAAGAAGCGTCACGAAGAAAATACGAATAATTTAAATTAAAAAAGTGATATATTTTATTTTGTTTACGTGAAATCATTAACCCTTTATCGGGCAAACCCGTATATCTTAAATTACAAATTTGAAAATTTGACTGGGGTGTTAAAAGGGACAAAATAACGTAGAAACATTTGATTTATAACAAATATATTGATAATGTAACCATATGGTCACATTGACCATTCATGGTTATGTTTTAAGACATAACTTACTTATGGAATGACACAAAATAATTTTTTTTATCTGTGATACAAAGTCTAGGATTACATTTTTCACACTGAAATCGACTTGTACACTTTTGACAGCACTTACACCTCTCTTTCGTTGTGTGGACAGGCCAATGGCCAACACAATCTTTTCTTGTCGTATCATCTGATCTAGCAATAACTGGATATTTAATTTTTTCTATTGAAACCATATTCAAAGAGCCATGTCTACCACGTCGACATTCTTTACCGGCATTAGCTAATGAGGATGCAAGCTCTTTTCGAAAAACTTTTAAAGGTTTTTTTTTATATTTAAACCTCACAATTATTTCGATAGATAAGCCAAGCATTTACGACGCTTATATCCAGAAGATAGGCAAATATTGAATAATACCATCGCTTAGCTTTACACGGCGTTTTATAAAGACCCATTAGCGCATTGGCTTTATCTACCCCACCCATGTGCTTGTTGTAGTTTGTTATTACAGATGGACATACAATATCGATTTTCATTTTAGCAGTTTTGCGGTACCTTTTTACAGAACTCGTTGGCTCGACTCCATAGGTTGTGCCACCAAGTAACACTCATTTATTGTATCGTTGGCTCGACTCCATAGGCTGTGCCATCAAGTAACACTCATTTATTGTATCGTTGGCTCGACTCCATAGGCTGTGCCACCAAGTAACACTCATTTATTGTCAACCCATTTGATAACGATGACACCATTCTCTTTGTCAGCCTTATAGTCATACGTACCCCTTCCTTGCCTTTTCAAAATCTTGTCCCTGTCAATTGGGCAACCTCCAATTCTATCAGCTCGTAAAGTGCTTAAGCTCAAGATTTTCATTGAATTTTTCAAATAAGAAAAAAGAGCAAGGCTAGAAAAATAGTTATCAAAATATACTATGCTGTTGTAAGGCTCATGGAGAGAGTTGCATAGGGAAATAACGACACTGGCTCCAACACCCAATGAATCCTCTTTTTGTGTTAGTTCATTGCGAGTTCCTTTTAGTTCGGGAAAAGTAGTTGAACCTTAGTAAGGTATAAAATCTAGTATATATCCAGAGACTCCAGAAATTACGAAAAATTTATAACCCCATTAGTGGCGTTTGTTTTTTATGTATTGCCGTAATTTACCTGCACGTGTTCCTTTATACGCCACTATCGTCTCATCAATAGAGTAGTCATTTTTAAGATGAAATTTCCGACAATTCTGACGAATGTCCTCAATAAGAGATCGTATCTTGACAAATCTGTCTTTGGTAGCCGGTGTAACAAGGCTGTTGGCATTGAAATGGATATAACGTCTCAGTAATTTGAATCGTTTTACCGGCAGCTGCCCAATAGTCTTCATATGCCGGTAGTTTTATTATTCCAATTAGACGAGGAATAGGATAAAGTCTGTCATTTCTTTATGATTAGTGTTAATGCTGGCTCTCCTCTCTTGAGTACTGTAAAGATTTGTTTGCTCTACTAGTTTATGAAAAACATCAAATGAAAAAAAAATCGTGAAATATTCGAGTGGGGATAATATTTCTTCATTAGCATTTGCAATAAAACCTTCTCTATTTTCTACAGCTTTTATATCTTCTTTCAATCAATTATATGTAGGTTTGGACTTTTTCTTTTTTTGCATGGCGATTCGCCCGAGCTGCCTGGGGTAGGTTCCACATCAGCAATGTTATATTCTTGAATGTGTTGATCGTGTTCTAATATGCTACGATCAGAATCACTGTCATCTGTAAAAGATATTTTATCAGATTGTATTCGACAACGATATAAAACCATATTTTACCTGACAACTGAAGTGATACCGTTTTCTGTATAGATTTGCCTTACCTAAAACAACACTTTCTGCAATCTGTGTTTACCATTACCTCAAACTTCACCTGTGACCGAAAAAACAAATTGATGAAACGAGTAGTTATTTCGATTTTGATGAAACGAGATCAACTCTGTGTTTCACTACTGTTACCCCTCTTCGACACACAATGTAACCACTCGGTAACATCGTTCATTCGTATGTAAAAGGCAAGGAACTTGCTGCAGTGTACTTTGAAATCAGTGCAACTATATGGTTACAATTCCCGATAAAGGGTTAATGATACACAAAATTATTGAATGTATTATATAAACTTACGTATAGAAGTACAAGGTTTTTCTTTGGGATAGTTATACGTTAAAAAAAGGGACACTAAGGCGATCTCAAAAATAACATACTTCTTACTTCATCAATAACATAGATACTAGGTGTTTTTCTATTTTACCAACTTCTTATTTGGTTCATAACTTTTTAACCACACTGTTAATCCAGGTCCGAATTAAAAAAATATTGGAAAAATATTTCGACCCAAAAATACTCTGTACATTAGATTTTTTTTAAAACGAATTCTGCGTTTGAAAAGAGGATAAAAAACTAAATTTAGTGGTATACTTTAATTTTCTGTTAATGTTTTTTTTTGGTGAAATTTTGAATTTGAATTCTGAAATTATGTGAATTACGGGAGCTCCAAGAAAAAAGAAGGGTTAAGTAGTAGACTAGCGAGAAGCTTTATATTAACAAAATTGCTGTTTTTACTATTCTCTTTACAAGTTCATAACATTTTCAATCAAATTCCTATTCAGCAACAGTTTTTGTTGGTGTATCTTTTTTAAAGTTTTGACATGCTTTATCGCATTCGTCAGTAAGATCTATTTTAATTGAATCTGAAATTATAAAAAGACACTGGATATTGGTTAAATATTAAATATGACTTAGCCCAAGAAAAAGATTTGATATATAAATGAATTTTCAATCCAAGCATGCCTTTTTATATAGGAAGGACTAATTTCTACTACTATTTATTGTTTTGCTGACTATTTCTTTTACTTCACTACATTTCAGTTTTCTTATGTCATGTTTTTTACAAATTTTCTACGTGTTTTTTTAACTTGGTTCTATACACGCCGACTAAAGGTTTTAACACTGTTGAAATGGTTGAAACTATTTCAATATCTTTTTTTAACAAGTGTATAGTCTATTGATTTCTTATAATAACGTCTTCTCCTTTCTCTCTAGGTGATTTCCACGTATACGGGCGTCTAGGTGGTAGTTTGTAAAATGTATTTAGCACGATTAAGTCATGTTCAACTGCAAAGATACTCAAATACTTTTGTTAAGTGGGATATTGAATTACTTGGTATGAATTGTATGAGAGTCATATATATATATATATATATATATATATATATATATATATATATATATATATATATATAAAGTAGTTAGGTATTATTGACTGACACGTTATGTAAAATAAAGTTTTATTTTGAGGTTGCAGTCATTAATAGGGCAGGAAAGTAAAACTCTTTGTTCTTTAATCAAGCTTTCGCAAAATTTATTTGCTTCTTCAGGATATGCTAAAATATGGTATCAGTAAATACAACGAAATTAGAACTAAATAGCATTGTATAAAACTAGTATAAAAACTTACAACATGAGGTTAATCCATTAAATTTTCAAATTTACAAAACATTAAAACTTAACTTATTTTAAAAATTATACAGTTATGTAAGTACAATATTCCAATTTAATTTAATTTTGTAAAAATTCATTATGACATTGATTATGTTGATGTTTGATTTATGTCAGAAAGACACTCGTTTCTGTTTATTATATTTTTTTTTGTTGATATACTTATAAGTTTCTATAGAATTAAGTACATGGTAAATAAAATGAAAAATTTAATATGGGCGGTAAAAGAAATGCACAAGAGTACTATAAAAATTTGGCGTATGTCAATAAACGTGAAAGAACACAGAGTTCAAATGGTTTCCAACAATGGATTCTTCTTGAAATTTTGGTAATGCCGACATCCGACCTCTTAAAGCTACCAAGATGATTTAATGTTCACATACTAGACACTTTAAGAAGTTCAAGAACATAAATTCTGTAAAATACAAGGGGGTCCCCTTTTTTTACCATTTGCTCGAGAAGAATATGTCGTAACGTGAAGAAAAATGTTAAAAAAAATAAATAAATAAATAAATAGGGAAAAAGGTGAACACTATTTACCTGTTTTCGATGTTATAAATCAAAATCTTGTATAAGTAATTTGTTCTCTTGTTTCTTATTATAAATTGCCGTAAACAGGTTAAAAAACTGCCAATCTGTATTAAGCTGATAATCTGTTAGCTTACGTTTATTACATTTAACTAAACGTATACAACAGTGCCTTGAAGCAACTTTGGTATATAATACACAAAAACGAAGTATAACAACAGACCACTTTTAGCTTTAACGTTAGTTGGAGTAATGGATAATGGAGATTATTAGGAAACTTTGGGAAATTCATATTAAATCTCATATTTCAGTTAGTAACTGCAGTTTTAAATTTTAGTAACTAAGACGCTAGCTTTAAACAAGCCACACGCGATGCAGTTTGTTACCTTTCTAGAACATAAACATTACAGAAATATGTAAATCATTGTATAATTCAAATAGATTTAAAAAATAATGAAAATTCAAATACTGATATAAAAAACTCGAAAATTGAAGTAAAACACTTCTGTTAAAATTCTTCTTCTTCTTCTTCTTCTTCTTTTTTTATGTAGACATAACTCTGTCTGTTTTTTAATGTGCCTCCAGTAAGTTGTCGTTCCACCGTTTTCGTGGTCTTCCTACTGATCGTCTTCCTATTCGAGAACCGTCTCTTGCCGTCTTTACTACTCTATTTGTTGTCATTCGGCTTATATGATCGTTCTATTATCCTCTTCCATTTCTTACCCATGTCTTGATGTTCTCCACCTTGCATCTACGTCGTATATCTGTACTTCCAGCTCTGTCCCATAGTGTCTTGCCATCTATTTTTCTAAGTGTTTTTATCTCCACTGTTTCTAACATCCTTTTTGTCCTCTCTGTGTCAGGTCGTGTTTCTACCGCGTATGTCATTATAGGTCTGATGACTGTTTTTGTAAATTCTGCCTTTCATTTCTTTTCCGATATTTTTATTTCTTCATATTGTTTCATTCAGGCAGCCTGCTCTGTTTGCTCTATTCACTTGATCTTTCACTTCAGTTTCGAGCTTTCCGTAGCTAGATAATGTAAGGCCTAGATATTCAAACTCCATCACTTGTTCTAATAATTAACATTAATGACATTAACATTAATGAATGTCCTGAAATCAAAGAAGATTGACTACAACTACCTCGGGATCATATCAAATTTATACTACAAACAGCGAGCAAAAGTACGTGTTGTCAGAAGAAATTGAAATAAGATGTGGAGTGAGACAGGGATACGTATTGTCGCCAATTCTTTTTAATGCCTACTCCGAAGAGATCCTGAAACACGCTCTTGAGGGTGAAACAGCTGGAATAAAGGTAAATGGAGTTTCCATTAACATTAGATATGCGGACGACACTGTGATCTTAGCCGAAAATATTGAAGATCTTCAGAGACTGGTGACCAGAATAGCGGAGTATGGAAAAGAGTATGGTCTAACAATGAATGTCAAGAAGACGAAATTTATGAGAATATCGAAAACTCAAAGACATAACGAGTATCTTCTAATAAACGGAAAAAACGTCGAGTAAGTGGACAAATATGCATATCTGAGAACAATGATTAACTCCACAAATGATTATACTCAGGAGATCAAAATCAGAATAGAAAAGGCTAGAGCAAATTTCAACAAAATGAGAAGAGTGCTATGTACAAGGGATTTAAAATTGGAACTAAGAGTTAGGTTGGCGAGGTGCTATGTTTTTTCGACTTTATTTTATGGAATGGATTCTTGGACCTTGAATGCGACATCAATGAAAAAACGGGAATCATTCGAGCTGTGGGTGTATAGAAGAATTGAAAATATCGTGGACAGAACACATTACAAACAAAGAGGTTCTGAGAAGGATGAATAAAGAAATAGAAGTTTTAAATATAATTAAAACAAGAAATTTGGAATATCTCGGACATATTACACGTGGAGAGAAATACACCTTGCTCCTATCATAAGGTAGCACCAGCCCCTAAAAGCTAATAACTACTCGTCAATAGTTACATAGCTACCTGGTTGATAGGACTCTTTACAATTAAAAATAAATTCTTTCCAAATTTCCCGGAATTCTTGTGGTTTTATCATCGAAACTAAGACTATGTAGAAGAAAATCAAATCTTTCGCAGCTCACTGTTGCTCTATAAACTGAGCCAGACATTTTGGAATCAAACATCTCTCTACCATGAAGAAGGTTATCTTCTTGTGCTACAGAAAATATAAGTAGTTCAACAAGAGCATTTAATTCTTCCCTTGTTACGAGAGAATTAGTAGGTTTAAAAACTTTAAAATTTTTAGACTTCTGATTTGAGTAATGGTGTGCAACAGAATTTTTTCGAACATAGAATCATTCATTGCACACTGAAATACATCTAATGGTGTATTAGCATCTTTTGTCTGTGCAGATGGTCCTTGAACAATATGCAAAATATTCCTTTTTGTAGTACGTATCCGAAGATTAGATGCAGTACACCAACTATGACCATTTTTGCCTTTGAAACTCGTAATCAAATTGGAAGTATGTTCACAATGTTTTCGGTTTCTTGCTCTTCATCTTGTTGAAAACAGACTTCTTCATTACGTTTTTCATTTTAATGAGGCTGAGTTATTATTTGCTGAAATGAATGCCCTTGTTGAATGCCGGTTTCCATAGAAGAAATCTCATATTGAACTGTACATGAAGTATTAGGCAGAGAAACAGAAGCAGAGTGGTTATTATGCTTTCTTTTTTTCGTTTTAGCACTGCTACACTCAAAATCGCCGCTTTCATCACCAGAAAATTCTGGCTCGTACTCCGATTTAGACGGGCTGAAGCAATTTTGCACTTTGTCTTCACTTTCTGAATTACTAGAAGTTTCGTCATTAAATTGTAGGCTACCAACATCAAATTCACCCATCAACAGTTTTTCGGCAATTTTATGCAGGTTGCGAAAATTATGCCCAAATAGCATATATATACGCAAATTGGAACACTGCTATAGCGCCAATGTGGGGTCGGCATCAACCAGTATTGGCGCCAATCACTTTGATGTGTACAAAAAATCGACAGTCCACGGAAAACTCCCAACGTTGGAACAAGTCATAAAACCGTTGGCAACATTGGCTCCAACACAGTTTTGTCGGTACACACATTGGACGAACGCTGTTGGGGCCAACGTTGGCCCCCATAAGCCGGTGAAACAATGATAATGATACTCTTATTTTTGGTACTTGTCATTATATCTAATTATATTAAACAGCCGTGATTTTTACAATGTCAGTTTGTATACGTGCTTCAATTCAAGTTCACCGCTTTTCAGTTCAATTAAGTTTATTGATATTTGAGTATTAAGAATGAATAATAATAATAAGGCTTTAGTTAATATTTAAGGAAAGTTTATCTCAATACAATGTGCAGTTTAATTTCACTGATCTGTATTTAAAATTCAAAACATACCAACTTAAACCAAAAAACCAAAATCACGTTTTCCGTAGCTGCTATTTACCGTCAAACGTTGAGTACCTCCTCTAGATTTACTATACTTTTAAGTTACATTGTTACATTTAAAACACAATAAAAATATCTATGCGGTTAGCTAACTTCAACATAATCTGTATTTATATATTTTGTTGGATAAAATTGCTTTAATGCACGTCAATGGATCGATCAGCAAAGACAAACAGTTTGATAGCCACCTTGTTTATTGACCTCACTTTCTTTATGTTCGGCTGTAATGTTATAAAGCAAATAAATAGGGATGAAAGATGATTGATTGAGAGTAGAAATAGCTTTTTAGATAGGATCATATTTCCTCAGCAACCGAGACTTTTATTTGGGACAAGAGTATATATATTCCAATATAAATAGCATGTACATATTTCAAAATGTTGCATTAAATTCCTAGGAGACAGCGAGAAGTCTAACATGTGGTTCAAAAAGTCGGGTCATAAAGTGAAGGTTTCATGTTCCTATTATGAAGTTATGAAGAGTCCTTCTTTACAGTTTACTTCTTATTTTAAGGTTATGTCAAAATAAAAAGAATGCTATAAAGTTAATCTTGAGTTGATAAGTAATGTCAGTGACTTAATTGAATTAAGTGCATGGTAGAATTTTTATGGAAAGTTTAGTATAAAGTTGACTATAGTGTATGCTCTTTTTTGTAACTGTAATACTTTTTTTAGAGTATTCTACATTTTGCTTTACCATGTACTAGTAAATTTTAACAAAGTTTTCAGCCAAGGTAATTATATTTAGTTTTGGAATAATATATTGAACTGTCTTATTTGAGACCTGTATTTGCAAAACAATCAATCTCCACCCTGGCAAAATTGCTGTAAATAGTAATTTTTTACCATGAATATATTTGCAAAACCTGGAGCCACAAAATTCGTTATCCATAAACTTTGATCGCTCAAAATTAGTTTTTCGTTGCTAGTTTCTTGGTTGTTATTAAAATACTATTATAATTAAAGAAAAATATTTGGATATTGGCTATTTTGAAATAAACAGATCAGGAGATTGGTTATTTTGTAGTATCAACACAAATGTTTAATAACAGTACTTAATACATTAAAATCTTTATTAATACCAAAATTCTTTACTCTTATGACTTCTTTGTCGCTGTCATTATCAAGTGGTTCGCAATAAACGTCGTCTTCTTCAGGGACGCTTGGAACATTTTCGTAATGCAGGACGTTTTTGAAATAAGCCAGTTTCGAATCATTTTGCCATTCTTCGCCGTAGTAACTTTCCAGTAGATTCCTTACCTAATTCAATTTTTCTTTGCTAATGTTGGCCGAGTTCCCGACTCCAATTTCATTTGGATTGATGTCGATCTTCCTTTTTTTAAAATACTTCTAAACAAACCGATGCTTGAGTTGTAGCTTTACGACGTTATTTTGTTTTCTGGATATTGACAAACAAATCCTTTTTATTTTCGATATCTGAAAGTGCTACTTCGGTTTTCCAATTGTAGAACTTGAAATTCATATTGGGGCGCTGCAAAGTTGTACTTTCAGGTATTATTTTAAAATAGTTTTTAGGTGTCTTAGATGTCTTAGGAATAATTCTTTTTTTTTTTAAGTTTTATCTCGATCGTCCTAAACACCCTGTCCGACGGTCAGAATGAATACCCTCGAACATGATACACTATTTCAATATATTTTATGTTTTTTGGAGCTTGTATCAACCAGCGACTTGTCATGTGCACTGGTAGGCTCTCCCGTCGTGCTTGCATGTTATCATTTTAGGCGCCTTCGTTTAACCATAAATACAAATCAATTAAATTCACATTCTATTTTAGATATCTAGTAATTATATGTAAATAATTTTTTGAATATAAAAAACAGTGACAATTGTAAATGTTCCCTGCATTTTAACAAAACTGCTCAAGCATGTTGCACTCACGACAGATGACATTTTTTCTTCTATATAGATCTAAAAATATACTAACCTCAGCCATTTTCTCACATTTCTCTGGCTGTGCGACTCTTTTTCTACACTTTGTAGGCGTTAATACTTCTGGTGTTGTCTCCATTTATTACTAAATTGCAAAAACTTTAGAGAATAATATTCCTTTTCTCAGCTTTGACACTAGTATGACCGCCATCTTAAAAATCACCATGTGATACAATCTAGCGCTCTGATTGGTGGAGAGGGATATTGGTTGTTTTGAAACCTACACGACCTTGGAGAATGGTCGTTTTAAAACAACAACCAATTTTCTCCATTTAATTTCAGTGGGAGTTTGGTGGAATCCAGTGGCGTATTCAGGTCAGATTATCCAAAAAGTGTAGACTGGTTGTTTTGCAAGTAAAGGTCTCTTTATGTCACGTCTTTCGTTTAGGAGAATGTGTGCTTGTTCGAAAATTGTGCTATTGAAAACTTTATACTCGTACTATAGGTTGTTGTGTGTGTACGTGTAAGGGCGCGCGCGTGTGTATGTGTACGTGTTTATGCGCCTGTGTGTGCGTGGGTGTGTTTGTAATCATGTAATCATGTCAGACGGAAATCTATTTGCCACAGAAAGTTCCAAATTGACACTTTGCTTTTACTACAAAGAAGTCGTAAACCTTTCTATCAAAAGAATAGACGATAGTTGAAATATTTGCTGATTGAAGAAACTTTAATGGAATTAATCTGGAAATTAAAGATGTCTTTCCTTTATATATCAATTTATTATTTACATTGACATTATTCACATTTATTATTATATGAATTGGTTTTGAACATCTATATATTTGCGTATAGTACGCATATTCTTGAAAAGAATTTGCATATATTCCGGTTGCAAGATATGCAAGGTAGCGGTTTCCTGGAGAATAGTGCGAAGTCAGTTAAAATAAGTAATAATAATAGTAAGAAGTAACAAAAAATATTGTCCGCTCGTTTCTATTTCACTTACAATCAAATTTGATATTAAAATGATAAGGTGATTGAAAAAGTAAACATTTTAATATGACTAATAAACACCTGCCTGTTCTTTAATAATCATCTTTAATTACATCGTTGAAAGTGCAGTTATCTTCGATTAAAAACAGTTGATAATTAAAGACTACACAACTGGCTTGGTTATAAACCTGTCATAAATATTATTTAATTTAATGCTAAGAAAGTAACTTACAAATAATATGGTTAAATGGATTAAAGTACTTTGTACAGTGAAGTTAGAATCTATTCTGCTCTTATTGCTTGCTATCCATATTGCTAAATTCGCAAGGTGTATTGTACACATATGTCCAAAAGTTTGGAATATTGGAATATTTAATCGTTTTATTGATCGTTATATATAAAATCTTCTGAATAGTTAAACATTATTTTGTTTTAATTCTCAACAATACCAAATAAATCTCAAAACCAGATAAACGATATGCAAAAAAATTATTTGTTCTCTTGGAGTGAAAAACTTACAATTTACAACTTAAATTTAAAAATAAATTAGTATAGAAAAAAAAAAAAGAATTTTTAATAAAACTAATAATTAGTATTTCCTCCATTGGTCTGTATGCATACCTGTAGGTGATTTGGCATGCTGCCGATTAACTGGTCGAACTGGGCTTGCGGAATTCTCTCCCATTCTTCACGAGCAACATCTTTTAGTTCTCGAGGTGTAATAGGGGGATTGTTTCCCTTCTTGATGCATGTTTTGAGAATGTCCCAAGCATGTTCAATAACGTAGATATTCCTTCTTCTTCAAACCATAATACTGCCACCTTCAAATGGGACACGCGGTTGGGCTGTTTCTAGTCAGGCTTGTCGTCCTGGGGCCCTCAAAACCAGTGTTCTTTGCGAATCAGATACCAAGTTAAATTTTTGACTCATCAGAGAACATCATGTTATTCCAGTTAGGACCATGATGCACCATTTCTCTAGCTTATTGCAACCTTACTATTTTGTGTTGGTAGGTTATTTTAGGAACACGTAGCGGTCTTCTACGATACAAATTACCGCATTTAGTCTGCGTGTTATTGTTTGCCGTGAAATATTCAGTCCTTGAAGCCTAGAAATTTCTCTGGATATACCACTTGAAGATTCCAGACGATTTCTACGAGCTATCAATGTTATTTGCCTGTCTTGTGCTGCTGTTGTACATCGACTTCTACCACTTCTGGGACGATCCTTGATGTCATTTGTATCTTGGAATATTTTTTTAGTTTTTGATACAGCACTCTGAGTCATCATCATCATTGGTGCTACAGCCCTATAAAAGAGCCTCGACCTTCCCAAGTTTCTGAGTTTTGGTCTACCCCATTTTTCTACTTCCCATAGGTTGTGACATAAGGATTCTTCTAGGAGGGTTGTTCTGCTGTGATCTTGCCAGATGTCCTGCCCATCTTAGTCTTCCTATTTTTATAAAGGATACTACATCTTTACCACCAAATATATGTTTATATCTGTGATATATCTCGTGGTTGTACCTCCTTCTCCAAACACCATTTTCACAGATGCCACCAAATATTCTTCTTGGGATCCTTCGTTCAAATATAAGCAGGAGATTTTCATCTACCTTGGAAATGGTCCATGCCTCCGACCCATATGTCAACACTGGTTGTATAAGGGTTTTGTATATGGTTATTTTTGTTGTTTGGCTTAAGTTTCTGCTTCTCATATGTCTACTCAGTCCAAAATAGCATTTGTTTGCTAGGATTATTCTTCGCTTGATTTCTTCCGTCATGACGTTCTCCTTGGTGATCAGGGAGCCTAATTATGTGAATTTGTCCACCACTTCAAAGGTAGAATTATCAACCGTGAATTGGTGGCCGATGTTTCTGGCTCTATTGTTGGGTGTTGATGCCATTATCTTAGTTTTGTTACTCAGCACTCTGAGTAACATCAACAATATTCGCGATATAACTTTGACTAAAGCCTTGTTATAACAAAGCAATTATTAGATCTATATCTAGATCTGTCAAAAGGAGATATCACGTTTCTAGGCATTTTTAAACAGCTCAATTCAAACTTAAACAAAGACTGAAATAATGTGTAAATACGCTAATCAGTTGAATGTGACCAAAATCATACAAAAACGATTCAAATTCTTTATCATTTTCATTAAAAAACGCTCTACAATGAATATCAACAACAGTTTTAAAACCACCATAGGCGTAGATATATTATTTGTACGTATTCCAAACTTTTGGACGACCACGTCATTTGTGTGTATTTATATGAGCCCTCACAACTATATAATGGGACAAATTAAAATATATAACAAATTCAGTCGTTTGAATGTTAATTTATTTTTTTAATAGTTATGATAATAATGCTAAATAAACAATCTTTTAAATTATATATAATCACAAAACGTAATCAATATTGTGTTATTCAACCCAAATAACCTATTAATGCCATAAGGATCATCAAAATATGTAAAAATTAGAACAACTAAATAATGGGACGGTATGACGTAACTGCCAAAAACCACACAAGATAAGACAATAATTAGTCTGCAAAAACAATGCAGCCGTACATTCTAACATACGTCAAACTATATTCTACAAATAACACAAGCCGACATAATTTTTGGTGTCTTGAGTTTGCAATGTGCCCTTAGCTAATACTGGTAAGCCCATCACGTCAAAATTTTTCACAAAATTAAAAAAAACTTGTGAGATATTATGTACTAGCGCAAACAAATACCTTATTGATATACAGAAATTATAAAGCTAAATGCATTATTCGGGTTTCTTGGATTCGCAATATTACTACATTTATATTTTGGATTGATTTGTGTCATATTTAATGCTATATATACTCTTTGCTTTCCAAGATCTCCAAGCCTATAAAATTTTGAAAAAATGTGTTCACGTTGTTCAGCAGAAATTTTATCAGAGCATTTAAGTCTGGATTTTGACCACATGGTGGTAGAATAAATCTTCGTGGCCTTTCTTTTTTTACTCTTGATATTGTACCATTTTCTTTTTTCTGTATTTGAGTAGAAATATAAGATTCTCTCTTATTTTTGATCCATCGATTCTTTCATAATTTTCTTTCTTTTTTTTCCAATTTTCTCAGTTTGAGTTTCAGCCGACACTTTCTTTCTCTTTGATGGATTCTCAACTTGATCTACTTCTATTTCTGTTTCAGAATCGGAATATTCACGTGGTTCCTGATATTTGGGATCGCGCACCCTATCGTCGGATCCATATGGATCATTTTGTAAGTCTTCATCGGAGAAATCTAAAACAATGTTTCATTAAATATATACACGAAATGATGTAAAATGTTCGGAAAGATTTCCGCGGTTGGTACAATTAAACTTAGAGCTAAGATTAATACTATTATAAAAATTAATATTAAACTCACCAGTCTTCCGGGTTGAACCGCGTCGATATCCATTTTGCCGAGCTTTCGACATCCTCTCTGATGTCTTCTTCAGGGCTTCCGAGGTCTCAGTCTCCCGAGCCCCCAGACACTACTACACTCACTAGTCACTTCTAGTTCACTCACTGTAGTGAACTAGTGAACAGATGAATAAAGAAATAGAACCTTGCTCCAACTGATTATGCAGGGAAAGATCCAAGGAAAGAGAAGCATAGGAGTAGAATGTCATGGCTGCGCAACCTGAGAGAGTGGTACGGATGTACATCAAATGAACTTTTCAGAGCAGCCGTCTCAAAAGTCCGAATAGCTATGATGATTGCCGACCTTCGCCGCGGAGATGGCACTTGAAGAAGAAGATAACTCTATTTCAGAAAGAGCACAGTCACTTAAAATGTTTTAAAACGAAATATAATGTTAGGTATTTCTCACCAGCGGCGATAATCACACATGGACATTCGGTAATAGACTGAATTTAACACTCTCGTTCACAGGTGTCTGTCAAAACCGTTGACGTTACCACGTTGCATGTCGCAATCCCGCATACAAATATTGAACTACAGTTATAATCGTTTTTCTCAAAAAAGTAGATCACTTTTTCGGTTGATTACTGCATTAATCTCGAAAAAAGAGAATTTTGAGTTATAACACTCTTCTTCAGCATGGTTGATATGTACCTGTTACTTTACCATAAAATAAAATTAATTAAGTTTTGAATACAAGTTTTTTTTAAGCTTTTGTAAGAATTTCGTTCAGATACTCGAAGTAATTTATCATGTAGCCTATTTCTTTTAATTTGTGCAAACTTTTTTGTTTTTGTCTTGGTTTTATGTAATTTTAGAAGGCTACGGAACGTATCCATATTTTTTCAAGGCAAGATATGTTTTTGTTGATGCGATTTTTTTATATCCGCTTTTCTGTGGAAGGTATATACCGCATAAAACCAGACCTTAGGGTAAAGACACACACAGCGGTTTTACCCGAATCGTTTAACGCGTCAGTAGCTTCGTGTAAAGACAGACGCAGCGTTTCTAACCGAAGCGTTCAACGAGTTGGTAGTGGTGTTAAACACGATTTGTGTAGAGTTCGATAGGGTTTTCGAGATGGACGGTGTATTGTATTTGTCAGTATTGTACATTTACTATTGTACTATTTGATAGCTCTGTACACACACACGCCCGTTTTTGTCTCGATTTTTGAAGTTTACAACTGGCTGGAGAAAAATTTAACGTAGAAAAGTTTATTACCGAAGTAGAAAACCGACCAACACTTTGGAATATGGGGAAGAGTGAATCACACTCACAAATTGTGAGCAACTCATCAAAAGTATCTCGCGACATCCTAGTAAAGTTAAAAAATGTGTCATCGTCTCATTGCACTTCAGCAAACAACGTATGAAAATGCATTTTTTGTTCCATTCGTTTGGTAATTGGATGTATCCACATTCTACGTTTTTGTTGCTTTATTCTTGCAAAATTTTCAACGCATGTACAATACTGACAAATACAATAGTCATAGTCATACTTTATTGATCCTTTAAGACATTTAAAATAAATGTATAGGATACGTCACTACAGAATTTAGTATAAAAAACATTAATGTGTATAATACAATATTCACAGTGTAAAAAAAATTGACAAAACATAAAATTAATAAGATAACATTTTTACAAGTAAAATATGAAGCTACTGCAGTTTGTCCTCAAGATATTCATTTATAGAGTAAAAAAATCTTTAACATTTTTTTTTTAATTTAGAGATAAGTGGTATTTCTTTCACAGTTTTTGGCAAATGATTGTATAAGGTCAGTCCCATATATCTGAAGCAATTTTGAAATTTTGATGTTCTGTGTTTAGGAACTCGTAAAGATTCAGCACTTCTTGTATTGTAATAGTGATTGAATTTACTGGAAATGTATTGATTTCCTCTTTGACATAAAGTAAACATTTATAGATATATATATATATATATATATATATATATATATATATATATATATATATATATATATATATATATATATATATATATATATATATATAGGCAGTAGAAAGTTAAAATTTGATGTTTAATAAAAACTGGTTTACACGACTGTTTATAATTAAAATAAAAAATTTTACGGATAATTTTTTTTTGGTTAATGAACACTTTGTTACTATCTACTGAGTTCCCCCACAAAATTACATTATAGCACATGTGGCTGTAAGCAAGGCTCTAATAAACGTTCATTAATGCCGACATGGGTAGTGCGTTTTTAATTCTAGATATAGCATAAAAAGCTTTATTCAATTTCATGTTCACTGAATTCACCTGCTCTGACCATTTGAGATTACAATCAATGAATACACCCAAAAACTTTGTAGAGTGAGTGGAAGATAACATATGATAACATATTGTTTCTATCATGGATGGTTAAGATATAGTCATATTTAGATGAGTTGTATGAATGAAAATAAATAATTTGCTTCTTGTCAATGTTTAATATTAGTCTGTTGGTATTACACCAGCGTCTAAAGCAGTCAACAACAGTCTTCATTGTCGTTTTTAATTCCTCGAGTGTACGTGCAGAGACTATTAACGAGGTATCATCAGCAAACATTGATATTATAAGTGCCCTTATGTGATCTGGTAGGTCATTAATAAAAATTAGGAATAATAATGGTCCCAGCACGGATCCCTGTGGTTATATAATTTATTGCGAATAAATGTTATGTCTAAGCAGTCAAAAGCTCGTGATAGATCAAAAAATAGTCCTGCCACGTGGTTTGTACTATCTAATTCATCATAAATACGCTCAAACAAGCTGCATGCAGCCGTGAGTGTTGACTTTTTTGATCTAAAGCCGTGTTGGGTTGGAGTTAATAAATTGTATTCTTCTATAAAATTTAACATTCTGTTGTATACAACCTTCTCTATTACTTTTAAAATTATGCTAAGGACAGATACTGGTCTATAATTTGAAATATCATGAGGGTCATTATTTTCGAAGATTGAAATAACTTTTGCCATTTTAAATATGGATGGAAATTGGCTGGTTGTTATTGAGAGATTAACTAAATGGGTTAAAGGAATCGATATATTATGATCACAGTTTTATTATTTTTACAGATATGTTATCAATACCAGTACTAGGCTTATTTTTTAGTTGATCGATTGTATTTTTTATTTCAATTGGAGTTACGGGTAAAAAGAAAAATCTTTTGTTACACATTTTTAAGGTAGTACAAAAAGAAGGTAACGATGTGCCAAAATGAGTTTGAAGATTGTATTCTGTAATTGTAGCAAAATATGAGGCAAACGAATTAGCAATATCACAAGACTTGGTAATAATTTTATTATTACAATGTAGAATAATATCAGACCTGTATACAGGTCATACACCGTCCATCTCGAAAACCCTATCGAACTCTACACAAATCGTGTTTAACACCACTACCAACTCGTTGAACGCTTCGGTTAGAAACGCTGCGTCTGTCTTTACACGAAGCTACCGACGCGTTAAACGCTTCGGGTAAAACCGCTGTGTGTGTCTTTACCCTTACTGTATAATTTTTCTCTAGTAGAAATTTATGAGATCGTTATATTAACGTATTTTATTATTTTCAGAATTAGAATTAATTGACGGGTAACGACTCTAGGTAAGTTTTTAGTATAAAAAAGTATGAATGAAGACTGAAAAAAATTTAAAAAAATAGAAATAATTATTGGATATATATCGGCGATAATGATTTCTTATAAAAATGATTTATGTAGGTTTCTCTGTATATTTTAATTCGTGTTTTTTTAAACAGAAAATAATTTGACAGGATATCACGTTTTTCCTTTTTTCCATTTTGAGATTCCGCAACATAAAGATAAATAGCATCCTCGACCGAAACGACTTTGAAATTTTTAGAGAACACATTTAATCTTGATATAAAAATAAAATCCTTGTTTCGCGAAACCAAGCAATAACTCAAGATCTTAGAGAAGAAGTTTAATTTTTCCCATCACGGCGCGCGCCATGCCTTCTACGTATGTGCAAGAGTTCTTTTTCTTTTCTGCGAAAACATTAATCTACTTTTCCTTCTCTTAACAGTCATCTTGTTCGTGCGGTCGACAGGACCGACTCTTAAAATTAATCGAATCAATTATCTTTAGATGTATTGTATTTCTTCTGGTTAATCAATCAATTAATTTTTTGAAACATTTTTCCGAGAGTCTACTTTCTTCTTCGCTACATAATTATAAAACATGTTTTAGTTATAATCGCTTAAAAAGTGAACAATATAGTAGTTTAGACTAGCCCTCCACTGGCGATTTCTAGTCGCGCAATTAGTTAGCAGCAAAGATTGAACACATTGTTTTAAATACAAGTCAATGCATTTGCGACTAAATAATCACAGCGATTAAGAAAACGCAACCTGTCCTATTTTTACCGCGATGCGATTGTTGCTCTACCACCATGGTACAATGAATACACAAGGTATGATATTGCGCATGACATTTGACAGCTGGCCCAGAAATGTGACGTCGTCAAGACCGCTCGAACCACCTCGAACCCATTTACAGCTTAACGTACACATTAATTTTGAAATTATGGTCAAAATTGATCTAATTTTTTTTAAATGTTTTGTTTTGGTTATAATTGAATAAAAAATATATTTTCAGTAGCATAAAACCTTTACTTTTTCTAGGGATTCAGGCGAAATATTTATTTTTGTTTTCATACATATACTAATAATATAAACACTATTTTTGTATGCAAATCCTTTGATATTTAAAAATTTTCTGCAGAGGAAATACTGTGAATAGGTAAATAGTAGTAGATTTGCGTATTCTGTTTCACTGTTACTCATTTCCCAGCAGTTTTACTGAAATAAAAACAAAATAGATTACAATAAAGAAAAATCTGTTTTACAATTCAATATGGTATTTTAGATGAGTTATAATGGAATTTAGTAAAATAAAAAATATACACATTGCTATAACCTACCGATTATTATATGCAAAATTTACTTATCAAACAATATAATAATATGAAAATAAGGCACAAATAAGTTCAAACGCAAAACACAATAAATATCGACTTCAGACGACTTTACACCGTCAAGATAGAAGGCTTGTATAAAAACAAAAGTTCAACAATAATATCGGTTATCAATGCTGACGATTGCAAATTGCAAGTTATTAGATAATAAATATATATTTTAAAGTAACTCAATACTGACTGAGTCATCTATTTTATAATAGAAAAATAATTTAGATATATGCTTACTTTATACAAATATACACTTCGCAAGGGCTTAAAAAATTTGATGGGTAAAATGTTGAATACCATGTTAAATACTTTGCTTCACCACCTTGTATTTAGTCTACCTCTTGTCCTATTTGCTTGGGGTTTAATCTCTAGATTAGAGTACAGCTCGATTATCTGGCATTCTTTTTAAGTGGCCAAGCCAGTTTAGTCTTTGTGACTTTACAAATCTAACGATATCTGCGCTCTGCAGTAATGCATCCAGCTCTGCATTAATTCATTTTTATTCTTCATGAACCATCGCTATTTTTGAATGTTTGTTATGTGTTAAAAATAGGTGCTTTTAAAAACATTTGGATAAACTGAGTGATATGCTAGTTATGCAACTAGAAAAAACTCCATTATAATATCTTTCATTTTGTAGATCAACGAAGACCCAGAATTCAAATGAATATATCAGATTAAATCTTTTTAACATGTTACTGTAAAATTGTTGTTATTTTTTTAGACAGCAACCTTAAATGGTTCTTTCATATCGATTTGTTAAGTAAGAAACTACCCTCAGCCTGCTATGCAATTTGCAATAAGAACTGTTTCGGAAGAAATCGATTTAGCATCTTCCAAAATAAGATATTTTTCTTTGTTAAATCATGTTATCATTATTAAAATATATAATGTTATCATTATTATAAACAATACCAAGATAATTTTATGTTTGAATATTACAAAAGATGTCATTTAAAATATTGTGCAATATTGTGTGACCTTACTACACTCATATTCGATGGCCAGCTAGCTCATCCGATCTAAATAAAGTTGACTTTATCATTATTTATTTTGATTTTGTGTTTTGTTCAGTAGGTATATACGTACAAATTTTGTGTACCTCCATTACGAGTTTTTTGTATCTTTTTAAACATCTGAAATATCGTGTAATAAAATATAATTAAAACTTGTTTTATAAAGGATATCTATATTAACAAAATAACTGTACAAACAATCTATAAATTTAAATTAACTTCAACATTTTATTTATGATTAAAATATTATAATAACATTTTATCTTCTCTTTATAATTACTATAATTAAATTACCCAGATTATATAAAAAAAAAACTTAAAATCAAAAGTCTTTCCTATACTACATTCAAATGTTGCGGGAATAAGCGTTCTTGACTACGTCATGCGCGAAAGCGAACCGATTTTGGAACATTATGTATCATACCTTTTGTATTCATTGTACCATGCCCTACCACAATGAATCATACGGACAAGCATAGACATGCATCCACTTACGTTTGTTATTGTTTAGTCGCGATTCTGAAGCCAGCTTAGACTGGTGTATCTTCAACAATATTTAATTTTTTTAAAATGTTAGACAACGAGGAATATGCTGGAAATGTTTAATTGTCAAACATTTTCAGGATGCTCACATAAATCTTCAAATAACATGCAAAACTGTCCTTTAAAAAATCTTTAATTTGTTAACGGATAAATCCAATAAATATAATCCTTTCGTCGTTTACTTCTCGATCGAAGCAAAAGAGAGATCACACAAGTTGTTTCGATATCATCGATTGGAAAACTGATGTAATTTAGCGACCCTCTAGATTTTCTACGACAGCGATTTTTTTGTCGCCTGGACTAGAAATCGCAAGTGGAGTGCTAGCCTTGAATATCATGACTACACACCCTAAGAGAATGTTATGGATGTACAGCAAATGAAGTTTTCAGAGTCTCTTTAGCCCGAATAGCTATGATGATTACCGACCTTCGTCGTGGCGAATGATACTTGAAGAAGAAGTGTCATAAACCAGTGACAAGTAATTTTCAACTTATTTGAAATTTGTTTGTCGAATTTTGCAGTAATTTTAATCAACCAATAATTTGGGTACGTACATAAGCTGATCAGGTTTAAAATCCTTCATAATCGTATAATATACGATTATAAAGTATAATTTCAAAAATCTTTGATAAATTGCATGTAATTGATAAGTGTCTGTAATTTTCCACACATTTTACACCATTTTTATAAAGTACTGTAGAACAGGAATCTCGTGACAAGGCGTAGTTCCAGTGCGTAGAGAGAGGAAGTATTCGGCCAGAAAAGGATGTAATTTACCCGAACATTACAAACATTTTACCGCTTTATAGACGCCCGCTAAATATAAAAATTTTTACAATGTTGTCAATATGTGGATGATGACAGTAATATTGGGTATTTTTAGTATATTTTAAAAAATGAGTTTCAAATAATCTACACAACAATTTAATAACTAAAAGGATAAGGGAATGATTTTTGGTGAAGTGTGATATACAGTGTGTCCAAAAATTTTTATACAAATGAAGAAAGAGTTTATCTTACATTTTACAAAAAAAACTATTCCTCATAAAAACCTCAGCATAGAAGGTAAATAACAATAATGATTTGAATAAAATATAATATTTACCAAACAATAGATAATTATGATGTAATTACAATACGATTAAGAGATTTTGTTTTTTAAAGATCCTACTTGAAAAACTGCATTGTTTCATTTTTTCAATAATAACTATTTAAAGTTTCAAAATAAATATTTAAATAAGGCAATAATTATATGATTCTTACTATCATTTTATTATTTAACATTCTTTTTAATTTAACAGTAACACATTCAAAGGCATACAGACAAACCAATCGAATACAAACAGCCGATACTAAATATATCGTATAACAACAAGCACTAAGATTGCAAAAACTGTTCGCATGTTTTAAATAACATTTTTGCGGATTGACCATTTACCTAAAAAATGTAATTCCCACTAAGATATTAAAGAATACCAAATCATGTAATTTTTAACTATCGACAAAAATGTAATATATATAATGACAAGTATGAATTTGATGGTAATACTATCTAAAGTTAACACATAAGCAATTATTTCTCGACTTATTAATCTGTCCGGATAATTCGTTTTTTAACTCCATGTTGTAATGATAAATAACACTTATTTTAGGTATATCTGCTTTTTTGTCCCAATTATTTCCTTCCCTTTACAGTTTTTAATTTAAACAGAGTTCTGAAAAGAACTTTTGCATAAAATAAAAACAGAATACACAAATACAAAACATATAATCACAACAAAATCAACGAGTAAAAGAAACAACGCAACAGTGAAAAATTCCCAGCACCTCACTGCATAACGTTTAGAGCACGAATGACTTTGCTGGACCCCCACATTCCAAATCTATCCACAGTTACAAACTTATTTGTATTAATACAATATAATCGCAGGCGTTGGATAATAGTTATAAGGTTTTTGATTTTTCGAACGCTTTCGACAGTTCTTCGTTCCAAATTATCTCTTTTTGGTTTTTCTGAAGATAAAATGCCGCTTTTATAAAATCCTATTTGTTAAGTAGAACTAAATTTTTTTCTTATAATGGTTATACTCCTCACTAATACATACTTTCATCTGGAGTTCCACATGGATCAAATTTAGGCCCACTCTTATTTTTCTTCTTCTTGTAGTGCTTATCCTTTTCAGATGTCGGCGACCATCATGGCAATCTGTATTTTGCAAACTGCTGCTCTAAAAAGATTTGTGGTTGTTGTTGAACCACGTACGTAGATTTTTCAGCCAGGATTATTCGCCTTCTTGTTCCTCGTTTTCTTTCTACTTTTCCGTGAAGAATTAATTGCAGCAACCCATATCTTTCGTTGTTTCTCATGATGTGACCAAGGTATTCAATTTTGGCTGTTTTTATTGTGGTTAACTCTCTTCCTTTTTGCGTTCTTAATAAAACGTCCTGGTTAGTAACGTGTTCAGTATAGGATATTTTCAGGATTCTACGATAAAGCCACATTTCAAAAGCCTCAATTTTCTTACAGGTAGCGCCTGTGAGAGTCCAGGAGTCAACTCCGTACAACAGTATAGGAAAGATATAACGTCGTAGTAACCTGATTTTTATGGGTACTGATAAATCGTGGCATTTGAATAGCTTAGTGATTTTGTGAAACGCAGATCTTAGTTTCTGTATCCTAGATTATTTCTAGGGAATGGTCCCAATTTTCATTAACGTCCGTACTAAGGTAGGTGTATGTTTTTACTCTTTCTATTGCTTGAACATTAACTCTGATTCTTTCAGTTTGAGGTTCTTTCTTAGAGATCCTCATTCATTTTGTTTTCTTAATGTTCAGTGAAAGTCCATATCTCTGACTAAATTCTGTGATTCTATTCATTAATTCTTGGAGGGCTTCATAACTGTCAGCGAATACGAACGTGTCATCCGCGTCCATCCATCCAATGGCACTACAGCCCAAATCGGGCCTTGGCCGCCTTCAACAGGCTTCTCCAAACATTTCGATTTAACGCTGTTCTTTTCCATGAAGGCGTTCCCAGGCAGTTCCTGGCATCCTCATCGACTTCTTCTTCCCATCTCTTTTTAGGTCTTCCAACAGGTATTTTTCCCTGCGTTCTTGCATTTAGTAATTTTCTGAGAATTCTATTCTCATGCATGCGGACCACGTGTCCTGCCCATCGTAATCTCTGCAGTTTAGTGTATTGTGCCAGAGTTGGTTCGCTATATTGCTCGTATATTTCTTTATTATGCCTAATTCGCCAGTTGTTGTTTTCACTTATTGGGCCCAGTATCCTGCGTAATATTTTTCTTTCAAACACATCTAATGCATTGGCAGATTTCTGTGTCACCACCCATGTTTCACAACCATAACTTACTATGGGCCTGATTATTGTTTTATAGACCCGGATTTTTGTTTTCCGATGTACGTCTCGCGATTTGATTATGTGGCCCATCGCGAAATAGGCCTTATTTGCCAGCATAAGCCTTCTATTTATTTTCGGTTCTTCTTCATTGTTTGCGGCCAGATCCATTCTTATGTATGTGAATCTATTCACATGTTCTATATCGTCAATAAAGTGTTGTTGCGCCAGTGTATTTGATCTGGTTTGTATGAGTAGTTTTGTTTTATTTGTATTTATTGCTAGCCCTACTGCTTCTGCACTCTGTTTCAACTCAACGTAGGTTTCTTTCGCTGCATTCACTGTTCTGCTCATTATGTTTATATCATCTGCGTATGCTGCTAATTGGGTAGATTTGTTTGTAAGTATGTTATTTCCGCTCACCGTCAACCGTCTAATTACATATTCAAGAACAAGATTAAAGAGCGTTGGGGCCAGTCCGTCGGCTTGTTTCAGTCCTTGCGTTATCGTAAACGCATCAGTGATCTGTCCCTGAATACATACCTGTGCTTCTGTTTCTGTCATTGTCATTTGCACTAGTCGTATTAATTTTGATGGTATGCCTAATTCTTCCAATATATTAGGTAGAATTGTTCTATCTATTGAATCATAGGCTTGTTTAAAATCTACAAAGAGATTGCAAACGTCCATGTCATATTCCCATGCTTTGGCTAGTATTTGTTTAACTGTAAATAGTTGGACAGTGGTAGATCGATTTTGCCTAAACCCTGCTTGATATTCCCCCATGATTTTTTTCGTGAGAGGTTGGAGTCTTCGATTAATGATGTTTTGTGAGTATTTTGTATCCCGAACAAAGTAAAGAGATGCCTCTATAATTCTTACACAACAGTTTGTCTTCTTTTTTATTAATAGGGCAGATTATATTTTTCTTCCATGGTTGGGGGATTTCTTCTTCTATCCATATCTCTCGTATTAGCTGGTACATCTGTTGTGTCAAACTCCTTTCTCCTTGCTTTAGTAGTTCTGCCGGTATTTTATTTATTGCCGGTGCTTTATGGCTTTTTTGTATGTGGATTGCCATTTGGACTTCCTCTAGCGTTGGGGGTCTAGTTAATTCATTTTCTTCTCCATCTTCCCCCAGTTCTTGTTGTTGTACCTCCTGCTGTGCCTGCTGCTGCCTCTGTTGTTGTAATGGTGGTTGTGTACCTTTGTTTAGTAATTCCTTAAAATATGTCATCCAGGTTCTCTTAATTTCGTCCATATCGCTAGTCTTCGGTTTGTATCCCTGTCTTAGATGTTTGATAAATTGGTATGCACTACGTGTTTCGTTTTCCTTAAACTCCCTTTCTATGTTTAGTATCCGTTGGTTTTCGTACTTTCTCTTTTTCGGCCTGCACAGTTGATCTGCTCTTCGTCTTTTGTTCTCAAGTTCTGTTTTTTTCTCTCTAGTACGCCTGAGTATGTAATTCTTGTCATCCGCGTATCTGATGTTATTGATACATTCTCCGTTAATTCCAGCTTCAACATCTTCTACTGCTTCTTGAAAGATTTCCTCAGAGTATATGTTAAACAGCAAGGGCGATAGTACATATCCCTGTCGGAACCCCACTTTCAATTATTCAGTTATCATAAATTCTTTATCCTATTCAAAATAATCTAAACAAGATTTTTTGACCAGTTTTTAATTTTCGTATAATTTGACTAATATTTATATATATAATTTGAATATTTATATTCTAAAATGTTTACTAAATATAAAGGGTGTTTTTTTTAGGTATAGTAATGTAAGTTGGTAACACTTTTTTAACTGTCGGCCATTTTGACAGATGTCAAATCATTTATTTTAAGTTGTGTTAGGCATTTCAGCATAGACTTGACGCCTGAACAACGCTTCCAAATTGTACAAATTTATTTGGAATATTATGGTTCTGTTCGAAGTACGTATCGCGCATTACGTCCATTTTATGGTCAACATAATAGTCTATCAGAGCAAGTAATTCGATTCACCATGAAACTTGTTTGCGCCACATTTTCTCTAACTGATAATATGCATCCACAGAGATGTCGTACAGTGCTTACGGAAGAACTTGTCGCTGCTGTAGAGCGTAGCATACAGGAAGACGCGAATCAGCCATCTGCCATCGTGTACAGCAGTTGGATACGTGTCCATCCACTTTATGGAAGATTTTTCGGAAAGATCTTGCTTTAGGTGCTTAAAAAATCCAACTAATGCAACAATTAAAGGTACAACATCACCTAGCAAGGCGTAGATCGCTAGATTCGGTAAGTGGGTCCTAAATGGGATTACTGTTGATTCTGATTTTCATAAGCGAATTTTGTTTAGCAATGAAGCTTACTTTTGGTTAAATGGCTACGTCAGAAACAAAACTGCCATATTTGGAGTTAAGATAATCCTCAAATGTATGTTGTGAAACTATTAAATCCAGAAAAACTGACTGTTTGGTATGCTTTATGGTCTGGTGGAATCATTGGACCGTACTTCTTCAAAACGATGCTGGCCAGAAGGTTACAGTCAATGGTGAACGCTATAGAGCCATGATTATTGTCTTTTTTATTCCCCAATTGAATAACCATGATGTGCAGGAACTGTTGTTTTAATAAAACGGTGCAACATGTTAAACAACTCGTGCTGCAATGGATTCATTGAAGGAAATGTTTGGTAATCGCATAGTTTCACGTTTCGGACCGTGAAGGTGCTCGTTTGCGCCGATAAGCATGAAACGATTCACCACGTAGAGGACAACATTCGCTGCATTATTGCCAATATACGGCAAAAAGTATTGGAAAAAGTGATCGAACTTGTACATCTAGATTAGACTATGTCAGAGCCAGCCATAACGGTCATATGCAAGAAATTATATTTAAATTATAATGTCAAAAGAATATCTTTCGAATAAAGCCAATTTCATGTCAATTTGTAAAAATCATCTGTGTTTTATTTCATTTTAATGTAATATATATATATATATATATATATATATATATATATATATATATATATATATATATATATATATATATATATATATATGTATATATATATATATGTATATATATATATATATATATATATATATATATATAGCTTTGAGGTTTATTGGGATTTGCAGCGGTGAAATAAGTGTACTCTTTTAACTAAGTTTCAAGCTTTCGAAAATGTTTATTTTCATCATCAGGAAAAACTGAAATAAAGTGCTAATGTTAGTAAAGCATCCTCGAAACCTATTAAGAGTGTAAAAGGTTATAAAAACTTACGTTATTGAGATTTGTCTTTCGTGGATGTTCTACTCACATGTGACAATATCACGCACTACTCATTGATTGAGTCAATAATTAAATAATCTATCTATAAATTGCATGGTGTAAAAGACCAAACTTGACAATTATTATTACTTTTAACACATAAGAAAAAGACAATTACAACGATTTAAAACGGCCACGTGTGCCGGCCAACAGTGGAGTGTTAGGTTAAGAGTAGCTGTCATTCCTGGACATGGCAAATGACAGAACTTCTTCTTGTTCTCTTTGTCTTATGTAGTACTACTAATATTACACATCAAAATTTAACAAGGATTGATTTAGGTTGAAAGAACAATTTTTAAGATGAGAATATACTAAATGAAGAAACCTGGAAACTTTACAATGACTCAGATGTTGAAACATCATTGAAATGTGAATGTGTATCCAAATATAATAGGTAGGAGTAAATGGAGCTTAACTGATTAATGTCACTCCTTTTGTTCATTGCGTTTGAATTTTGAGCAATGAATGCCATTTCTAGGAAGATTTTTTTTTTGTAATTGGATTCAGTAGCTAAAACTTTGACTGATTCATAATTCATTATGTGATGTTCTTTATTTACATGTTCTGCAAGGGCAGATCTTTCCGGATATAGTCTGCTGTCGTTTCGATGACTGATTAAGCGACTACCTAGGCTACGAGTGGTTTGTCCCAATTGTTGCAACAATTGTAATTTGGTATATGTGGGACAAACCACTCGTAGCCTAGGTAGTCGCTTAATCAGTCATCGAAGCGACAGCAGACTATATCCGGAAAGATCTGCCCTTGCAGAACATGTAAATGAAGAACATCACATAATGAATTATGAATCAGTCAAAGTTTTAGCTACTGAATCCAATTACAAAAAAAGAATCTTCTTAGAAATGGCATTCATTGCTCAAAATTCAAACGCAATGAACAAAAGGAGTGACATTTGCCATGTCCAGGAATGACAGCTACTCTTAACCTAACACTCCACTGTTGGCCGGCACACGTGGCCGTTTTAAATCGTTGTAATTGTCTTTTTCTTATGTGTTAAAAGTAATAATAATTGTCAAGTTTGGTCTTTTACACCATGCAATTTATAGATAGATTATTTAATTATTGACTCAATCAATGAGTGGTGCGTGATATTGTCACATGTGAGTAGAACATCCACGAAAGACAAATCTCAATAACGTAAGTTTTTATAACCTTTTACACTCTTAATAGGTTTCGAGGATGCTTTACTAACATTAGCACTTTATTTCAGTTTTTCCTGATGATGAAAATAAACATTTTCGAAAGCTTGAAACTTAGTTACCAGAGTACACTTATTTCACCGCTGCAAATCCCAATAAACCTCAAAGCTCCGTTTTCTAACGTTGTCACGTTGTCAGCAAAGACTTCTTTTCCTTTTATATATATATATATATATATATATATATATATATATATATATATATATATATATATGAGTAAGAAAAAAGAAGTACTTGTGACTCGTTTGGAAAAAATATATCAATGTTTTGGATGGGTTGGAGTCATTTGGAGTCAATAAAAGGGGCTATTGGTTAACTATTTATTATCTCGAGCTTTCAATTGTGTTTACAATTATATATTATATAATTCCTATACCTCTACAAAATCACCCTTGCTGCAAACAATTGCAACGCAACTGCGACTACGAGAGAAAGATCAAAAAACAGAATCGGTTTTAGACTTATTGGAAACAAGTTACAGTCGGATTGCCTCGTGGGCGAATCTCCGTGCTGTTTACACTGCCGAGATCACAAAACTGATCTGAAGCGCAATCAGTTTCAGAGCGTAGTTTTAGAACAGTTGCGCCGAGGGTGCTGGACCTTAGTACAATAAGTTGTAAGTTATTCAAGGAAACACGATTACTATATAAATGGAATGTGTGCATAAAACTAAAGATTTTGGCATAATAAAGTTTCTAGATTACAATCCCATGGGAAATTTTTAAGGGGTCATTTGACCCAGCATGAATCACATTTACATCAATACTACAACTTGTAATAACAAATTTATATAACAATATGTAATAACTACCTTTGCCGAAACTATGCCGTCAATTTTTATCAGTATAGGAGGTTACACAGGTGAGGTAAACTTACCACTCAAGGGGTGGGGGAGGTCAAACATTTTTGTACGGCATTGGTAATTTGTTACATAATTTGATCGACTGCCGCTATATTCTCAATCAAATACATTTTAATGTACTTTCTTATCCCGTTTAGAAATGTGTCCACCTTTAGAACTACACAAGCCAGAGCAAACCTAATGTTAAATAAACTCCCCCTTATTTATTATGTATGGAAATTATAATTGGTAAACTGTTGTGATATATTCAACTGTAGTCTTAGAAATAAGAATGAAATAAGAATGGCCCTAAATCAACTAAAAACGAATAAATGTCCGGGAGAGGATAAAATTACAGTCGAAATGTTGAAAATCGGTGGAAGAAAAATAGAACAGGTATTAAATATTTTATTTAATAAAGTAATTGATGAAGGAAAGATTCCTCAAGAATGGTACAACTCCGAAGTCATTTTACTATTCAAGAAAGGAGACAAAGCAAACATCGAGAATTACCGACCAATATCCTTGCTCTCACATCTGTATAAATTACTAACTAAAATCATAACCACTCGCCTAACACATAAGCTCGATTTCTATCAACCTATCGAGCAGGCTGGATTCAGAAAACATTTTAGTACCATAGACCACTTGCACACCGTAAGAACACTGATAGAAAAATGCACCGAGTATAATGTTCCAATTCATATGGCGTTCGGCGATTTCCATAAAGCATTCGATTCCATCGAATTATGGGCAGTGCTTGAATCTCTAGAAAATGCACGTATAGATTCAAGATACACTAACATAATTAAAAACATATATGAAAATGCCACCATGCAGATAAAGCTGGACGAAAGCACAAAAACTAATCCCATAAGACTACAACGGGGAGTAAGACAAGGAGACACCATCTCTCCCAAACTATTTACCCTTGCTCTAGAAGACATTTTTAAGAAACTAGAATGGAACAATAAGGGTATCAACGTCGACGGATCATACTTAAACCACTTGCGATTCGCAGATGACATAGTTTTAATAGCCGACAATATCCAAGAACTAAATGATATGTTACAACAATTAAATGCAGTTTCAGGAGCGGTAGGCTTAAAAATGAACTAAATCAAAACAAAAATACTGAGCCGAGACCAGACAAATATAACAATACAAAATCATACCGTAGAAAATGTTGAACATTATGTATATCTAGGTCATGTTATCAAATTAGGAAAACCAAATCAAGATGCTGAAATTAAAAGAAGAACACAACTGGCATGGGGCGCTTTCGGCAAATTAGCATATATCTTGAAAAACACCTCCATTCCTGTAAACTTAAAGAAAAAGGTGTATAACACATGCATACTACCAGTTTGTACTTACGGCTTGGAGACAGTAGCCCTTACCAAAAAATCTGCTAAAAAATTAGAAACAAAGAGACAAGATTAGAAACACCGAGATAAGACGTAAAACGAAGATTAGGGATATTGTGGAAGAAATTGCAAAAATGAAATGGCGCTGGGCAGGTCACGTAGCCCGATATAATGACAACAGGTGGACACGGAGAATTCTAGAATGGAGACCAAGGACGACAACAAGAAGCACGGGAAGACCTCAAAAAAGATGGGTAGATGACATAAGAACAGTGGCAGGCAAACAGTGGATTAGATTGGCGCAAGATAGAGAAAGATGGAAGCAATTGGGAGAGACCTACATTCAGGAGTGGATGGAAAATGGTTGACAAAGAAGAAGAAGAAGTCTTAATCAGCTTATCTCAATGGCTAAGATTCATTTAGATATTTGATTTATTTGGTAATTGTTTAAGCTTTTCTTTATTTAATGTAAAATCTTAATGTAAATGAAATTTAAATTTAGTTTATAGTATAAAATTGTGCTCGAAATAGATATCTGTTGGACAATAAAGCTATTATTATTGTTATAATGATTATTATTTTATTTTAATTTACAGTGAAACATGTCTTCAATTATCTTGTACGTATATTTATTAAAATTTATAAATTCTATTGATCTAACTCTATTAATTTGTGATTTTTCATTTTGCTGATATTACATAAATGTGTCGAATGAAACAAGTTTGATCTACACCAATTTTTTTAGAACGAAATCGTTTTATAGCTGTAGGTGTTGGAACACCACATGCTAACCGTTATTATCTTTTACTCAGATTGCTTTACGGTCTCGCAAAAATTCAGCAGATACGAGTTTTTTACGACGGTAAACGAACCGTAACTTTAGTGCCCATGATACTACTTTTTTATAGTTACAGATTGTATATGTATTCTCTTATGGTTAATAGACAATTACTTCCTTAGTTTATTGTCAAGTTGTGCTCAATCGGCACATTTAATACAGTAATTAACATTGTCTTCTTTGAAGAAATGTTACATGTCTGTGTTTGAATACACAGAGTCGGAATGTCTTCAAATGCCTGTCTTGCTGGCATCTAATTCCTTACAATTCATGTCGATGCTTTGGTCTGTTTGAAATGTCAAAGGAGTATTTTCTATTTGTTATATATCTGATATGAAATTCTGCAAATTTAAAGTAGTACAAATTGTGTTCAACTTTTGATAATGTGGTGTAAAGTCTGGCAATTATAAAAGTTTGTGAATTACATTGCGAAAAGCTTTATTTAATTAACAAAATTCTGTCCTCATTACTTTATCGTGTCCGGACATATCATTAATATAATTTCGATCCAGTGCCGGGCTTAGTCGGTTCCATATTTGTCGGCGAGCCACAAATCTTCGACGGGACCGTTTCTGCATGTAAGAAGATGTGACTTTACCGAGGTCTCATGCGTGTGATATGCGTAGCTATCCCCTGTCCTAATATAATAAAGCAAACTTCTGAATTGTCATCTTTTTCGTACTTTTCATTTTTAGTTCTGGATTTGTTTAAAAAATAACGATGAAAACATTACAATTTTATTGTTTTTAATCATTATCTTTTGGGCATGTGTTTTAAGCATACTAGATAATACAAAATATTTTCTTTTTTGATTTGTTCGTTTAAGGCAAGTTAAAATATATTAACATTTTTTTTACAGTACCCTACTTAATTTGTGTTTCGTGAAGATAGTAATCTTTTCTGTTATAGTCCTTTTCCATCATATTGATAGCACATTATGTATGCAAATCCTCAACAGGTCAAAAAACCATAGGCGTCACCCTATACTTGTTTTGAAATAAATAAAAAAAATTAATATTTTAAGATGCCGTCAACAATTCATTATCTTTTAAAAAATCTTCTGTAAAATAAGTGTCCACTAATCTCACTATACTTTTTTGTGCGTAAAAAACGTCGGTATATATGCCACACGATTATTGTAAATTATACACGGGTAATTAACGAGAGAATTCAATGTTTCACGAAATAAATTAATGTAAACAGTAATTTAAAGGTGATTATTGTTTTCTATACAAGTTATCGCCTGACACAAAAAGAATACCTTCTTTAAACGATTACCTGGAATTACTGATAAGGCTTCACTAATGATAGTTTAAGTAGTTTTTATGCCACGTTACAGCTTATGCCAATAATATAAATTAGAAATTGTTTGCATCTTCCATTTAGTTTGTAGATGTATATTGTTCATGTCTTACCTATCTACGTTTTTGGTGTCGATATTTTGTTATTTGCATTTAAAAATGACAACAGGTTTTATCCCGGTTAAGTGTAGTTTTAAAGGTGCCTTCAGTCTAAGAGAGAAAAATATAATATTAAATGTACACGATGCACTTGTACATCAACGCCCTTTAAGTAATGTTCGTGAAATAGTTAACATGTGTTCAAATATGACAGGGGTTGGAGAAGCAACAATTTATAGATTCCTAAAAGAAAGAAAAGAAGGAACTGTTTCATCTCCCAAGAAGAGTGGAGGGAGTAAACCCTTGGAAATTGAAGAAATACATAAAAACATGATAAGACGCAGCGTCCACTCATTTTTTTTTAACAAAGAATTTCCAACATTGGACAAAATCCAAACATTAATTAGAGAAAACGAAGAGTTACCAATCATAAGCAACAAGAAATTATGGGGACTATTGAGAGAGATGGGATTTCGTTGGCAAAAGAATAGAAGAAAATCCGTTTTAATTGAAAAAGATTACATTGTATGTTGGAGACGAGATTATCTAAAAACTATTAAAAAGTACCGAGAAGAAGGGAAAACAATTTTTTATTTGGACGAGACTTGGCTAAATGAAGGTCATACTGTACCATATCTATGGGTTGATACAAATTTGAAAAGTTCCCGTCAGGCATTCATCGAAGGTGTATCTACTTGAATAAACAATATTCCCGTTGGAAAAGGACGCAGACTAATAATAACCCATATTGGAAACGAATACGGTTTTGTCAATGGTGGATTATTAAGTTTTGCCTCAAAATCGACCAAAGATTACCACGAGAAAATGACTGCTGACGTTTTTGAAGAATATTTTGAGCAAATGTTGGATTTAATTCCAAAAAATTCTGTCATAGTCATGGATAATGCTAGTTACCATTCAAGACTAGCAGAAAAATTGTCAACAACGGCATGGAAAAAAAGAGAGATAATCGAATGGTTAGATAAACACGCAATTGAGTACAAGGAGAATTCGACAAAAAAGGAATTATTACCTATTGTAAGGCAACATAAAGCAGCTTATAAAAAATATATAATTGATGAAATGACATTAAACCTTGATGTAATTATTTTACGTTTACCCCTATACCACTGTGATCTGAATCCGATAGAAAATATATGGTCTCAAGTAAAGGGTGAAGTCGGACGCAACAACAAAACTTTTAAATTAGAAGACTTACAACAATTATTAGAACATTCCTTATCAAAAGTAACTCCAGAAAATTGGAAAAATGCTGTTAGTCATGCTCACAAGGAAGAAAATAAAATGTGGAATTTGGACAATATGACTGATGCAATGCTGGAACCGGTAATAATTAACATTGGAGTTGAAGATTCCTTATATTCTGAAGAAAGCAGTGAATCTGAAATGGAATTTGATTAAAATAATATTCATTTTTTTACAAATCGGCCCCTGTTTCGGCCACAAATTATTTTATATATAACCAATAAAATAAACATCTTACATTTCTTGCAAATTCATTAGTACCTGTTACTCTCCATTACTCCGACACTGGCAACTTTATTTAGGGATTAGTAACCCTCAAAACTATTGTATTCTATTCTGCTTCAACCTTTATATCTGGTGGTCATACTCAATTTAAAATTGTTTTCCTATATAGTTCTGTAAACTTGTTGACAAATATTTATTTTTCATTGAGTCACCCGTATCAACAGTTTAGGGATTTGCATACATAATGTGCTATCAATATGATGGAAATGGACTATAGTCTTTATCAAGTGTTGTCCTGGCTGTCCAAGGCTAAACACTTTTGGAGTTACCTGAATGGTAGGTCAGTAACATGACCAATGCTTTTTAAAACAGTCCACTTGGAAATACCTGATAGTCTTATACGTCGTTTTACATACTTGTTTAGGCAGACCGTCCCCTATCCCCATTGATCTAGCATATCATTTCATCCGTTTATGGAGTGTGAAGTATATACAGGGTGTACCTATTTAAATATTTTTTTGAATAATGCGTAATATTGAGATGTACTAAGAACACGTTGAGACACGCTTTCTGACAGATCAGCAATACCTCTTGGCATGAACCTCCTGAATGCGTAGCATTCTGATGCACTCATGACACTGCAGATCGAGGTACCGATTTAAAGACGATGACTAATAAATTTTTAAGCTGCCCCTAGTTGATCCAGTTATTGGGAGTCCTCGAATGAGTTTGAATGGAAATTTTGTTTTGTTCTCGTTTATTCAGCTTGGTTTATTTTGTTAGCATGTCATAAAACTGCAGCGAACCAATCTTCTTTTACTATATATGCTTCTTCTTTCTTTTGTATGGTTCCAATTTTCTTGTATAGTTCCTATTTCGATTTTAAGCTGTGGTTTACAACAAGTTAAAATCGTGGGAGAGGCTGTGTAACGATTCAAAATCTTAAATTTGTTGAAAAAAAAAATTAGATTATATCAGAAAGCAGTAACTTTTTTATACGACACTGTATAAGATTTCAATCTACGCATTACAATTCTCCGAAGAAAACATTATAGTGTTTATCTTCAAATTCTCTTCAGTAAAACGCTTCCTCTTGGAATCTTATAAGTGGCAATAAACACTTATGATTACTTTTTTTCTTGATTGGTCAAAATGATCACACGATTAAAACTGCAGCGTATTTTCGACAAGGAAGCGAGTAAGGTTTTCAACAAGCCTGGCTCATTCCATTCCGTTACGTAGAGTGGGAATCAATACGTTGTACTATCTGTGAAAAAGTCCATCGGGTAAGATTTTGTAATTTCCCCATTGTTTTCATCCTATCAATATTTAGTGTAAATAAGACACTAACAGTCCTCTTTGTTTACTTCTTTGTAGAAGGAAAAAATAAACATCTTTAAATATTTAACTGCTTGGATTTTCTTCCTTTAAATTTCTTCTGGTGGACGTCACGTGAGGTTACGTCAGGTTGACATAAGATATTTAGTTTGATGGATAGCCACTACATGCAATATTTTTGAGGCCTTTTTCGTGGCCAATGTAAAGTAAATACGATTTCAATTAAAACAGACGAATTTTTGGGGTCCGGTCAGTAATTCTACGGCTACCATAGAAGATAGATATTTGTAATTGATCACTCCCGGTCGTGTCCACATGGACGCAGGTGTGGCTTATTACTTTTTTAACGTGTCTTATTGGCCACTACTGAAGTGTAATTGGTCAAATTTTTCGGAAATGTTTACACTCGTTATCTGGCAAAAAATGCGTTCTCAGCAATATAGTCAGTGTCGTCGTGATAGGTAGCAAGTCTACATATACTTTTATTATTTTTATGTAAAATGTAGGCTTGTGTTTTAGGTTCTTCTTCTTATGGTGCCGTGCACCTATAGTGCGTTGGCGAATTATCTTAAGGTCAGACGTCTGTCTTTTGCGGCATGCAAAAGTTCGCCAGTGTTAGTTACGCCTGTCCAGTTTTTTATATTTCGCAGCCACGACATTTGTTTGCGACCTACTCCTCTCTTGCCCTCAATCTTTCCTTGGATAATTAGGTAGATAGTAGGAATACGTTGAAGTTGTAAATACATATTAAAGACGGCTTTTTAGCGACCATTTTAATGTGATGGCCTAAGTACTCAAGTTTTCTTCTTTTGATAGTCAATATTATTTCAGCTTCAAATCCTATTCTTCTAGTAACTTCGGCGTTTGACATTCTTTGAGTCCATGATATTCGTTAACTTATTTAGATGCACTTGTTTTAATGTCCATGCTTCCAAGCCATAAAGGAGAGTAGTGAATACGTAACACTGAAGCATTCTTAGACGTAGTAATAACCTTATATCCCGACAACAAAGAAACTTTTTATGTTTAACGAAAGATGCACGTGCTATTTCAATACTTGTCTTAATTTCTTTGGTTTTGTCTACATTTGACGTTATCCATGTTCCTGAGTATTTGTAGGTACCCACACTCTCAATTACAGTATCCTCAACAATCAATCGGATGTTTGCATCTGCTGATTTATCATGATTATGCATTTAGTTTTTTTTTCGTTTTTAGATTTAGAACTGAACCGAATTTATTGTATTGGTTGAATTAAACAAAAAGCCGAAGTCTGTTTTAACCGCCATTATCTGAAAAGAAATGTGATTGATATGGAGAATAATCGAAAAATTGTTGAATATAACTTTGTCGTTGAGTACTTGGATATAAATAACAACGAATCTCCAAGTTTTTAGGGTTTTCGCCGTATCTTAAATGACATTCACAATTCGAACATAACAGTATACTGCAACAAACTTAAGTTTGGGAATATGATTCATACTTTGACGATGCGCAGTGAATGGTGTTTACTAGTGGTACCATGGAAACGACCAGTGGTCTGCTTGCCAGTGTCGTAGTTTGAGAAGTACGTATCGCAGAGAGTGTTTGACATGTTGATTTTAGATTAGATTTAGATGTTAGATTAGTGCTAAGTATATTGGTAGTAGTAATTAGTGTATTATTAAGTCATTTAGGGTATCTATAGTGTGTTTAGTTTAGTTATTAATAATAGTTACTTAACCATATGGCTCCTAAAAAGATAGGAACAAATAAAACCATCATACTTTTGAACAGATACTCTTCAAATCATCTCGAACAAACTGCAGGTGGCGAAATCCAAAGACAATGCGAAATTCCGAAGACAATAGGATTTTCCTAATGAAAAGTTATTCCTAATAAAAATGATATTCGTTCAAAACGAATACAATATTCTATTTTGATCTGAGGGTAGAACCATAAGTTATACCGATGAAAGTCATATAGGTACATATCAGCTATACTGCACCATATCAATGGACAGATCAAAGTGGAAAAACTTTAAAGAAACCGATTTCTAAGGGCAAAAGGCTGATTATTGTTCAGGCTGAAGAAGAGATATTTTCTTCTTCCTTCGGGGTAATGTTAATAAATTGTAAGTACTGAGGAATTTGTTATTTATTAAAGTACTCCTAATATTTTACTCATTATTTTTCGAGTGCAACGGACTATAAATTTCATAATGATTAAGAACTATGAAAATAAATATTAACAAATTCATTGTTAACTTAATTGGATATACTTGTGGAAAATTATTTTAAATCTACCTGTTTCCGCCCGCCACTGGTAGAAACAGTCCGCCCACCTGCGTTAAACACTACGTCACATTCCCAAACTTAAATTTGTTGCACTCTAGTAGGGGACAATATATAAAATAGTTTAAATCAGCACACAAAATAAGTATGGCCTCTATCGAGAATAACTGTTTTCAAAATGATCATAGTATAAAACAATTATTATCCTTTAAATTTTTTTCAGTGATACAAGCCAACACATTTTGTAAGAAAAAAATCATAACAAAAATACCAAACATCTGTACATCTAATTTTACTATTGACAATGCGACAGCTGTTAATGTAGTTGACCATTTATTTGGTGTATAGTACCAATTCTACGTGATTTTAACTCAAAAATTGGTAAAGGAAAATGTGGAAAACATGTAGGAGAATACGGACTCGGTAAAAGAAATGAACGAGGTGACAGACTACTTCAATTCTGCCAGGAGAATAACATGATTGCATCTAATACATTCTTCAACTTACCAAAGAGAAGACTTTATACGTGGAAATCACCCCAGGACAATTTCGAAAGAATAATTCGAAACCAGATTGATTTTTTACTGATAAACGAACGATACAGAAACTCCTTAAAATCCGTTAAAGCTTACCCAGGCGCAGATGTCTTTTTAGATCATAACCCTCTAATAGCTCAAATGAGTATTAAACTAAAAAGATTGGAGCAGAAAAGAAGAGCAAATCAGATAGACGTCAGTCGTTTATGTAACCTGGAGGTAAAGGAGAAACTGCAAAAATATATTAATAATAATTTCAAAATACTTCATGAAAAAGAAACATCTCAGCCAACGAACAACATAGATAAAAAATGGCAAAACTTAAAAATGGCGATAACAGGTCCTGTGAAGAAAATTCTGACTAAAGAAAAACCAAAAATAAAGCAAAGGTGGATGACTGATAAGATCCTTCTTCTCATGGACAATCGGAGAATAATGAAAGGAAAAAACGAACAAAGGTATAAACAAATACAGAAAGAAATCAAAATAGAAATCAGAATAGCAAAAGAAGATTTTTATAAAAGAAAATGTGAAGAAATAGAGCAATTGCAGACAAAACATGATATTTTTAATGTACATAAAAAAGTGAAAGAACTTGCAGGTACACAAAAACGTAAGCAGCCAAATACCCTGTATAATGTCAACGAAAACATAATAACAGAACTAGAAGAACAGTTGAAGACATGGAAAAACTATATTGAAGAACTCTTTGCAGATGATAGACAACAATCTGATCTAACTAACATACAAGGAGACGAAGGTCCAGAAATAACGGAAGAAGAAGTAATGTACGCACTAAAAAGAGTGAAAAATGGTAAAGCCCCAGGTCCAGATGAAATACCAACGGAAATCCTTAAACTAATAGAAAAAGACTCGATTCACATTTTAGTTAAACTTTTCAATAGCATTTATACATCAGGAAAAATACTACAAGAATGGCTTTTATCCACCTTTGTTACTATACCAAAAAAGATAAATGCCAAACAATGCAGTGATTACCGTACAATCAGTCTGATGAGCCATGTACTGAAAATATTTCTGAAAATTATACACTCTAGAGTACACAGAAAACTGGAAATGGACATCAATAATACCAAGTTTGGATTCCGAAATGGACTTGGAACAAGAGAGGCGTTGTTTGCACTGAACGTTATGTCTCAAAGATATCTTGACATAAATCAAGATGTATTCATGTGTTTCATAGATTACAACAAGGCCTTTGATAAAGTGCGGCATGATCACCTAATCAGACTCCTGACAGAAAAGAATTTAGATAAACGAGACATCCGACTAATAGCAAATATGTACTACAATCAGAAAGCAGCAGTGAGAGTAGAGAATAATACCACTGAAGAAATTAAAATAAAGCGAGGTGTGAGACAAGGGTGTATACTGTCACCAACCCTGTTTAATCTCTATTCCGAAGACGTAATGAATAGAACACTCTCTGAGCAATCCGTAGGTATTAAAATAAATGGTGTTAGATTAAACAATCTGAGATTTGCCGACGACACCGTTCTGATCGCAGAAACACTTGAACAGCTACAGATATTGGTGAATAAGATAGCAGACTGCAGCGAAGAATATGGACTATCTTTGAACATAAAGAAAATTTATGGTAATATCGAAATCAACACAAAATGTCCAAAATTTATATTTACACAATGAAATTATCGATCGAGTTAGCAAATACAAATATTTAGGCACTTTTGAAAAGATTGATACCAAAAAATTAGAGGCATTTGAACTGTGAATGTATCGCAAAATCCTGAGAATATCATGGACCGAGAGAGTCACAAATGTCGAGGTCTTGAGAAGAATGAATAAAGAAAAGGAAGTCATATTTACGATCAAAAAACAAAAACTGCAATACTTGGGACACATTACAAGAGGCGAAAGATATGAACTGCTTCGAATAATTATGCAAGGGAAAATAGCAGGAAAAAGGTCCATAGGAAGAAGACGAAACTCCTGGCTAAAGAATCTACGGGAATGGTATAGCTGTAGCAGCAACGAATTGTTTCGGTCAGCAGTTTCGAAAATACGTATAGCCCTGATGATCGCAAACCTTCGGAACGAAGATGGCACTTGAAGAAGAAGAAGAAAGAAACGCAAGTTTCTTTATCGCCAGTTCTGGACAATCTTTTACAGCTGAGTGTTTAGAGTAATAGGCAAAGCTTTAGAATTCTTTTGCTTTTAAAATTTAACAGATAACCACCTGTACTATCTTTCGAAAAGTGTTTCATAGAACATAAAAAAACCAAAATCTGTATAATACACAAATCAGCTTTTTCGCGAATTGTATATGGATTTTTTTAAATCGTTTGATTTAGAGTGAAAAATCTTAATGTAACAGTAATTTAATCAACACTGTGAATAGGACTTTTATAAAGAATCATGAAACAAACAAATTTTATTGATAAAATCTTATCGGACGTATGTATGATCGTAGTAACGTATGATTGACACAGTCAATTGCCTTACTGAGATCACAAAAAAATCCCGACAGGGCATTCATCCGCATCAATATAGTTAGTTAAAGTCTCATAATATGAATGAACTGCTGTATTTGTAGACTTACCTGCCTGAAAGCCATGTTGATATTTACTAACAATACTGTTCTCCAATAAAGAGTTTAATCTGTTAAAGATAACAGTATTCGAATATTTTCGAAAAACACTGAAGAGACAGGTATTGGGCGATAATTACTAATATTCTTTGGATCACCTTTCTTATGTACAGGAACGACTTTTCCCACCTTTAGATAATCCGGAAAATACCATTGCAAAAAGACAAGTTAATTAGAAATGTTAAAGGTGATAATATGAATGGAACTACTTTTTGTAATAAACATTGAGGTATTTCATCAAATCCATACGATTTTGAAGATTTTAATTTTCCTATCAATAATTCACTCAGCTCATTTGGAGTGTAAGGACATAATTGTAAAAAATTTTCATTTTCATTATTAGGCGGTTTCCTTAAAGTACTATTTTGATGACTGAGAATTTTACAACGTACCTCAATTGGAGCATTCTTAAAGAAAACATTGAACATGTTAGCAACAATAGGGAATAGGGCATTCCTCTATTACACAACTTTCATCTGACTTTAGGCATACATTTTTCCTTCTATTATTGTCAACATTATTAGTCACGTCAGCAACAAGTCTCCAGGTACTTTTTGTAGGATTATCTGATGATGAAATAATATTCTGGTAATAATTTTTCTTTGTCAAACATAAGAGTTTCTGGTGTTTCTTTTTTTCTAACTTCTAATATTCACGAAGACACGGACAGGATCTAGATAAAACATGCAAGTTTTTTAAGTTACTACTAGATAAGCGTACTTCAGTGTTTACTCATTTTTTACGATGATTTATAATACGTTTATTTTGCAATGGAAAATTAATGTTAAAATAATACGAAAAAATATCAACAAACACATTAAAAGCCAAATTAGTATCAAGTATACCATAAACAAGATTCCAATCTTCCATCACAAGACTCATAACAAAATTATCTATCCCACTCTCAGAAAAATATCGCTTTTGACAAGACATAGGCAAGGTCGATATATCGATTTCAAGTTCAACTAAAACAGTTCTATGATCAGACACAGTATTGTCAAGAATACATGATGTACCTAAATTAGAAAAATTTACAAAAATATTATCAATTGTTGTTATGCTGGTATTTGTTACTCTTGTAGGCCATTTTGACAAATTTTTACATCTCCACACGGAGATCGGTAGCAATTCAATATGTAAAAGATATTGTTTTTATCCCTAATTAAAGAACAACAAATCAATGTTTATCAGAACAGAATTTTTTAACATTAATAATATGAGCGTTTACATTTCTCTTTACGAATATTCCTACACCACCTCCTCTTACTGAAGAGTTTCTATAATAAATACTACTCATAGTAAATCCATCAATGTATACATTATTAATAGAGTCAATGGTTTCCAATAATTCTGTTAGACATACGATTTCTATATTTTTAAATGTATTAATATCCACAACAATGTCACATATTTTATGGTTATTTATACTTTGAACATTAATTTAGGGTTAAACATTACCCCTGGAACCTCTGATTTTTCCGTAGGTACAAAAAATTGTTCACACGTGCATTTTCAGGCCAGAGTGCTGGATCCATAGCTTTATTGAAATTATTTTGATATATTCGGACCTTAAATGATGAGTAAAGTTCCAATATTTTGGAACACCTTTGACAGATCCCCTAAATCAACTGAAGCTGGAAGTGCTGCTTCCACAGTAGACGTGGAATGACTTTTACTACGACTACTATTATTAGCTACAGCATTTGAATTTTCAGGTGGTTTAAGTCCCCCGTTATTAGGCTTGGCAACGTTGGACGTAGTCCGTTTATGTTCAATATTTTTATTTGAATTCGTTTTTATTAAAGAAATAATTAAATCTTGAGGTTCATTACCCTTTACTAGCTCTGCATTTAACGATTTTAAGTAGTAAGTAATCTCGATCTCGGCAACCTTTAACTTGCACTGTAGTTGAGTGAGTTCTAACCTCAAATCACTATTGCACAGTTTCACATCGGAACAAGAAGATCTCTCCAAAACTGCTCCTACTGGTCTCCAAAACATATTTGACACTTTCACTAATTTTTATTCCTTCGGGAACCTATTTGTGAATAAGTATTTCCAATAATTCTGATTTCTTAAGACGATCTATGTATCATTTTGTATATTAATTCTTTGTATATTAATTCGTCAGTCACCATCTTGACCTTCTAATCAAAGTGTCCCAGCCACGTATTCTCTACCCTTGTATATGGAATCCAGAAGACTGGACAATTACGGACGCAACTAAAAAACACTTGCCAGCTTTAAGATGTGGTGTTATCATAACATGTTTTTTTTTTGTTCATTTGGTTCGTCTACGAACCAAAAAGATAGTAGATGTGGTTTGCTGCTTAATTGTGGTAAACGCCCAAATAGGTTTAATTTTGGTCTATAAACTGAACTATAAATTAAATTATTGATTTTTATTGTTATTTCTCGATATCATTAGTATCGAGAACACAGCGTTCAAACTTTCTAAAATTGATTGTCTGATTCCAGTTTGAAATACAGTTTTTACCCAATGATCATATATTTAGGACCACAAATTATTAATAATTATTCACGACAACTAAGAAATGAAAATGATTTTATAATTCACAAATTTACTGCTTTTCACTATCATAAGAATTTTAAAACCGAGCGATGATGTCGATCATTCTATAGACTCACCCTACTCAGGAGGGAAACAGATTATAAAGAGGGAATGAATCTGGCATTGACACTTCGCATCAATCGGCAAAATATACACTATTATGAACATGGTATTTTGTGTTGTGGTTGTTCGAAAAAGAGTTTATCCACCAGCTGTTTGTCAAATATTACATCGAATTTTCCAGAGATTATGGATTTCTTTTTATTCTCAGTTATTTATCGGGGTAGCAAACTGTAATGAAAAAGATGGATTTCTTTAATTATTCGTCAGAAAAAGGCACAAGTTTTCCTTTAACAATTTTAACAAAAATTTACGAAATAATTGTAGGAATGAATACATGGTACAATTCATAAGGAAGAATGGATCGATGGTTTTATTGAACTTTACAAGGTAAAAGATACGTAAGAATTATTGAACATACAGAAGTAATAATCAACATCGGGAACATCGAAATCGAACTACAGTATATACAATTAGTCCTCCAGGTCCGGACGGGTTTGATCCACTTCTATGTACAGAAATAAAATGATCTTCTCTACAAAAAATTATGTACGATACTGCAGACTAGCTTAGGACTGTAGTATATATCAAATGCATGAATGGAACGTCAACAAAGATGGGTTTTATACCCACACCTGACAAAATCGGACAGGAAAAAGCCCTTATTGCTGATAAGTCTGATAAGTCATTCGTACTAAAAACTCTAGAAAAACTGGTCGATAGGCATATTAGGAATGGCGTATTGGTTAAAAGTCCGGTACCTTGGGGACAGTATGCGCACATGGAATAGAGTACTTATGTAGGTATTCCATTTAACAGATATCCAACAAAATGGATTAACAATATAAATAGGTTATCACAATAAAACAAAGGTTTAATTTTTGAAATTCTAATGGCTTATAGATTAGTATTTATAAACGAAAAGTTTTTAATCAAAAGTACTACACTCAAATATCAACAGCACCCTCATTTGCCAGTATTTCCATGTTTTCTCTATTAACTACAATGTTATGTAAACAACCTGTTAGGTATTATTCTTTGAACAAAAGGTAACTTACATCTCATTCCACATGTTAAAACGGTAAATAAATATTGACGCAATTTGTGATATTATATATATACAGCACTTAGAACTGCTGTCTGAAGATTCTACAATGGTAGTTGAGAACTGGATATCCACTATTTCCTAATAATCCATTGTCCATAAATTCCCTATTTTATATACCCATAATATGCAAAAGTATTTAACAACTCCTAAAATGGACGTGTACGAACTCATCACTATATAGCCCCCCATAAAATTATTAGACCCTCGGAGATGTAGTAAACTGATCACCGGCATCCTTTGGAGATTGGTAAACCCATCACCGCAGATAGGTAAACTCATCACCGGGATTTTTGCCTGGTTTCTAATGCGAAAGATTGCCTCTTACCTGTTATATTTCTCGTTTATGTGATAATTTAATAAATTCAGAAATTATTTTAAGCAAGTTGCTTTAAAATTTAACTAAGATATTAATATGTCTCACGGTGTGGCCTATTACACGTATCTGCCAATCTAAATGGTTTTGAGATCTAAAAATTAGTTACATAGGAGTTCGATAGTGAACTTTAAAATGAAAATATTTGTCAACATGTGCTATTTTGGTTTATATCGGAAGTAGTCCCAACTTCGTTATTTGATTTTCATTGCATTTTTATATTTTTATAACTCAATTTGTTAAACATACATTCGGTCTAAGTCTTACTGTTTTGGCGTTATTTGACTATCTTGAAAATAATAGACGATTTTGGTCAGGAAGTAAATATAAAATGCCTAAAAAATAGGAAAAGCTAAAAACTTGAGTGTGCTATTATTGCATTGAAGTCGAAGGAAACTTAATTTTTTACACGTGCAAAGCTTTACATTTTATGGCATCATTGGCGGAAATTTTTAAATTTGAAGTAATCAGCAATGCATTTATTGTGCAGAATGCATCAAAATGCTTAAGTACAGTTTCCTGTACTTTATCTTTCAATGACTTGTACAAAGATCCCACAATTAGAGTGCTTTTAAAAGCATTTTTTTACATTTTTTGGTTAGTTTTCGCCATTATTTGTAGGAGTCAGATGAGTTGTTCATTTGATTTTATAAACATCATGACAACTAACCTCAATTAGTGTAAGACACAAAATAATTTTTATTCTGTAATTTGTACTAATTTTGTTTATTGTAGCACCCTGATGATGCAGATAAAGATTTGCGAAAGCTTGGTAGACTAAAAAGAGTACTTTTTTGTCCTATCTTCAGCTGCACACCCAAATAGTTGTGTTTTGTAGTCTAACTGATCAGCGTTGACTACAAGCGTTTATCGCTTTTTTAGTATATATATATATATATATATATATATATATATATATATATATATATATATATATATATATATATGTATATTATATAGTCTAGTATAGAGTCCAATTAAGTCGGTACCATATGGAAAATTTTTTTTATTTTTAGTTTTATGAAAAAAAATTTATTCTCTAGTTCTGAATGATCTAGAACTTCAATCATCAAAATCAGATATTAGTATTCTTCAGTCATTTACGCGGTTCGTTAAACAACATGAATTTTATTAAGACTTGAGAATATCAATGTGACTAACAATTTAATAAGAAATCTTAAAATGTAATATCAGAACAGGTAATCTACAGCAACAAAGTAATATTATGCCTTGCCTACAAGAAACATCTTATACAGTTAACTTAAAGAACTTAATTTCGCTTTTTTTTCTGTTTGATCAGGATGATTGGCGAAAACCAGTGCGAAATAACTAAACAAAAACATTATAAAATTTCTACTCACCAGTTGTATGACATTTAGCCTTACACCCTTTCGTCGCACAAGTCCAAAAAAGGCAATTCTATTTTTTAGAGTATTTCGCAATTGAAATTTGAAATTATTGATAACCATTATTCTTTGTCCGCGTTGGCTCAAGACGTAATCAATTAGCAGTTCACTATCCATGTTGAAGAAACAAGGGCAAATGAAGAGAATTTTTTCTTTTCGCATGATTTTAGGTAGCTATCAATAGAATTTTGTGGAATTTCCAAATAAAAACCAATAAATTGCAGTTGCATTTAAGACATTTGGATTTGGATTATTCTGTGAAATTACCAAAAACTAGCCGTTTGCTGGGATATTATGGTCTATAACTGATCCGGGGTGCAGGTAGGCCAGTGATCAGTTTACCAATCTCTTAGGGTCTATTTTGAAAACCCTGCTTTTATGACGGTGATGAGTTTGTACTATGTACGAGGGTATTTATGGTAATTGGTGATGAGTTTACGTGTACCCCCTAAAATAGCTACTTCTAATAATTGCACTTCCATAGTGTACGACGAGTATTATGGGTTATGGCACCTATTCTTTAAATGAGAAACATGATTAAATTCAACGTTTTACACTTTTTAATGATCTTATTTTTAATTTAAATTTTTATTATAGGATCCTATAATAGGTAACAAATACAATTTATAGTTTATAGATTATTTTTAAATATACAAAAATATTTAATGTCATTCCCCAAAATAAAAGAACAAAATCTGAGTTTGCAATAACTCTCTATTGACGACATACACATTAGAGAACGTTTCAAACTGTCAAGTAGTGTCAATGCCTTACTGTGTTAGGACACAATAGTGTTGACACACTGAGTTGATACAATACGCTGCGCCAGTGTTGCTGTATCAACACCCAAAAATTTAGTGTGTTACCTACAGTTAACTTGACCTACTACTTGTTGTCATCATCATTCAATCTTCGCTTATCCACTGCTGGACATAGATCTCCCTCATAATTTTCCATCTATTTCGATCTTGTGCCTCTTGCATCCAATTCCTATGACAACGTTTTAGATCGTCAGTCCAACGTGTTGGTGGACGACCTCTACTTCGGTAGGCATCATCTCTTGGTCTCCATTCCAGTATCCGCTTTGTCCATCTATTGTCTGTCATTCGAGCCACGTGACCTGCCCAGTTCCATTTTAGTGTTGCTACTCTCTCTACTGCATCCGCCACTCCTGTTCTTTGTCGTAGCTGGCGATTTGGGATCTTGTCTTGTAGTGAAACGCCCAACATAGCACGCTCCATCGCCCTTTGACACACACGGATCTTTTGAACTGTTCTCCTTGTCATGGTCAACGTTTCGGCACCGTAAGTTAACACTGGCAAAACACACTGATTAAACGTTTTTCTTTTAAGGCATATTGGTATATCAGACGATTTGAAAATATGGTTCAGCTTGCCGAAGGCTGCCCAAGTCAGTCGTCAGACGGAGAAGCTCAACGGTTTGGTTATCTTTTCCTATGCGAATCTCATGACCTAGGTATTTATAGGCCATTACCTGGTCTATGGATCTTGTTCCTACGCATATATCTTCGCTGACTACAAGATTTGTCATCATCTGGGTTTTAGATATATTTATTTTCAATCCCCCTTCTAGCGAGGAAAGGTAGAGCTGATTTAAAAGTTCTTTGGCCTCATCTATCCTATCAGCTATTAGTACAATATCATCTGCAAACCTTAGATGACTAAGCTTTTCTCCGTTTATGTTTATGCCCTTGTCGGTCAGTTGTGCCCTTTTACATATATATTCCAAAAGCGTAGTGAACAGTTTCGGCGATATGGTGTCCCCCTGGCGTACTCCACGTTGTATCGGAAATTTCTGGGTTTGACGATCACCCACTCTAACACTGGCTGTTGCGTTTTGGTATTTATGTTTAATTATATTTATATGCCGATGGTCAATTCGGCATTCTGTTAAGGCTTCCAACATTTTTTGTTGATTTACGGTGTCGAATGCCTTTTCATAGTCGACAAATATTAAAGCTAGTGGTTTATTATATTCAGTGCATTTTTCTATAAGATTTTTTATTACCAGTAGGTGATCGTTTGTTCCATAGCCTTTTCTAAAACCCGCCTGTTCTATGGGCTAATAAAATTCCAATTTATTTTCTAGTCGTTTCGTAATTATTTTTGTAAATAGTTTATAAATATGTGAAAGTAGACTTATGGGCCTGTAATTCCTGAGGTCGGTAGCATCCCCTTTTTTATGAAGTATGATAATTTGTGCGTTATACCACTGGGTTGGTGTTATTGCTTCCTGCAAACATCTAGTGAATAGTTTGGCAAGGACCTGCCATAATCTTTTTCCAGCCACCTTCAAGGCATCTGCCACTATTTCATCGCCTCCGGGGGACTTATTGTTTTTCATTTCTTGCACTGACCTTCGAACTTCATTGGGTGTTACGTCCGGTAAAATTTCAGATCCCTGATTGATTATCTTTGGTAATGATCCACTCCGGTTACATTGCTGTTTTTTGTATAGTTGTCTATAAAAACTGTCTATCGTATTCATAATTTGAATTCTATCCTCAATGATTTGCCCCTGTTCATTTCTTAATTTGTGGACGTTTTTTCTTCCAATGGACATGCTCTGTCTGAGTACTTTCAAGCTTTTGTTTTCTTCTATTACTCTAATTATTTCCATCGTATTGTATCGTCTCAGATCTTTTCTAACTTCCTTTTTAATTTTCTTATTCAAAATTCTTAGTTCATTTTGGTTATGATCCTGATTTTCCCTAAGTTTTCTTCTTTCTTCTAGAAGATGTTTTGTGTTGTGGCTTAATTTTTTGTTATTATTTTCAGGACGAGGACAGTATTTCTTTTCAGCTTCTTTCAATATTTGGGTAATATTATTGTTCATTTCATTGATGCTGATATTCTCTAAGTCGTGTGTATCCAAACTAGTCTTAATATTTTCTTCGTAAAGTGTTATATCTTCTGGGAACAGCCACCTTCCACTTTTCTTTTTGAGGATCATTTTTGTTCTTTCAACTTCAGTGTTAAAAGTGGTTTTTGCTCTAACTAGTCTATGGTCGCTCCCTGTTGAAAATTTATTCAATACTGTTACATCCTGAACAATATCTTTCCGATTTGATATTATGAAATCAATCTCATTTTTTGTTCTTTGGTTCGGACTCTTCCATGTCCACTTACGTTGGGGTTTCTTCCGGAAGAATGAGTTCATCACAAAGAGATTTTCCTGATGTAAGAAGTCAAGAAGCCTGTTACCTCTTTCATTTCTCTCACCAAATCCAAAGTTTCCCATAGCAGATTCTGCATCATCTTGTTTGAATCCCAATTTGGCGTTAAAATCTCCAATTATCAATGTGTAATGTGTTTTTGAAGTTTGTATAGCTGCTCTGATATCTTCATAAAATTGATCAACTTCCTCATCCGGGTGACTCGTAGTTGGTGCGTAAGCCTGTATAATTTTAAGTTTGTATCTTGGGTTTAATTTAAAAATAAGATAAATGACTCTGGTACATATACTTTTTATTGTGATTATGTTTGGTACCCATTTTTTATGGATTAAAAAACCCACTCCTCCAACAGATGAATCTTCGTTTCCTCTGAAATGGAACATATTTCCAGACTTAAGTATTATTTGATCTTCTTTTCGACGCCTAACTTCACTTATACCAATTATATCCCATTTTATGTGTTGTAGTTCATTCTCCAGTTCTATCATTGATGCTTCTGTTGATAAAGTTTGTACATTGTAGGCACATATATGCATTTGTCGTTTGTTTTGGTGGCCTGATCTCTTCCGGTGATTCTTAGCACCCTCTGCTCCAACACTATTCTGACCGCCACCTTGGTCAGGGAAATTGGAACCGCCGGGGACTGAGGGCCGTACACTTGATGTATCCATCATGAGGGGAAATTTGGCCTTGAAACGCCGCGCTGGCCAAGCGTGTTGGCGAGTTTTAGAGTTGTAGTAGAAGGAAATATAGTGACCCGTCTGCCTTCGGAAACCTAATCGCCATTCGGGGTCGGAAGAAACAAGAGTTAGCCAAGAGAGGCTGATAGGAAAGATTAAAGACATTTCACTCAAGACAAGTTGAAAAAGAGTAAAATGTGAAGGCCCTTATGATCCGCCAGGTGCGTTTCATAAGCGTATGAGTATTTATTTACTTTGTGTTCCCGCTCATACCTCGGGGTGTTGACTACAGACTGTATGGCTTGTCCAGCATGCCATAGCATGAAGAATAGGGTGCACGCCATTTTTCCAAAGTTGACACCCCACTCCATGGCCTGACCGACTACTTGTTGTAATTCGTCGTAAAACGTTTCACCCCACACCTCAACATGGTGATATCAGTCAAAAGAAAATATATGACAACATCAAATAAAAACATTGAGGATAAAAAATCTAGAATATACAAAGCTGCTATAAGGCCTATAATGACAGACTATATCAGAAACAACAAAAATCGAGGATTGCTTGAAACAATAGAAATGGAGATACTTCGTGGCGTAGTTGAAAAGACTCTTCTAGACAGGGAAACAACTGAAAACATAAGGAATACATGTATGGTAGACGATATTAACGGTTATATTCTGAACATGAAAAAGATTGGAATGTACATAGCAGAATGGAAGAAAGAAAAATGGTGAGAATCGCTCTAGATAAATAGCCAACGGGACGGAGAAGTATTAAATAGGCCCACCTCGAAAAAGGTGGAGCAATCTGAATATTGATGCGGGTGGATGAAGTATAAACAGGCGATACTCTTAAAATGCAGAAGGAAGAAGAAGAATATATTGTAGGTACTTCTCTTAGACAAGAAAAGAAAGGGGACGCGTAATCGTATGGAGTTGACTGAAGCCAAACTGGCACCAGAAAGGTTGCCAAGTCATATGTTATTTCTTCACTAGATTGAGAATTTTTCTTCTTCTTGATGTGCTTATCCATTACGAATGTTCGTAAGCGATCATCATGGCAATTTTTATCTTATCTGCAGCAGCGCGGAAAAGCTGCACAGATGTTGTATTGAACCAGATTCTAATGTTCTTTAACCAAGATTTTCTTCTTTTTCCTGGACCTAGTTTTCCAAATATTTTTCCTTGCAGGATGGCTTGAAGGAGAGTATATCTGGATTCATTTCGCATAATATGTCCGCAGAACTGTAACTTTTGAGATTTAATGGTGGTCAGTACTTCTTGATTCTTATTCATTCTTCTGAGGACCTCCTCATTTGTGACTCGGTCAATCCACGGGATCTTAAGCATTCTCCGATATAGCCACATCTCAAATGCTTCCAGTTTTCTGCACATATTTTTTTTCAAGGTCCACGATTCAACACCATAAAAAAGGACAGAGAAGACGTAGCATCGCAGCATTCTTACTTTTGTATCAAGAGAGAGGTTGTGACTTTTGAAGATGGCCCCCATCCGATTGAAGGTGGATCTACCTTTTCCGATGCGTGGTCTAATCTCCTGGTTGTTGGTCCATTCTTCATTTATTATGGTGCCGAAGTAGTTGTAGTGCGTCACACTTTCTACAGGGGATTGGTTGACGTAGAGTTGACCTTCTGTTATTCTTTTCTTGCTAATTATCATAAGCTTTGTCTTCTTAACGTTTATATTGAGTCCATATTGTTGACTGTAATACGTGATTTTGTTCATGAGAACTTGTAGGTCTTCTAAGTTGTCCGCAAATACTATGGTGTCATCTGCATATCTGATGTTGTTTAGCCGGCAACCATTTAGTAGAATACTTTTTTCAGTTTCGTGCAAAGCTTCGATAAATATTCTTTCATAGTACAAATTGAAGATTAGAGGAGATAAAATACAGCCTTGCCTCACTCCACGCATGATTTTCACATAGTCAGTGTGTTCACCTTCAAGTCTGAGATTTGCTGTCTGATTCCAGTAGAGACTTCTAATTATTTTCAGATCTTGGTTGTTAATTCCTGTTTTTTTTAGTATTTGCATCATCTTGGCGTGCTGTACTCGATCAAACGCTTTCTCGTAATCAACCAGACATACGTATACGTCGCAGTTGACATGTCTGCATCTCTGGAATAAGACTTGTACTGAGAACAAAGCCTCTCTAGTACCAAAAGCATTTGCGAACCCGAACAGGTTGGGGGAAATTTGACTTTCACACAGCTTGTAGATTGAGAATAATGGATATACTCGTATATTAATAAATAGATTTTTTTCAAAATTTATAATTGAACACTGACATGATGGTTACTTTTTGAACATGATTTTATCATTACATATTTTTTAGTAGATCGATAAAGTGTTTAGTAAATCAGTAAATTAAAGTTGAAATCAGTAGATCTACTAAAAAATCAGTAGACCTGGTAAAAGATAGTGCAAACACTCCTGACCATGGAGCTGCGCGAAGGCGGAGTCAAAATTCACGTAATGGCAGAAAGGTTCTATTGTAAACCAAATTTCGTCTACTGCGCCGTGGTCAGGAGTGTTTGCACTATCCTAACCCTGCGAGAGGTAGTAATGGGCAACGTTCAGGCACCAAACATGGCGGTCACAGGTCACATCGGAACTTGCTTCACTTTTCAAAAGTATATTATGAGTGTTACTAAATGAGTGTTACCTGTCCTCCCTCTTTCCTTGTCTAAGGCACATTTTATGAAACGTGCCTTCATATACCTTTACGTTTACCGCGTATATTGTTTTGTATGTTGCTACTACAATCAACCGTAATTTTCATATATTTGATATATTGGTACAATAAACAAATTGCCTAAAGACAACATCAACGTGTTTTTCATTTTATATTCTCTTTTATTACATATACATATTGAGCTATTTATGGAGCTTATTTGATGGAAATTCATATTTAATAATATAACCTAACACAAAATATTATCTTTAATTTCCATGGAATACATTAGTCAACTTGACGTGTTTCTTTGAAACATTAGTTTTTTCAAAACAATTTAATAGTTTTAAACTAATTCAGATTTATGGATTCTGGTGACTCTTCTTCATAACAGAATGAAATTAAAAATGTGTTACTTATCAAAATGTTGTTTGGTAAGTTGTATTCTAACTAGTTTATTGACAAATGCCATTAACACGAAATAATATGAACCAAACTAGCTATATTCAAATCAATAGAGATTATATTACAGCAGTTTTTTATCCTATAGACTAGAGTATTAATTTAATCTAAGCTACTCAGAATAAAATATTATACAAAATATTCCCACAGACTAATATTCATCAGCATTATAATTTCCATTTGCTACGGTAATAAACCTGTCAGTTTCACTCATGTAACTTAATACTCTACCCGTAATAATTTTGTATTGAAAGACCCCTAAAATAAAATTTGCTCTTACATTTGATACTCTCAAAGAATCATTACCAACGAAAACTCTAAACTGAGAAAAGTTTTCAATGCTATGAACAACTCAGAAATACATTTTAGAAAGTATCTTATAAATGAATACCAGCTATATTAGTTACGTATACGAAAAGTGTAAATATAATGCCATATAATTACTAAACGTACAGGCTTCAAATTATGGAGCTACAGTTTTAACATAGCCCCGTAATTTGAGAGATTGGTTTAATTATACATTTCCTAAAAGTTAGAGCAGTAGATAACCTTCGAAAGTAAATGCTTAATATAAGCAATTTTGCTTCTTCATTGGCGGAGTGTATCCTCTGTGAAAGATTGTCACTTCATCTCTTGCGCGTTAGGCCGATACTTCTTGATGTAACCGATATGATTTGAAGCATGTATCCTTCATATATATATAATAACGGATTTATTACGGCTGTCGCCGCTTCTCCGCCCCCAATTTCCATCTTTTTCTGTCATATGCAGTTGCCTCTTCTAAGTCTCTTGCCGCCATTGCTTCATCAATATCGTTGCGCCAACTTCTCCGTGGTCGTCCTCTCTTTCTTCTTTCAGGAGGGATCCATTCCAGTACTCTCCTAGGCCATCTGTACTCTGGCATTCTTTTAACATGTCCGAACCAGATTAATTGTTTTCTTTCTATGTCATCATTGATATTTCTCTCCATTTTCATTTCGTTTCTTATTTGTTCGTTTCTAACTCTCTCCAGTTTCGATCTACCGCAGCTTCGTCTCAGATAATCCATTTCTGTCGTCAAAAGTTTGTTTCTATTAGCTTTGGTGACGTCCCATACTTCCGAACCGTAAAGTGTAATACTTTGGACTATACTACCGTAAATGTGTTTTTTGGTTTCTCGTCGAATTGTTTTTTGCCAGAGAAGAGAGTTTAAGGCACGGGTCGCTGCTCTGCCCTTGTTTATTCTTTCCCTGATTTCATCTGCGCTATTTCCCTTCTTGTTGAAAATGACCCCCAAATATTTGCAGGATTGCACGCCTTTGATTTTGTCGTCTTCCAAGACTAGGTCACATATTTCATCTGTTCCCACTGAGAGATATTCACATTTTGTCATATTCATGTTTAGACCTGCCACCTCATATTCTTCTTGCAGTTTTCTTACCATATAGCTAAGATCGTAGCTGTCTTCGGCAATTACTACCTGGTCATCCGCAAAGAAAAGTGTATATAGCTTGTTTTCTTCCACCGTTATTCCCATGTTTCTACCATGTATTCCCATGTATCCTTCATGCCCATGGCTAACAAATCCTTAGAAGAATTATGCTACGCTTTCTAATTGGCATATCGAAGGCAAGTCATGGTTCTCTTATGATTCTTTCGCTTCTCAGAAACAACTTAATAGCTTGTGTGTTTTGTCTCTCCACTAACCCTTCACTTATAAAAACAGGTTTAATTCTCTGGCTTTTTAAAAAACCTCCGAAAATCAATTTAGTCCCTTTCATGCGGTTCGCTCTGCAATTCTAAAGTACAATTAGGGCCAATCTCGCATGTGCTAAAAAAAATCCCCTCTTTAGAGAAAATTTAAGCTCTCCTACGTATTTCGAAAACTACTGGTTTATTTGTGTACCAGCCTTCGAGTTAAGCAGGTCAACTTGGCGGTAAGTCGTTTATTCAGATTATGTCTTGTAACTGTACCGCTAATTTCGATTTTTTTATTAATTTTAGACTTAATGTCACTTCTGTTTGCCTTCATACATCCCACTTCACATATCTTATCGTATCTTGTATCCGTAATATTGTAAGTTACTTATTGCCTATTGCATCCTACATCATACATCCTACTGCTGTATATATCTGGCCGTTGAGTTCGCTAGATATCATCCTGCCATTGTATTACCTATGACCCTGTACGTGTTTCTGTTGACACAACCGCCGAATGGTTTATTGGAGCCAGTCCACAACAACTACTGTATCCTTACCTGAGAACATACTTCTCAGACACGTGCCAATAAGAAACTGTGAGTACATTTTATTGTTTTCTTTTATTCGACCCAAAAGCCGAGAGTTTTACAAGCAGAGACACTAAATTCCGTTGTAAGTGATTTATAACATTTCCATACTGTAGCGTGATTAAATAAAACGAGCGGTTCGAATTTATATACATATATTTATTTATAACTTTACAGTTCGGTACTCTCTGATCGACTAAACTCCTAATCATCGTTACTTGTATATATACTAAAGTTACTATTCGAGAACATTCTGGCGTTGTCCCACCTCTAATTGCCTGATCGACATCACCCGTCCGAAAGACGGGAGCTATTAAAATGCCGATTCTTACGTTTTCTAGATTCGTCCTTCTAAGAATTATGACGTTTCGGAGATGGGCTATTTCGTTACACTGCTCCCCTCTTAAATCTGATCGTCCCGATCAGCAACTCTATATGTAGGCACAGGATGGCGGAATCTACAGGACTCTCCAGCTCTGCATGAACCCTTTAGAAAGAAATAACAGTCTACTGACTTTGAAGGATGCGATCTCATCGGGTTAATGCAACACACAGTAATTCGTACGCCGGTTTCTCGGAAGATTACTTCAAGCATGCTTCTGACAATCTTCCAGTCCAGATTATCTAGTGCATGGCCTATCTTGGGTAAGGCCAAATTCTTGATGTCGTAATTGCACACAATTTTCTTCAAATTAGTTAGAGCACGCCATATATCCTCGTAGCTTGCCCTGTCTGTATACGACTTCCTGGTCACCATATACAGCAAAGATCGAGAACCATCTTCTAATCTCAGTACTCTTCCAACTTTAGGCTGCTGGTTTTTTAACTCGTCCAAACGACCGAATTTCTTATAAAATACGGATGAGATTCCTTTAGTCATCTCAAGATCTTGGGCAACACAGTGGGCTAGAGAGACGTTATGCGGAACACTAAAAAGATCCTGCTGAACTTCTGTGGTCACGCCGAATCTAGCACTCTTTCTCTCTGCGTAATTTGACATAAATTCATTAAAGCTTGGTCGCCGGTCATCTTTGATCTCATGTTGAAGGGTTCGTGCTTCTTCTGTGTCATTTGAGCCAGTATATGGTGCAAGACGATTTATGTGAACTACTTTTGGTTTACCTTTCGGCAACTTCTTAATTCGGTATATTACGTCATTTATTTTCTTTTTAATTTCATACGGACCTTCCCATTGTCTTTGCAGTTTGGGAGACAAGCCTCGACGACGTTGTGGATTATAAAGCCACACAAGATCACCTACTTCGTAGCTTTCACTCTTGCATCGAGAATCATATTGATCTTTCATTCTGTCACTGGCTATCTGGATGTGTTGTCGGGCAAGTTCATGAATGTTGTTCATTCTTAACTTCAGGCGGTCGACATAATCTTCGCTTGCAACATGTTCTTCGGAAGGTCTGCAGCCAAACTCTAGGTCGCAGGGCAAACGAACTTCACGACCTAACATCAGGCAGGTTGGAGTCTGGCCTGTAGTTTCATTTACGGCCGAGCGGTAGGCCATTAGGAATAAATGAATGTGCTGGTCCCAATCTCTTTGGTGTTCTGATACAACTTTGGACAGGTGTTTACCCATCGTTCGGTTCATTCTCTCGACCATTCCATCTGATTGAGGATGCAGGGGTGTCGTCCTGGTCTTATTGACACCAATCAATTTACAAACGTTTTGGAAAAGGGTTGACTCGAAGTTTCGCCCTTGGTCGGAGTGGATCTCCAAGGGAACACCAAATCGGCTAAAGAATTCTTTAACAAGTACCTCTGCAACGGTAGCAGCTTCTTGATTTGGTATCGCATAGGCCTCAGTCCATTTCGTAAAATAATCCATGGCTACCAGGATATATTTATTTCCATCATTTGTCTCTGGAAGTGGACCTGCAATGTCGATTGCTACTCTTTCCATAGGACTACCAACATTGTACTGTCTCATGGGTGCCCTCTTTTTACCAACTGGACCATTACTGGTTGCACACAGTTCACATTTCCGGCACCACCTTCTTACATCATCTTTACAGTTCACCCAATAGAACCGTTCTCGAACCTTTTGCAGAGTCTTCGTGATACCAAAGTGTCCACCTGATGCACCGTCATGTAACTGACGCAATACTTCTGACACTTTACTTTTAGGTACAATCAACTGAAGCTTAGTTTCTGTACCATCATCGTTCTCAAAGGTTCTATACAGAAGATCATCTTTCAGCACTAGGCAATTCCATTGGCTCCAGTAACACTTGACTTCTGGACTACATGCACTAATGTCTTGCCAAGAAGGTCTTCCACTTCGACGCATCCAATCCAATACTCTTTTTATACATGGATCATCTGCTTGAGCGTCTTGTAGCTGTTGAGGCTGCCATTGATCATTAATGACGGCGGTTCGTCTCACGGGGCAAAGTCGTTCTTCTAATTCAAGACAATGATTACGATTTGCACTGTATGTCCGTCTTGACTGAGCATCATCATTTGAATGACTCTTTCCAGCCCTGTGTTCCATTTGTTCTAGCTTTCTGACTGTTGTATTATTTTCTTGCAATTTACGGCGAATGTGACCTACGTCGCCATCATTCGAACATCTGGTTTCGTGTCTCTTCGGCATCATGTTGCGAACTACTTTCCGTACGATTTCCTCCAGACGTTTCTCGTTTTGTTCGTCGCTCTCTTCAGAGGTTCGTACTCGATAGCTCCGTGAAACTTGACTAGCTGTTTCATGTTCCAAGGCAATAGCGAGCGCTTCATCTAAAACTTTCGGTCTTGCTAGTCGTAAAGCTTTCTGTAGTTCAATGTCTCTTAACCCATTGACGAAGGCATCTACAGCGATTTCTTCCAAAACGTTGTCTGGTGCCTCTGGATAGGCCAACAGCGCTATACGAGCAATATTTGCTTCAAATTCTTGCAAACTCTCACTTGCTCGTTGGATTCTACTTCTTATTTGTACTTTGTAGACTGGTTGTAGATGGGCATCTCCGTAACGTTTATCTAGTCGAGTGAACAAGGTCTGGTAACATTTTTCTTGACCCTTAGGAATTGATCTTAGGATATCCGCAGCATCACCTCGTAAAGCAGCAGTCAAGGAAACAGCTTTTTCTTGTTCTGTCCAATGATTGGCTGTCGCAATAGCTTCAAATTGTCTAAGGTATATGGACCAAGAGGACTTTCCATCAAATGGTGGCAATTTGAATCTCATATGATGTGTCATTTCGTCTCTCGGTGATTCTTTTTTCACTACCGGATCTAAGGCTACCGTATTAACTGGTGGTAGCACTTTTGTGTTACTTATCATGGTCTCTAATTGTTTGATCTTCTCTTCTACTTTATCGAATGTTCTTGAGACTTCTTCAAATTTCTCATTGTTTTGAATACATATTTCTTTAATTATTTGTGAAGTCTCGTCGAATCTTCTAAATACATTTTCGAATGTTTCATCGAATCTTTTGGGAACATTCTCTAATTTATTATCATCTCTTTTAGAAGATTCTTCTATCATTTGAGAGACGTTTTCAAATTTCTTATTATTTTTTCTGAAACTCTCTTCGATCTTCATTAAAACTGCTTCTTCTGCTGACTGAAAATGGAATGTCTCTGGGTCATCTCCATTCTTGTTAAGAATATTCTTCATTCGTTCTTGGAGGATCTTCTTGGACCCGCTGCAATCTTCATCGCGTTCTTCTAGCTGCTCACGCAACTGTTTTACTGAGAGTTGTACTAGCAGCATCTTTGGTCAGGCACGCGTACTTTTTTAAATTGTTCAAAAGTCTTTTTCAAAAGTCACTGCTGAATTTATTTTTAAACAAATCAATTATCCTCACACCGTGACACCACTGTAGCGTGATTAAATAAAACGAGCGGTTCGAATTTATATACATATATTTATTTATAACTTTACAGTTCGGTACTCTCTGATCGACTAAACTCCTAATCATCGTTACTTGTATATATACTAAAGTTACTATTCGAGAACATTCTGGCGTTGTCCCACCTCTAATTGCCTGATCGACATCACCCGTCCGAAAGACGGGAGCTATTAAAATGCCGATTCTTACGTTTTCTAGATTCGTCCTTCTAAGAATTATGACGTTTCGGAGATGGGCTATTTCGTTACAATACTTTATTTTTTTTTTGTGATAAAGGACCATTCATATTATAAGTATGGTCAAACTATTGCTGATTAATTTATATGTATTATATTATTTATCTGTTTACCGGTATTTAAATATAACATATAATTAATTTTGTTTAACCTTATCTATTTTGAGGTACCAATATAACACTGTCAGAGCAAATCTTTTATTTCAACACATAAGTAGTGATTAGTTGTTTTACTACATTTGACATTGTCTCTTTCAGCTATGATTTATTGTCTAACTTTATTAATTTATCTACATATTGTGTATTGTATATTATGTTTTATTGTTAGTGCTTACCGCGTGATATAATTAAACTCCTCATTACTATTTTGTTTCCGTATAGTAACCATCTGTATCTTTCTCATATTGTTTTTGTCTTATTTTATTCCCGTTCTCGTTACTTCGTATCTTTCCCGTTATCGTTCTTATCTTATTTTCTGCCCATTACCTTAATTACTAGGTTTCCCTATTCCTTTCAAAAATAAAGTGGTGCTCAAAATTCTCTTCCCTTTCGTGTTTCTTTCTCTCGTGTATCTTTTGTAGTCTAGCCCTGTCGATCCCCGACCAAGATACCTCTACCAGACTGAAGCCCGGACTCTAATATCGTTCTTTGTGTAAACCTCCCTTTTGTTTATAAAGGAAGTACAGATTGTTCAATTTTCTTTTTCTTTTTGTTGTCCACTCGTTATATCCGTATATAACTATATAACTATATATACGTATATAATTATTATATTTTGTTCTGATCTCGTCCCTAATTCGCTCTCTTAGCTTGTTTCCTGTAATTCTTTTAAGTATTCTTGTTTCTGATCTTTCTAGCATTCTCTGTGTTTTGGCCATTTTGGGTCTTGTTTCTGATGCGTACTTATACATCATTATTGGTCTCACACTGGCATTATAGATTCTTAAATTCATCTCAGAGTTAATGTGTCGGTTACGCCATATAGTGTTATTAAGTCATCCTGCTAATCGCTAATCCATTTTCTCTGTTTACTTGATCTCTTACTTCTTTTTGAACGTCTCCGTAGCTGGACAGTGTAATCCACTGTCTTACTCGTTCACTGCTAACTCCACCGACTTCAAATTTGTATCTCATTGGTTCCTTGCTGATTACTATTGTTCTAGATTTCCGAGTTAAAATCGTCACGTTAAATTCTTTTACACTTCATTGTTCCCAATTTTGTCTTCTCTTCCGTTATTGACGCTCTTTATGACTTCATCCATGGTTAAGTTGAATAGCGTAGGGTTTAGTGAATCCCCTTGTCTCATTACATTGTCTGTATCTGTAGGTTCCGTGAGTTGTCCATGTATTCTGACTTCCATCTTATTATTTTTATAGACGTTTTCAATTGTTTTTATAATATCCATCGGGATTTCTTTATTACACAAGATATGTATTACATCTTAAGTCTTACTCTGCGTCCTTCAAGTCGATCAAACATAGGAATGCGGGTCTATTGTATTATAAGGCTTTCTCTATTATCTGTTTTTTGACAAGTATTGCATCTGTACACGACCTTTTCGTACGGAAACTTTTTTGCTCATCTGCTAAGTTTATGAGCTGATTTATTAGTTCTTGCCAAATTTTAGTTTTACGGTTTTATTATTTCCATTAAGTTGTTTCTTATTACCATTTTTGAACAATATGATTAGTTCGCATGTCCTCCATTCTTCTGGTATTTTATTGTGTCTTACAATTTTGTTAATGTTGTCAGCTCATCCGTCATTTCCTCTTCCCCCATATTTTTACATTTCATTTGTTATTCAACTTTAGCTGCAGCTTTTTTTTTAGTTTTTCTTTATTCGTTTTCCAAGAGTTTTTTGTACTTCATTCTTGCTTTTGTGAACTTCTTCATTTATGCTAATCTCCTACCATAGATTAATAGAAATTCCCATGTCAAAAAATAATTTCAAAATAGAACTGAGTATTATTAAGCAAGTATTAGCAAACAATGGATACAATGAACACACAATAAATAAAATTTTAAATCAAAAACTACATAAGAAAGCCCTAAAATTAGTCTTTCCACCACCAGAGAAAAAACCCAGTACCTTCTACTCGATTACATATACAGGCAAGATATCAACAAAAATAGCCAAACTCATAAAAAAGAAAGGAATAACACCAGCTTTTAGAACAAACAACAACTTAATAAATATACTAAGAACAACAAGAACCTAAAGAGAAATCAATTACAGAGCGCTGTATACAAACTTAAATGTGGCGACTGCCCAAAAAATTACTCAAAATCGGTCAAACTAGTAGAACTTTGATCAAACGTATAGCAGAACATAAAAGGGGTTTCAATAATAGAAAAACAGACTCTACGTACGCACTTCACCTTCTAGACCATCATCATTCTTTTAATGACGAATTTCAAATTCTTTACATTCAAAATAAAGACCTTGAGCTATCTTTATTAGAAGCTATGGAAATCAACAAATTAAAAAATACAGATATAATTCTGAATGACCAACTTGAGACAAACAGTTCTCCCCTGCTCAACTTATTCAGTTAAAGGCTACAAAATGTAAACACATACCAAAAATGGATCACTTGAGAAAGGCACTCTGGCCGAAACAGCTGTACTGATAATAATTTAAAATAAATTTTGTGGAAGTGTTGAAAATAAAAGTTTTCAGTGTTTTATTTTTTGATCAAATGAATTTCCATCAAATAATGGTCGAATCCATCACTTATTTAAAACATAAAACCCCCAGTATGGTGGACATATGTAGATGATGTATTCTCAATATAGCGGTATAGTATCACAAAATTTTTTTGTCATCATTTACCACGGAAAAGGAATATAATAACACACTACCTTTCCTCGATATTTTAATCTTAAAAAAGGATACTGGATATGAGACTCAGGTGTATAGAAAATAAACACACACCACTAGATATCTTAATTACAATTGAAACCACAACATGAATATTAAAAAGGAAATCATTTAATCCTTATAAGATTAAGCCAAAATTACTTGTTCTAACGAAAATTTGTTGTTAGAGGAAAAACATGTGTTAACATTTGTTTTACTAAAAAATGATTATCCTTTGTCGTTTATAAATAAGATAATTTAAAAAGTAGACCGAATGGAACAGAATAATTTAAAACCGAATCCTACAACATTCACAAGAAATGATACATAAAAGGATTATCGAAGAAACTTAAAACGATAGGAAATAAATTCAACATTTTAACAAGATTCAAAACAATAAACAGATTGTGATGTATTTTACATAAAACCAATCATAAAACCAAAAATGAACAAGAAAGAACAAAGAATTGTATTTATAAAATACTTTGTGAATGCAAACATTTTTATTACCTCATCAGGAACATCAAGACCATTAAATATTAGAATAAGTGAGCATCAATCTTATATAAAAAATAGAGATTTTGAAAAATCTCGAATATGTAAATACGCATGAGAAAATGAACATAGAGCTCAATGAAAACATTCAAGTATAGTCCTAAACGAAACAGATGGTTAAAAGAGAAAAATCAAAGCAGCGGCTCTAATTATGTTAAATGAAACCAATTGCGTCCCAAACTCCTCGGCCAAATGCAGTAGGATCTAATTACCCGTATTAAAAGAGGGAATCAATAGAATTAAAATACCACTAAAGTGAACAACATATCGAGGATACACCATTTATGTTTTAAAATATCACACATAAAAAATTAAAGTTTGATGTTAATATTAAGAGTAAACTAAACCATTATAGTATTCATGAGGTTTTTTTTCCTGATTTTTTCATCATAATTTATCGAACTACCTTCCAATAAAGTCGTCCTAGGAACTCAGCAATATAGGCAATATCATTTTAAAGTCGTCTACGTTAAAATTTATAATATATAGCTGAATTTTCAATATTAATGAGTCAGATTAATTAAATTAGTAGAAGAATTTTGTTACCAAGTAACTAAAACAAAATTTGTTTAATTTATTAATATTTTGTATTTTATTATTAACGATAATAACGATTTCCGAAATGGAGATTGAAATGTCAAATAAACTTTTTTAAATTAAAATTACGGTTTATTCCCAGTAATAATAGTGAATTGCATTAAGACGCCACAAGAAAATAGCTTCAGAACAATAAAAAGTTAAATACAAAAGGAACTATTACTTAATTCCTATAAAATAAATTTCATAATTATCATTTCATATAAAATCCTATTAGCCGTTTCTGAAACACAAGTTATTCCAGCGTTCCATACATTTACCTCACATTGTATTATACACATAATAAATAACCTGATGTAATCAAGTTGGCGCTATGTCTATAGCTAGCTTCACACATTTTCATTAGAAATAATAATTACGGTATGAGTTAAGTACGAGACAGCCACAATCCTCTCTTTAAACTTCTTAATTAGAAGTTTTAAGTTCTGGTACATAACTTTACAAATTGGCGCTGCTACAAAAAGTAATTAAGCTAATCAATTTTTGGGGCCATTTGGTCTTTAGACAGTCGTATCCTAATGTCGAAGCACAGTGGCTCTAATTATAGTGGTAACTAATTTGCTCCAGTTAAAGCCACTTTAAGACCCAAACTTTAAGAAACTGATGAATTCGCTCGATTAAAAAATAATTGTATAAGAAGAACTTCCAGTCAGAGGCTCAACAATAATAATAATAGTAGGGAAGATACGCGAGTGAAATACAGAAATAGTACAGAAGTTTGTTAAGGATTTGATATTTTTGTCTTAATTTAGCGTATTATTTTCTCTTCTATAATAGAACAAATTGTGCAGAGGAACCCCGTGTACCCAGTCCCCACCGGAAAGCGTCTACCACAAGGTCAATAACAAATACACAAATAAATTTTATGTTTTATATAAATATAAATAGTTTGCTGTAACATGCTGTAACAAAACTCCGAGAAATGTCCACTAATTTCTGACAAAAGGTCAGAGACTCTAACAGTAGAGGTCAGCTCTGCCAACAAATCCTACTCTTGCGTTCTCGAAGGCATGAAGCCGCGTACTATGGGTGCATGGCGTCCGCAATGAGTGTTACGTTAGCTAATAGCTTACGCTATAGTTTATTTTTATGAACGAGAGAGTAATTAGCATAATTTTAACTGGTAGCTCCGACCACTCCATGGCCGTGCTCAAGATTAATTGAAAAATTACTTTGAATAATTGTAAAAAATAAATGAATTATTTCAGTGTTATAAAGTGTTATGTGTATGTAAACAAAAGTGACCTCTTTTATCACACACTATATTAGAACTGACTGGCCTACATTAAAAAGGGTTTTAAAAATTCACATTTTTTTTAATTTTTAAAAATTACAAAAGAGAAAAAGAGTTTTTAAAACCGTCTAAGGTATGTTAAATAGATGAATAAAAATATTAATATAAAACTTACAGCTACTTGTTACAAATCCAAATCAGATTCAGAAGATGAACTTTCAGAACCAAGATTTATAATAACTGGCTCGATCATTTTATCAGTAATATTGTCCAGCTTCCACATTTTTTTCTCTTCTTTAATAGTGTGATTTACTGCCTTTTCCCAGTTTTCAGGTTTTACATTATTTACGGCCTCCAAAAACAACTGTTTAACATCATGAATTTTAAAAGTGGTATTTTTTCTTGAAACTTCACTCTTTATCTGTGCCCATACCAGTTCAATCGGGTTTAATTCACAATGATATGGTGGGGATCTAAGTACTGTCATTCCACGATTTTTGGCAATTTCATCAATTTCGTATTTTTTAAATTTTTCTTTATGAAGGGCACACAACGAATAAAGTTCCTTTCTTATAGATCCGGGATGGTACGTAATTTGAACTCAGCCAATTCTGCAAGTCTTTTTTTAACCACTTGGTTGTGGGCAGTCCTTCTATAAGTCTGGAGTGATAACTTGCATTATCCATTACTATTACACAGTTCTTAGGAAGAAGATCTATCATTTGTTCGAACCATTCTTGAAAGACATCAGCGTTCATGTCTTCATGGTAGTCACCGGTACGAGTTGATTCAAAAGTTAATAAACCACCTTCAACAAAACCGTCTGAACTGCCAATGTGTACTATTATCAGCCTGCTTCCCTTTCCTGATGGTGGGTTTAAACCAGTAGATAAGTTATGTACAAAAGCGTGCCTTTGACTTGTAACAGTTTCATCCTGCCAAAATTTATTTGGTGTATGACCCTCGTTGATCCATGTTTCATCAAGATAAAATATTTTTCTTTTTTGGTTTCTCATTTCCTTTATGGTTTTTAGAAAATGTCTTCTCCATATGACAATATCGCTTCTTTCTAATAAAATAGACTTTCTGGGATTCTTTTTCCAGCGGAAGCCTATTTCTTTTAAAAGTTTCCATAACGTACTTCGACTCATTTCTGGGTAATCCTTATTATCTCGAACTGAGACAAGAACTTTATCCAATGTTGGAAATTCTTGTCTAAAGAAGAATTCATGCACTTTCTGTCGAAGTCCTTCTTTAAAATGATATTCTATTTGAAATTTTGGTTTCCCTGGAGCATTACGTGGCATTTGAAAACTACCACATTTCTCTTCTTTAATAACTCTGTAAATCGTAGATTTCCCAAAACCAAGTGTACTGCTAACTAACTCAACGGTCTCATCAACACTTTCACATAAACGTTTGTCTGTAAATGATTTAAAACAATTAAATATTAATGTTTTTTCATTAACTGTTAGAGGACCATTTTTTCGGCGTTTACACGGCACTTCCAAATTTTCCATAACACTAGTATACACAATAAACTGCACTTTGCAACTGAAGTACCTACTTTTAGTGAACTGTTAAGAATTTTGAATACGCCACTTGGACCTTCCTATATACAAAATGGAAAAACCCACTATCACATTTTCTGTGGAATAAGTTTAGAAGGTAATTAATTATCTAGTCAATTACTGTCATAGATTCCTGGAATTAAAGAATTAAATGTTTGATTGTTGAAACCCTTACTTCGTGGAATGCACTCATTTCAGATAAAATAAAACGTTTTATTTTATCTAAAGAATTAAACTTTATTTTGCAAATAGGCAAAGAATTAAACTTTATTTTGCAAATAGATAAAATAAAACGTTTTATTTTATCTAAAGAATTAAACTTTATTTTGCAAATAGGTAGGTACTTATTAAACTTTTATTGGTTATATATAACCAATAAAATAAACATCTTACATTTCTTGCAAATTCATTAGTACCTGTTAACCTCCATCACTCCGACACTGGCAACCTTATTTAGGGATTAGTAATCCCCACAACTATTGTATTCTATTCTGCTCCAACCTTTATACCTGGTGGTCATACTCAATTTAAAATTGTTTTCCTATATACTTCTGTAAACTTGTTGACAAATATCTGTTTTTCATTGAGTCACCCGTATCAACAGTTTAGGGATTTGCATACATAATTTATTGTTTTATTACTCTCTCATACATAAAAATACACTATAGTAAGTTATGTAGCTGACGAGAGAGGTTTAAAAGCGAGAGAAAAGTGACGGAAAAATCCTGGTCCTCCAAGAATGGGGGCTGGAGCGATGGGCCAAGTTCTCTATCATCTGTAAAAACCTTACTTTGCTAAAAATCTCAAATACAAGCTTCGGTACAAGGACAGAAACGGAAAACGACTGTATCAACGCAACCTAACATTGTATTGTAAAACTTGGAACATACCAGGAATAAGAACAAAGACAGGAGACATCTCTTGGTCGTAGATCTCTCTGACATGTCTTTGAACTCCATTAAGCCATGTTGTATTTGGTCTTCCTAGTTTTTTTGGCTCAGGGGTTGCGCCAATGCAATGTTAATTTTGGTAGGCGACAGTCTGTCATTCTCTCTACATGTCCGTACCATAAAAGATGTTTTTGTTGTATTGTTTCTATGATCGTGGTTATTCTGTTCATGATGTCTTATTCTTTCATGTGTTTCCTGCAACATTCTGGATATTCCTGTAGATCTGCGCCAAAAATCCATTTCCAAAATAAGGAGTTTTTGTTCCGTTCTCGTGGTGAGTTGCGAGGTTTCACATACATAAAATACAACGCTTTTGAAAATACTGTTGTACAGCTATATCTTTTTCTAAAATTTAAAAGGGAAATTCCCAGTGGTTGGCTGTGTACCATAGTTTAAAAACAAACTTGCAATGAAGTAAAAACTTTAAAAATTTAAAATTATCCAAAATGGATTTAGAAATTTTGAGAACGTTATCGATGTTATCAGATCATCATTGGTGAAGAAAATCTATAAAGTACTTAGTACTAGCCACATAATGAGGTCAGATGACCCTTAAATTACATGATTAGAGTAACGAACATTCTTAAGATACTATGTCGATGATTACATTTTACAAAGGGGTTACATTGTCATCCAGGGAACATCCAACTTCCCAACTAGAAAAAGGGACCTTATGCCCTGAGTGGTAACAACGAACTGAGTTGATCTTCCTAATTTTTTTTGTATGCCGTGCTTGTTTTCAAGCGTTGGCTGACGTAATAACAAGCTAAAGAAATGTTTCTCGGTCAGGAGCTAGATGAATCAATACCTCGGCCGTTCGAGCTGTCCATTGTCTAATATTACACTGTAAGGCAGAACAGTTGTTTTTTTCTGACCCAGCTTTTTCCTTCGATTTTGCCCTGAATTATCAACCGGAGTAAGCAATATTTGAGTCCTCTCACTATATGACCTAAGTATTGGACCTTTCTCATTTTGATGATGTTAATCAATTCTCTCTCTTTGCGCACGGTCTCTAGTACTCGTTCATTAGATTTGTGTGCTGTCCGGTTGTCTGAGCATACATCGGTAACACCTCAACTCGAACGCTTTTAATTTTTTATTTTTGATGTCCAGGTTTCGCATCCATAGATTAAAGCGGACCAGACGTAACACTTCAATACTCTTAGACGTGTGGTCAATGTCAGACTTCAACTGCACAATACAGAATGCCAGTTAATAAAGCTTTTATTGTATTAGATATAGTACGTGTATTATTAAGTGTATTAAGATATTTAGCTTGTCTATGATCTAGATCCCAGAAACTATCTCTAATCTTCCTGGAAATTATTGGCTAGGATTTTCCAAATTCTAGTTAAAAATTTTGGGATAAGAAATAAATATCTCACGTTTTTCAGGTACCAAAACCACTATTCGATCAGCGTCCTTAAGACGAGCTCGCTGGCTTTTTCTCATAATTCTTTCTTTTTTAAGCCGCAGTTAAACCTCCACGTGACATCAGTCTTACCGTAATTATTGTAAAGTGTTCTGAGATACCAAATTATGTGTAAAAGGTTTTACGCTCTTATATTTGTATAATAAAGATTATCGAACAAGCTGAAGTGTGAAGTACTTGATCCAAGGACAAAGTGTAAGAACTATCACTTACATCTTTAGTTGTAAGTGATTTGGTATAGTAAGTTTTTGGTACGTTGTGACCAGGTATTTTTTAAGGATAAATTAAGTAGTTTTATTTCATATCTTATTTTATTATTCCGGCAATTAATCCCGATGGTCGATTTTCCCTCTAGCTTCTAAGTCGACAAAGAAGTCTAGGAAACTAGCTTATGCTAGGACGTATGTGCTTAGGAAACTAAGCACAGACGTCATGCGAAAAATTTCGATACAGTGGGTCTTTGGTATTAGTGATCAAAGTAAGATTTATGACATATCAAATAAAAGGCGAGATGATGGAGAATTTAACGTCTCGTCAAGGGGAGGGGATGGAACATATTAATAATCAGAAAAACCAAAGACTGTGTTAGTCCAGAAAAGCATTACAGATGTTATACAGTATTAATGATCAGAGAAAAGTAATCAACCGATATCTAATCAGTTTTTGCGAATGTGCCACTAAAACAAATTCTCCATCTACCTATTCAGTTCAATCAAGATTTTTTTTTATCATTCATTTCTTTAGGACGACTGGCGACAATATATTTGTGTATGCTTCCCATATTCGACTTCCAAATATATATGCATACTTATTTGTACAATTCAAGTAGGTATACGAAATACTCCCGATATTCAATATTATTTGTTTTAGCGATCAATCTGAATTACTAAGCTTCTCCTTTATACTTACATTCTCTTTCGGATAAATTGATCGAGAAAGATGGGGTTTTATCATCAAAAAGTATAAACAGACACTAAAGGTAATCAGATATGTCGAATTTTGCAGAAGGAAAATTATATAAAAAATATATTTATTGTTAATGTAATTCATTTTAATATTTATCAAACATACTATAATGATCAACGGTTCACATGAAGTTGTAGTTGGGAAAATTTGTCTAATTTTTAATTTTCGTTTGACTCCAGTATATTTTTATTGTGAGGTTAAAAATCGAACTGATCCCATCCATATGGCTGGCATATGTTCGACTTTATAAACTCATTTTTAGCTCAACTAGTAAACATGTACGAGGACTTCAGGTTGTTAATGTTATATACCCACTGAATAATATATTAAATTTATTATTTTTTATAAAATTTAATGGTTTTACTTTAAAATTAATTAAAATTAAGAAGAATGTAAATCGATACTTTTTAAAATTCTATTTTGAAATTTGAATATAAAAATTTGATCTAATTACTAAATGAATTCAATAACTTTCACCAAAAACTAAATTTCACATTAGAATTTATCATTCACATCATCCCTTGTCTCAAAAGAAATCTGTAGTTATCGGACTCGACGATAGAGCTATTAGATTATCCGATCATATCAATAGACCTCAAGCCATTAAAAAATCAAAAACAGCACTAACACTTAATTCAGACCCACACCACCTTATCGACAACGCTTTCAAATCGCGACTGCATAAATTTTACAATAACAATAACAACAATAACACCAACACGGTAAAGAAAAACTACATATATGTCTCTCCCCTATATAAAAGGGTTATTGCAAATCTTCTGTCTAAACATAACATTATGGTTGCTCATAAAGGGCACAATCTTTTGAAAAAGATTTTTACAAGACTAAAAACAAAAACGCTTCTATTAAAAAAATCGCATGTTGTGTATGAAATTCCCTGCTCGAATTGTGAAGGAGTGTATATTGGACAAACCAGTCAGCTACTTAACTCAAGAATACGTTGCCACAAATATGACAAAAAAAAACTCAACCGCCCTCACAAAACATAAAAACGAAAAGAAACATAAATTTGATTTTGACAAAACCAAAATCCTAAAAAGTCAAATACAAAAACAAATAAAAAAGAATAATAACGCAATAAATGATAAAAAAGATGTCAAAAATTTAAACAAGATATATTTTAATTTAATTTAAAAATGCACAAAAATATAATCTCTGAACTCCTTTGATGTTAAAATAACTGATTGTTTAAACGAAAAACTAAGATCAATAAACAACATATTAAATTTAAAATACATTTTACATGTAGTGATTTAGTCGGTCTAACCTATGCTTTTAATATTATTTTAATTGTGACGTTTATGTATACTTTTTTACATAAGCATTTTTTACATTTTTTAGCACCGAATTTTTACATGCTTGGTAAGTCAAAAGTTCACTTTTAAACCGTATTATGTCTTTGATAAAATGTTTTTTTTAGTCCATATTACTTCTTGAAAAAGGCATGGATTTCCTGCCGAAACGTCAAAAAAAATATATAAAAATGTCTTAGTCTCAAAACAATTTTCGTACCTAAGCCCAAGAAAATCCACTAATATATATATATATATATATATATATATATATATATATATATATATATATATATATATATATATATATATATGTTCGGATAAGTTTCTGCGGTCAGATAAATGAAAATTACTGAGTTCTCGGGAAGAACCGCGTTGAGAATTTAAAACTCGACGTTTCGGCACCCATTTTGGAGCCATTATCAAGAGGGATACGGTTCGGTTCGAGTTCGGGGTCTCAATCTGCCTACTCCCCTCACTCGAGACGTACCAGTATCGTGTTCTATATTGCAAGAACTGTCTCTCGGCACTGAGGTCTCAATCTGCCTACTCCCCAGTGTCGAGTGACAACCGGTCTTATCAAGCGGACAACCAAGCTTATATATATATATATATATATATATATATATATATATATATATATATATATATATATATATATATATATATATATATATATATATATATATATATATATATATATATATATATATAGTTTGAGTGCTCTGTCTGTCTTCAATGGAGAAACATCTCTAAATGAAGCCAAATATCTAAATCTTCGTATCGTCGATTTCGGACACAGATCTTCAAAACCATACGGTCGCCAAAAGGAAAGCAAAATTGGCAGTAGCAAAACTACTAGCAAAAGCTAAAGTAGAAGCTTATAATTTATACGATCAACCTGATACCAGGGAAGGAGAAGCCAATATTTATAAAATAGCCAAACATAGAGCAAAGCAACCAAAAGAGTTTAATCAGATTAAATGTATCCGAGATGAAAATAGTAAAATACTAATTCACGAAACGAATGTTCAAGAGAGATGGAAAAAGTGCTTTGACAGGTTATTAAATGAAATATTTGACACAAAACCAATTAGATTAACGGTGCAGTAACAGCAATGGTGAGCAAGATAACAAACGAAGAAGTGGCTCAAGCAATTCAAAAACTAAAGTAAAGAAAAGCAGTTGGACTAGATGATATTCCTGAGGAAGTGTGGAAAGCATTAGGAGAGACAGGGACAAATTGGTTAACAGATCTATTTAATAGAATTATGGAAGTTGAACAAATGTTAGATGATTTGAGAAGCAGTGTATGAGTACCTGTCTACAAAAATAAGGGAGATGTACAACAATGTACAAACATTACTTAGTCTTCTTCTTCTTTTGGCATCATAACCCTGAATGGGTCTTTGCCTGTCTGGCTATGTCCTTCCATTCAGATCTCTCTTGTGCCCTTCTTCTCCATTGTCTTATGTTCATTGTTTTCAGGTCGTCTTCCACGTCATCCAACCATCTCGTTCTGGGTCTTCCTTTTTTTCGCCTTCCTATGGGCTTCCATTGTAACATTTTCTTTGTTGCTTTTGCATCGTTTTGTCTCTGCACATGTCCCAGCCATGACAGTCTTTGACTTTTCACAAATCTTACAATGTCATAACCTTCATTTAACTCATTAACCTCGTCGTTTCTCCTGATTCTCCATGTGCCATCTTCCTCTTGTACCGGGCCATATACTTTCCTCAGTATTTTTCTCTCGAATGTCCTGAGTTGGGCTTCATCTTTTTTCGTCATTACCCAAGTTTCACATCCATAGGTTACTACGGGTCTAATCAGTGTTCTGTAGGTAGTCATTTTGGTTCTTTTGTCTAATAATTTCGATGTCATCAATCTTTTATTAGCATAGTATGTACGATGCCCGCTGGATATACGTGTATTAATTTCGCTACTTACGGAGTTCTTCTGATTGATTTCTGTGCCGAGATATGTAAAGGCATCCACTCGTTCGATAGTATAGTTGTCTATTGTGATATTATTTTCATTGTCATTTTCAGTGTTATACTCAGAATAATTATTCTCCAATTTATACATCGATTGTAGAACCGGCCCTTACTCATTAATACTGCGTCATTAACCATCTCCAGAGTGTTCGTCCACAAATGTTTAGTTTAATTTTCGAGCTTTTGAGCTGAATTTAATGTTGTTTTCTCTTTTTCCCTAATTTTAATCATGTTTTTTATCCATCTCCTCACTTCCCGAGGGACTTCAATAACAATAATATGGGTGCCTTCTCATATCGGCATCCAAGGAAATGAGATGGCTGACAGCGCTGCAAAAGAAGCATCTACATCCAACTTACCTGTCTACAACATACAGCTCCAAGAAGACTTAAAATCAAAATTCAAAAGGAATATCCAAGACAAGTGGCAGAAACTTTGGATCACCAAAAACACAAAGCTCAGAGAAATACAACCTAATGTTTACAGCTATTTATCCCTAGCATCTCTGAACAGAAAAGAAAAGATAGCAATACGAAGATTGAGAATAGGACACACACGTTTGACACACGGTCATCTTATGTCCTCTACAGACCAACAGTTATGCTCTCACTGCAACGATATTCCTATCACCGTCAAACACATCCTCATAGAATGTCAGCACTACCAGGCCACCCGCATTGCCAACAATATAACCCATAGTCTAGAAGAACTTCTGAACTGTTCAAGCCGACTCAAGAGCATAATAGACTTTTTAAAGACTTCTCAATTGTTTAACAAATTATAATTTACATAATATTTTTATTCTTCAAAATTGTAAACTTTGTATCATAACTTTGTAAGTACTATTGTAAACCTTTGCTCCCGTGTCAATGACCTAAGATGTTGAGACACGTTAATTCTAAATAAAAAAAAAAAAAAAAAAAAAAAATCATGTTTTTTTTGTGAAATCTGTACTTTGATTACAATTTTTAAAAAAGTAAAAAAACTTATAATGAAGTAAAAACTTCTTTGGTGAAATGGTATAAAATTTTAAAATTATCTAAAATGGATTTATAAATTTTCAGAACATTTTCGATCCTATCAGATCATCATCAGTGAATAAATCGGAACTAGCCACATAATGGTCAGACGACCCTTAAATTACATAATTAGAGTAAAAAACATTATAATTATTAAGACACTAAGTCGATAATAAGTAATTACATTTTTTAAGGAAACGTACAATTTCCCAGTTCGACAAAGGGATCCACTGAGAGGTAACAACCAATTTATTTATTATTTATTCAATCCTGTTATTTAACAAGGGAGTTTTTACTTTATTGTAAGTTTTTTTAAACTATGGATACAGCGAACCACTGGAAATTTCCCTTTTAAATTTTAAAGAAGCATTTTTACATTTTAAAGCAACCGTTTACAAAGTTCTTTTTTACTGTCCGCTTTATTTTGCTGCGCTAAATTTATTTTTCTGAAATTAGACGATTTCTGAAACACAAATGTTTCATAACACATGAATTTAATGTATGAAAGTAAAAGCTCTTTGTGCGTCGGGATGAAATGTCATACTTTTGAAGAGGCACTGTACATGTACCTCACGGCAGTGTATTTGGTAAAAAATTTCAAACGCAATGTTATACAAAGCTATTTTGAAAAAAAATTCTCATTTTCGGTGTGACCTTCTATTTATTTTTCCTTTTTTCAAACTTTGATCTAAACCGAAGGATAAAAACGGGGACGTATACAAATACGACATTTGAAATTCGATAAAAAACACACGCTACAAACGTATATCATTAAATGATGATAAAAGAAAAATAATGATTACATTGTAAGGGAGTTCTTATTTTACAATCATATTTAAATATTAGTGAGATATTTCCAGATACCAATATACCAATGTCTCAACATACCAGTAACTCAATTACCGAAATCGCCAAGGTTATTTACACAGGAAATCGAAAAGAGCAGAGTCAATGTAATGACATCGTAATCATTTTTATAGTCGCTGTTGAATACCTGCGGATTATAGCTTGGGATTTCGCGTTTTACCTGTCTTAAGTAGTATTTTTCTTTTTGTATGTTTTGATTAAAATTTATTATGTATGTATAATCATTTATATATACCTGATTTTGTATAATATATTCATTTTCCTTTTTCTTTTCCGATTTTCATCTTCCATCTTTCATTTCTCGATTGTCCGTCCCTGGTGCCTCTGTCAGGTTTTGGTTCATTTGATTTACCTTCTTTTTTTTGCATGCCCATACTTGCCCTTCCCAGAGAAGGGAGGCAAGACAAGCTTAGGGAGATGTAGAATATCATGGCTGAGCAACCTGAGGGAATGGTACCAGCCGTCTCGTAAAGTCCGAATAGCTGTGTTGATTGCCGATATCCGGGCACTTGCCTTTTTATAGCTAGTTTAGTGATGCCTATTTTTCAGTTCTTTCACGTTTTATTATTCCTTTTGGGTCTTTCTACTTATCTTCCTATGTATATTCATATCATGGTTTTTTATGTAGATACTTTAATTTTTTATATTTGTTAGTTTTTGTTTGCTTTTCATGTTTTTTCTCTTTTCTCTCTCCATTTTCGTTTGGACGTGATATGTCTCCCAATTTTTGTATTTTCTTTAAGTTCGATGTCAACCCCTAGATGGATGGATTCGATGAGGTAGCTTATAGCTTATCCCACTGCGACCTTTTCAGATCTATTGTGGTCCTCTAATCCTAGATTACATTCTTTACCCCATCCTTTGGACGACCTCGGCGTCAATTTCTCTAATTTTTGTATATATGCGGCATCTTAACTGTTCCTGATTTTGTGCTTCCCATCCGTTATTATAGACTTTCCGACTTAATATTGCCCAGAACTCTTCAATTGGACGAGCCTGAGGTAGGTTGGGGGGATTGTCTGCTTTCGGTACAAAGGTAATGTTGTTTTACCTTAACCAAAAGACTATTTGATCATTTGCATGATGTGTGTTCACAAACTGAAGCAATTTAGAGAGACATCTTTGAATATAAATATTTGCGTTTAAGGCTTCGCCTCGAACAACAAAAATGTAGGGCTGTGAGATAAAGCCAGCCTCAGAAATTGCACACCATACCAAAATTTTGTCCTTAAATTTTTTCTTACGTTTGAATTTTATTTCATCAGGTATGATGAAATAAAATTACGATTACGAAAATGATATTCATTTTCGTAATCGTTCGTGTAAAACCCATCGTTACCCTTCATCTCAGAGTTAGACAAAGTAAAATATTTTTCATCGTCCATCACGATCAACTTTTTGACGAAATGCACTCGCTTTAACGAGCGGCAACATCTCTGAATTCTCTCTAATTGATCCTCTGTGTATTTTGGAGCTTTCCTTCTTTTCCGGTAGATAATATTGTTACTCGAGAGGGTCCTGTATACTGTAGTCTTTCCAACATGAAATCTTCTGGTCAGTTTTCGCTGTGAGACCCTAATTTTGTTCTTAGCTGCTTCAATCAGTCTTGCCTCTCTTATATGGTTCAAAATCCGCGGTCGGCCACTTTTACGCAAGTTAACACATGGTATCCCTTCTTCATATTCTCTGATTGTGCGATAAATTGTCAATTTGCTTATGTTTTGATCTCGATAAATATTAACAATATCTCGTTTCGACATTCGCCATATTGTAAACACCTCGACGAATATCAATTTTATAAGATATTTTACAGAGCACAAACCAAAATATTCTGCTTTGTTTATTAAATGTCAATAACTGATGACATTTCAATTCCATGGCCTTCTTTGTTAAATGCATTTTGCTTCTCAATCAGACCAGGTGAAATTTTTCCCAAAACTTTAGGATCATACGTTACGAAAACTACATTACCTTCTCCCTGCATGATATTCTGCAGAATATCATACAGGAAAAGATTTTAGGAAAGCGTAGCGTTGGAAGAAAACGAATGTCATGGTTGCGCAATCTTAGAAAGTGGTTTACTTGCTCATCTAACCAGTTTTTTAGAGCAATAGTGAATATAAATAAATATTACTAAATAAGTAAATAATCAGAATAATTGCCAACCTTCGAAAGAAGATGGCACCTGGGAGAGAAGTATTTAAGCATATTGCCTGTTTTTCTTCAGCATTGTCTTTTATTTTAGTAGACTATTATCATCGCTTACTAAGTTTACTTTTGCGACGTCTAAATTGTTGATCTGATATAAATATTAATCATCTTATCAATTATATTATCTGTTATAAATATTAAGTTTTTTTGTCAGATTATTTGTTATTACTCTAGTTAAAACTTTCAGAATGGTACTTAACAGATTCATTCTTCTGTAATTATTTGGGACATTTTATCCGCCTTTCTTAATTAGGGGCTTCATAATGTTCGTTGTCCGTTCCTGGGGTATTGTTAATCAGTTTAAGATCGTATTAAACGTGTTTGTATCAGTCGATTATCGTTTTGTATCAGTTGTAATTCTTCATTTATTTATTAGTTCATTTACAACTTCATCTGTCAAAAAAGTCTGTGGGGGATTTACTTGAATTTTTTATTTTTTTATTCTTCTTCCTCTTTATAAGTAATTCTGCTTGTTTATTGACGGATTGATACCTCTATGGAAGGCTATCCCTCTATATTTTGTGCGTTTGTGCGAAAATTCAAAAAATTTGTCTTTTTTTACGTCTAAAATTAAAAAAAAAACAATAAAATGAACAATAATATCTCGACGTTGAAACTTAGGTAAACTCATAAACTAACAAAATTTTTTTGGTTTTTTGTCTAAAGATAATCCAGTTAAAGTTACGATAAACACCGCAAAGTGACTTTTTTTTTTTCATCTTGGAAAATTACCTCTCATTTGCTCTATTTTTAAATATTTATGTACTAAAATTTTAAATAATACTCTTGTAATGTTGTACTATAATGTACTAATGTTATAAATAAATTTATATTAAACATTCTTTCAAAAAAATCTTAAAAATAGTTTTGAAATCTTTTCGCCATTTATTTATTCGTTTGATACTCCATATCTTCCCAAAATCTTTCTATTTGTTCGTTAAGTTAGAGCTTCTTTTACTTAGTTTTCTGTTATTTACGTTTATTTGCTTGATGTTATTTCTAGATTTTTAAGATTTCCATTATTTTCTGTTGTTTGTCTAAGATGCTATTTAGTCATCTTTGGTTTCATTCATGTTTTGCTTCTCTTGCTACTTCCTTTTGTTTCCGTCCTTTGTTCTCTAATGAACCAAGGTTTTCAAAACAAATTTTATAATGGCAATACCCTTGAAGAAACAAAGGAGTTTTAAATGTGTTTTCATCATTTTATGAAAACCCGCGATTTAAAAGAAGGCTTAGATCAGGATTGTATAACTTAAAGGCATAAACTGAGAACAGAAATTCAGCAACCAGCTGTATGATTATTGTGCAAAATATATATATGTATATCATAATACAGCATGGTACAATGAATACACAAGGTATGATACATAATGTTCCAAAATCAGTTCGCTTTCGCGCATGACGTAGTCAAGATCGCTTATTCCCGCAACATTTGAATGTAGTTGTATAGGAAAGACTTTTAATTTTAAGTTTTTTTATATAATTTGGCTAATTTAATTATAGTAATTATAAAGAGATGATAAAATTATGTTATTATAATATTTATCCTTTATAAAACATATATATCCTTTATAAGACAAGTTTTAATTATCTTTTATTACACGTAGGTACAGGTTAATTAACTTATACTCCAGAGTTCGATATTTCAGATTTTTAAAAAGATACAGAAAATTGGTAATGGAGGTACACAAAATTTGTACGTATATATACCTACTGAACTAAACACAAAATCAAAATAAATAATGACAAAATCAACTTTATTTATATCGAATGAGCTAGCTGGCCATCGAATATGAGTGTAGTGAGGGCACACAATATTGCACAACATTTAAATGACATTTTTGTAATATTCACACATAAAATTATCTTGGTATTGTTTATAATAATGATAACATTGTATATTTTAATAATGATAACATGATTTAACAAAGAAAAATATGTTATTTTGGAAGATGCTAAATTGATTTCCTCTGAAACAGTTCTTATTGCAAATTGCATAGCAGGCTGAGGCTAATTTCTTACTTAACAAATCGATATGAAAAAACCATTAAGGTTTCATGACTAATAATTAATAAAAATAAAGATTTAGACTTACGTCGTTGACCTAGAAGTAGTAAGAAGCTGCTCAACATACTTTTTTTACTCTCTGTGTTCGCCTCCTTGTACGCGTTTCTTTCGGTTGGTTAAAAGGGTAGCCGATGTTGATTTAGGCAAATAAAGGCTAGGTACTGCCCCAGGTTTGAGTTTTAGACCCTTTTTAGAAACGTAATTTAAAAGTTCCTGTTGTAGATTTCTTTGGTAATCTTCAATTTTAAAATGTGTATAACAAATTCTTGCAGTATTACAATTAAAATTATCCTATCTTCAACAAGATATAGTCCACAGTTTTCTGGTCACGCTATCTCTAGGAAATGTATGAAACCTAAAGATTTTATCTTCATTGTCACTATTGCAACAAGCAATTGCACAGCGTACTTTGAAAAAGGTACAAAACCAGATATACAATGGCAAATAAAAACTTTCAGTTTTACAAAAAAATACTATACAGTATAAATAAATAGTAACTAAACACCATTTGTATAAAGACACATATATAAGCATATATCTAAATTATTTTCTATTATAAAATAGATGACTCAGTCAGTATTAAGATACTTTAAAATATATTTATTATCTCATAACTTGCAATTTGCAATAGTCACCATTGATAACCGATATTATTGTTGAACTTTTGTTTTTGTACAAGCTTTCTGTCTTGCCGGTGTAAAGTCGTCTGAAGTCGATATTTATTGTTTTGCGTTTGAACTAATTTGTGTCTTATTTTCATATTATTATATTGTTTGATAAGTAAATTTTGCATATAATAATCGGTAGGTTATAGTAATGTGTATATTTTTTATTTTACTAAATTTCATTATAACTCATCTAAAATACCATATTGAATTCTAAAACAGATTTTTCTGTATTGTACTCTATTTTTTTTTTATTTTAGTAAAACTGCTTGGAAGTGAGTGACAGTGAATCAGAATAAGCAAATCTACTACTATTTACCTATTCACAGTATTTCCTCTGCAAAAAATTTTTAAATTTCAAGTGATTTGCATACATAAAGGGTACTTATATTATTAGTATATGTATGAAAACAAAAATAAATATTTCGCCTGAATCTCTAGGAGAAGTAAAGGTTTTACGCTACTGAAAATATATTTTTTATTCAATTATCACCAAAACAAAACATTAAAAAAAATTAGATCACTTTTTAACCATAATTTCAAAATTAATGTGTACGTTAAGCTGTAATAATGGGTTCGAGGTGGTTCAGGCGATCTTAACTACGTCACACTCCGGGGCGAGCTGTCAAATGTCATGCGCAATATCATACCTTGTGTATTCATTTTACCATGATAATACAGTATTGTGCGAATTAATGAAATCATTGTGACATTTTTCAATATTCACAGTTGACAACACTGTTCACACATTTAAAACTGACCAAACATTGAAAACGTAACCTTTCTTTTCTTTGCCTTTTATTTGAGGGTGCTTTAGGACATTTCCCACTAAGTTGTGAAGTGAAGAAGGGGGTAATAAGCAAGATTTTAAAGCGTAAACGAGAAACGAGATCAATGGATGTAAAAAGGATAGGAAAATGCGGAAGAAAGAGAAAAACAACACCAGCAGATGAAAGATTTTTACGAAGGAGCAAATTGGACCCAAGAAAAACAAGCCAAGAGCTCCTACAAAATCTAGCAGCATCAGGTGTAGTGATTCATGTCTCAACTGTTCGAAAAAGACATTTGGAGAATGGTAGAAGGACAATGTACAAACCGTAAAACATCCGGTCAAAAAAATGGTTTGGGGATGTTTTTCATATATGAGGGGTTGGATCTTCGGTACCAATCAAGGCATGATGAACAGCCAAAAATACAAATCCATGTTGGAACAGCGTTTGGACAGAGAACTTAAAAAATGTTAGCCCCAAGGGGGAGCGATTCTTCAACAGGACTCTGCTCCCTGTTACAAGTCAATGCAAATGATGGAATTTTTCAAAAATAAGATGATTAATGTTTTAGATTGGCCCGATAATTCGCAAGATCACAACCCCATTGAAAATTTATGGCCCATTTGAATATATGCCAAAACGGGTAAAAGCAGTAATTGCAGCCAAAAGGGGGATATATTTCCTACTAAATGATGTAAGTTTACCTGTATTTAAAATAGCCTAGATTATATTAATTCGCACAGTACTGTACGTAATATACATATATATTTATCCCTAAAACTAATTTAAATAAATTTACGTTCAATAAACAAATCTTAATATACTGAAAAACATTAAGCAAAAAACAACATTATAATCGCAGTGATAAACATTTAATAACCTGTAAAACGTGACTTCACATTTCTTATATAAGACCTTTTGAAAGTTAGATCATCATCACACGTTTGAGCAAATTTCTTTTAAATCCGAGCTTTTACAAGATTCCTAAATTAAAACAGCAATTTTCTTAAGTACGCTTTTCTAAGCAGTCAGCTAAAAGTTTAAAATAATGGCGCGAGATTGTAAGGAACAATTAGAGAAAATTGCTCTCTGCACGGATACTGATAAGAGTCTGGATTTTGTTGTTTTTTTTTTTTATAGAAACGATGTCGACATTGGCTTGAAAAGCTATCGTAGAAAACACCGAGAATCCTTTAAGGCTAATTGTTTAAGTTTCGCTTACGTTGATCGCCATAATGATAATATTTTTTTGCCTTTTCCCAGGTTAATTTATTTTTTTCGTTTAAAACGCATAAAAATGCAGTAAAAAACAACGCATTTCTTAAACATAGCAAAATTTCTTACTAAACATGATTTTGAAGTGCGAGGCACGGGTGCATCGCGCAGCCTAAGAAATAAAGTTGTTAAGCTGAGGCCATGCGATGCTCACGTGCCTCGCAAATTTGCAAGAATAAACCTGCAATAGGGGGCTAAGATATATCATTTACGTAAATAATTACATACTAGTGTAAAATTCAGAAAACGTACATAAGATTACAGTTCTCAAAATATAATGTGTAAAAACGGTATGATGTATCATGTCCTGCGTTGCTATGCGTAAAATGACCAAGCCACAGCAGAGAATTACGTAAAACGTTATTTTTCGGTTCTGTCATATCTCATATCCTGAAGATCTGTCAGATAATTCAAATTAACCTAACTTTTGGCTTCTTGTTGGTTTTTGAAAGAATGGATTTTATAAATTTGTTATTACTCAATGAATTGAATGATGTGGCAGAAAGAAATTATGTAAATGTAGAGCAACGTCAATTACGGGACACCAGTAACCCATTTGAAATAGATAACCAGCTCTAACTAAATTGCAATAGAATTAAAGATTCTCTCCCTACTTAATTTTGTAGGAAATGGAAGTTACCAAAAATGTACTGGTAACAACCTGTTATTTTCAATGGAACAAAGTACATTTAGTAAAGTATTAACAGAAATAGCTGCAGAGATGGAAAAATATGAAGTACAGCCTGTGGTTCTCATAGAAATGATTCCAAAGGAGGCAAATCAAAACAATGGTTGGGTGTTGGAAGCACAGAGAATAAGAAGTGTTATTGCTGCAAACTTTGTGTAGTGAAACAAAAACTTATTAATATTTTCATAATTTATTTATTTCACAATGATAAATAGTGATATAGTTTTATAATCGAATATAGTTTAGTAATATAATTTTACAATTTAGTGATATTTCATCATTTTATAATATATATGATAGAGTTTTATAATCTAGTATAGTTAATGATATAAATGTTAATATTTCAATTAATTACAAAAAGCCCAAAACAAACAATCTAAAACATATTAGTAAGTGGCTCAAATTTTTTTAAATGTTTAGATAATACAAAGATATTATATTGCTGCAAACTGTATTATAACATATTAAATTAAAAATGTTTATATATTGTTAAAAACAAAAACATAAATCATGTATGTAACAATTAATTACAAAAATAACACAACACTAACAAAATAAAAATATATTACAACCTGGCTCAAAGGTTTTGGAAACCCTTAGATAATATAAAGAAGTGTTATCGCTGCAAATGTTATGTTATAAAACATTTAAATAAAAATGTTTATCCTCAGTTTATTTTATAATTACTTATATGATTTATATTTATACAAACTTTGTGTTATAAAATTGTTAAATAAAAATGTTTAAAAACATAAAACCTGTATGTTACAATTAATTGCAAAACGTTCAAAACAAACAAAGTAGTATATTACAAAGTAGTCCAAAATTTGTTAAAACCCTTGGAAAATTAAAACATACAAGTAAATAATACAATTTCAAAAATTAACACAAAACTAAAATATACCACAAAGTAAACCTACAAATACACCTAAAATATAATACTTCAAAGAACAAGGTTTGTAGCACAGGCATTACAACTTTGGGTTGTATAGAACCTTTGTGGAACCTGACATAAAATTCATTAAGGTAGCATACCTTACATGGATAGAGCATTTCATCAGGCAAGAGGTAGGTGCAACAGTCGGAAAGGTTTATAACAGAAGAGGGCTGATGGGACAATAAACCAGAAGACCAAGACTTAGGTATCAAGAGAATTTAGAGGATGATTTAAAATCTATTGGAGTTAGAATGTAGAGAAGATTTGGTAGACACAGGGGTGAACGGAGGATTGTCCTAATTAATTATTTGCACAAGCACAGGGTTTTACATTACAGCCCAGTTAAAGCTGGAAACATAAATATATTCCTATGTTGCATTGATGTTGACAAACTAAAATATATTACAAAATGGTCCAAATGTGCCTATAACCCTTAGAGAATATGAAGAAGTATTATTGCTGCAAACTTTGGTGTTGTAAAATAAAAAAAATAAAAACAAATTGTTAAATAAAAGTGTTTATAATTAGTATATTTCATAATGATATGTAGGTATTTATGTTACAATTAGTCACAAAATCAAAAAGAATAACACAAAGATCAAGACAAAACAAAAAATGAAACATATTACAAAGTGGCTAAAAAATTTTTAGTTATAATAAAATAAATTTAAATAAATAAATAATAAATAATAAAATTATTAAATAAAAATGTTTATATTCAGTTTATTTCATAATTGAGATATAATTTTATAAAGGATATGTTTATAGAATTTTAAATAAAACTATTGCCTTTTTAATTTTCACAGGTTGACTTCCTTTTCCTTCTGAAAAATATTATACACCATAATAAACATAATACACCAATCATTAATCTTTACCTTTAAAATCCAATGTATTTATAATATGGGGCTCTCCAAGATGAATCTTTGAAATGAGTTGCAAAATCTTCCACTCATTGAACATCTAAAAATTTAGCATTTATTACATTTGATAGTAACAGAAATTAATTTTCTTACATGTCTTCATTGTTCTCCTGTTATTTTAGGGCCACCATCTACTGTATTTACCATGATGGCAAATTCCTCTCACAATTGGGCTACTTTCTTAGCCTTCCGTGACTATTTTGCCAGTAAGCACTATTTATTTTTATGAAGTCTAACATCACTTCCAATTGTTTCCTGGTTGTTTTCTTTTTATTTGAAGCCATTAGTTTATTTTATTCTAATTATCAAAAAATAGTAAATTGTTTCCACAAATTACATACAGTAACATAACCTAACTAAGAGCGAAAACAGCATCTAATTGTATACAGCTTAAAAATTACATTTACATACGGATAAATTACATATCAAGGTAGGCAACCCGTTATACGTAGTTCTTACATCATACCGATTTGAAAATTTTTACATAAATGTGTTAAAATCTGAGTTTACAGCATGTAATTATTTCACATAAATGATACATCATAGCCCTCATTGTAGCGGTATGGGTCTAACCAGTGTATTATTTATATCGCATCAACTTGATATCGTAGTAACAGTATCGCAGTAAAATTGAGAAAAATGGGTGATTATGAAAAAAATCAAAGTAAACTACAAAAACTAATGGATGATGATATGTTGTCAGATGAAGAGGTGTTTGAGTATTCATCGGAAAGTTATATCGCAAGTAGTTATTATTCAGATTCATCTAATTATTCTTCATCACCTGTTAAAAAAAAAAGAAGACAAAAAAGGGACTCAACGTTTCTAATAACTCTAATAGCATAGATCAACCCAGTACATCATTTGCAGTACAAATCGAAAGCGTTGAACAAGAAAGGCATGCTGACAACATGGAAACTAGTCCTGTTAGCAGTCCTACAAATCTAATAGATGAAACGATTGAAAGTGTTATCAGAAACATTGAGTGGGATAGTGATACAGCTGATGAAATACCTATTGCTTCTACAGTGTTGAACTGGAAAGCAGTAACCGGGGATAATTTGAAACATTTCACTGTTTTCGAGCAAGGGTTGAATATAAATGAAAATATCTCAGGGATGCATGATAACCAGCCTATTGATTTTTTTTTACTGTTTGTGGATGACGATATCATGAATTTGATGGAACAAGAAACCAATAAATACGCTTCGCAAAAAGCAGAAAGAACTAATTTACTTCAAGCTCGGATTCGACAACGGAAGGAACTACTACTGACAAATTGAAAATATTTTTGGGTATACAGATTTGGATGAGATTAGTTAAGATGCCCAGTATGACATCCTATTGGTGTAAGAATATCTTATATTCAAACGAAATAAAATCGTTAATGTCGAGAAACCGATTTGAGCTCCTCTTGAGCCACTGGCATTTTTCTGATAATGAAAGTACAGATACTTCACACAGACTTTACAAAATCAAACTCCTTCTAAATCATATCAGTCAAAAATTTCAAAACGCAGTAACCCCTTCACGTAATGTTTGCGTAGACGAAACCCTTGTGTCTTTTCGAGGACGTCTTAGTTTTCTACAATATATAAAAAAAACACAAGTTTGGGGTAAAAGTTTTTAAACTTTGTCTTGAACAAGGTTATACGTATGATTTCAAAATATATTGTGGGACAGAAAAAAAGACTACTTCTGACAGCGTACCAACATCGATTGTTATGGGGCTTTGCAAAAATTTATTGGATAGTGGTCGAACCATATTTGTGGATAACTATTATACCAGTATCGAACTTGCTCACAAATTGCTGGACAGACAAACACATCTGGTCGGCACCTTAAGAAAAAATCGGAAGGGAATCCCAAAAGACATAGTACAAAAAAAATTAAAAAAAGGTGTAGTTATTGTCAAGGAAAGTGATTCTGGAGTGGTGATACTAAAGTGGTGTGATAAACGTGAAGTTTTGATGCTGACAACAAAACTCAAAAATAAGATGGTTACTGTAAAGTCCAAAAATGGAACTGAAAAGGACAAACCAACAGATATTAGAGACTATAACCAAAACAAAAGTTTTATTGATCTCTCTGATCAACTACTCTACTTGCATCAGACGTAGCCTCAAGTGGTAGAGCAAATTGGCAATAGAAATTATTCTAGATTCAACTATCGTAAACGCATTTATACTATATAAACATGTTACTGGTAAAAATATCACAATTACCCAATTTAGAGAAGATATTGCCAAACACTTGCTAAACATAACCTCAAGCGAAAATCTTCCATTGGTAGAGAGCCATCACATTCAGGAAGTGAACACTACTAGTAGACGTAGATGCTCACCTGGTTTCGTCATGTTATAATCACAAATTACATCTGGTTTGCCGGTCTCCATGTCCATTACATAATCACGGTGCATTCAGGAAAAAAACCAAATACATTTTTAATAAAATGATTAATGACATTTTTAATAATTTATTCTTGAAATGTATGAAACTAAATTTGTGTTGTCCCAAAATGTAAACATGATAGATTTTTCAGGCTTATTCATTTTCATTTCAGCTGGAACTTGAGGTTTGTTTTTCCTAAGAGTTTTACCTATCATAACTAAGCTGGAATCACTATCCTCTGCAATATCAGATGAAACTTCGTCAAAAGTCAACTAAGTCTCTCTTGGTCAGCTTCATAACTGCACGTAGCCCATTTTCTGAAAGAAAAATGTAAAATGAAACAACAAAGTGATTTCGGCATAATTATTACATACAAAAAAAGTAAATGCAAGAGCATCATAAAAAAGCCGTATAATGATTAAAAATGTTACTGTCCTTTTTATCAATAAAACAAATTAATCTTATCCTGTTATTCAGACCGATTTAATCTAATCCAAATCTACTATGGACCAAATCTAATAATGGTCTCTAAATAATAATAAAGTCTGAAAATTGCCGACAATGCTTAAGTACCTGCCACTGAAGACTCAAACTTCAACACCTGAATCAGGCAGCTAGAGGAGGATCTAAGTACACCCCAGTAATATTTGCATTTTTTTATGACATATAACTCTGATATTTCTCGACGTTTTTGTATGGAATAGTCAATATTAGATATATTTTGTAAAACTAAAATACGAGATTTCTTGGTTCAGTAAGTGTACCTCTTTGGTTTTTCTCAATACATATTTACTACTAAGTCACATTATGTATTTATGAAGAAACTTTTGCATTTAAAATTAGTTTTTTTTTTAGATATTTTTCAGCTCTTGGAGAAATTTTGTTATAACTTACTTGAATTTTGTTTGAGATGCTCTACATTTGAATTAGTTTGGTATATTTGGTCCTACTTAACAGTAAATAATTAATTTAAAAACAAACAAAACCAGAATCGCTAAAAACAAGGTTAGAAGTTTAAATTTGACATAAAGCATTCCCACAGAAAATCTCGACACCAAATGCCCAAAGTGCGCGTGCGCGAAGCTTTCCAGCCGGTATTACAGGCGTGTACCTAGATCCTTGTGGCAGCTAGTGACGGCGGTGAAGATACGTAACGAACGATTCCGGACATAATCGTAAAAACTCGAAGTGGTCCGTCTCACAGACCGAATGTTAGTCACGGAATGTTAAACAAATTGCTCTTTATCTGACGCGTATTGTTTGCATCTTCTTTTTGATATGTTTATGCCTATTATCAGGTTTTGCCTGGTGTCTTTTAGCATTTAGGTTCCAGCCTTTCTCCTGTTCTTCTTTTATTTTTTTCTCACTAGATTAATCCATGTCTTTCTCATAATTTCTTTCTTTTACACTGTACGATATATTTCTAATACCGAATTTAAGAAATGGTAGACGTTGGTTGATTGTCTAATTAGCTAATATCAGAATTCTCTTTGATGACGATATGCACTACCCTCATTCTCTTATCTTATCTGTCCGAAACCATTGTCAATTCAATAGACCGTTTAATTATTGGTTGTCGACATGCTTGTCGGATTTCAAACTTCACACAATTATTCAGTAACGGAGCTAAATACTTAATAAATTTTATTTGATTTACATACATCGAAATGATTACAACAGAATAAATTAATACCTATATAATATTAAAAACTTGTTCCCAATATGCCATACGCAATGCTGAGTAAACGGCGCATAAAAATACTGTTGTCTGAAACACATGTTTATAATGTTTAATTTCAATAAATATAATTTCTGTAAATAATTTTTTTAACTTTTTTGCAACCATTTTTTAATACTTAATTGCGGCTCGCGAAAAATGTACATTCAAAAAAATGGACTATCAAGGAGTGTAGCCACCCCTGGTATGGTATATACAGTGGCTGTTTGATAGATGTACCTTGTTCTTGTTGTTATTTTGGGTACACGTAAACTCATCACCAATTACCATAAATACCCTCGTACATAGTACAAACTCATCACCGCCATAAAAGTAGGGTTTTCAAAATAGACCCTAAGAGATTGGTAAACTGATCACTGGCCTACCTGCAGCCTGGATCAGGTATAGACCATAAAATCCCAGCAAACGGCTAGTTTTTGGTAATTTCACAGAATAATCCAAATCCAGATGTCTTAAATGCAACTGCAATTTATTGCTTTTTATTTGGGAATTCCACAAAATTCTATTGATAGCTACCTAAAATCATGCGAACAGAAAAATTTCTCTTCATTTGCCCTTGTTTCTTCAACATGGATAGTGAATTGCTAATTTATTACGTCCTGAGCCAACGCGGACAAACAATGATGGTTATCAATAATTTCAAATTTCAATTGATTGCGAAAGACTCTAAAAAAATCGAATTGCCTTTTGTGGACTTGTGCGACGAAAGGGTGTAAGGCTAAATGTCATACAACTGGTGAGTAGAAATGTTATACCGTTTTTGTTTAGTTGTTTTGCACTGGTTTTCGCGAATCATCCTGATCAAACAGAAAAAAATCAGTGTAATTAAGTTCTTTAAGTTAACTGTATAAGATGTTTCTTGTAGGCAAGGCATAATATTACTTTGTTGCTGTAGATTACCTTTTCTGATATTTTATTTTGAGATTTCTAATTAAATGGTTAAAGTCACATTGTTATATGTATATATTATATATATATATATATATATATATATATATATATATATATATATATATATATATATATATATATATATATAAAGTCAGCACCATATGTGAAACCTTTTTATTTTTAGTTCTATGAATTTTGTTATATAAAATAATTATGTTACATAAAAAGTTTTGAATGATCTAAAAGCTAGAATACAATGATCAGATATAAATTTTTTTTTAGTAGTATATGCGGTTTGTCAAAAAAAAAATGAATTGTGGATATTCTCAAGTCTTAATTAAATTCATGTTGTTTAACGAACCGCGAAAATGACTAAAGAATACTAATATCTGATTCTGATGACTAAAATTCTAGTTCATCCAGAACTAGAGAATAAATTTTTTTTTCATAAAACTAAAAATAAAAAAATTTTCCATATGGTACCAACTTAATTGGACCCCTTATATACATATCCTGAAAAAGCGATAAACGCTTGTAGTCAACGCTGATCAGTTAGACTACAAACACAACTATATATTTGGGTGTGCAGCCGAAGATAGGACAAAGAAGTACTCTTTTTAAACTACCAAGCTTTCGCAAATCTCTATTTGCATCATTAGGGTGCTACAATAAACAAAATTAGTACAAATTACAGAATAAAAATTATTTTGTATCTTACACTAATTGAGGTTAGTTGTCTTGATGTTTATGAAATGAAATGAACAACTCATCTGACTCCTACAAATAATGGCGAAAACTAACCAAGAAATGTAAAAATATTGCTTTTAAAAGGACTCTAATTGTGGGATCTTTGTGCAAGTCATTGAAAGATAAAGTACAGGAAGCTGTACTTAAGCATTTTTATACATTCTGTCATAATAAATGCATTGCTGATTACTTCAAATTTAAAAATTTCCGCCAATGATGCCATAAAATGTAAAGCTTTGCACGTGTAAAAAAGTAGGTTTCCTTCGACTTCAATGCACTAATAGCACACTCAAGTTTTTAGCTTTTCCTATTTTTCAGATATTTTATATTTACTAACTGTCCAAAATCGTGTATTATTTTCAAAATAGTCAAATAACGCCAAAACGGTAAGACTTAGACCGAATGTATGCTTAACAAATTATCTCGAGAATTCAATGAGAAATATAAAAATGCAATGAAAATCAAATAACGAAGTTGGGACTACTTCCGATATAAACAAAAATAGCACATATTGACAAATATTTTCATTTCAAAGTTCACTATCGAAATCCTATGCAACTAAATTTTTAGATCTCAAAACCATTTAGATTGGCAGAGACGTCTAATATAAAGTATATTAGACGTATATATAAGATAAGTATAAAGTCCCGGTGATGAGTTTACCTATCTGCGGTGATGAGTTTACCAATCTCCAAAGGATGCCGGTGATCAGTTTACTATATCTCCGAGGGTCTAATAATTTTATGAGGGGCTATATAGTGATGAGTTCGTACACGTCCGTTATTTTATCTAAAACTAGCAATACATTTCTTTGAAACGCTGAAGGCAACATTTTACCTGAATATCATAAATGGTGCTCATCATTCTTTGTATCATGCTTCCAACAATAATTGATTGTATATTGATTATACTACAATGTTATGCTTTCTTTTAATATTGACAAAGGAGTATTCATTTGCAGTAATATTGTTCTTTATATCTAATATATTTTTTAATCTAATTTTATACTGTTTACTTCTATTAAACTACAATTGTGTGAGATATTTTGAGAATAATACCACAAATCTGTAAAAACCTTTATTTCGTTTTTCGACTATTTATTGGCATAACAAGCTGGCACATTTTCTGAGAGATTAGGATCATCTCCAAACAAGAAGACAGAAAATTGAATGGGACTAGTACGATAAGACAAAATGCAAATCGGAGTGGATTAAAATATATTATTTGGCAATTATATTATTGAAAAGAGTAGGTGGTATTTGATATAATCCTCAAACTTTGTTTGTCTGAACACAGAAATGTTGTTTTATTCACTAGCGTCAGCATCACATCCACGATTATAAACTGATGCCCAAAAACCAAGGAGACTAGGGAGATTTTGGGGAGAACTATATTATGTAGAGACATGTATTATGTGATACTCATTGAGGGGAAGAGTATGAATCTATTTAGCAAATGAAATTACTAATAATTCTTTTATCAGTAACAAAAGAATAGACGTACCAGGTATAGAAATTATCCACTAACTTGTTACCAATAACTCATTTATATTTAATATATTTTGCATATACCTACCTCCGGATACAGTACTTACTCAGGACGATATACTTATTGACAAAATCTCATTGTTGTTGAGATTTTAATTTTCCAGAGATTAGCTGACCAATTTCCAAAAGTGATACTATCAATTCCAAAATTTGTTTAAAAACTTTATCATAAACTCAAATTTAATATAACTGATAACTGAACCTACAAAGTTTGGAGTCAACAGTAATCCTTCAGTTTTAGATTTATTTTTCACAAATTACAATCAATTAATTTCTACACTTGAAATGTCCTTACCTGTGGGTCTTTATGACCATTCGCTTATTACTCTGCTCATATACAATTAAGTTTAATAGCGAATAGCGCTTTACAAAAATGATTTCGTAACGTATGCCGCCACTGATTTCTTTAATATTAATTCAGTTCTATCCCAGATAGACTGGCAATCTATTTTTCTTAAGAACTCCATCGATCCATCGTCAATGTGGGACAATTTTTTCCGTAAAACTACTACAACAATTTCTACACATCCAACCGAACAGCAACTACTCGAATCACCTACCCGCTTAATTCGACATAAGCGAAAGCTTTGGCGAAAATATAAACTCACTGGTGTCCTTGATGATTTTCTCGCTCACCGTAATTTTTCTTACAGAGTTAAACAATCGTTGCTAAAGTTAAGAACATAATTTGAAGAATCTATCATTGCTAGTAGTAATTGTAAAAAAGTTTATCGGTACATTTGCAGACCTATATCTTCTAAAGTCTCCATACTACCATTACCTCAATAAGCTGACCGGTCTTTATGTTCTTCGAATAACAAATCTTTTGAATGTTTATCGTTATTTTTTTTCAGTTTTTTAAAAATGAACCTAACCGTACCATTCTTCTACCTTTAGGGAACCTAACGTTTCCCTAAAACTCTTGACAATATCTGTTTCACACCGGATGCAATTAAACATTATTTATGAAAAACCTCTTTTTCCGCAAAAAATGTTCAGAATCTGTAGCCATCTCTATATCCCTCATAATAAATGCTTCCTTTAATCAGGATTCTCTCCCCTCCTCCTGGAAAGTTGCGTCAAATACTCCTATATTTAAGAAAGAAAATAATCTTGATGCAATATTTAACGTCCAATTCGCCTGGTTGCTATTGTCGGGAAGGTCATGGAATCCATTATTTCTGAATTCATATTTCTATAGTTTCTCCTTCAAGAAAATATCATCCTTCACCAACAGCATGGCTTTAACAAAGGTCGTTCAACGATCACAAACTTAGTTCATCATTTAAACGATTGATCATCATCTTTAAACAATCGGCATCCTGTTGATGTAGTCTACTTAGACTTATCTAAAGCTTTCGTCCGTGTTCCCAAACGTCGATTACTATCTAAATTGGATCACTATGGTATCTGCGGAAAGTTAAACATTTGGATTCAAAATTTTCTCACCAACATATACTTCAGGGTTCGTGTTGGGGAAAACTACTCACTAGATAAGCCAGTCGAGAGCAGAGTCCCACAAAGATCAATACTTGGACCACAATTTTTGTTTATCGACACTAGTGATCTTCCGCTCATTATATCCAGTAAGGTTTCCATTTACGTTGATGATACCAAATTAAATGTGAATCCAGTTATTAACCAACATGTTCTTCAACATGGGCTTGACGCAATATTCAAATGGTCGTCAGAATGGTTACTTCCGCTTAACATTGAAAAATGCGTTGTTCTACTTATCGGCAAAAATAATCCATCACTTCCATATTTTATTATTGGACATCCCTTCAACTCGGTAACCTCTAGAGACACTCTATCTGGTGCTTCAACTACAGTAAAAATGTTTGGGTGCTGATACCCGTACCATAACCAAATTTTTTAATGTGTTTTTTGTGGAGTCCAGACCTTTGTGTTATTTTCATTGATTAAAGAAATAAAAAAATAGAACCAGCATTTTTTCTACTTACCAATGATCTCCTACTAGGACGCTTATTATTTGACCATAGCTCCGAAGATTGATTTGTAAGCCGAAAGTGCTCAGCTAGGAATTAAAATCTTTTACACACTTCAAAAATACTTCCCTTTGTTATCTTTTGATTTGTCATAAGTGGGTACAAAAACATATCAGTCTTTTCATCTATTTGAATTAAGACACCATATCGGCAACTAGTGTTAACATGTTTAAAAATAGACTTGATAGTTCTTTATTTTATTTATAGGACTGCGTTATTTTCGGACCGCATTATTTATTTATTTATTGTTTTACATTTTGTATGATATACTTAATTATAATTTTATAATTGTTATTAGTTTTATCATGATATTTTTCTTTTATAATAATAATAATAACTAAGCCCCCTACACAGAAACAAACTATTGGTAATACTTCGCCTTAGGGCACACACAATTTGAACTTACAGTTGAATTAAAGATTTTGTAGAGATGGACATCGTGAGAATGTTCATGGTTTTTCTTTTCTAGTGGGTTTACTAACGAATTCTGTCACCGTGTTTTGGGTATGATAGAGTTCGACCAACACCTCTAGTCCAGAAAGTTGTCAATAGTTGATGCATTTCATTATAAGAATATAACCCCTTAAAGGGCACCTGCCCGCTCGTCCATACTAGACACATATGTAGATCAGACAGGTCCACTTCGACGAAGCAGTGCTGATTTACATTCTACCCTCTCATTACGAAATTAAACCGTAAATGCTATATGTTATATATGGAGGTGGTAGATCCAGTAAGACCTCAAAGAAAACTGTGCAGCGCTTCTCATGGCTTCTGAGATACCAACTCACGCAAGCCGTTAAAGGTAAGCCAACTGGGCCTTGGCTAAGATAAGCATAACCCGAGTCCACCAGGTAACGGCTCAGTAGGTCAGTATACATCTCACCATGGACAGATAAATCTAATGTAGAATCTTCGGCTTCTGAATATCTAGTAAGTTGTATTGGCTTTCCTTAACTTGATTTCCAGGTGTTCCTTCCACGATAATTTAGAGTACGGGATCACTCGTAGCTACTTTACTAACTTGAAAAATCTAGACTTTCCCATAGAAGACAAGCTCCTTCTACTGAAAGGTTCCCAGTTAAAAGGACCACAGCAGTCTTCTCAAAAATAACGCCGAATGATCGCTCCCGGCTCCGCCTGTTGACGAGCGTAAGAGCAACCTGAGCGATCACGTGCACCGTCCCCGGAAAGGTTCCGTGAATCAACAACACAACGTTATTAGCATAGGTTTATGCGTGCAAACCTTGTTCGGGCATTTATCAAAATAGGCTGTCAACCGCCATGCACCAGGCATACGTGAACAAGTAGTGCAGTGTTGTATAGCGGGAACTGCTAAAACTGTGTTGTATAATCTATCTGTATAAATTGTCCAAGCAGTTGCAGATTTCTATTTAAAAGCAAATGTCTACACTACCTTTAATCTTAGTATTATAAAAAGTTGAACAGATACTTAAAAAAAAGAATGCTACGGTGCATTGGCTCAAAAAAATAAGGGGGAAATGTTGTCTAACTTTATCCCTGTAGGGTAGTTTGTATTTATTGGAATATAAAAATATTATTTCTGGTCTTACGGAGCCGACGATTTATATACTCTGTCAAAATTGTTTAATGTAGATTATAAAATATGTACATGTCTGAATAGCGGTTGTAGGGAAGTTTTGTTACAAATTTTGAATAGCGGTGACGACAAAAAAATGGCAATATCATGTATACTTTATGCAAATCGAGTGGAAAAATTGGTATTTAATCACTTGTATTCTATTGATGTTGAAGCTGTATGGCTTTTTTCAATATTAGATTCGTAGAAAATATTAATTTGTTTGTTTTTCAATAATATATTGAGATATACACTTTAGAATAGTGATGGCATTTTTATATTTTGATTGTTTTTATTATGGATCTGGTACATTTCTGTAGAGAACAAAATACAGGTTACAGAAAATGAAAAATCAATGGAAATTTCGATCCTCAGTCTAGTTTGTTCTTGATCCAAAACCAATGACTTTTACATTACAGTGAAATTTATAAAAAACCGTTAACTGCGTGATATTTACCCCAGTAAATTCCATTTTGTATAATAATAGTCCTGAAGTAGTTCCTACCTTTATTCTCTTTAATGATGCTTATTTCTTTACTTTTTAATATGAAGCGTTACCTTACGGATCTTGTTTCAAATACAAAGCAAAATAAACAAAGGGTACAATGGACAAATTCAAAGACATTTACATGCCGCCCTTAATCCCTTTGTGAAGAAGACTCATGGCGCTTACACAAAGGGTGTATCCAAAGACGGGCTACAGGTTATATTTATAATACAAATCAAATAACAAGAAGGAAATACTATCTGAAATTTATTTATACAAATGAATTTAACGTAGGCTTATATTTCATTGTTCTTTACTTTGGTATTGTTAATATTTGATAATCATAACGTCTTTCTTTAGAACATGATGATGAAATAATCAGAATAATATATATATATATATATATATATATATATATATATATATATATATATATATATATATATATATATATATATATATATATATATATATATATATATATAACAAGCGAGTCTTCTACAGCTGGCGCCGCTTCTCGCATCCTAATTTCCAGCGTTTTCTGTCGAAGCAATCTTCAGTTGTTAAATCTCTGGCGGTCATTGCATTGTCGACATCGTCTCTCCAGGATCGTCTTGGTCTACCTCGTTTTCTTCTAGTTGGCGTAGTCCATTCTTCTATTTTTTTTTGCCATCTATTTTCAGGCATTCTCTGAAGGTGTCCATACCAGTTAAGTCTTTTGGCTTCGATTTTGTCTATTATGTCTAGATCGATTTCCATTTCTCTCCGAATATCTTCGTTTCTCACCCTATCAAGTCTAGTGAGCTGGCAACATCGTCTCCAGTAGTTCATTTCCATGGCCTTAATTTTTGATTTGTTTCTTTGGTTTATTTCCCAGAGTTCGGCGCCGTACAGCCCAATACTTTCTATTATTGTTTTATAGATTCTTCTTTTATTTTCTTTTGTTATTTTTTTATTCCATAATAGTCCGTGTAGCTGTCTGGTGGCTGATCTTGCTTGGCCAATCCTGGAGTGTATTTCTTCGCTACTTACTGCTTTTGATGTTATTTGGACTCCCAAGTATTTGAAATTGTCTGTTGGTTTTATAGTTCCCATTTCGATTTGTAGGCTTTCTGGTTTTTCTCCTACAACTAAGTACTTAGTTTCTTGTATATTAATTGTGAGGCCCCATTTGGTATACTCATCTTTCAGTTTTCTAAGCATGTAGCCTACATCACTCTCGTCTTCAGCTAGAATGGCTTGGTCGTCAGCGAAGTGTATCGTGTACAATCTATCATCTCCGATTGGGATGCCCATATTGCAGCACTTTCTTCTCCACACTGAGAGTGCCTCATTTAGATATATTTTGAAGAGTGTAGGTGCTATGCAGCAGCCTTGCTTTAGGCCCTTACTAATAGGAATTTCTCTAGTTAATCTATTTCCAGTTTTAATGTTTGCCGTCATATTTTTGTAGAGTTGTTGTACTGCTTGTATATTTTTTTGCTTATTCCTTGTTTTTCCATTGCTACCCAAAGCATTGAAAGTGGTACACTATCGTATGCCTTTGTCAGATCTATAAAGACTATATGAGTTGAAAGGTTGTGGGCTGTGAATAATATATTAAGTTAAAATATATTACTTAATAAGTCAAATAATAATTTCTGTGACAAAAAAATCAAACAGTAACTAAGGTTGCTTTTTTATTTGGTGTTAAAAAACGGCGTAATATTTCTAGACTGCAACCTTGAACGAATAAAGGCATGCCTTGATTCTGGTCCACAAACAGCAGCTGATGCTTCAGTTAGTGTTCAGTGATGTGTTCAGTCTTCTGTCAGTCACAACCACAAGGCAATGTGAAATTGTCGTCTCCGGTGTAATTAATAAACGTATGAAAAACTGATTGCAACTTGGTGCAGGTTTCCATGTTTATTAATTTGTCCAACTATTGCGCAATATGGTGTAATATTGCGTAGTTGGCCGGTACGCTCTTATTGTGGCATTATCTTGAAGAGACAATGCCATTGTGGTTTTATTAGGTGGTGGAATAAAACACATTCTTTCTAAGAAGAAAAAAACTCAGCTTCAGAGTCTTAGAAAGAAACAGAGCCCTTCGAGCAAAGTGCTCTAGGGAGCTACCCTACACGGTTAAAACCATGAGTTAGACACTACTATCACTACTGTCACAACTTGACTTGAGATCCGAAAATGTTCCATATTTAAAGATAAATTAACTTTTATATGAAACTTTTTTATTTCTCAACCAATTAAATTTAATTATAAGTTCCAGAAGGAAGGGCGATGAACATCGAAGTGCGTGATTGGTGGCACTTGATGACAAAATGTGAAATTATGTGATTTGTTGTCACAGAGTACTGTGGTTGTTATTATTTCAAAAAGCAAGTATATCTGAGTGTGGTTGATATCGTTAATCCGTGTGAACTATAAAGCTATAAAATAAATTAACTGAAAAAATTGGTGTTTAAGTATAGCATAATGGTAGTAATCAGTTAATCTAACTCTTAACAGACATGTTCCTAAGGGATGGTCACAATCAAATTCCACACCCTGTTTTTTATCGAAATTTAAGTTATTGGAATTATAGTCAAGTAGTAATAACTATGGAAGGTATAGTGGTGTCTTGAACAGGACTGTGAACATGGATTGACAAAAATTAAATGTTTAATAGAGCACCTACAAAAAGATTATTTGATGAATTTCGACAAAAAAATTTATATGAATAATTTAAAAGGTTAGGGTGTTTCATTCAGTTTACTCTAGACATTATCCTACAAACATAAAGTGGCGCAAGTCATTTGAGATATTTCAAGATTTATTGAAAATGTTATAGTTAAATCATGGTAACAGTTCCACAGAATTGAAGAAATTGTCGAAATAAACTTTATGGCCCTTTCCTACCAATTTACGAGTAAGATCTTTACGACTCTAGCTCCTAATTTTTCTTCTGTCATATCAGCAACTTTTCCTGTATAAACTTCGAACTGATCCAAACCTTGTAGCCTCTTTTTACGGGCTTCATTGGTAAATATTGACGTAAGGAACTACGTCCTTTAAATTTTATCATTGACTCGTCTATTGCTCGAGGGATTATAACAAGCAAAAAACGATTCTGATAGATGATTCAGTAAAGGCTTAAGTTTATATAGTTTGTCATAGTTGGCCTCATGTCTTTTAGGTTAAAGAGAATTGTCGTTTAAATGCAAGTTTTTGAGCAATCACACAAACCGATCTCTTGCCATACAAGAACTAATATACACATCTCGAAGATCCGCTCTGGAAGACCAGTAGTCTCTCAGACTAGGAAGTACCTTTATTCCCATTAGTATATTCATTGCTAAGAATACCCGCATTTGTTCTGCATTGGTTTGTGTAAATCTATTCTCGTCACCGTCGGTATTTTGGACCGCATGTAGATTGGTTTGAAAGATAATATTATCAATAAGATCCTTTGTAAAGAGTTGAAGAAATACATCCGTAGTAGAATCAATATTGTCTGGTATATTGGGGCCGACTGGTTCATTAAATTTTTTTTTATAGGGAATGCAATTTTGGGAGTCTCTAGTCCAAATTGTATTTGAAAGAAAAGATTTCCTTCTACGTATATCCAACGGAGTATCATCATCGTCACTCTCATCTGCTTCAATTTAATTTGTCTCTTAGACGCCCTCAAATTGATTTTCCACTGAAACGGCGTCTTCAAAGATAATCGGCAAAGACTCTATATCAAAAATACTTTGATTCATATTTGTTGTTAAATCCGTTTCCTCATCGTCATCGGAGCTGTCACCAATATTTGAATCTACATCAGATGGAATGTCTTCAATAAGAGTAAAGATTTCCTCTTGAGACATAGGTTCCAAATCGGCATAGGAATGTTTATTTTTGCCTGGAACAAAAAAGCATGCATTTGACTTGTGTCCCAGCACTGCCTACAACCATAATTACAAGGTGTAAAATGTACTAAATTCATCAATGAACATTACCACACAAATACAAACAAATATATGTTACATACACAATATATTTTTAGAAAAACTTACCGGCCATTTTATTAAAAATCTTGAAAAACTCATAAATATTACAGCACCATCAACCACGTGCTAAGTAACTGTAAACATACCACTATAAAAATATTACCAAGGGTCAGCGAAACAAAATTTGATGTGCGAGTCGTTGGAGGAGATCTCGATCGACAATCCACGTTTTGACTGAGCGCAAAGAACAAAAAGCTACAGCATAAAAATTATTTAAAATGTGTCTTAACGCTTAGCCCACCAGTACACAAAGGGTTAATAATATTAGTATTATTGTGGTTAAGGAATAATTACTTAATTAATAATAGTAAATAACATAAAAATGTCAAATAGCTTGAGTTTTTGAGAAAATAGCTAACAGTTTTTTTATTCACATAACCATCGATTTGTTGCTTCCTTTTTTATCCATTCTACTGTAAGTGCAGTGTGTGCATATTCAACAATTATCCCACTGTTGTGCATCGTTACTGTTTATCGAAAAACAAGATTCTTAAATACTTTTTACAATTGAAAAAATTCTAAAATAATTTATTAAACATTAAAGTCGTCATTCCTAATCGGATCGTACCATCTGGCAAACAAAACTTCATTGCAAAATTCAATCGGGAATAACTATAAATCACGCCTGTTCTAATTTACAGTCCCCAGAAAAACAATGTGGCAATTAAAGTCTGAAATAGAAATATTTCTGTCTTATAATTCGATTTGAATTTTAATGACTTAACATTAATTCGGTAAATCGTTTGTATAAACGGAAAATTCTGAGAGGAGGACAAAATCCTGAAGTATTTATTGAGCGTGTTGTTAATCTTTAATAAATTAAGGAAAATAAAAAAGCTGCTTTCTTATATGGTACAGAGAAATTAGTGTGACAAGATATATCCATACAATTAGTAAGAAGGGATTAGTTTTACACGTTAAGTGTTGCTACAGTGCTATCTTATATACGAGGATATAAATAATCTGGTAGACATTTCTGACAATCATTTTCTTAAACTTTTACATTGTCAAAGAGACCATACATGATATATTTTGTTGCAGTTTAAACAGAAGATACTACGATATACAGAAGGTAACAGATCGGTCTCAACACTTTAAAAAATGGGCTCCTTTTAATTCACGTCGAATTTCCTTGGACCAGTTTTAAAACACTTTCTTCTTCTTCTTCAAGTGAAGTTTCTTTTTTTTTCAAAAGCCGTTTTTTGTATTTCATCCACTTTGCTTATTGTAAGTCTTCGATTCGTATAACCTTCTAGCTGTGGTTTTAGTATTGACGAATAATTCTTACTAGTTTCCAACTACTACCCGCGACTAACTGCTTTAAGTGTCCTCCGAAGCACGGTGGAGGCTGAATTAAATTAGAAATTAAAAAATTTCTGTTGTCTGCCGAGATTGAACCCGGACCGTCTGGCTTAAAAAAAGCCAGTATTTAGTCACTGAGGTACGGCCTCCACTTGCCGTGTCCATTAGGTTGGCGACAATTTCGACGAAATTTATGCGATTTTGTGCCTTTCTAAGAAATGTATGTTCTCAATACTATCCAAACACGGATGTTCTTTAGCTAGGAATAGTGTCTATGGCCAGGTCCTCTGCGGTCCTCTATGTATTCTTCTATGATTAGTTTTGGCAGGATCACGTGATCACGTGATGTACCCAGGATATTCTAAGCGTATGGCGGTATATTTACCTTTTAAAGGCCTCAGGGCGATTCGTTGTACGGACTTTCATGTTACAGGCTGTTACGCAATACTCGAAGACATTAGAGTTAGAGGACCCTGATGGTTTCCAGGGCAACAACTAACAATAACCACGGAGGAATCTACAGCTACCAGCTACCAGTGGAGGGGAATGCCAAACGTTGAAACGTTTAAAACAAATGGAAAAGGATAATGAGTGAATAATAAAAGTAAAATGTAATGATGAAAAGCAAAAAAGGTATATTGATGGAAGGCAACCGTATATATGTATTTCTGACTATTGGTCGTCTTCACTCTCTAATGCGACAAATCTAATGGTCGCATTGCTCCTGTACTGATCTTCTAACTTGGCTGCTCCGTACTGTCCTCTTAGCAAGGTCTTTATCGTGAGATAAGTTATTGTCATTTCTATCCTTATTCTTATTTCTAGGTTTGGGTCTAGGTGGTCTGTTATCCAGTAGCCCAAGTATTTGAATTTTACTTATTCTATTGATTTATCGGTAGATAGTTATATTTGTCTGCAAGTTGGGATTTCAGTCTATAATCATGGTCTTGATTGTAGTCGCGTTATTTTTCGGGACGAAATCGTCGATTAATTTATTTAGTGGCGTTAGAGTTCTTCTACGCTAGCTGATAAAACTAATGTGTTGTCAGTATATCTTATATTGGATAGGGGTTAACCACTTATTTTTCTTCTTCTTCTTCTTCCTGCTTTATAAATAGGCAAAATGCCTGTTTTACTTCGGTTTTTAGCCTCAATTGACGTTGTCTGACCATCTTTTCCTCGGTCGTCCCAATGGTCTTCTTCCATTTGGCGATTTGTCTCTTGCTATTCGTACTATTCTATTTTCTGTCATTCTTTCGATGTGTTGATTCCATTCCACTTTTCTTCTTTTGGTCCACGCGTTTATTTCCTCTATACCACATCTCGCTCGTATTTCCTCACTTCTTACTCTGTCTCTTAGAGTTTGGTTTGTTATTTTTCGTAAGACTTTCATTTCTGTTGTTTCCAGTAGTCTTTGTGTTTTCGCCGTATCTGCTCTTGTTTCCGCTGTGTACGTCATTGTCCGGTCTTATTCTTGATTTATATATCCTGGTTTTCGTTTCCGTTGTGAGGTATTTGTTTCTCCAGATTGTGTTGTTGAGACATCCTGCTGCTCTGTTTGCCATGTTCACTTGTTTTTGTACTTCTTCTTCCACCTTTCCGTAGCTTGACAGTTTTATTCCCAAGTATTCAGTTTCCATCACTTGTTCTATTATTTTGTTATTTACGACTAGTTTACATCTTCTCGGTTCCACTGATATCACTATCGCTTTAGTTTTCTCTGTTGAGATCTCTATGTTGTATATGAGCGCCGTATCTTTAATTAATCTTTGTAGGTCATCTTCATTTTCGGCTGTTATTATGGCGTCGTCGTCGTAGCATATTATCCTTATTTCCTTTTCTCCAATTCTATATCCTCTTCTTTTTTTAACTTTCTTTATGATTTCATCCATTATTATCAGACTAAATATTAATGGGCTCAGCGAATCTCCTTGTCTAATGCCAGTTTCATATTTGATAGGTTGTGATAGTTTTCCTTTACATCTTACCATAGCTATGTTATCTTTATATATATTCTTAATGGTTTTTACTAAATCCAGTGATATTCCCTTTTCATATAATAAACGTATCCCGTCCCGAATTCTCACTCTATCAAACGCTTTCTTCAAAGCTATCAGACACATATATGCTGGTTTGTTGTATTCCATCTACTTTTCTTTTATTTGTCTTATTACAAAAACTGCATCCGTGAATGATCTTCCTGTCCGAAATCCTTGCTGTTCCTCTTGCAGAGATATTCGTTCGTGTATTTTTGTCGCTATTATTCTTGTTGTCAATTTGAGTGTTGTATTTAATAGATTTATTGCTCGATAATTATTGGGGTCTTTCTTATCTCCTTTTTTGAAGAACATCACCATGATCGCTCTCCTCCATTCATCTGGTATTCTGTTCGTAATGATTATTTTATTAATAAGAAGTTGCAGTTGTTGTACAAGATGATGACCTCCATATTTTAACAGTTCATTTGGTATTTGATCTTCTCCTGGTGACTTTCTGTTTTTTAATTTGTTTATTCCTTCTTTTACATCGTTTTGGGAGATTTCGGTCTTTTCCTCAGTTATTATATTTGGCGTTTCTGGTAAAGGTTCTTCGTTTTGTTTTTTAAACATTTCTGTCAGGAAGGCCACCCATGTATCCTCTTATCCACTTATTTTTTATGCCTTCTTTTGCATTTACTAGTGCCCTTTGAAAGATGCGTTCTAAGTAGTGATTGAACAGAATTTTCCATTGTCTTACCACATAGTTTATAGGTGTTTCCGTTATTACTCTGCTTTTAAGTCTCACTGACGTGATTCGGTGCCTATATATCTAACACGGAGTATATATGTTGTTGCTGGCTACTCTGGATAGTGCTTTTATGTCTACAATTTTCATTAACTCAGAGTGTTTGACACATTCAAAAGCTTTTGCGTTGTCTATGAAGTTTGATTATAAAAAGCTTTCGGTAAAACTAGTTCATGCTTTATATTTTTTATATGTCTAATTATTTAAATGAACAGTTAATTAGAACCATTATTATACCAAAATGATTCATAACAGCATTATAGTATGCCTTTAAGATGGTCAATTGGGACCACAGAGGAGTAACAATAGACGGCGAAAAACTTATCCATCTCCGTTTCGCAGATGACATTGTCCTTTTCACAGATAATTTAGGAGAAGCCACAGATATGTTGAATGAATTGGACTTTGCCTGTTCGAAGGTAGGCCTCAGAATGAACTTGACCAAAACTAAGTGTATGACAAATATGGTCCCCAATAACCATTTAACTATTTAAAACAAAGTGGTAGAACTGGTGGAGAAATATACATATTTGGGTCACGAAATAAGAATCAGCAGGGATAACCAAACATGCGAAATCCGAAGACGAATTACTTAAGCGTGGGCAGACTTTGAAAAACTGCGAGACACTTAGGGCCAACATACCAATTAGCCTCAAAAGAAAAGTATTTGACCAATGCGTCGTATTACCGGCATGACCTATGGGACGGAAACTATGACTCTAACCAAGACTACAGTTTCGAAATTGAGAGTTTGAGATTGAGATTGCTGGACCGAATAAGAAACGAAGACCTGCGAAGAAGGACGAGTATTGCTGATGTTGTGAAACGCATTGCGGAACTGAAATGGAATTGGGCAGGCTATTAGCGAGAATGCATGACTCACGATGGGCGTGCAAAATTACACATTGGAGGCCAAGAGCAGACAAACGTAGTAGAGGAAGACCACCTACATGTTGGGCTGACGACATCAGGCGTATCACCAAAAATTGGTGATACGCCTGACTTGGTTTAAGGGAGGCCTAGGTCCAGCAGTGAACGTGATAAATGAAGGTTGGATGATGATGATGATGATGAGAACCATTATACTCGTAGAATCCTTACTATGTTCTTTGAAAAGCTATCATTTAAAAAAGGAACGGAAAAGGGTTTATAGGAATGTATTTTATTATGAAATAAATAATAAATTCATCTTGATAAATGAGCAGATCTTGCTGGCTACTCAATGGTAATTCTTATCCGATCTACGTATCTTGAAAAACTTTATGTCGATGATTTCGATTGCTATACGAGTAATGTGATTATGCTTCGTCGTTGTGCTGAAATCAAATGCCAGAAATTGTTGTCAGTAGTATTTCCTATGACAGGATATATTCTATTGCATACAAGATATACTTCCAATTATTCATGATAACTTTTTCTTTTTAAATTAAAATGTATGCAACCGTAGGTTGCCGCTGATTTTGACAACATTTTTTCAAGCTCGGTGACACATGCGCTTTCATTAAAAGAGTGGTCAGATATAAAATGTCTAATGAATATCTTCTCAGTTACGTCAATATATGTCTCATAAAACAATAACGGATGATTTATATGACCATTTTCATTTAATAAAGCCTTATAATCCATATTTAATTAGATCATATATCTTCCTAGTATAACCATAAAATTTAACATCTTTTAAGTCCGAATTAAATTAGAACTAATAACGGTAATCAGTAAGTGGTGAAAAGGGACACTTTATAGTGCACACTGGCAACCATTAAGCCTGCATTAGTCTGTCAGATAACGGTAGCGGATAATGGAAAGTGTTAAAATATTATTTTGTTTGTCTTTATAAATATAAGAGAAAAATAAGTTATTTTATAATATTTGTCAGTTGTTTTGTTTTGTAGTACAATAATGTACCGGAATGCAGAGGATATGCAGAAATGACTCGGAAATATAATCATTGATTTCTACCCTGGTGAGGGATAAAGATTTGTTTTTCAGCCCAGTTTGTCGAAAAATTTACCGAACTGATTCTGTTTAAATTCAGATATGGTTGTGTGAACCAATCAATACATTTGTCCTCCCTGTATTCATATGATCCCTATAAGTATCACTCTTTATTGCAACCGACGCATCTCCTGGTTCAATAATCTGAGAAAGTTCAGAGCTGTAATCTCAAAAGTGAAAATAGCTGTGATGATTACCAACCTCCTTAGAGGAGACGGTACCTAAAGAAGAAGAATTGCAACCGTTTAAATTTTGATAATTATTTGCACCTATGAGTTAAAGTTCATTTATCTTGCCAGAGCTATCGAAGGAATAGTTCGTGTTAATTTAATTACTATTAATTCGTAATAGTACATTGTTTGTTTAATTCCCCACAGATTGTGAAAATTGTGCTAGGCTGATGTTCCAGATTAGCGGTTTCTAAAAGGTATTTACTAGAAGCCTTGGGTTCCGTGGAAAGATTATAGTGGTTCCAAGAAAACAATTATTCTACATAAGTGTGTAATTCCTTTTTTTACATACACATACACAGTGAGTCTGTTACAGCCCAAACCGTATCTGGCTCCCTTTTTGAATCGGTATCTAGCTTCAGTTATGTTGACCTTATTCCCTTACTGCCATTGCTTCTTGTACCTTAACATTTCAATTCCTCTTTGACCGAACTCATTTCTTCGTTCCAACGGAAGTCCCACTGCCCCACTCTATTCGACCATCTGCCCCTTTCTTTCTCTGGAGGGGTGCATACCACATCAGCTGTTTTCTATTAATGGTATCGATAATGTTCCCTTCTTCTTGCATCCCCCGTCTAACCTCAAAATTTCCTTTGTGTTTGAGCTTAGAGATCACTGTGTAGCAGTTTATGGTGTAGCAAGCCCATCAGCCGAATGTATTAGGCTTTGGTTGCCAATACTAAAAGATGAAGTCAACAACAAGAATATACCATCAATAGCGGATTAAGAAACATTGAGACACCAATTCTTCAAGCATACACAATACATATGCAACACACAACCCACATACATAAGGAAAACACGAACACTCATACACACAAATGCTTATTGCACATGCTAACAACGCAGAATACTTAGAATAATCAGAATTTGAAGTTCCATGGGGCAAAAACCCATCCTCATATCTTTTTCAGCCAAACCATGGCTGTTGCCTATAAAACCGTGGTCAGCTGCGTCAACTTTTAATTTTGTGAAATGACATACAGAACCTCGTTAATCCTTTGGCGTTTATAAACTTTTTTAATAATGATTTTTTAAATCTTTTAAATAATCTTTGTTGAAAACGAAACAATTTCCCGAGTGGAAATCGAAACGTCAAATTTTCAGCTAATATGTAATTATCATTATGATCAATTGTATCTTAATCCCATATAAACACAAAATTAAGTTAACATTTATATACATCTGAAAAATCTTACGGAAAATATTTTTCTCTGGACCCTGTCGCTTATTGAGAAAATTCATTCGCAAAGCAAACAGAGAATTTGATATATTTTAAGAGAGTTTATCTTTTCTGAATATCATGTTTAAATCAGTGCCACTGAATAACTTTTGAAACGGTCTCAAGGATGAATACTATGAAGTAGTAGTGGAAAAGGCTATATCTCTTTGTCTCGGCTTACCGATGCGAGACTGTCTTTTCAAATTATGCCTGAATAAAAGCAAGTTCAGAATTATCTTCGATGCCACTACGTATCTACAAATTCAGCTGTCTGAGCTGATCAAATTTTATATCAATTTTAATAATAATAAAACCATAAACTATATATAACTAAAACTAATAAAATTCAATAATCCAATATTTTCAAATAACAGTGTATTTCATGTTAAATATAATCAAGATATACAGGGTGACAATCGGGAGCAGGATGTTTTTAGAACGCATAGTACGAACCTTGAGGGGATGAGAGTGGGACAACCGCGGCGTTACTACCTCTGTAGTAGTGTGCCATTGTCATGAAAAAAAGCACTAAGTTCCGAATAGATCAGTAATGACTCCTGTAAACATACAGCGAGTAAGAGATGCCGTCATCAGAAGTTTAGCTCAATTGCACGGTCTGCCCAAAAACATGCAATTGAGCTAAACATAAATCTGGAATCGTTTAGAAAAATGTTGTCTTCTTCTTCTTAGAGTGCCACATCCCTACGGAACGTCGGCGACTACCATGCTTATATTATTTTTATACTGATCTCGGTCTTGCGCTACGTGTAGCAATTGGTCCGCTGTCAAACCTGTCCACTGCCGCAAATTTCTCAACCAAGAGAGTTTCTTCCGTCCTATCCATTTCTTTCCTTCGATTTTACCGTTGAGAATTAGCCGAAGGAACTCATATCTTGGTCCTCTGATTATCTGTCCAAGATATTCTAGTTTACGCCTCTTAATAATATTTAATAGAGTTCGTTGATGTCCCATTCTTCGAAGAACTTCTTCGTTTCTTTTTCTGCTAGTCCATGGAATTTTTAGTATCCTTCGATACAACCAAATCTCAAACGCCTCGATTTTATTCATGATATCGGCGTTTAAAGTCCAAGTTTCACATCCATACAAAAGTACAGACCACACGTAACATCTTGTAAACTTTTCACGGATTTCCAAATTTAATGAGTTATTGGATAATAGAGGCTTGAATTTTTGAAATGAGTTTCTTGCCTGTTCAATTCTACATCGAATTTCGAAGGATGGATCTAGATTTTGGGTAATCCAACATCCAAGGTATTTGAATCTCTGAACTCTCTGCAGCGGTTGTTGGTTTAATATCAGTTGGGTTGCGTCGATATCCACTTTACTGGTCACCATGTATTTAGTTTTATCGATATTTATCGACAGTCCCCAATTTGTGCATTTCATGTCAACTCTATTGATTAGCTCTTGCAGATCGTCGATGTTTTCAGCTAGAATCACAGTATCGTCGGCGTACCGTATATTGTTAATTGTTATTTGTTAAATTGTGTAAAAATGTTGTATAAGGACCTAAAATTTCACCCCTACAAATTGCAGAATGTCTAGAAATTAATGGAAAGAGATGTTGAACAACGTGAGGATTTCGCTATAAGAATGCAAGTTCTTTTGGAGGATAACTTTTGGAGGTCAGCATCTTCTAATTAGCGACTAAGCTCATTTTCATTTGGACGGAACCGTTAATAAACAGAGTTACAGGTACTGGACTCCTAAAAACTCACGAAATCTCCATGATCGTCCTTTACATTCTCCAAAAGTGACAGTGGTCCATTGGTCCGACTGGCATTATTGGGCCATATTTTTTCGAAGAGGCTAGCCATATCGCAACCGTTAATTCTATTCGCTACATTGACATGATCAACATTTTTTTGGTTCCAGCACCTGGAACTTTTTGTTCTTGTTTCCAGGACAAACATTTCACGTTTCGGAGATTTGCCGTGGCCTCCAAGGTCATTAGACCTGTCAATCTTGTCAAGATTTTTTTCTATGGGGGTATTTAAAGAGTCAGGAAATCATGACTATTGATCGAGCGATATTAAAGCGTGTTATGGAGGATTTCATAAAGAGGATCAAAAAATGTATCCAAAGGAGATGATCACCATCTTGATGACATTATTTTCCATACTTATTAAATTGTAAATGGCATAATATAAGTTTCATTTTGATGTTAATTAAATAGTATTTTCTTTCAAATTTCTTGTATACCATTTAGTTTAAAATTATCCTATTGCCAATTGTCATCCTGTATTATCTAAGAAAAATACTAAATTTTAAGGCAAGTTGGCTTGTTTTACCCGGTGGGGTAAAAGTAGTCCCCTTTTTCGAGCAAGGAAAAAGTATGTTCCTCAACATCGATCTTGTGTCATCACTAATAAATATAACCCTGATTGTCATCTAATTTAAAGGTTTTTAAACATATTCCAGTAGCTAGTTTTAAGTACTTTTTAAAAATGTTTCACTGATGATGGTCCGACTGGACTGAAAACGTTTTGGAATAATTGTAATCCTTTTGGATAAATTTTAATTATTTTTTTAAAAAATAATATACCATTATACACGAGAAGTTTATAAATTGTTTATTTATATTTATATTGATGATTTAAAATTAGTGTTATTTTTCAGTGGTAACACTAAATATATAACTTTTTCTATTTCAGATTTCGGTAGCCGAGGAAGATCTATGTATGTAAGTATTTTTATCTGACAGTAAACTTCATATTATAATATCATTGTTACCATTATTAAGATAATTAGACGAATAAAAGATCTAAAATGCAGTCACCACTATCCGTGACAACTTAAAAATTGTCTAATGCAAATGGCTAACATAACATTCAATCTTAAAAAATTAGTGTAAAGGCCAAAATCCAAATAAAGTATTTCTTATTTGTGATTTATTCCCGAAAATATATTCATTTAAAAGTCAGATGGCACAATAAAATAGTTTTACACTTATACTGATATTTCACTGTGAAAATGTGACGAAACAAACACGATATTCTTATTGTAAGTCGTTTATTCATTCTACACTTCGCATCGATATTTTACATTTTGTGTTTAATCCCGAGAGTTGCAAACCGATACTAGCCCAAGCTGTTTGTGAAAAAATGCGGACTACTTTGTGAAACCTTCTTCTTCTTCACGTGCCATCTCCGCGACGGAGGTTGGCAATCATCATGGCTATTCTGATCTTAGATGCTGCTGCTCTGAATAGTTCAAATGATATGCATCCGTACCATTCCCTCAAGTTACGCAACCATGAGATTCTTCTTCTTCCTACGCTTCTCTTGCCATGGATTTTCTCTTGTATAATCAATTGAAGTAGGTTGTATCTCTTATTACGTATAACATGCCCCAGGTATTGCAGCTTTCGTGTCTTGATGGTTTCCAATACTTCCATTCTTTTGTTGATTCTTCTCATGACTACGTTGTTTGTTACATGCTCGGTCCATGATATCTTCAGAATTCTTCTATACACCCACATTTCAAATGCTTCCAACTTTTTAGCAGTCGACGCGTTAAGTGTCCATGCTTCTATCCCATAAAGCAGAGTCGAGAAAATATAACACCTTGCTAGCCTAACTCTCAAGTCCAATTTTAGTTCTCTTGCACAAAGTACCTTTCTCATTTTATTGAAGTTTGTACGTGCTTTCTCTAATGGAACTTTGATTTCTTTGGAGTAATCGTTTGTGTGATTAATTATTGTGCCAAGATAGTGGTAGTTTTCAACTTGTTCTAAAGCACTACCGTTATTTGTCAGGCTTTCACCATTATTTTGGGTTTTTGATATCCTCATAAATTTTGTTTTCTTGGTGTGATAATCCATATTCTTCTCCATACTCAACTATCTTGTTCATTAGCTTTTGGAGGTTGTCTGTTATTATGATAGTATCGTCCGCATATCTAATGTTGTTAATTGGTGTTCCATTGACCTTGATTCCTGCTGTTTCTCCCTCAGGAGCTCTTTTCATAATTTCTTCAGAGTATGCATTGAATACACACACAATACACACCCCTGTCGCACTCCTCTTTTAACTTCGAACTCTTCTGATGTGTGTTCATTAATGCGTACGTGTGCCTGCTGTTTATAATATAGATTTGTTATAATTCAAAGGTCATTGTGTTGTAGTTGTTTTGCTTTGAGGATGTCCATTAGCTCTTTGTGGCGGACTTTGTCGAAAGCTTTGTTGTAGTCTATGAAACAGACGTACATATCTTGGTTCATATCCAAGCATCTCTGGATTAGTACGTTGAATGCAAATAGAGCTTTACGGTGTTTTGTAAATGCGTTTATGAATGATCTTTAAAAACAATTTAAGTGTGTGAGACATCAGGCTTATGGTACGGTGGTCGGTGCATTCTCTAGCATTTTTCTTTTTTGGGAGACAAATGAATGTTGAAGTCAACCATTCGTTGGGTATGTCACCCGATTGATAAATTTTATTAAAAAGCTTTAAGAGGACATCAATGTACTCATTTTCTATTCTTTTAAGGATATCAATAGGCAGTTGATCTGGCCCCGGGCTTTTTCCGTTTCTGGTGTTCTTTACCGCATACAGTATTTCTTCCTTTCTAATTTCTACACTTGTTTCTCTGTCCTTAAAAGACAAGTCTTGTGGGTTTCCTCTTTCGTCGTCGAAGAGCTCTTCCATATACTCTTCTCGTCGTTTTAGTTTTTCGTCAGTCGTTATCATAGTATTTCCATTTTTATCTAAAAGAGTTGTGTTGTGGTTTCTTTTTTGCAGTCCTGCCATTTCTTTAACCTTTTTATGTATGTTGAATAGGTCGTATTTGTTCTGAAGATCCTCTATCTCTTTACATTTTTCCACATAGTAAGTTTGTTTTGTCTCTCTTATCTTTTTTCTGATTTCGTTGTTAATGATTTCGTAATTGTGACTGTCTTTGTTCTTGGCTTGTCTTCGTTGTTCCATCATGCCGAGTATCTCGTCGTTCATCCAATTGTCTTTCTTTCGTGTCGGTTCTTTTAATATCTCTTTGCATGGAGCGAGGAGGCAGTTTTTTAGTGTTTCCAATTGTTCGTTTATCTCGTAAGTGTTAGTATCTAATTTATCAAAGTTTTCGTATATTATCTGTTGAAGTTTGATTTTTATATCAACTTCTTTCAGTTTTCTAACATCTAATTTTGGAGTTCTTTGTGGTTTTCTAATACGTTTAAGCTTGATCGTGACATTAGCCATTAGTGGGTTATCGTCTGATGCGACATCTGCTCCTGGATATGTTTTAACTGATTTGATGGTATTACGATATCTCTCTTTAATCATTATATAGTCGATTTGGTTTCTTACAACTTTTTCCGGTTTATCTGCTGATGAGCGCCATGTATATAACCGTCTCATTGTGAAACCTACTTTGTGCTATTAGGGGCGATATCAGGAATAACTCCCCAGTCACTGCAACAGCAAATTTTTGGTTATTATTGATGTATGATACTTTGAAAGGGTAAAATAGGCACTTTTTGATTCAGATTACTACGAAGCCTAAGGTACGTGATTTTATAAGTCATAAAATGATAAAGGTACGTTGGATGAGCTTTAATTTAAGCTTTTTTAGTTTTGATCAATTTTTATTAAATAGTTACCGCTGAAAGTTCAAAAACCTAAATTAAAATGGTCATATCTTTTGTAAAAATGCTTGTATAATAACGTTTAATGTATTATACTGAAGCCCTTTCAATTCCCAACAAAATGAGATTTTGTAAATCGCCATCGGTTCATTTGTTGCTAAGATATGATTTTTTTTTAAATGCCGTATTGTCAGACACCAGTAAGGGCCTAAGAAGGTATCCATTGAATTCTGACTGGCAGCGGTGGGGGAAATATTTTTTAGACATCTAATGTTACAGAGCAAGACACTCTGGCATCTTCCGGCCGAGTATGACACTAATCATTTGCAGAATTAGATGCATTATTTCCAAATACATAATAAAATCAAAGGATTTTGGTTGATGTATTGTCCCTTTACCTTTAGCTCTAGTTTTTGCATCAGGTGCTTCATCCACTGTCTCTTTAATGGCTTCTATAATTGCTTCAAGCTGATCTTTGACCACAGCACCTGACTCAGCACGACAAGCCCAACCGGTTTCAGATTAATATTTCAAAGTTTTTATTATTTGTGATTCAAAATCACAAATCAAAATCTCTTCAAAACTAGTATGCTCTTTTGAACTGTCTTCAATGTAATAATAAAACAAGCAATGCAGCAGTGAACATAACAATGAATATGCAAAATTTGCATATTCATTGTTATGTTCATTGCCGCACGCAGTATTTGCAAAGTAAAATTTATTGTTTTAAAAATGGTTTCTGCATCAGTTAAATTTAATCATTTTAGTGCTAATAGCCTTTTAACTGGAAATGTACTACCTTTAGGGATATATCTAAAAATAATGTAGTGCCGGATTAACCCTGTTCCGACTAAAACCTTAACCACCGTTCCAGAGTAGTTATCTTAACACTCAATAAGAAACTAAAATCTATTTTTAACCGTCACTTTAAAAGAAGAATAACATTATATCAAGGAAAACTTACAATTTAATATACCTATCGCCACATATCAGAAACAGTTCAAGAACTGCCTATTACCAAAAGAAAACAAAACAACGAAAATATTTCCGTGACTAATTTGATACCGGTTATTGGCTCTATAGAAAAAAGAAACAAGATTTTTTATCCGTGGTTTAATTTTCTCCTTTGTCCTCCTGCTCCGTCTTCTTCATCGTCCCAGAGATCAGACAGTGCACTTCTCTCCATTATCTTTTTCCTGTCATCGTTATGTTTACCATGTTTCTTTGGTTGAAGTTAAAAAGGTGGGCGGGAGCTTCCGGCATCCCACAAACAGTACAGTGCGCCGAGGCAGACTTATGAAGGTACAAAAACTACCATGTCCGGCCAGAAACTGCGTCAGGAAGTAGTCCAGTTTCCTGAACTTACATATACACTACGGCTTCAGACCGGGAATAAGCTCCTTCGTCAACCTTACCTTTCCGCTATCATTCTCTCTCTCTCTCTCTCTCTTTTTCTCTCTCCCCCCCCTCTCTCTCTCTCTGTCTCTCTCGCGTGCGCCATCCTGTAAGCACTAGATACCCTGAAGAGCATTCGCTTTTGCGAAGTCTCCATCAGCTTTTGGCGCTAAAAACTCCATTTAGCGCCCTTCTTTTGGTGCAACCTGGGCCTCCAATGTTCGGCATTCGACGTACCAACGCCTCCAGGCTTCAGTTCGCATTCACCACCGTCTTTTGGAAGTATACTCCGAACTTTGTAGTCTTTCTGATATATTCTAAGATATGATAGCTATTAAAATGCTATAACTTGTTAAAAAAATAGCAACAAAACCTAAAAAATGTTTTTACCCCGCATTTATTACATTAAAACCATGGTTAATTTTTTTTGTAAACACTAAATTGTTATTTATACTATAAATAATTTTCAAGCTGAGTATAATAGTCAGGCTATTTGTCTATTTTTTTTTCCGATACATCATTTATCTATTATAATTGTTTTTTAAAGAAATCTTCTCTCTAAAGACTATTAGATATAGATTCAGCATTGCATATTAAGATGAGTATTGCTGATTATAAAAAAAAATAATAATTGGTAGTTAGGCATCCTTATTACATTGATTGCCATTGACAAATCCAAATATCACAAAAATATTTAAAGAGATACTTATAAATTTTTACGTTCATAATTATTTTAATACCGTTATTGCACTTGACTTGTAAAATTAGTAGGTAGTTTGTATGCAGCTAAGCAGTTAATGAAACATTCGAAACCTATTTAAATGTTTTCGAATATAAACGTTTTATCTAATATTATAACGATTATAAAAAAGTTGTCAAATTAATTTATAAATTTATGTATATATTACGGTAAAATTATGGAAAACATAAAATATTTGTTTATTTTTGTCAATAAATACAAATCCCCCTGCATAGTTCGCTTTGTTGACTTACACATAATATGTCCAAAAGTTTGGAATATTGGAGTATTTCATCTTTTTATTGATTTTTATACATAAAATCTTCTGAATAGTTAAACATTATTTTGTTTTAATTCTCAACAATACTAAGTAAATCTCAAAACCAGATAAACGATATGCAAAAAAATTACTTATTCTCTTGGAGTGAAAAACTTACAATTTACAACTTACATTTAAAAATAAATTAGCATAGAAAAAAATAATTTTTAATAAAACTAATAATTAGTATTTCCTCCATTGGTCTGTATGCATGCCTGTAGGCGATTTGGCATGCTGCCGATTAACTAGTCGAGCTGGGCTTGCGGAATTCTCTTCCATTCTTCACGAGCAGCATCTTTTAGTTCTCGAAGTGTAATAGGGAGATTGTTTCGCTTCTTGATGCGTGTTTTGAGAATGTCCCAAGCATGTTCAATAACGTTTATGTCGGGGGAATTCGAAGGCCACTGTAATGTAGATATTCCTTCTTCTTTCAGAAAATTTAGTACTGCTGCTGTTCGATGAGGAGGTGCGTTGTTATGCATAAACACAAATTCATCACCTACTGTCACTCGGAATAGACGTACGACAGGATTTGAAACTTCCTCGATGTACACAGCACCAGTGACTCTTCTCTCCAGAACCAGCAGTGGCGTCCGTGTACCACTCATAATACCACCCCAAATCATAATACTGCCACCTTCAAATGGGACACGCGGTTGAGCTGTTTCTAGTCGGGCTTGTCGTCCTGGGGCCCTCCAAACTAGTGTTTTTAGCGAATCAGATACCAAGCCGATTTTTGACTCATCAGAGAACATCACGTTATTCCAGTTAGGACCATGATGCACCATTTATCTAGCCCATTGCAACCTTACGATTTTGTATTGATAGGTTAGTTTAGGAACACGTAGCGGTCTTTTACGATACAAATTTACCGCATTTAGTCTGCGTGTTATTGTTTGCCGTGAAATATTTAGTCCTTGAAGCCTAGAAATGTCTCTGGATATACCACTTGTAGATTCCAGACGATTTCTACGAGCTATCAATCTTATTTGCCGGTCTTGTGCTGCTGTTGTACATCGACTTCTACCACTTCTGGGACGATCCTTGACGTCATTTGTATCTTGGAATTTTTTTTTAATTTGTGATACAGCACTTTGAGTAATATCAACAATATTCGCGATATAACTTTGACTAAAGCCCTATTGTAACAAAGCAATTACTCTAGATCTGTCAAAATGACTTGTCACGTTTCTAGGCATTTCTAAACGGCTCAATTCAATTTTAAACAAACACTGAAAAAATGTGTAAATACGCTAATCAGCGTATGTGTATCAAGATGTGACCAAAATCATACAAAAAACATTCAAATTTTTTATGATTTTCATTTAAAAACGCTCTAGAATGAATATCGAGAACAGTTTGAAAACCACCATAGGCGTAGATATATTATTTGTACGTATTCCAAACTTTTGGACATGTGTGTAAATGGCCAAATATATGGCTTAGGAGGACAAATTCGTTAAACTTTGATGGAGTGGATTTCCATTTATTGTTCCAGTTCTCTAACAGGTGCTTACTGAAATCGCTTTTTAGCTGCATACTTACAGATTGGGGTGATAAGGGACTACTGTTGTCGTTTATAGCTTCTTTAGCATTTTTGTCTGCTACTTCGTTGTTACCTGTTATTCCAACATGTGATGGGACCCAGAGAAACTTGATGCTTGTGTCTTTAGTATGTAATTTATTTAGTTTTTCCTTTAATAATAAAGCTAATGGATTCTCCGTGTATATTTTCCAGATTATTGATAGTGATGATATAGAATCTGTCACGATTAATATTTTGTTCATCTTATTTGCATTTGCGTGTAGTATCGCTTGGTAAATTGCATAGAGTTCTTCTGTTAATATAGTTGCAGTATCTGGAATTCTATATTTGAGAATATCTGTGCTGTTAATTATTGCCACTCCGACTCCATTTTCAGTTATAGATGCAGCTGTATAGTATACTGTGTAATTTGAATGGGAGTTAATTAGATCTGTGAAGATTTGTATGATAAGATTAGGGTTAATTGTAATAGACTGCAATTTACTGTTGGAATTTTTATAATCCAATGTGAAGATGAAGATATGTTTTTGTATTGATACAAGGGTGGACATTGATATGTCTAAAAGGTTTTTTATTGGAATTATTTTATTTAGAGTTATGCTAGAAGTGTAATTAAGGGTTAATAGCTGCCTACGAAGCTCTAGCGTGGTTTCACCTATTTTAGCTTATATGCTATTTATCGGAGTTGTTCTGTACGCTCCAAGTATAATCCTTAGGGAGGTGTTATGTAACGTATCCAAAGGTTTTAACGTTGTTGTGCTGCAGATGCATATGCCACACATCCGTAATAAATTTTGGAACGAATTAAGGTTCTGTATACCATGAGTAGTGTTTTACCATCGGCACCCCAAGCTAGGTACTTTAACAAGTTAAGACCATTTCGACATTAAAGAACTGTCTGCTGGGTCTAACTTTTAAAATTTACCTGTTGATCAAATATCACTCCTAGAAATTTATTTCGTTTGTATAGAAACGATTTTGATTTTCAAGCCGTAGGTTTGGTTTATCCTGCATATGTCTTTTTGAAAATATTATACATTTTGTTGTATTAGAGCAAACCTGAAACCGGTACTTACTACTAAGGGACCAATTTACTAGTTTATTTAAGTGTTCTTGTAATATTGACACCATACGATTAACGTTCTTGCCTTTGATGTAAATAATTGGGTAATCAGCATATAGTCTTTCCTGAACAGGTTTCGCAATGATTTTTATTATCTCGTTTATGTCTCATAAAAATAGAGTAGGACTGATAATCGATCCTTGTGGGATTCCATTTTTTGTTTTCTTAGATGCGATATAGCACCATTCGCTCGTACTTGGAATGAGTTGTGGGACTCTTTGAGTTAAAAAATTGTTTATGTAGGCCAAAATATTTCCTTGATATCCCATTTTTTTTAAATATTCAATATACGGTGTTTCCATACTGTGTCAACTGATTTAGGTATGCCAAAGTAAATTGCTATACATTTTTGATTATTTTTAAAAGCTTAGTGAATAGCGTTTTCTAGATCTACAATGTTGTCGTTTGTAGATCTGCCGGTTCTAAAGCCAACTTCTTCGATGGTAATTTAATCATTATGTTCTAGGTTCCACATTAATCTTTTGTTGACTCTTTTTTTCCATAATTTTACATAAAGAACATGATATAGGATGATATGATTCTGGTTGTATTGTAATTTATCTTTATTTGGTTTAGTATTAGGAATAATAATAGCATTTTTCCAGATTTTTTGAAATGTTTTTTTGTGAACAAATAATATTAAAAATTTTAAGTAGAAACTCTTTTTCTTAGAAGTTTCTGAATAAATTGTATTGGTATGTAGTCTGGACCTGTTAAAGTGTCTTTCATGCTGTTGAGTGCTTCTTGAACTCCCCATAACCAAGGGGTGTATTAATAGGGTTAAATTTGTCGGAAAATGAAATAGGACCTGCCTCTTCCTGTTGTTTGTAAGTTAAGAACTCTGTTGCTGTAATTTTGGCTGGATGAAAATGTTTGATAGGTATCAGCTAGTGCAATTACTATATCCTGTGGATCAGTTAGTAACGTCCCTTCTTTTTCTAGACTTACGATTTGTTGATAAGTATGCTGTCCTGTTATTTTGCTGTTATTTTTTTAACTTTTTTCCAAATCGATGATATATTTGAGTTTCTGTTAATGGTCGATATATATGGCTGCCAGGATTCTTATTTGCTTTTTTTTATTATTCTCCTTGCTTCAGCTCTCTACATTTTTTGTACTCTGTTAATGGATTAATATTTTTGTAATTTTTGTATCGGTTCCAAATTATTTTACCTATTCCACCAGTGAACTGGTTTGTGTTTCTTTAAAAGTTGAGATTTTCCTCTGGCTATTTTAACAGCATCCAGAACAAGCTGATTAAAGCTCGTGAGTGTGTCGTCAATCGATTATGAAATTTTAATCTGATTCATTCTCTCTGATACAGTTTTTTCAAATTCAATCCAATTTGCCTTTTTAACTTTCCATTTTTGAGTTTGTTTTGTATTTGTATTTAAATTAACTGTATGTGTTATTAAGATTGGGAAGTGGTCACTACTATATAAATCTTTTAGTGCTGTCCAATCGAGTTGGCTGAGCAATGAGGGTTCGCATATGGAGAGACCAATGGCAGAAGATGTACCCGTAGCCATATTAAATCTTGTTCGAGATCTGTCGTTGAGTAGGCATAGGTTCATAGTGTTAACAACGTTTTCTAATATATTTCCCTTCTGTGTTGTTTTATTTGATCCCCATGTATATTATGGCCATTATAATCTACCGTAATTATTCGAGGTAAGGAAATTTGTTGAAAAAGATTAAGCAATTGAGGTTTAGTTAGAGTTTCGTCTGGTGAAAAAAAGTGTGATAAAAGCTACAAATATTGAACTTTAGTGGGGAATTTTAGCTTTTCTTTTGTTAGATTTAAATCTTACTTAATTTATTGTAGTTAATTCTATAATCTTATCTCAAAACTTATTGTAGATAAAGAAGAACAGTTGCAGACTTGGTCAAATTACATAAAAGATTTGTTTACGGATTATCGTCATATTTCTACGAACACTCTTGATCTGAATGGACCAAAAATATTGAAAAAGGAGGTGATAAAAGCTATAGATCAAACGAAAGATGGGAAAGCAACAGGATGCGATGAAATACCAGTCGAATTTTTAAAAGTTTTTAACGAGAACAACCTGAATGTAGTATTGGAACTGTTTAATAAGATATACGATACTGGTCAAATTCCATCGGACTGGTTAAAATCTACATTTGTGCCTCTTCCCAAGAAATTGAATTTTAAGACGTGTAGTCAATATCGCCTTATAAGTTTAATGAGTCACATCCTTAAAGTATTCTTGCGTATTATGCATTCCAGAATACGAGCAAAATTAGAACACAGCATAAGTAAAACACAGTTCGGTTTTAGATGCGGTTTTGGAACTCGAGAGCCGCTCTTTGCAATACAAGTCTTGATTCAAAAATGTCTGGATCAACAGAAAGATGTTTACGCCTGTTTTATCGACTATGAGAAAGCATTCGATACCATCATACATGACAACCTCATAGAACCATTACATCTTACAGGACTTGACACTTAGGACATTCAGATTATAAAAAATCTATATTGGAATCAAACAGCCCACATGAAGAATGAACATATGGTGAGTGAAAACGTAACCATTTCGAGAGGGGTTAGACATGGCTGTATTCTTTCGCCACTGCTTTTCAACCTGTACACGGAACAAATATTTCTAGAGGCACTGGAAGAGTGTAACGAGGGCATCAAGATTAATTTCGTACCAATAAGTAATTTTCGATATGCAGATGATACTGTTATACTGGCCGATAACATCGAAGATTTACAGATGATGCTAAATAGAGTAAATACAACTGGAAACCAATTTGGACTGAAGATCAATAGAAAGAAAACTAAATTTATGGTGATCAGAAAAAATAACATATCGACCTGAATATTGAAGCCGAACGTATTGAAAGAGTACACCGATTTAAAAATCTGGGATATACAGTATATGATAAGTGGGACCCAGACGTAGAGATTAAGATCCGAATTGAAATAGCAAGATCCAAATTCATCAAATTGAGAAAGAAAGCTCTTAAGCAACCGCCACCTAAGCGTTAATCTCCGATGGCGCGCCACGAAATGCTACGTACTCTCTACGCTACTTTGCGGAGTTGAAGGGTGGACGTTAACAGCAGCAACTATAAAGAAGTTAGCGGCTCTAGAAATGTGACTGTATCGACGCATACTGAGAATACCTTGGACAGACATAGTGACCAACACAGAGGTATTAAGACGAATGGGTAAAGTGGTGGAATTGTTAACAACTGTTAAAAGGAGGAAAGCGTCATACCTGGGCCATGTGTTCCGTAATGATCAGTACAGTCTGCTACAGCTTATCGTGGAAGGCAAGATTGAAGGTAGAAGAGGTTTGGGCAGAAAGAAGAAATCCTGGCTGAGAAACTTGAGTGAATGGTTTCAAATACCAGAAGCTGCGAACATAATACATGCGGCACAAAACAGAGAAACCTATCGTTTGATGGTCGCCAACCTTTGGTAGAAGACGGCACATAAACAAGAAAGAAGAAGATTCAAATTATTTTTTTTAATTTTATCTAAGGCTATATGACGCATATCTTATTAAGTAGCAATTTTTCGCTTAACTCAATCTGAGATAATTTAACAAAACCAATTTGACAGAAAAATCTGGAAGTTTTGGAGATTTAATTATTGTAAAAAGGTCGTTACTCTTGGGTTATCTTTTTAAGTTTTTACAAGAAATATGAATGTATAAACCATGAAGTACGATCGAAGTTCGAAACAAAGTGTGTTGTTATAGGGTTTATACATTTTTGCATTCATTTCTGCACTTTGAAGATGACCTATCTTTAACGTAATTTTTGGATTTTAATAGCCTGCTTTGCTTCTTTAAAATATTAAATTTGGAATCAGTTTCTTAGCACTATGATTTAGAAAAAATAATATGCATAATAACGCAATCAATAAAAATTTTTTATCCTAAACCGAGTGAAAAAGTTTTTGGGATAAAGGCGTATACTTTTACTTGAAATGTGGCCACTACTGTCTAATATTTTCTGATACATTACTAATGGACATTCAGGAATGTACAAGAACATATGTTGCAGATGTCATAAAACATTGACTTGCGTTTAACCTCAGCCTGAAACAATTCATTTAACTATAATAATTATTCAACAAACATGCCGAGTCGTAAACTACAAAATTCTTATTACTTGTCATAAATTCGTTTATGTTTTCAGTTTGCCATCATTTTAGTTTTTTGCCGGTATTAGTCATGTTTTTCAGCTCGCATATTGTGTCACATCTGTAAACACAGATAGCGTCGTGTTAGAGAATAAATTAATGTTCGCAACTGCAATATACGCTGCCTACGAAAAAGGAAAAAGGACATGTTAAAACACAATTTTGAACTGTTGCAACGAAAAAATGAGAAAATTACAGTATAAAATACTTGTCCGAATTGACAATATAATATTGTTGCCAAAGTATGAATATGTATAGATAAATTAAAATCAAAAAGAAAACAAATTGCGTGGTACAGATAAAAACTTGAGATTTAATGAAACTTCTTTGACGAGAAAATGACGTTTATCTACTTGGGAGGAAACTTGACACCATCAGTAACAGTAGAGTTTGAAAGAATTTTGTGAGTGTACAAAAAAGTCAAACAACTGTATATAAACGTACCAATATATGGAAAATGGAATGAAGTAAACTTAATCTTTTGTGTCGTTATTTTAAACTGTAAGAGTCGATATGCCAGCCTTACTTGAACAAGAAAAACAAGAGTACCATAATCTGATGATGTTAAAATTCCGAGTGATTTAACCTTTTGACTTTCAGAGGACAAACAATTTCCCAACCCTTAACAGCCAGGGGTACTTTTGAGTACTATCATCTGTAAATGTCGGCGTCGTGTAAACAACATTGCATTTATTTCACGCGAATTTAGGTAGCGGTACCTAAAAGCTCCAAGCTTAATGCGTATGCTTACGATTAGAAGTAACGGCAACGCTGCTTTGACTCTCGATAGTCCCTTTTGCAAGAAAGTTAGTTGCACTGAGATTTCGCAGATTGTTTGATTTGTGAAATAAGGTTTTTTCTCTAAACAGACAGATGACTTTGTTTTGATCGCAGAGATAAACGTCAGAATTTGCACGCCCAACAGGTCTATTTTGGACTCAATCACCTTTTTAAATCCTTAATTATGTCGAGAAATGCAAAGGTAAAACTCTACAAAACAATAATACGCCCAATCCTAACATATGGTCAGAGACCTGGACTCTAATAAAAATTTCTTTTAGTGCTAATGGAGTGGTGAATGACAATGGAGTGTGGAAAAGACGATACAACATCGAACTTTATAGAATATATCAGAAACCAGAAACTATATATCGTAAAATATATTAAGATAGGAAGTCTGATATGGGTAGGGCATGTAATACGGCTGGAACAAACTGACCCAGCTATAGAAACGTTTCTTGATAGGTCCATTGGCCAAAGAAGAAGAGGAACATCCAGAACAAGATTCCTTGAGAACATCGATGAAAATGTGAGAAATATGGGAATATGTGCTTGGCGGAGGAAGGCAATGGATAGGAACGATTGGAGAGAAATTCTTTAGGAGGCTAGGGTTGTACAGCCTCCTAAAGCTACGGTTTGTTAGAACAGTGCGCAGCGCACAGCATATACGTACAGCAGAATCTGTTCTACTCACGGCAGTTTTGGGTGAGTCGGTTTGTTAGATTAATTCGCATGAAAATATTCTGTCGCTCTGAAAACAAGTTTAGAAATTAGTTTCACATTTATTTTCTCAAAGGTTGTACGTTTAAAAAAATGAATTCTCGCAAACTTAACGCAATAATTTTATTACTCCAAGAAGAAGAGGAAGAAGAAAAGTTGATAACGTTAAATTTAAATAAAAGAAATAAAAAATGTAAACGAAATTTTTTCATGTCTTAATACAGAAGGTGCTTTTAAATTAACAGTCGAAGAAAGATTTCGAGAATATTTTAGACTTTCCAGGGATTTGTACTAGTTCCACTAGTCTTTCATCTTCCTTGGGAGAAAATTTAGTAGACATCACTTAATTATTACAATAATAATAACTATATAAAAATACAATTATAATTTCGGTATAGATGTGTATGCTGTGAGCTCAGCTGAACGTTTGCGTCCAAATCAAATCGCAGTTGATTCCAGCGCACACCGTCGACGTACACGGCTATCGGTCTGCAGTGCGCCAGCTCAGCAGAACCTAACAAACCGTTCTCATAGAGAACCATTTCTTTGATTTTGACGAACGTGCGCGGCGTTCGACTGACTGTGAGTTATGCGTCGCTCACTGTTCAAAATGGTGATAGTGAGGATCATGAACCGGTTGATTATGAAGATTGTTTTTTGTATAGCAGTGACACTTTGATTTGAATTACTTTTAGAAATACTATTTCCTGAATCGGTCCTGTAAATTCGTATAGATCTCGCAGAGCCAGCTAGATAAAAAACAGTATCGTTAGAAAGAGCCATAAGCATGGGTTAAATAAAATAAAGAATACAGAAATGATGGTATATCTTATGGCAATTATAGCACTCTACTATAGTTTTCACATAAAGGGTATTTAGTAGTAAAACCGTTATAGATGAAATGAGTGGCTCAGAGGCATAGGTGACTAAGCCACATAGTTGAGTTTTTGTCATAAATCATGCCAAAGTTAACTTTAAATAAAAAATACAATTTTGATGATAAAAAAATGTAACACTTTATTTTGTTAAGGAAAAGCTGATGTCTTAAAACAATATTTAACGAAAAATCTCACCTAAGTTTTATTATTCTAATTCTGTGTTCAAAAAGTATAGGCACATTTGCCCTTACAAAAAAATATATTCCTAGAGAAACTTGTGTGTTAAGCTATGTTAGGGCACATTTGCCATAAAGTAAACTAAAACAAGTAAATTGTTCAAAACAAGAATTAAGATAAACAGAAAACATATCTCCAACTTAATAGCTAAAAACTTATTCTAGTGGGTATTTTTAATTTTCACGTATAATTGCTTCTTCTAAGCCCTCATCTAATGCATCGGAACTATCTTTCAATCCAGAATAACAGCTGTGTGGAACTCAGACAGAATAAACTTAATTAAATCCCTTTTCTTTTCTTTTGTTATTGCTCTCCTATTTGGAACATGTAGTTTGTGCATTACAGTAGAGAATGATTGGCGGCCTCTTGTTTTCTTGCTTAACTCAACCTTATGAAACAAACCCATGTCCTGTGCTGTACATTTTACATACATTTTTTTTGGTTCGTTTTTAAGATACCTTATCTGTTGAATTTTAAGCCATTCAACTTTTTCGTCAGTTATAGTAACTTTTCTAATTGTTATCTTATTCTCAAGGGACTTGATACGAAAAAACTGTAGTACTCTAGTGAGTTACTTCTTTGGAGCTGGAGTTTTTTATTTCTTTTTTTTTTGCCGATTGAATTATGGAAACCCAATCATCGGAATCAAAAATTCGATTCTGGTGTTTTCTCTCCTTTTTAATCAACCCAAAGTCTTGATCGTATGTATTAAAACTATGTCCAGATACAAAACGTCTTTGGTCTATAACTTTGAGTGACTATTTACACTGTTGCAGGTAATTGCTTAATATTAAAGCCACCTTTATATTCCGATTCTAGCCCCCACAAGCATCTCTATACAAAATCAGATATTCGGTTGGGTCAGGTAAGTGCGCCTCAAGATGGTTTAATACGCAAGAAGCTATCTCTTGAGCTCCTCGGGATGCGTCATTTTCAGGCCAGACATACATTTGTATCCTTTTTCTGTGACTTCATCATGGATGCCCAAATTATATGTCCACAGTTGTCTCTTATAATAAACTACACCTGTACTCTGTACTAAACACTTTATTTTTTGCTGTGATTTTTTGCTTTAATTATATTTTGCTTTTTGTTTTCTTTAACTGCATCTGATTTTCTTTGGTGTAATTTCAATTCAACTTTTGCATCCTGTTTACGCTTTTCTGAAGTATCAGATGATTTTATTTCAGTATTAAGACTGTAATACTTTTGACAAGTATCTTTATGTGGTGCATGAAAATACAAATTAAACTTAATGTTAAAAATTTTGCGAAACAAACAGCGAGGTCCTTTCTTAAGTCTTCTGTGCATTTCTTTTTCATACTCTCGATACATGATCGACATGTTCAAAGTTGGTGAAAGATATTTCCTTTTTATGTTATCTCATCGGGAGTAATGAGATTCGTATGCTGGGAACAGTTCAATGAAGCCACATAAATACTTCTCGTCTTCAATATTGGTTTTATTGTGGGGTGGATGTCCCTTGCATCTTGCAGAGGTGTCCCATTTTCTTGTTTTCATGCTAAAGCTAATGAAATTTTTCCATCTGTAATGGAAACTGTGTCTTTAAAAAAGTTCCTACATACCACTTGGTTACAACCATTTTCATCCGGTAAAGTATATACACGAGTTTTAGACCTACGTGAATTTTGATTTTTGGGTATAAGTTCTCTTTTTGTCTTCTACTTTTATTTGACCTTTAATAAAAATATTTTTCATTGGCCAGTTAAGCGAATAGTAATTGTTAAAAATGCTTTGCTTTCGTTCATTAGAAATTTTCATATGACACTTTTTTTTGCACGAACATGGTCCAACTACGAGTTCTTTAGCATTTTTACGTTTTCCTTCTTCCGTGACATATTCTTCTCCTTTCTCCCTAGCTAGCTTCCTTTTATACCTTGCATGATTCTCAAAATTTCTTACCCTCTTTCTGGAATGTTGGTGCGATTTACCTTCTGGTTCATCATTGTCTTGATTCTTAGTGTTCGACAACCCATTTATTGAGTTTTTTTCACTCATTTTTGTCCAGAACATTAAAAAATATCACAAATAAGTTTGCGGCAAAACAGCCTAAGTCACCTTTGTTTATAAGTGGATATTTAAGGATAATCATGCTTGTTTTATATTTAAATATTAATAATATTGTTACTGCCTTACCTGAAGATATTTGAAGAACTGGGATTACAATCGCTATCTATATCGCTGAAATCGGATTCGAAAGGCTCCGATGCGTCACTGCTCATGTTTACATTCGCCATGTTTTTGTTGATTAGGCAGTTTTGCCGCAAGCTTCCTATGACATTTTGTTAGTTCGAAAACCAGTTTATAGATGGGGACACCATAGCAACAAAAATTAAGTTTAGGCTGATTCTGCACACGATTTTTACAGAAATTATAAGCAATTACTAAGCCTAATCCAGTAAAATAAATTATTGGGGTTAGGCACCTTTGCCTCTGAGCCAATTAAATAAGGAGTTGTTTATATTATCTGATCTTGAGGATAAGTTTAAAAGATGAACAAAATTCCTTAGTGTCCCATTCAGAATAATTGTTGGTAGGTATTTGAACTTACAAGTTGTTTTTTAGACTGCAAGTCGAACCGTGAAAATAAAATAAAAATATAGTCGTTACAATTAATTGTGTTTGAATTCCATTCAATAAATATCTTAACGATATAATATGCTAAGGATGGAACATGTTGATATTTTTACATGTAGCTGATAAACGACGGACTGATGTCACATTACTAGATAAAATTTAGAATTTGACAGGTGATTAACGTGAATATATAAAGTTATCCTCGATATTTTAATGTTAAACAGGTAACATTATGTAAAAGTCAATAAGTTCGGTAAATTTTTCATATTTTGCAGTAAATTGTTGTTAGAAATATTGAATACGAGTTGTATACACAAAACATGGAAAATGGCGAGTTGTACTGCATTTAATACAGCGAAAACACAGCAGACTACAAAAAATAAAATTACGTTTCATTTGTAAATATTACGAATTTGTAAGAAATTACGAATTAGATTTTTATATCACTTTTGTTGTAATATTTTCTTACCTCAAAGTCATATCAGTGGCGAGTGTAAATGTAAATAATAATTTTTTAATTTTATTTTGTTACACGTCATTATATCTAAATTTAGTCAAATGTAAATAACAACGAAAATAAATAATTATTGTACATAGGTACCAAAAGAATATTTTTCGTACACCACTGACATTCCGGAAACAAGAGTCGGCCATTGTTACTAGCTACTTAAGTACTACTACAATATACTAGCTAGTATATTGTGTTGTTGAAATATCTAACTGTAGAAATTTTAAGGGGAAGTGAAAAGAAAATAATTATAGTGTATCCATTATCATCAACAACTTTGCAAAAATAATTTAAAGGTTTTGATACATATTAATATTACCGGATTGTTTATTCCGTAAATCAATGATTAGCAGTTAGCTAATTGTGAGCATTATTCTAAGTTGTCATGGTTCAAGAGATAAAAGAGTTGCAATAATACCAATAATTATTGTGCTTAATAGGATATATTCCTAATTTAATCTACAAACTTAAATATCTAGTACACATTGTTAAATTAAATCCCTTGACCTCTAATTGGAATGAATATGTTCCTATTAAAGTTTTGATGAAGGTCGTGGGATGTCCCAAATATATAATGTATAAATTAAATTATATTTGTTGATCTAATCATCTGGCTGTAGTGATTGAAATCTCCTTGGATCTATAAACAATGTTTTATGTAAAATGCCACTTGTTTAGAATTTGGTCAGAATTAGCCTTCCAGGAATATATTTATTTTGGGGGCAACTGCTTGGATATATAAGCCTATCTGCGCATAAAATGCGGTTATCTTATTTTTTGACATCGACTTATGCCAACATAACGTATGATATTTCTGAAGTTTTCTTGCATGTGATTTATAATGATTTAATTTTGTTGTGTTGTTGACTACAATGCAATCTTACTACGAGTTGCACAAAAAAAATTATCCGGACATATTTTTAGAAGAGACCACAAACTATATAGGCGAGCGGCGAACTCCCTTGTGACTTGTCTTTTATGTGTTATCTTTAAATTATTTCTGGAGAAAAAACAATCTGGTCAAAATCAGTACAGTTTGAGAAAAATCCAGCGTTTACATGTTTGAATTTAATTTTGAAGGTATTACAGATTTAATCATATATGTTTATTATACAGGGTGTCTCTCTCCTGACAAACGAAGACTGGAGATTCCTCAGATAATTTTAAGACAATTTAACCCAATTCACCTTTCTAGTTAGAAAAACGAAAACTGATACGATTATTTATCATCCGTCCAGAGTTGAGTCGATTCCATTAATTGCGAATTTCTAGTACTGACCATAGGCGTCCGTTTTGGGTAGGTCAACGGTTGTTTTAATGCATATCTTTTTTGTCTTTAACTTTTAAGCATGCGTTATACTAGATTATTAAAGATTTAGCTATTCCAGTGCTAAAAGGTACTCTTATTTTAAATCGGTAGGATACATCATTTTCTAGAAAAATCGCTTTGAAAATTTTTCGTTTTTTCATCATGAAAGTAAATTAATAGGTACCTTAATTAATTTTATAAATTATCTTCTGTTTCAATAAATGCAGCACACAATTCATAAAAAAATTTTTCGAAAAGAACCAAAAAATCAAATTGAAACAAAATTTTATTTAATGGTTTTAAAAACAAAGTATTTATTACGATGGAACGAAACTACCACAAAAGAACAAGTATCAAAAATAGATAGTTACAAAAGATGCTCGATGTGATGAACATTAGCTCTATGCATAAATTTGCTCTTATGCTTAGAGAACGTCGAAATTTCCAAAGTTATTTCCAAATTCGTAGCAAGCATATTTTATCCCTAGCCAGAGTTGTGCACGATTTGGTATCGGAACGGAATAAACAAATGCTTTTATGTATCATCAAACACTATAATCGCAAGGATTAAAATCCAGCGACCTTGCTGGCCCAGTAACTGGGCCGCTTCTTTCAATCCAGTGGTCTTCGTAGTTTATATCAAGAAACTCTCGTATATTCCTGCTAAAGTGGGCTCGACAGCCGTTGTTGGAGAGGATAATTTTATTACCAAACTTTCGACATTTAAGAGAGGCGTAGCTGAACACCTAATTGCTTTAAAATATTTGTGAAGGACCACTGAAGCAATAAAACACTTAAGACGTATTTTTCCTTCGATTTATTTAGAGTGAACTTAAGGGCTAATTCTACATTGATAATTATCGCAATTCTGATAATACTAAAAAGAGTTATACAAATATCATTAGCTTTACAGTGCTAGGAGGCAGTAACATAGATACAGAGTATTAATTTAGAGAAACAAAACTGTTTACGGTTTAACACAAAACACAGGTTCCCGTTAGGGCATCTGTGACTCACGCACTTTTCGACAGCACACCCGGTGCTTACTTGCCGAGAGACAAATTTGCACTGTCCTTGTCCTAAGCAGAGAACAACCGAACACGTTTGTTCGGTTTTTCTATGATATAACGCGGGATGGAGAGAGATTATGGTGAAGGGAGCCGGTCGCACACACATTAACACGATAGCTGACGATCTGAGCGCATTTGTACACGATCTTCCACTGCGAAAACCCTGTTGTTTGTCTGCTAACTTTCGTCGCTAAACGTCTGCTCTGATTTATACTTGTAAAGTTTTAGTTGTAAGTTTTAGGGTAGTATTTAACAAGTTTATACCTCTGTAGTTTTCTGGCTGTTTTTATCTTCTTTTTTTTAATAGTAGAATTAGTTCGGTCGTTCTCCATTGTTCCGGTATAATTAATGTTGTTAATTGTTCTGTCATTGCTGCTCCATAATATTTCAGTAGTTCATTGGGTATCCCGTCTTTACCTGCTGCTTTTCTATTCTTCAGCTTTTCAGGTATTTTACGAACTTCCTGTACATTTATATTAAGTTCTTCATTTGTGGTAATTTCTGATGTTTTCGGTTATAGCGTCGTTTGTTCTTCCTCTGGATCGAGTTTTTTTAGGTAGTCAATTTACGTATCCTTTTCCATGTGTTTTGGTTTTATTAGTTCCTTTACATTCATTCTTTGACCTCTAACTAAATTTTATTACACATAATTCGACTGTCTTGAAGACCTTGTCAATTTTAACAAATTTTACATTTTTCCTGATCTAGTCAGTTGGCTGGTTCTAACCGTTGGACGAAGTTGTCCTTCTTTCGAGTAGGGAAAATGTATGTTTCCTTAAATTGATATCCTATGACATCGACCTTGTGTCATTACTTGTGATTTTACACCTAGATTGGTAGCTAGTTTCAGTTATTCTCAAGATGTAAGTAGTACAGTTTAACAGTCAAAATTCTACTTTATGTTTGTGTCATTTTAACGTAGAAATAGTTCTAGGTTTCACTGATGATGGTCTGACTGGACCGAAAACGTTTTGAAGTTATTTGTAATGTTTTTGGATAAATTTTAAATATTCTAATAATAAAATATACCATCATTATACATTAGAAGTCTTTACTACCTTTACTGACATTAATGTTTGTATTTTGAGCACGATTTCCGAAGTAGAAATTGAAACATCAATATACTTATTTTAAACTTCAATTGTGGCTTATTCCCATTAAAATAATAATTACTTTAAAATGACAATATTGAAAATATTTAGCAAAAACACTGAACCAAAAAACAAAGAATGATCAACCAGTTCAGTAAAATGACAGAATATGCTGGTATATAAATTGTTTAAAACTATTCATCGCTTGGAAAAAGAAGAGAAAATTCTTTTTATTTCAATCGGCTGTTACGAGATTATTTGTTGTATAAATTTTCTTATATAAAAGCAGTACTCTTATTTCCACTCTTGACTTTTGGAAACCTGCTATTTTCTTTGAAGTGGACTTACTTTATCCGACACTTCAAAGAAAATCTGCAACTATTCAAAATCGAAATCTAGAATTAAATTGATTGGAAACGATTTGCTTTTGATAAAATTCTTTCCTTCAAAATAGTTAAAGAATGTAAATGTCTTTCGCTCTTTAAAATTACAATATATTTTCGTTGAAGATTTTCCATTTCTAAAAAGAAAGTGTACAGTAGGTTTTAATCACTATACCGGCTCTATACTATTAAAAATACTTATCTATTCGAGAAAACAACTTTTAAAACGTTCACTTTAATTGACAGAAGAACTACTCATTATTTTGATGTGTCCACAGACGGCGTTTAGATCGGTTTAAGGTATATACTCGTATTTCTTTTGTGGATAATTTACTGTAAATTAAGAAAAAATGTTAAGTAGATTGGATACATAATATTTTTTTGTTATTATTGATGTTGTGTGATAGCAATTTAATTCCTCCTTTGTCTAGTTAGTCAATACTATACCAACTCGACATCGAGTTTTTTAAATGAAATTTTTATTTTGCTAGAAAAATTAATTAAATGAAAAATCAATACAAACAATATAAGCAAGAATATACATAACATTCATCAATAATAATGCAAGTAAAAAGTGTATTAAATATCACGCAATATTTCGTCGAAAACAATGTTTTTTATTACAATGTTATCATTTAGCAGTTAATTTTGCATTCTGATCACGAATCCGGTGTCAGATTTGCTCTATCTTTACGTTTTATGCGCGTTTCGGGTCACTTCCGGTGTCGGATCGCAACCGGAAGTACATATTTAGATTCGTCTCGACGAGACCTTTCTATCCATATATACATTGTGGGGTCTAAAACTTAAAGTAAATTTTAACTTCCGGTCATCCCAAAACCGGAAGTGAATTTTTTACCAAAAGTATATCTTGACAATCTCATACGTAATACTAATAATATTCCGAAAAAATATTTTAATTATCTAATATGGTTTTTGAGTAAAGTGGTGGACAAGAAAAGGGCTTAGCGTTTTAGTATATAAGATTTTCTTTCTATTGAGATATTCTTGGTCTTCCTTTTTAATTTTGAATGTTTTTTTTAAATTAATAGTCGGTGTTATTATTAGAATGGAATTTAATATATAAACAACCTGCGAACGCATTAAGTATAATATTGGAATAGAGAAATATACACAATATACACATACAGAGGATCAACGTGAGTTTATGACGTCACAAGAGAGCATGCTGTTTGCTCTCACATGCTGGCATATGAGTCTGTCGTACCAGCAAGTCTCGCGTCAATGGGACCATCACCATAATTGTCACAAATTGGTCGCATTGCTCCTGTAGTGAACTTTTCCCAAGTTAACATCCTCCTTTTCTAACTTGGCTGCACCGTACTGAAGACGACCAATAGTCATACAGCTGCCTTCCACCTTATACACATATATTTATTATATCGTTTTTCTTTGTTTCGAAGCTATGCCGGTACTTTCAACCTTTATTTTACTAATAACTCGCATTAACCTTTTTTTATATCGGGTATACGTGTACCTACCCATACACATCATAAATCGTTTAACACACTTTCAAACAAAATTTCTGTTGGATCTCTTCCTATCTAGCCTTTGAAGTGTGCGCATGGTGCCTCGACGATAATATTACTTTGCCATTTACTGCTTTTCAACAAGCTTATTAAATAATACTACCTAAAGTTAAATTTAAACCATAGTAATGTCTATTATTAAATAATAAGTACTATTTGGAATTCTGTTTCTTCTCCATTTTGGATAGTTTTTGCTGCTACTTACACCAAGGTATTTTTATAATACTAATACTGATAAAGGGAAAGTCACCGAAACTACTATTCTGTTGCCTCTCCAAAACAAATTTTTTAAATAATATGACGTGTTCTGTGGGACTAGAAACCTCAAATTATTATAGTGATGACAACTTTAGCATGATTCTGAATAATATTAATTCTATAAGATATAAAATAGATGAAATATTTTTGTTTCTTTAGGAATTAGGATTTCTCCCGATAGTTGCGATTACCGAGCACTGGCTTGAAGTTAACTAGACTTTTTTTGTAGAAAAATATACCACAATTGAGATCACCTGATTCACCTTTGCATTTAGAGATCACCTGATTCCTTTAGGGAACTATTTTTTCAGAGCCTGTTAAATTTGACGACCTGCCCAATAAAAGCAGAAAGATTCTATGCGGAGACTTAAATATTAATTACGCTTTTGCTTGTGCTACCCTATTATCATTGGTCAATATATTCGCGTATGGTTTCACAATGCACGGTAATTCTCCTACAAGAATTATTAAAACAACATCTACCATAATTATTAATTTTATGGTCTCAGATTTTTCACCTCTTGATGTACGTTCTACAATTATTAATGCAGGACTCTCTGACCATGAATCAATATATACCACGTTTAACACACTTAACAACCAATCCCCGAAAACACAACGTTTAGGTAGGATTTTTTCTGATCAGAACTTTCGTAAATTCCAAATTTGTGCTAGAATTCTCTGTGGCACTCTTGTAGATAAGCTTGTCTGTATTTTCAGTAAAGCATTTCCTTTAATTACAATTAAGTCAAAACATCACAAACCCTGGAATCCCAAAGGTATCCGCATATCAGCCAAGAATATGCTTTTACTATTGTACATCAAGAAATTTACTACCAATGTCTTTTTCACTGAATATATCTCCAAGTACAGAGGAACCTGTCTAAAACTTATCAACACAAGCTCTAAAAATGTCGCAAGGGACAGTAGGTCCATAATAAACGATCTTCGAAATAAAACTAACACTAGCTCAAATATTTTCTTTTCTAAACCCTGAAAATCTAAATGTATACTTCGTTAATGTGAGTAAAAATATAACATCAGCTATTTTGCCACAACAAGATCCTATTTCCTATCTCCCCAATTCAAAACAGGTTTCGAATTCATTCTTTATAAGACCAGATGATAAATCTGAACTGATCCAAACGATGAATAGTATCAAAGGCAAATCTTACTCTAGTACTGATGGACAATCCATTAAAATTTTCTTAAATCTCCCAAATAATGATGTAAGCGTGGTGAAAAATCGAATGTCTGCAACTATAGACCTATTGCCTTACTACCGGTCCTATCCAAAATTATTGAGAGACCTATAAAAGCCCGAGTTATGTCTTTTCTCGTTGAAAACAACATTTTATCACAAAGTCAGTTCTGCTTTTTATCTATTAAATGTACCAGCGATCCTATGTTTTCTGTACTACATGAGGTCTATCAAGCACTAAACAATAATCTTTACACTGCCACTGTTTTTGTGACTATGCCAAAGCTTTTAATTGTGTAAATCACGACATTTTGATAAAAAAACTATATTTCTACGGAATTCGAGGTATTTCTTTGAATTGGTTCCAATCTTACTTGAGGAATAGGAGACAACTAGTTAGAGTAAATAATACTGACTCTAGTCACAAAAGCATTGCATGTGGGGTGCCACAAGGTTCAGTACTGGGTCCTCTACTTTTCCTTATCTTTATAAATGACATCACTAACTTAAAATCGATAAAAAAAATTTTTCTTTTTGCTGATTATACCAGTATTACTTACTTTCATGCAATTATAACTTCTGATCTACTTAAAATAAAAACCTGGTCCGACTCTTATTTACTCTCTTTTAACGTAGGAGCTCTTCAACCCTTGCTTCTTAATAACAGCCAGATCAGTATCGTTGATTTTGTAAAATTTCTTGGTATTTTTATAAACAGCAACCTTAAATGGTCCCTTCATATGGATTTGTTAAGTAACAGCTGAAACTAGCCTCAGCCTGCTATGCAATAAGATCTGTTTCGAAGGAAATCAATTTAGCATCTTCCAAGATATCATACTTTTCTTTGTTCGAGTCTCATCTTCGATATGGCCTTCCTTTTTGGAGTTCTAGTACGGCTGCCCAATCTGATGTTGTTTTTAAATTACAAAAAAGAGCAATACGGTATCTTTTTGACCTCAGTAGAATAACACGTTATAGTAATACTACTCCACCAGATATTCAAGCTTTGATGTATATTTACCGATCCCGTCCACTGAGTTAGTAAAGAAATCTATATTATATTCTGCAAAAAAATTATACAACCATCTCCCTTTGCTGTGGCGCACCCAGGGGGGGTTTTGGGGGTTAAACCCCCCCCCCAGGGCATATGAAGTAAAAAATATATAAAGAATAGTAGGAAAATGTAACTTGTATTTCACACATAATAAAAAAAAATCCAAAACGCTGATTGAATAATTAAATTATCACTTTAAATATGTAGAACACAATAATTATTGCATTACTGTGTAAATACACAACAATTAATACACAATAATTAATAATATTTTTCATTATATTTAGATATCGATACCTAATATTAGGCTTATGAGAAAGTAGACAGAACGAGTCTGTTGCGAGTAGCATGCGCCTACAGGACTGTATCTGCGGCGGCCTTGTGGACTATCACGGGTTGTGTTCCTCTGCATGTGTTAGCAGTAGAAAAGAGACATCTCTATGGGAGAAGAAAGCATTTGACAACAGCTATAAAAAAATAAGAAGAAAGGGAAAGATCAATGGAAGGATGGCAAGAAGAGTGGAACAACAAGGAAGATGTTGCTCAGTGGACAAAGATGCTCATCCCGAGCCTAAGGAACTGGGTAGATTGTCTGTTTTACTGCGTATCTTCATAGGCTCAGAAAGACAGATACAGATAAATGCCTATACTGCAAATATTCCGACATTGTTACTCACACAATGCTGGAGTGTAATAGATGTACAGTGGAGAGAAACAGAATGTATAAAGAAATAGGTATGAACCCTGTGACTGTAAGAGAGATGATCGTGAAGATGACGGGAAATACAGAGGGATGTAATAGTGTTCACAATTACATTCGAGCAGTCATTAAAAAGAAAGAAGAAGAAGAGAAACACCAACCGAGCTAACGACAGAGATAAGATCTAATTACTATTTTAATGGGAATAAGTCGTAATTGAAGGTTAAAATAAGTTTATTGACGTTTGAATTTTTGATCTTTGATCTTGCACTGATAATTTGTTTATACTCCAACAATTAATAGAAAAAGGAATAGCGGTTGGTACCGAAGTACATCTAACCTTCACCGACCTAGAAAAGGCGTATGATACAGTTCCAAGACTTAAATTGTGGCAAGCTTTACGACAACTCGAGTGTAGTCCATACCTTTTAGGAATAATCACAGAAGTGTACAGGGATAGCACTACTTACCTAAAAATCGAAAATAGACTATCAGAGTCAATAAAAATAGCTAAAGAACTAAAAAAAGGATGCAGTATGTCACCCTTTATGTTTAATTTATATATTGAGGCAGCCCTCCAAAATTGGAGAAACCCCTGCCAGGGAATGGGAATCCCCATAGAAAATGATATACTGTTCTCCCTGAACTTTGCGTATGACCAAGTCATCCTAGCTCTAGAATTTATGATAAAGCGTCTATAGAGAGAATATTTAAAATGGGGGTTACAAGTCAGCATGAAGAAAACAAAATATTTACTTAGTTATCAATTCAGATGCAAGGTTTGAAGCGTTGATAGACGAAGATGTGGAAATCAAACAAGTGGAAAATTTTAAATATTAAGGTCCACTCATTGCTAAGAAGGGCTTGGAAGAAACCGAAATTAAACACGAATTAATCAGGGACGTAAAATTGTAGGATGTCTGAACTCCTTATGGTGGGATCACAACATTTCCAAAAGGAACAAAAAAAGAATTAGGGCAAACCATGGTTGAATCAGTTCTTTGTTATGGCTCTGAAGTATGGACAATTAATGCAGACCTGAAGAGAAGATTGTTGGCAGTTGAAATGAATTATTTGAGAAGAAGTGCTAGAACATCAAGGCAGGAAAGGAAGACCAACGAATCTATAAGAAATAACATGAATGCTACAGAAACGGTCATTGACAGAATAGAAAGAAGAGGTTCAAAATGGTTTGGACATCTATTGAGAATGCCTAACGAAGTTGGCCCCAAAAACTTCACAAATGGAAGCCCCCTGGAAGAAGAAAAAGAGGGAGACCTCGACGCTCATGGAATGAAAGAATTAGAAGAGCGATGGAATCGAGAGGTTTGGAGGAGAAGCATGCTTTGGACCGGGAGGATTGGCGGAGGAGAACGGGAGTACGGCGATAGTCGTCTCCAAAATGTATTGTATTTACAAGTTGGATTAATGTCAAACGTCAATAACCTTATTTTAACCTTCAATTGTAGCTTATTTCCATTAAAACAGTGATTACTTTACAATCCCACAAGAAAATAGCTTCAGAACAATAGATAAGATCTAGATACGAGAAGGGAGTGTCCCAAAAATGTCGTCAGCCTTACAGTGGCCACCCCACTTTTGGAGTACGGTACGTGCGACAGTCAACTGCGCACAAGTAAGAGAGGGTGGTTTTAGTTGGTAGGCAGGATAATAGATAGCAGATAGCAGTAGCATAAAAAAATTTCAAACCCCCCCCCCCCCCTAAGACAAATTCTGGGTGCGCCACTGTCCCTTTGCAACTTAAATCGACAACTTCTTTCATTAAATACCGTAAATTGACAAAAGCCTATCTATCTGAAAGACCATATTATTTAATGGAAGAGTTTCTTAACAAATAACTAAGAAATTACAGTACGTTTAGGTACAAGCAACAAAGTATTTTTATTTGGGTACCACATGCAGCAGCTTAAACTTATTCGTAAACTAGTTCGTGAGGTTTTATTATGCAATTTGCAATTTAGGGAAATTTTGTAGTGGATTGTATATTTATTATGTTTTATTTTGTGATATTGACGATTTATGTGATTTTAGTAAATTTTAATTGTTATTGTTATTTTTTTGACTTTTTGTAAGATTTGTCGATACAATTCTACAATTTTCAGTGACAATAAAGCATATTTCTATTGTAGTCTATTCTATTGATATACTTCCTTTTATTCTCCAAGATTTGACCGAGAACCCTTCACTATCCACAAATATGTTCCCTTACTTATTTACAACACATTTAGTTTAATTGTACAGAAAAATCTTCACTGTCCAAAATTCGTATTGAAAATTAATGTACACCACTAAATCCTCTGCATAAAGACGAATTCTGAAAGGTTTGGGTAATTTATTTAGTATGTTGTTTATGACAACTAGGAATAGGGTAGGACTGAGTACTGAGCCTTTTGTGTTACTGTTTTCTGCAGCATAAAAATCTGCTTAAACGTTGTTAACTCGTACTTGGAAAGGAAAGTCTTTTAAGAAATTTTTGATATAGGCTAAGCAGTATAGGCTAAGCAGTGTTTTCGAATATTGGATGCATGCAATTTTTTAATGTTGTATATCCAACACGTATTCAAGGCTCTAAATCGAAGAAAATAGCTATGCACATTTGATTCATTACTAATGCTTCGTTAACAACACTTTGTAAGTCTACAATATTGTCAATTTTGACCGGTTACGTTACAAAGATTTTTGTAGTTAAATCATTCTTTTTACCTATTTTTTTATTTGTTCTATTATATATAATAACAATCTTAAAAATACATCTAAAGGTTGCTGATGTATGCTAATACAACTGCTTGTAAATTATAATTGGTACCATAACTTTCGTTAGATGAGTACTTTCCCAGGACAGCACTGGTAGTAGGATTGTCAATTATTCATAAAACTTGTATCTTTTTAACGAGGTACTGAACCTGTTCTCCATATAAGCAAAAATGTGTAGGAAGCTTCGAAATATTTTTGTCGTTGTTACAACTGCATTTTATTCCACTCCACAGACGAACTTATAATGAATATTTTATCCGATTTATCTTTAAATGGCTTTAAAATTTAGTACTTTTGGTCGCGTGTACGTGTGGGAAATGGATCTAATAGTGATAATTTATAATGTTGGTTTAAATAAGCGCCATGGAGATTTTTAACGAATACGAATATGTTAGAATATAATCGTACTAAATAAATTTCTTGTACAATCAGAACGGAATACAGGGAAAAACTGAAAACATTTCACCGTTAATAATATGATCTCGTAAATAATCTAAAAAATCGGAAAAACGAGGGGAGACTTTTAATAAATATTTTTAGAATTCAAGGTTCAACACCTTGCGTAAATGTTACCCTACTAGCTTTAAACAGGGGGGGGGGGGGGGTGGGAGGGGCACATTATTCTAAAGGGCATTCATTTTTTTCCCGGCCTGTTGTCTAATTTAATATATTTTGGGTAGCAGTCACCAAAAATCGCGTTTAAAAGTTATATAAGTCATTATAACCCGCACTGGGATTAATAATCGTTAAATTAAACTCCAGTCGTCAGAAACGAAATACCACTCAACATCTAAAAATCATACGAACAAGCTGAATTTTGCTGAGAATGTCCATTTTGGGATCGATATAATGCGTTAGGCTTTCACGGCCATCGTCTAACTTGTTAAACTGTTTGTTCGGGCTGTTAGGCCGTTGTGTTCTGAGATTAGTTCTCGACGTTTCGCCAACACTAGGGGTTGGCATGTTCTGGAGATGTTCTTGCTTCACTTGTACGCTGAAACTGTCACCGCGTTATAAAATATAAAAATAAAATAAAAATAAAATAAAAACGTTTATTGCCTAATAAAAATTTAACATGTCATTAAGTATCTCATTCATTATTGCCTTCTTTCTTCGGCGTCCAGCTCTTGCACCACCAGCTTCTTGATTATTTGACCTCTCGGCATCCTGGACTTCTTTGTGTGGATTTATCCTCGTCTTCTTCTGTAGGTACTTATTTAAGGCACCGTACCTACTTCCCTGCTTGGCTGTTTTCCGGCAACCATCCGGCTAGACCCTGATCAGATGGTCGATCAATCTATGGGTAGATCTATGCATCCTCTGGATCCTGTTATTCTCAAGGATGCCCCTGGTCTTATGGAGTCTTCTTGTGGCCTGGTGGAAGAAATACCTGGTCCTTTTCTCGGCCACCTCCCTCAGTGGTGTATACTGGAGCCTTTCTCTGATGGTTTCATTCGTGATTCTGTTCTCCCATGATGTTCCGTCGATGATCCGGTAGCATGATGTTTCCGTGCCTAATCTTCTCCAGTGTGTCTCTGCTATGGAACTCCACACTGGTACAGCATATAGCATAACCGATCTAACATAGGCCTGGTACAACTGAATCTTCTTGGCCTTGGACAGCGGACTGGTCCTAAAAATGAAAGGGAAAATTAGTCTTTTAGCTGCATTAGCTTTTACCTTAGTTTTTTGTGTATGCACCCGGAAGTTGAGTTTTCTGTCGAGGTGCACTCCTAGGTACTTGACTGTATCTTCTTCCTTGATCCTGTTGCCTCCTACTCTGATTTGTTTTCGTGGTGATCTCGAACTCTGGCTGAAGACTATGAACTGCGTCTTTTGGGCGTTGATTTTTATATTCCATTTTTCGGTGTATCTCGTGATTTTGTCCAAGTGATTTTCCATGTTCCTGATGATTCTTCCTTCGTCTTTTCCGGATGCATACACTGCTGTGTCGTCTGCATAAAGAGCTGTTGAAGTTCTTGGATCTGTAGGTAGGTCTGAAACAAAAATGTTGTGCAAGATTGGAGATAAAATGCTGCCCTGAGGCATTCCTTCCTGAATATCCTGGATTGCTGACATCTTTTGGTCCGCTGAAACTTGGAATGTTCTGTTGGACAGATATGTGTCACAGATGTTGATGAGGTAGTGTGGTAGCCTAGCTTTGTCCATCTTGAAGATTAGTGCCTTTTTCCAAACCGTGTCATATGCTTTTTCTATGTCCAGTTGACACCGCGTTGTACTGCGGAGGCCATATTTATATTTTCTACTTGCCTCCCCTCCACTGGTTTTGGCGTGAGGGGGCGTGTCGTCGATTGTAGTAGCTTTTCTTTCGTCGTGTTTTGCGGGAAGGGTTTTTGTGGATTTTGATATTGGTATCCATGTTTTGTCGATTTTTAGTCCTTCTTCTATCCGATTAAAATTTTTTGGGTGCTTTTAAATCTCCACCGCTTCTCGATACAACCGTTTTACCACTCCTATCCTCCGGCTTCTTCCTAAAATCCCCGTAGGGGAGAAAAACGGAAAAAAAATGATTTGCCAAGGAATCCGTACGCCTTACAAAAAACTGTTTCAAAAATGTAGCTGAGATAATTCTGAAGAAAAATGTTTATTACTACTTTTTGTGTAGATTGAACCGTTTTCTCAGAAACAACGCTTGAAGCGACCGGCGATTTTGAATGTCAGTTACGTATCAGTTTTAAATACTCGGCGGTAACAATTCGATATCTATTGATCAGAGGGTCCTATCAACAAAATTCATGCGTTTAAAGATGAAGCGTGTAGCTTTCGTATACATTTTTTGTGTTTTGCTGCAAATAAAGTGAGTTTGTATAAAAATGTTACATAAATAAACGTTTCGAGATTTTTGCCATTTTTTATTATTCTCATGAGATAAATAATATTTATTACTTGCAATGACCAGTCACTATGGAATTTACGTTGTTAGACCCTAATCTTCAAAACCAAGAGCATAAAATTTCTGTTTAAAGTTTGGACAACAAATGTGAGGCATTTGAAATATGATTAAAAGAGGCTGTATTTACAGACGATCTGTGTGTGTGTGTGGAGAGAAGTTTGGCTTCGAACTGTGTTCACTAGCCACATATTATATTAATGAAATATTCCTGACTTAAAATGAAATGTATTGTAATATACCTGACTACCTCAAAAAATGTTTGAACTATTTATGCTAAATGTTTAGTTCAGTTTTCCTGAGAAATTCACTTAATAGATCATACACTAATTTATTTAATGGGAGAATTAAACAAGATATATTAACATGACCTGCAATGTTTAGTTTATACAATTTGTATAATAACTCTTTGGATAATCCCATATGTTTGGTACATTCGAAAAATATGTGGTTTAAGTATCCCACTGACACTTACAAAAGGGCTTTTGAATACTCCTATTTTATCATGCTAAATTTCTTTTGAATTTCTTGAATTTAAAATTATTACGAGACTGTATTTTCAGTACTCTGTCTAGAGATTAATATTTTTTGTCGCTTCGATCACGTCAAGTGTGTGCATTTAAAAAGCTACTCTTTTCGTAATATATTATGTTTGGGGCTAGAATATTCATACGTTCCAGTAAACGAATAAGTTTTCTTTTAAACCACTCCATTTAAGTATTAATCTCAGATAATCCCTCTCAAAATTTTATTGGTTTTGGCACATAATTCAGTTAAAGCGATCGCTGAAGCTCCGTCAAAGTATACAGCTTCAACGTCCTCCCAGAAATATTCATATCATGCAAATTAGAATTTATTATTTCAAAAATTGTTTCTGCATCAGTTAAATTTAAACGTTGTGATGTTACTAGCCGTTTAACTGGAAACGTACTACATTTATGGATATACCTAAAAACAATAGCAATCTGTTCTTGGCAAGTGACATCAGAAGTCTCGTCTGCAATCCCAGAAAGAGATCGCTCTTTTACTTCATTCTGAATTTCCCTTACATTTTTTGAGAGAATGTAAAATATCATTTTGAATGTAGTGCAGTTTTTTGGGGCCGATTTCAAGAATGCCTTAAATGTAAGGTAATATTTTTTAGGGAGGTTCTCCACCTTTTACTAGAACTATAATTATATCAATTAGTTTCTTCACATAATCTAGATTTTTTGTCACTGCTTCTCTCTGACTTTCGGTTCAGCCTCTTTTTTCTTCTGAATTTGAAGATCTACGAACGTATTCGCGTTAAAACCCGAAGTGTCTGTTTTAAATTTATTACAACTTGTATTTTGATGCATTTTAAATTTAAATCGTTCTGTAGCTTTATTCCATAATGATTCACTAGAAATAAATGTGGTCTTTATCAATCCAGGATTAGTACTGTCGTTCATGCCAAAACACCTGCTCAAAAAATAAAGCTGCAACTTTTGTTGGACTATATACTAACTATTAGAAGTTGGAATATCAAGTGGGTAAAAACGAGCAATTTTTTTCTCTTTGCCTGTTATTTTGACTGGACACTGTTCCTAGTTGTGGTTGGTAAAGACCTCTTACTATTATAGAAGATCTTTTTTATCTCTCTTTTGGTAATTCTAAGCAAAGGTCATCGGACCCAGTATTATGGTTTCCTATCATGTTTGAAGGATGCTCCCTTTCCTTTTTACCTTATCTCCGCCTGTCTAATAGAGATATCTGATTATAAAACACTAAATCATAAATAAATCTACAACAAAAACATTTAAAACTATAAATATTCTAGATGGCCCGTATTAGTTGTAGTAAGTTAAGTTCAGTAATCAGATGATAAAATCTATTAAAAAACTAATTATTTAAAAAACATAAAAACGATTAAAAAGCTGAAACAGAAGCGAATGGAACCCTATATATAGTATAATTACTTTTAATTTATTTTTTTTTTAATATAAATAAATATGATTCACCTTAAAGTTCTCTGGTAAATGCATGAAGCTTTTCTTAAATATTAGGCGTTTATCAAAACATCTTAATCTATCGCCCTCAATATATTCCCTGAGTAAAATTTTGTAATTCCGCGTTCAATTTTAAAATACCAACGGTGTCCCCTATTTGATTTATCTATCTTATTTATAATTTTTAACTAATTTATTACAAAAGTTTTACTTTTTAGTTTAATATCCCGTTTATTTAATATTACTCAACATGTTTACAGATTATTTATTTCTAGAAGTGAACCATCCCAATTTTTGCGCCCCTCTAAAGTTAGTGTTGATGCCATGGCAGCTGTGGAACCCGCTGTAGCCACGCGTATGCCAATCCCTCTCCACATTTTATTCAGGTTTGGGACCGGCTGTGGTAACATCAGAGCTACTCAATAAACCCCGAAATTAACCCAGGCAGTGTTACTCGTATAAGTAAAAATGATTATTTTTCGGCCAGAGGATTGTCTTCTTAAAGAAACCACTCACAGAAAATTCGTTATAGTTATCATGAGAAACATGTGAAATTTCAAATAATCAGTTTTTTGTCACTTGATTTGTGTTCACCTAGCGGACAACATGCGCAATAAACTTTAAAAAATTGGCTTTATTATTGTCCTCCAGTTCTAGATCGAGTTTATTATTGTTATATCTAAGCTGCAAAGTAACTTTTATGTAGTGAATGCAGTTTTCTACGATTTTTTGATGAATCCGAATCTGCAATTAAAAATGGAGGTTTCCGTTTATAATTTTAAAGTTGCTCACCAGCCCCACTTGAGTCAAGTTTGGTGTGATTTGATATATTTTTAAAAAATATTAAACGTGTTTTTTGATTTTTCATTTAGCAGTTATTTCTCGAGATATTACACCGTTTCTATAATTTTCCAAGTCTACTAGGTTAAATCGTTATTTTCCGATTATAGCGCCATCTATCAACAATTCGAAAAAATGTCCCGAATAAAAGTTAGTTTTGTTTGAGGAATAAAAACCTGCATTAATAAATTGGGTATATATTTAAGATTTCAAAGTTGTCCCCACTCCCGATTCCACGGCGTAAAGATGGGAGGTAATGTTTGGTGTTATTCGGTAGATTTTTTAAATAAATTAAACACTGGTTTTTCAGTTTTTTTATCGGATGTAAATTTCGCGAAATATTCAACCGTCCCGCTTCTTTTGGCACATCCGGTATAAAACTGCTTTAATTATACACAGAGAGCATTATTGTGATAAACAGTTAAAGTTTGAATAATTAAGTGAGCCCTGTAATTTTATCGTAATAACAATTTAATTCTTCATCTAAGGTCAGTCATCTAAGTCGCCCCGAGGTTCCAACTAAACAATACTTGGGAACAATGTGAGAACTACGTGAATGAAATTTATGTTTATTATGATTATTTTCATGAAGCTCTTTCGTTGTTCGTAGGTGTTTCAATTTTTGTTTGCATTCAGTGACATTAAGATACGAGATTCTTTGTGGGGAAAGAAAATTCCTTTCAGAAAGGTGCATTGTAAATCCGATGACATGAAATATAAATGTGGTTTACCCTCTGGGGAAATAGGAAATTGTTTAAAAGGAACGGAGACTAAAACACAATGTATATTTAAATACAAAGCTTTATGTTCATAGTTTTTTTATGATTGTTTAGTGTGTCTAGTAAGTTATGAGTAAAATATTATTATTACTCAACTAAAATTACTCGTATAAGCAAACTTTTGAATTTTTTAATTTCGAATTTTGTTTTTCACGTAAAATCAGATAATTTTAATATTTTTGATAATGGCCATGTAAAATAGTAGTAGCCAGTTTCACAAGGACACGGAACCTAGATAACATATGGATGCCCGCTCTGTAATGTCGGTAAAGTTAGCATATCCATTTTATAAGGCCGAATTCAGACCATGGGCAATACTTTATTGCTGTTGCTATTTCCAAGAAACCAGGTTTAGTTTACGGTTGCCATAGCTATATCTCGGCCAGCACAAGGTCTACAGGCTCATCTTGGCGACATATTTTGTTGCTAATTAATTGCTGTTGATTGTTATATTGACCAATCCCCAAAAACTACAGCATTATCCCTAACGTAGAACTCATCTCCGAAAAAATCAAGATATTGGCCAAAAGATCAAACCAGAAAAGTGGAAGGCAAGGAATTAGCTGCCAATTTATTGCCAAATTTTACGCCAAGAAACAATTTATTGTTGCAACCATTTCCTAGACATAATGTTTATGCTAACCTTACGGTAAAACTACGTAGCCATGCCTATATCATATAGGTATGGTTACGTAGTTTTAGCTACATCTCCTTACCTAAGTTACCCATCTTGGCGGCATATTTTATTGCCAATAAATTGCCGTTAATTTTTACATTGACCAACTCCCAACAACTAACGACGTTAAAACTAAATAAGTGCACAAGCTTATCAGAATTAGTCCCTAATATAAAATCCGCAAGAAACCATGAACCACATTTTAACCACCAATTTATACAACTACTGCTTCTACTTCTCAACAACACTATTCAGCTAATATTATTGTGGATCCAAGTGAATCTAAGCCACAGGAGAAAAAAAGGTCAACAAGCAAAAGCTATGTCAGTTGGAGACAGCGAACAATCGGAAGACGGAACATAAAAAGTTATTGGTTCTAGATCAGTATCTGGTAAGATTATGATTTTTAGTTTCTTCATATTCATTGAATGTTTACTGTCATTGTAGATCACCGCGCTCAGCACAATATTTGTCGAGTGGAATCAGGTCCTACCTCGTTTGCAAAAAGGAACGTAAAGAATAATTGTGTGGTAAGTAAGTGAAATCTTATGATCAACGGGAGCATGTGGCGTCATACACCAAAATGCACTATAACAGAAGCACATCGATGTTTAAAAAATGACATATTGGTCTACGGCGCCAAAAATTTCCCAACCATCAGCTTGTGGTCAACAGTATGGGGTCCTCAATTTTTTAGGCAAACTATGCCACGAGACAGATTCAAGGAACGGTTGAGAACTGACAAATTTGCTCTAGCCTCTGTGGTTTGGAATTGATTTATAGAAAATAGTGGTGCATGTTACAAACCAGTAATGGAGCTCACTATGGGCGAACAACTACTGTCTTCTAAAGCCAGGTATCTGTTCGCACATTACATATCAAATAAGCCGGATAAGTTTGGAATAAAATTTTGGCGTTTGGCTTGCGTGAAATCAAAATATATTGTAAATGGTTACCCTTATACTGGTACTGACCATCTACGCAATAAAGATATGTGTTTGTGAACACGTTGTTTTGCGGATAATGAAAAATCAACCTGGGAAAGAGCAAAAATGTTACGACAGATAACTACTTCACATCGATAAAATTGACCAAGGCATTGCAAAAGAAATTAACAAATCCTGTGGGTACTTTGAATCGCAACAGAAAAGAAGTTCCTCTAAGCGTAAAGCGTGTATATAGAGAATTGTAAGTTACCCACATATTCCAGAGCGAAGCAAAAATAACATTTACTAAGCTCGTTACAGCAATCAGTGGATGTTGAATGTTGATGTTTGAAAAACCAAATATGGGATTGATGTGGTGGACAAATGTCGCGTCTTGATACTACAAAAGTTGCTTCAAGACGATGGCTATACTCGCGTGTTATAAACTTTTTTGACTTAAAAGGAATAAATGCATGGATTATTCATAAATAAGTAACTGGAAGTAGATTCAGTCGTTGTAAGTTTTTTTTCTTTAGCTGTGTGAAAAATTACGAGCTCCATAGCTTGCCTCCCTAAATCTGGTACTACACCCAACAACACCGGTTCTACCAACAACCAGCACTGTTACTATCCAAAAACCAAAAAAATGTTAGTTGCAAATATTTTGCAAAGGAAATCATACTTCTAATCAATGCCAAAAGCTATATCTATCGTCTAGGGTTGATATTTCTTTAAACTGTATTTTTATTGATTTAAGAACCTAGGGTCAAAATGGTCCCTTCGGGCTTTCTAGGTAGGTATGCCAAGAGAGACTTTCTACTGTTAATCGTTTTTGGCCGATATCTCGATTTTCCAGGGGTGAGTTTTGCGCTAGGAAGGGTAGTTTTTGCGGATTGGTCAATGTACCAATCAACAGCAATTAATTATCAATGGGGGGGCCAAAGATGAGCCCTGTAGCTCTTTTACTTGCAGAGATATAGCTATGCTTATGCCAGCTTTACCGTAAAGTTAGCATAAACATTATTCCTCGAAAACGTCTACACAAATATTTTTTTTCTTTCCGTAATAAAGTATCAATAAATTATACTCTTAGACTGAATTCGGTCTGAATGGATATGCTAACTTTACCGACATCGCTCTGTATGGAGAAACTGTAAAAGACGCGAATGAGGTCAAATATGTAGGTGTAATTCTAGATAAGCGGCTTACATGGAACGCCCATTTGGTAAGATTAAGCAACAAAGTAAAGGTTTCCCGTTGGACATGTTAAAGGATATGTGGGAAAATATGGGTTACAAAAGATGTATAGGCTATATATGACTGTATACTATTGAAAGAAGTACAAGATAACGTCAGAATAGATAACGACATAAGAGCAGTCGCGGTCAAATTGGCATAGATACAAGACACAATACAGTTTTTAATTTCCACTAAACTTAACATGTTTCCGTAAAACATCCATTGTCTCGAAAAAAAAAGCTTACTCTTTTGTTTCCTATAAAAAAGTTGTAGTTAAATTCATGACCCTCTGTAATCAAAAAATGGTTGGCATATGTTGAATGTTTTTTTCGTTGGCAAATCTAGCTGTTTTGCACGTAAAGTCAGATAATTTTAATATTTTTGATAATGACCATGCAAAATAGTAGTAGCCAGTTTCACAATGAGGCGGAACCTAGATAACATCTGGATGCCCGCTCTGTAATGTCCGTAAAGTTAGCATATCCATTTTATAGGGCCAAGACACAATACAGTTTTTAATTTCCACAAAACTTAACATGTTTCCGTAAAACATCCATTGTCTCGAAAAAAAAAGGCTTACTCTTTTGTTTCCTATAAAAAAGTTGTAGTTAAATTCATGACCCTCTGTAATCAAAAAATGGTTGGCATATGTTGAAATGTTTTTTTCGTTGGCAAATCTAGCTGTTGCGTTTTTTTTTTAATTTCTTCCGCTTTGACCATACTTTTCTATAAATTATCAGTTTTAAGGCTTGTTTCTGTTTTATTATTAATGATTTCTATAATTTGTTGTAAAAGTAGTTGATATGCTTCCTTTAAGTTTAACCTCTTTTTAACATTGCTTGTACTCATACTTACCATATAAGAAAGTTTATTGGAAGGTAAATAAATAAAGATTATAAGTATATTTGAGACGACAAGAAATGATATTAATGTGAAACACGCTCAGTTCATTATTTCTTCAGGTTTTTATTGCCTTTGCACTTCCTCTGATATCGTTTTAATGGCGCCTGTTAATTTATGATCTGTGTCATTACTTAATCGTTTTATAAAGCAGACCAACTCTTAACTGTTACTTCAACAATAAAAACCGATACGCTTATGACAACGACTTATTCTGAATTTACATCACGTGCCATCATCTAAGATGGTGATTCGTGTACTTCCGGCGGGGCTTTACATCAATCATCCATGAATAGCGACGAATTTCCGCTTTTTTATTGAATGACACAAGAAGAATTGCGAGTCGCATCTCGTCGCATACCTCACAATATCTAAGGTTTTGATTATGTGGTAAGTAGGGAGAAGTTTGAAAGGATTTAGTCAAATCAATCATTTTTATCCCTTAGGTCTATAGTGCGGAAGAGCAGAGAAATTGAGCCAATGCGAAAGCTTTTTTATGTGAGTTTAATTATCACTTGAAACATCCCCATCTTTATAAATCTCTCAAATATTTTGACAGCTAAAATATATGTATTATATATATATATATATATATATACAATTACTATTTTAATGGGAATAAGCCACAATTGAAGGTTAAAATAAGTTTATTGACATTTTAATCCTCACTTCGGAAATTGTTCTCAAAATACAAAGTTTTGTCCAATAAAAAAAAAATTAGGTATTACTATAGGTATTACTATATCAAGTATTCCTGGGAAGGTATTCGCAAGAATAATAGAAACAAGAATAAAAACCCAAATAGAACCAACTATGGAAGATACACAATGTGGATTCAGGAAGGACAGAAGCACGCAAGACCACATATTCACAATAAGACAAATAAGTGAGAAAGTAATCAATAAAAATAGAGAAATACATATATGCTTTATTGATCTGGAAAAGGCGTTTGACAGAATACAAAGAAAGGACGTATGGAGGACATTAAAGGAAAGAGGAGTTGACAGGATAACAATTGATGTAATAAAGGATATGTACAATAATAATACAAATACGGTGAGAACCAACAACGAGGAATCCGAAGAATTTACTACAAGTCAAGGCCTCAAACAGGGATGCGTGTTGAGCCCACTGCTGTTCTCAGTGGTACTGGATACAGCAATAAAGAAAGCCAAGAGAAGAATGAGAAAACTAATATTAGGATACTGGCAAATGAAACAGACTCAACTATCAGAGCTTCTATTCGCAGACGACATGGTTTTGATAGCAGAAAACAGAGAAGACCTTCAGAACAACCTTGAAATCCTAGAAGAAGAACTGTCAAACATAAATATGAAAATAAATACAGAGAAAACAAAAACAATGATAATTTCAAATAAGAGAAAGACACACGCAATACAATTAAACGGAAAACAACTAGAACAAGTGGAACATTTTAAATACCTAGGAGCAATAATTGAATCAAACGGTAAACAAGACATGGAAATAAATGAGAGAATGGGACGAACAGGAAGCTTATTTAACACTATGAAAACAACATTTTTGGGAAAAAAAGAAATACCGGAGAAGGTAAAAACGGCAGTCGTTAAATCAGTAGTTAGACCTACAATCATGTATAATAGCGAGTCATGGACATTGACTGGGAGACAAAAATCTCGAGTCAATGCTATGGAAATGAGGTTCCTGAGGAAAATAGCAAACAGAAAGAGGACAGACAAAATACGAAACGAAACAATCAGACAAAACCTAAAACTAGAACCAATAAACGAAAAAATAGTAGAGGGGCAACTAAGATGGTTCGGACACGTGTGTAGAATGTCGAATGAAAGATTAACAAAACGAGTGTTTGAAACGAGAATGCAAGGGAAAAACAAACGAGGAAGACCAAGAGTTAGGTGGGTAGACGAAATCAGAAAAGAAGTTGAGAAGAAAGGATTGACATGGGAAAGTGCACGAAATCTAACACAAGACCGGATAGCATGGAGACAACAGTGCAAATCTTAACCCCACCAGCCTTACACCTAACGGTAGAAAGGCTTAGGACTAAGTAAGTAAGTAAGTAAAAAAAAACTCTTTCCTTAAAAATTCTTTTGTGGGCGATGTTTTGGTTGTCATTTCCTGAGTTAAGAACTAAAATGTGCAAGACCTTGCGAAATACTTTGACTCTACTTAGCTTTAACTCAGGAAAACACTTTATCTCAGCAACGTTTTGAATGGTAGACATATTTAAATTTAATATATACTATTCAAAAACACGTCTTTAACACTGAATTCTTTTGTGACGAAAATGTCGAGTGTAGAGTCGTTGAATCTTGGTGTTAGGCTGATCCTGGTTGGTTTATCTGGTGCGACTATCATCCTATTTATATCGTCATATTATCTCAGAACATCTTCACCTGCAGAAGTGACGTCTACACAGCCTCAAACTGTGTGATGGGCGTTGAAATCTGCATCAAGGACTACTATTTCGGCTGAGTTCATCATGTTTTCCAATTCTTATCTTTTCAAAACTTTGCGTGTTTAATACTATCTAAATCCATTCGAGATTGTTTTTGATATAAACTGCTACTCCTCTGTTATTTGCTTCTGTAATTCCAATTTCGTCGTAGTTTGTAATTCTAGGAATTGAGTTGTCTTTATGTATAGGGTTACAGATAGGCATATTATGTCCGGATTATGACTGATGATCATTTCCCTTAGGTCTAGTCTATCGTTTATTCTTAGCCTCGGGTAGGCTATGTTGTACTGTAGGATTTTTAATCTTTTAATCGGCTTTTAATTGTAGAGAGCTTCATATTTTATAAATATTTTTGCTGTATCTGCGAAGTTGTTTCTTGTCTTAATTAAAAGTTCTTTCTTCATGTCCTGTAGTAATTGTAACATCTTATCGACATTGGCAATCTTGTTTATCTTTTCTCGTGTTCCTTGCATGTTTCCTGAGTTTGTTTGTGTTGGTTCTGGATATCTTCTTGTCGATTGAGCGTATGACATACCACTTGTAGTTGTTCTAAAAGCTGATGGATGTGGAGGGAGGTTTGGTCTAGGTTGCTTGTTTCTGGTATTTTTCTGTGCTTGATTATTCATAAATTCAATGTGCTTCCTGCACATAACGTAGTTTGATGTGTGTTCTTCCCGCAGTTCTAGCATTTGGTCGTATTTTAGACTCTATTTGGAAGAGGGCAGTTGTTGCTATTGTGATGATTCTGAGCAAATTTCATACATCGAGGCGCTCTATAGCAATTCCTGGTATTATGTTCAAATGCTTGACATAGTTATAGTTATAGTATTGAGTAGTTCTTGCAGGTTTGCTATAGGCATCCCAACGTACTCTAATGTTTTGTATTACTGTTATATTCTTAACTTCCTTAATATCCTGAGTTTTCGAAACTTGGAGAAGGTATGAGAACCCTGTTTTATTTACAGCCTTTGGTTTCATGGCTGTAATTTTTGCTGTAATTCCGGAGTGTTTAAGTCCACTCTCCATTTCTAGAATATCCATTACTGGAGCTGCTTGCATTACTACCTTCTTTGTGATTGCTTCTTTCCTGGACTAAGTATGAAAATTAGCTTTTTGGTTAATTAAATTATCCTTAAGTTTGTTGTAATCCTTTATCGTTTTTGTGAATAATTTGGTTTCATTCCTACCGGCAGGGGCAATTTGGAAGTTATTATGCCCTAGCATGTTTCTGCTAATTCTCACTAGATTAGCATATTGTTCAATCAGTCCTGCATACAATAGGAGATCTTATTTTCTTTCCTTGGGCTTCTTTCCTCGGTTGGTACCGAGGTTTGTTAGTACCTGGTAACGTTTACTTGTAACTGTCTGCGAGCTGGTTTCAACCCTTTCCCAGGCGTCCTTGATATTTTCCTTAGAATTGCGTCTGCTGCACTGATTGAAAAGGTTCTTTCTTCATCTCTTCTATGCGATGTTTGCGATGTTAGGCCATGATTTCTCTTATTTCTTGAAGTTCGTTATCCTCTAATGTATTTTCGTGTTATGAAATAATTTTCTTGTTTTGGGTGGATTCACTTCTGGACGAGGTGGACCTACTTCTTCTTTGTTAAATAGCTTCGTTAAGTATAGGAAAATCCTTCCTAATCGGGTTTTTAATAGTCTGATTTTTTTATCGTCTTCTTTAGTCTTGAAAAAGACTAAATTAGAGATAGCTTGTTTATTTTCACATGAGAAATGTGAATCGATACATTTCCTGCCTATTTTAGTGTATTGGTCTTTATATATCTTACTAGATTTTTCTTTCCGAAGACGAACTCTTAACTAGTTGTTGTATCTGCGCCTCCACTCGTTTGTCACGCTTTCTCTGCAACGACCATATATTACTCGAAGGATTTTACGTTCCCGTAGCAATTTTTTTACTTTTTTAGTTGGCATAAAATTTTTATTTCCACAAGTAAAAATAGTTTTATAACTTTAAGGATAAATCTCAGAATCCGCATGCTCAAATCTTGTATATTCACTATATCTTATTTGATATGAAAGCTGCCACCATTACTAAATCCATGATTGAAAAATGATATGTAGATAGAGTTACCAATCAAGACGTTTGCGAAGACTATCAAAAGGAACAGAGTTGGTTTACAAAATAAAGTAATAAACTTTGAAATACTAAGCTCAAAAAATTGTAAAACTTTGATTAATTTACAATAATACATAGATTATAATCCATGAGATGAAATTCACAAAATATAATATTATGAATGAATATTAGAATAAATTAATAATAAAATATATTCCTGCCTTGTGATCTCACTTTATAAATTTATAAAATTATCGATGGGAAGCCATGATAAACAAAATACAAACTCTATAATAAAGACTTGGTAATACCATTGAAAACTTTTGTTATATTCAACTTTAAAATTTTAGTAACATATGGAAAAGCAATTTCCTTATAAATTCTCAAAAGAACAGAAGTAATTTTCCGAGTTGTCTGAATACTGCATTGCAGTTTTAGATAACAGCATATCGTAAGAACTTTACGCTTTGTGATTTCCCAGTAAATTGTGTTTCCAATTGCATATTAAGTTTATCTTAATATAGCTTTTTCAAATTTGAATGCAAACATGCATATCGCGTGTTCAGTTTGTTGATGAAAGTGCCCGCAAGTTAATTGAACTCATTATTGGTAGAACTCAACAGCAAATGGGAGTTGACCTAATAAAACATGATTATTTGGAATGAAATATTAATACGAAATTGCAAAACAACATTCAGTGTAGTACATGTTTTTAAGCCTGAAATTCGTTTTAATGATAATTTAATATCGAAGGATTATTATGGTTCCTTTCTCATCTGCTCTTTTTAAACTGTTTTAGGCTTACTGTGAAATGAATGCAGTTACTTTTTTTGTACTAACATTTTTTGTTTTTTTTTCACTTTATCCCTGCATCGGATTCTATTAGAACGTTGAAGTTTATTTTAATTATAACGCATTTTATTGCATTAACAGCTGCAATTATTTAATCTACCTTCCACTATGTATATAAAAGGCTATGATGACAAATAATTAATTTTAATAATATTTTTCAGGTAGAATAATAGAAAATAATTTAAAACTTTATGTTAGTTTAGATTATTTAAAATCCAATCTGAACAAAGAAATCTTTTGACGTGACAACGTCTTAAATTAGGTTGTGGCTCGGAGTCACTCATGAAAAAGTGTAACGCCCGCTCACGTCTGTTACGATGAGTCACCGAACGAGAGAGAGGCCCGCCGGACCGGCGAATGCCTTGCGTCTCTCTCCCACTCAAACATGATCGGTCCGCTGCGCGCGCAGCACTGGAGAATTAGGCGCGTTGAATCGGTGCGTGCTTGTGTCTCTGTCTTTCTCGAGCGTTCTTGGCGTTGGAAAACCGAGAAAGCGTCATAATACAAGTTCACACGTGTGGTTAAAGTATCGCTGTGTCTGTAGTGAAAATGTGGAGTGCTTAGATTCGTCATTTACAACAACTACAACAATAAAGGTAAATAATTGTACACTAATATTTCATTATCGTAAACTATGATTGATTGATTAATTGTTATATTGACACAAAAGTTGAGAAACTGAGTTTAATAATATTCATATCAATAAATATTCTACCGAGAAAAAGACGTTGTCACGTAAAATCTTCGCCCGTAAAACCGACTTTACAGGCAACCGTTTTTTTTTGTTTTTCGTCTTTATAGAGGGGGGTCTGGAATCTTCAAAAGACATCTCAGTCCAGGACGCCGTCTGACTAACTTTAGTGCAGGATTCGTTCTTCGTACTCCCGGCGATAGTTCCCGAGGTACTTTAAAATGCCCTCTCGTCGTTGAGTCTACACCAAACACCTACCTGCTAAACCAGACCCTCCTCTGTCATCCAGCGATCCGGAAGCGGAATGGCCGCTGTAAGGCCGGCATCACTTCCGAAGCACTACCTTTATTCATTCATTCTCCATTCATACACATCCACACTCTATTCATCAGCAAGGAGGCCCTGTCTCGTTTCAGGTAGTGCGTAGAAGACACTCATCGCTCCTAGTTCGGCATCATTTCCAGATGGACATTTCCTCCTTCCACTATTGATCCAAACGAGTGGTGCCGTACAGTACCTTCAGGTAGTAGGGAGATCTCCGTTATGCTTATGCAAAATCGCGATCAGTTGCGTAGAAGTTCGAATAGAACACATTAGAATCCGAGGGACTCTACGACGTAGTTTGTGATAGTTTTTATGGCGGATTCTAAAAGTAAACAAAGTGTGCATCTAGACGATATTAATTTTGAAGAAATTGTTGGCAATGACACGAAGAGGCCCATAGTGATTTTTCCGACCAAGATGGTGACGACACGCCAAACAGTAAACGCGAAGAACCAATTTTGAGTGACCATAGTTCTGAGAGCGAATTTTATTCTAGCGATACTAACGATTGTCAATCGGACGAAAGTCAGGAGTCTGATGAAGATTCGATGAATGAAGTGGGTCCAAACAGACGATACTTTTATGGAAAAAGTAGGTACAAATGGGCATCAGTTGAACCTACTCGCAATGTAAGAACACCTGCTTCTAATTTATTGAGATTGTCTACTACCAAAGGATCTTTGACACAGATGGAACCAGTGGTGGCGTGGCTTAAAATTTTTTCTAGAGATGTTGTTAACATTGCTGTATATTACATAAATGTCAAACTAAGGGAATATCGCGACAAGGACGGAAATCACAACCGCACAGAATTTAGAGACACCAATAATACAGAGATCAATGGATTTTTGGGAATTCTGTTATTCACATCAGTCTTCAAGTCTAACCATGAAGACATCAACCCACTGTTTGATGTACTGATGGTATGGGGAGAGAAATATTTAGAATGGCATTCTCAGCACGTAGATTGGATGTACTGCTAAGATGCCTACGATTTGATACACGAGAAGAAAGAGCGAATCGAGCTAAAACTGATCCAGCTGCCGCAATTTCCCACAATTTAAAGATATTTAATCAAAATTCTCAAAATTCTTATGGACTAGGTGCTAATACTACAGTCGATGAAATGGTAGTCGGTTTTCGAGGGCTATGTAGGTTTAAAATGTATATGTACCTAGTAAACCCGAAAAGTATGTAATACAGATTCAATGTTTAGCAGATGCTCGCACCCACAAGGATCTGATGCATTAGAGGATTTGACTGCAGAAGAAAAAAAACTCTCTATTCCCTCTCAATCAGTGGTTCGCCTTTGCAAGCCGATCTTTGGCAGTAATAGAAATGTTACAGGCGACAACTGGTACACATCAGTGGAACTTCTAGATGTTTTATTAAATAATAATTTAACTTATGTTGACACTATGAAAAGGAATAAGAGAGAAATTCCTAAAGAGTTCCTACCATCTAGATCAAGATCTGTAAACTCAACTTTATACGGATTTGCAAAAACTAAAACTATAATCTCTCGAGTGCCAAAGAAAAATATGAGTGCGCTTTTAATATCCTGGCTGCATCACACGAAATAAGTTGATATCGAAACTGGGTTACCGGAAATAAATGCCTTTTATAAGAATACAAAACCAGGCGTAGATTTGGTGGACCAAAAATGACCAAAATACTCGTGCAGTCGAAGAACCAGGCGCTGGCCGATGGCCGTATTTTTTAGAATTATCGATATGAGTACACTAAATGCATATATTATTCACCAGGCTTGTGCCAACAGAACAAAATATACAAGATTAGAGTTTCTGAAGATTTTGGCACAGCAACTATATGAACCACTTCTTCGAGAACGAGAAATTAACCAACGTCTTCCAAGAGAAATAAGACATAGCTTTTAAAAGGTGCCAGGAATAAATCCAACCGAAAATGAGGATCATACAGATACCCTACCCAAGAACGCTAGAAAGTACTGCTATTTATGTAACCCAAAATTGAAAAGGAAGAGTTTTCTGTGTATACAGTGTAAACAACCGATCTGTTTGCAATGTAGCAAAAAAATGTGTAGTGAATTTGTAAATAGGCGTAAAGAAATGTGATCAACTGGCCAATTTTCAGGACTTTTTTTGGCACAATTTTTTCTGTAAAACTGGATCTTTCTCTTGTTCTTCGACTTTGTTGTACATTATGCAATATCTTTTTTTTTGAAAAAGTTGTCTGTTGACGTCAAATCTCTAAATAGAGAGAGAAGTTAGTTATGAGCAAAATAATTAGTGTCTGTCTTATATCTGTCATATCTCAAATCAAACTTGTCTATACAGTTGTGACGAAAAAGAACATTTGTGATGAAAAAAAATACAAAAAAAAAACAAATTATAATAAAATTTCATTTTCCAAACATTTATATCTACCCAATTCCCCGGCACTGAATCGGCAAATCCTTTGTTTTCGTTTTATGTTAACCCTCGAACCTATTATATCAGCTGCCAGAATCTCATAATACAGGAAAGTTGCAACGAAAGATAGCAAGTAAAGACACATTTCTAATGAAGAAATGCTTACGATTCGCTTTTTTTTTAACGACCCTCTAATGTTTCGGACACCTTTTTGAATTAATAATGAGGTGCAGTATTATCAAGCTCAAGAGGACAGAATATAGTTCCCATTAAAGACAGTAAATAATATTAAAATGAAACAAGGAAATAACTTCGGCACAATAGTCTCTATATTTCAAAATTCTGGCATATGTGAAGTTTAAAAATAGGTGATCTGAATCAACCATAATATGGGAATTAAACTTATAGAGATCGTTATTGTTAGTTTGTATATCTACTGGCACAAACATCTGATACCTGTCAAAATGGCATTTGTTTCTTCATGAATTGGTCTGAAAACTAAAACTTCTGTAAATCGTAAACATCATCTAATCCCACAGTGAACTCCACTTAAACAGTAACAGAAAAGAATCTATCCGGTGCAACCTACCACCTGTATAACAAAGAGGCTCTGGCGTAGAACTGGCGACCGAATATAAAAGACTAAGCTCAGGTTAGTACAGGGCTTATTGTATAGACTTTATTGTCAAGGAATAAAATGATACTTCAAGGTTATTGACCTTACCCTTAACCAATTCGCTGCCACTATCCCCATTTGGGGATCAAGTTGTTTTTTTGTATCAGTTGGCAGCAGTTATCATAAATTTTAAGTTAAATGGCTTTGTATCAACTACAACACTTCTATTTAGATAGTGAGTGAAGGTATTTTACTTCCTGTTCATAATTTTTCGAATAAACAAAGCACAAAGTAGTAATTGTAAGGTTAAGTTGTTTAAAGAAATATTACTATTTTGTAAGTATTTGAATTCGTATTATTTTTAGCTTTAAATTAATTTTAGGCATGTATATTATTCAGTAAGTTGTAGGTGATATTAGCCAGTTATCTCATTTGCAAATTTTAACTACTAACACACAGGACTGTACTAGGATTTCTAGCGCGATACCCATTTGGGGCTCGTGGCTAATGCTGTGTATTTTTTTATTGTAGCACATTCTGTAATATTTCGATTTTATTATCTTTATGCTCTAATAATGTTGACTATAAATAATATAATAATAGGTTTCAATTAATGGTTTTTGCAGAAGTTTATTTATTGTTTTCAGAAATGGGTATCAGGCGATTTTATACATTTCATCATCATCCAGCCTCAAGAGTCCACTGCTGAACATAGGCCTCTTCCTCATGTTTCCCACCCCGTCTATCTTGTGCCGCTCTCGTCCAGTTTTTATTGAGTCTTCTTAAATCGTCAGTCCATCTTGTAGGTGGTCGACCGACGCTTCTCTTGTCTTCCCTTGGCCTCCATTCCAATAACCTCTTTGTCCATCGCCCATCTGTCATTCTGGCTATGTGTCCTGCCCATCTCCATTTTAGTCTGGCTATCTTCTCGATGATGTCAGTCACTCCGGTTCTTCTCCTGATGTCTTCGTTGGTTATTCTGTCTCGCAGTTATTCCTAACATGGACCGCTCCATTCTTCTCTGCGTGACTCTCAGTTTGGTAGCTGCTGCTTTTGTTAAGGTAAGTGTTTCTGCTCCGTACGTCAAGGCTGGGAGGACGCACTGATCAAATACCTTTCTCTTTAGGCATGTGGGCAGCTCACTTTTAAAAGTTTCTCTCAGTTTTCCAAATGCTGCCCACCCAAGGCCGATTCTTCTCTTCAGTTCATGAGTCTGGTTATCCCGGCCAATCATAATTTCATACCCCAGGTATTTATATCTATCTACGAGTTCTATTTCTTTCCCACCAATACTGATGTTCTGGTTGGGTACCAAATTGGTCATGATTTTTATACATATACCAGGCTGAATTAGAGGATATTATAAATGACCCCCATTTCTTCGATGACGGTGAAGATGATGGAATTGATATTGTTGAATTGCCACCCGATAACGTCGATGATGTGTCTGATGTTGAAGAAATAGATGACGACATACTAGAAGATACGTGCCCTTAAGATGTTCCTGGCAAATTGAAATATTTTCAACTACTATAAATACTAAATCGTTCTTCTTCTTCTTCAAGTGCCCTGTCCGTTGCGAACGTTGGCTATTAACATGGCAATTCTGATCTTGTTTGATGTGCTTCTGAATAGTTCGACCGATGTGAGCCCGAACCACTTCCTCAGATTTTGGAGCCACGAGTGTCTTCTCCTGCCTGGCCCTCGCTTACTGTCTATTACTACTATCTACTAAATCGTTATCACCGCTAAATTAGACACCTGATGAGACTACCTATAACAAAACGAAGTCCCACAGAAGCGTCAAAAGGAAACTGAGGTTCAAAAACTAAAACCAAATTCAGATTGACAAAAATGTAGGTCAGACTTTATCAAAAACTTTGGGGATAATACGGATATTGTACAAGCTAAAGAACAAATAAGGCAGTGGCTAAAGTGAAAAACTCCTGTAGAGGTGTTCGAGATGCTAGTTGATGACGACATTATATGTGATATAGTAAATCAATCTGTTACATATGCTGTACAGAATAACAGACATGAATTAACGTTCTCGGATTGTCGAAGAAAGTTTCTGCGATTTTTGATGCTTACTGACTATCATTCGTTACCTCACGAACAAGTGTATTGGTGGGAAGATAAGGATTTATGTATAGACAGTGTAAGAAAATATTTATTAAGAAATAGGTACATACTTAGAAATAAAAAGAAATTTACATTTCAATAATAATGCTTGTCTAAATAAAAAGTCCTGTAAACCAGATTTTAAAATTAGTCCGTTGATCTCTAAAATGAATCAACAATATTTGAAATTTGGCATGTTTTCAAAAAATATAAGTATTGATGAACATATGGTCCGATACTATGAGCATCATTATGTTAAACAATTTATTCAAGGAAAGCCAATTCGGTTTAGCTTCAAACAGTGAACAATATGTTACTCCGAAAGTGGGTATTGTTTTCATACATTGGAAAAAGGAAAGATGAGCATGAAGTCCAAAGTTTAGGAGCATCTGTGATACTGAATAATATATCTGTTATCGAAAAACCCTCACACCGCGTCTTCTATTTTGACAATTTTTTCACAAGTTTTAACTTGATGAAGATTTTAACGGATAACAGGTACAGTGAGATCTAACAGAATGAACAACTGTCCGCTGAAGATAGAAACCGACTTAAAGAAGGAAGACCGAGGTGCCATAGCTTATAGATTTAATACTAAAAATGAAGTATTTGATGGCATATATAAAGAAAATAAATGTGCCAGAATATTATCAAACCATCAAGGGATGAGTCCATCAGACAAAGCAAATCAGACTAAATACATTCAATACATTCATGGGTGGCGGGGATAAATTGCGTTGGTACATCAATAATACGAATACAAATAGGGGCAAAAATGGTATTTCCCCATTTTTACAAACGTTATTTATGTGACAGTTTTTTAAATACATATGTACGATAATGCCACGCCAATAAGGCAAATAGTCAATTTCCAATCCAAAAAATCTTGGCCGACATTCGCTGCAAAAGTTATCTCAAAAACGTGTCCCACAGTCAGTTAAGAAAGATCCCATAGGGCATTTTGTGGAAAGGACCAACCAAGAAACACGGAGAAAATGTGCAATATGTAAGACTTATGTAAGAAAGCAATGCATCAAATGTAATGTCGGATTAAGTATAGAATGTATGGTAAAATGGCATTCGTAAATATATTAGGTTTAGTGTAAATTATTGCACGAATATATCACAAACTGGACATAGACGTTAATAATACACAATTTGGTTTTCGCAAAGGCCTAGGAACACGTGAATCTCTTTTTTCACTTAATATACTAATACAAAGATGCCTGGACGTCAATCAAGATATATACGCATGTTTTATTGACTATAATAAAGCATTCGATAAAGTACGACACAAACATTTAATGAATGTCCTGAAATCAAAGAAGATTGACTACAACGACCTCAGGATCATATCAAATTTATACTATAAACAGCGAGCAAAAGTACGTGTTAACGAACAGCTGTCAGAAGAAATTGAAATTAGATGTGGAGTAAGACAGGGATGCGTATTGTCGCCAATTCTTTTCAATGCCTACTCCGAAGAGGTCCTGAAAAAAGCTCTTGAGGGTGAAACAGCTGGAATAAAGGTAAATGGAGTTCCCATTAACAACATCTGATATGCGGACGACACTGTGATCTTAGCCGAAAAGATTGAAGATCTTCAGAGACTGGTGACCAGAATAGCAGAGTATGGAAAAGAGTATGGTCTAACAATGAATGTCAAGAAGACGAAATTTATGAGAATATCGAAAACTCAAAGAAATAACGAGAATCTTCTAATAAACGAAACCAACGTCGAACAAGTGGACAAATATGCATACCTGGGAACAATGATTAACTCCACAAATGATTACAATCAGGAGATAAAAATAAGAATAGAAAAGGCTAGAGCAAATTTCAACAAAATGAGAAGAGTTCTATTTACCAGGGATTTAAAACTGGAACTAAGAGTTAGGTTGGCGAGGTGCTATGTTTTTTCGACTTTATTTTATGGAATGGAATCTTGGACCTTGAATGCGACATTAATGAAAAAACTGGAATCATTTGAGCTGTGGGTGTACAGAAGAATTCTGAAAATATCATGGACGGAACACGTCACAAACAAAGAGGTTCTGGGAAGGATGAACAAAGAAATGGAAATTTTAAATTCAATAAAAACAAGAAAGTTAGAATATCTCGGACATATTACACGTGGAGAGAAATACACCTTGCTCCAACTGATTATGCAGGGAAAGATCCAAGGAAAGAGAAGCATAGGGAGGCGTAGAATGTCATGGCTGCGCAACCTGAGAGAGTGGAACATTGACAAAATGTCAATTTTTAAATTTTATTCAATACACTATATATCTTTTTAGACAAAAAGGCAAACTTTTAACAAAAAAAAAAACGAAAAAAAAAGTTGGCAAGGAATGGGTTAATGACCCGAAGTGAGATTAAGTTAGGTAAAGAAGGTATTACGTAATAACATAATGAGAAGGTAATAAAGAAAAAATGAATATGCAAAATGCCTCTAGTGCAATAGCAAAGTATATTATCTTTTCCAAGGATCACCGAGATGTGAATGCCTAATACGTTTGTCATTTCAAACAAATAACTAATATTCCATTTCAGTTCCGATCACGTTGCATTTCAAATACGTTTGTATTTAAACCGACACTACACCAATGTGACCACAATCAGTATTCGCATACAAACCACAGGATACATTGTACACACATTCTGTGTTTCAGAACGTGTAGATAGCTAGAATTCAATATAAATAATAAAAAATGCACAGCTTTGTTAGTTTATCTCAGATCCATCCAATGAAATTTAATGGAATATTTTAACAGATATTTTTATTTACTTATCGAGTATGATCACACGTGTACTTGCCTGTGTTGTTATTTAGATGAGATCGGAAGGGAAAAGTAATCACAAATAAAAATGGTTGTTTCTGTAGCATTGATTAATTGATTATTAAGCGTATAACTGGAATAAATGAATAGATATTACCAGGTATATAATATACCAATCTATTCATTACTGTCGCAGTTACAGAGTGGACCAAAAATCTGCAGACGCCTAATTATCTCTTAAATGGATGGTTTGAATTATACAAAAACAGGGATGTATCTATTTTGCAATATAAAAATTTGAAATTTGATATTTGTAATGTGGCAGGATTTAGTTTATCATTTTATTTATTTATCATTAGTCACTTTTGTTTTTTAAATACAAATACCGTGTATATTGTATCTTTATTGAAATCTCCATCTCAATAATAGTTCAACCGTATACAATATTTTCATTTTATGTAGTCAGGTACATCTTAATAAAACAAAAGCCTAAAACTCAATAAATTTTTTGGTTCAAACTATGTACGCGCTAGAGGAGATGAAAGGCCGACGTCTGTATAAAACAGGAGTCGCCGCACGAGAGAATCGCTATAGAAAGAAACGTTATAGGCATCTTCTTAGATGTCCAAAAGGCTTTCGATCAAGTCTAACATGCTGGATTGATCGAAAAACTCCACCGTATTGGACTACCTATATCCTTCGTCAAAATCATACATTCCTATCTCTCCAATCGGACAATCCGAATTAAGGTAGCCAACAAAGTTAACACCGTTTACTCCAGTAGCTGGAGTTCTTTAGGGCTTAATTTTAGCTCCTATATTATACACAATATATAATAGTGACATCCCCCACCCCATGAGGAGGTCAGAATCTATCTTGCTATCTGCCGACGATACGACACTACTTTCTCAGGTACCCTAAGATTGACGCTAAGGTACTTGTTTGTATTCGATAGAGCACAAAATCAATTAAACAAAATTATAAGATAGTGTAATAGATGGAGAGTCACTTTAAACACAAACAAAACTCAAATAATTCAATTTAGATTTCCTTACAGCAAAGCAAATTTGAGGAACCAGATAACTTTGTTAGGAGAAAGACACGAATATAGACTCCCAGTGTCCTATTTGGGAGTTCATGTTAGTAGGACTCTTAACTGGGAAATTGATGTTCAACACACTCTAGACAGAGTACGAAAACGAGCTAATCTCTTGAGTGTTAGGAAAAGAGGTGGTACTATCTCCAAAACTCTCCTACACACCTACAAAACATTTATCAGACCAATTATCGAATACAAGGTGTGCATATATGCGTCAATTAACAAACGACAGACCAAAAACATCTTGGCCACTGAAAGAAAAATCCTGTGGAAATGCATGAGAAAATATGCTGACTATTCGTCGGCACTATTCATGCCAAAAAGCAAACTATTGTGAACAGAATCAATTCTCTCAGCAAAATATATGTACTACGTACAATAAATAGCCTTACCAACTGAACTAAACTGACCGTCAAAACTCTTTGCCATCGCCTAGGGCACACACTCACCAGGAATCGTATTAAGAAAGTTCCATTCCCCCCAGTCAAACTTCTACATTTGACCAGTAACGAACTTCCTTATAAGTATTACGACGTCCTAGAATCAACTTCCATAAAATATTGCAAATAAAATATGCTACGTGCCAAAAACGCTGATCTAAGAGCCGTTCCCATTCCAATCGTATATCTGGTGACAGCGGAGGTGCTTCCGTCTCAAGACGTGTTAAGGTTTTCAACTCTCCTTCCAAAAAAGGAGATTTTTCCTTAAAGAGACACATCGCCTAAGTGAGGTTCATAACGATCGAGATTTGATACGAGAGAATCAAGTTCCGTCAGAGTGATGATCTGGTCGAAACTCCACCGAGCTTTGGGTGTTGAATGTTGAATTTTGGTAAATGTTGATTAGACACTTCCCGCTCTTCTTTTCTTGTAAGAATTCTTGTAAGAACTGGATTTTGTGGAGTTTAAATGTATTCCCTTATAATGCACACAAGACTACATCATGTATATGTGCGGTTCTACGTGAGTAATGTGAGTATGTATGTGGATCTTCAACGAAATTCTGGATTAAATCTAAAATTTTATTGTAATTTATAACAATTTTTGGTCTATCTGTTCAAATGCGATCTTTTACTTGTCCAATTTCCTCAGTATTTTTCAATTTTTTGTACCGTCGCTTTATGGATAGAAGAATGGGTTGGGAAAGTATCGTTGAACAAGTTGGGGTATAAGATCTTTGTCTATCTCCCTAGGCCCTCATGATTAAAACAGTAATTTGTTCTTTTTTATATTAAAAACCATCTTTATTGTAGAGCTTTTAAAAATACATAAATCATCTGATTGAAGTTAAGTTCTATAAGAGAAGCACTCACTCATAATTGTTTTTATATAGGTGCTGGTTTAGTTTTAATATGAAAATAAGTTATAGGTAAATTTATCAATTAATATAAATACTATGTGTGTATGCAATCAAATTACGGTACCTGTGATGTTGATGGATACTTCTTCTTCTTCCTCAGTGCACTGGGCGATTCGGGAACAAAATCTTCTCACAATGTCACGTGGTCAGGGTACTAATTACACAAATACTGGAGTGTTTAGCGCGACGATTTATACAGGACTATCTCTAAACTAAGATTGAAATATGAGTCTCGTCCCGTAGCTTGCTCCCTTAAGACTAGGAGGGGAACTGTACAGGTCCGTATTAATTTACGATGACAAGACATACACACACGTTAAGTAAAGAATTATATGAAAATTATATGAAAATATAAAAATAAAATAATAAAATTATTAATAAAAACTGAGTATATATGTGGAGGGACGTAACATTCCCACCCACCAAAATGCATATTTGCATTTTTAGTCAATATAAGGCAAAGGGCATAGCTTAACCAAAGGTCGCCTAAGTTCACCTTTCGCGGTTTGTACGATAGCTACGCGAGCAATATCATCTTGACCAAAAATTAAAGTTTTAATTCGACCCATTTGCCATTGTAAGGGAGGCTTGGTCTCATTACGTATTAGTACGAGTGTACCTATATTAGGATTACCCTCATTTTTATGCCACTTCGAGCGTTGATGAAGAGTATGTAAATATTCTCTGCTCCATCTTTGCCAAAAGTCTGCATGTAATCGTTGCAGCAATTGCCAATGACTTAGTCTATTTAAATTAACATCACTGTAATCCCGATCGGGAATTATCTTTAAAGGCTCTAGTGTGAGAAAATGACCAGGTGTTAACACTGAAAAATCATTTGGATCATTACTGACAGGACATAAGGGACGACTATTTAAGACAGCCTCTATTTGTATGAGTAATGTATTGAATTCTTCATAGGTTAAAACCTGTTCGCCTATGACTCTAGACACATGTGTTTTCACGCTTTTTATACCCGCTTCAAACAATCCACCAAAATGGGAAGCTGCCGGAGGATTTAAATGCCATGTAATGACGTCGTTTTTTTCAAAATGTGGCTTAATGTCTTCTAAATAGGATTTTGCTCCTACAAAATTAAAATTTGTTCCGCAATCAGAATAGACAACAGAGCAACGTCCTCGACGTGCTATAAAACGTCTGAATGAGGCTAAAAATGCCTCGGTACTAAGTTCGGATACCAATTCTAAGTGCAAAGCCTTAGTGGCAAAGCATACAAATAGGCAAATATAGGCTTTCGTTCGTTTAGCATTTTTAAGCTTATTGGCTCGTATCAGAAAAGGACCGCCAAAGTCGACGCCAACGCAAGAAAATGGTTTGGCCTTGGATATCCGTAGGTCGGGAAGAGCCCCCATAGGTGGCTGATATTTTTGAGGTTTTAGTCTCCAACAGGAAAGACATTTTGAAAGAACACTACGAATAACACGTTTGGATGAAATTATCCAAAAGTTTTGTGACAAGGCGAAGTGCGTACCTTGAATGCCTGCATGTAGATGTACAATATGGATTTCCGAAATAAGTAATTTAATAAAATTACCTTTGGAAGGTAAAAGAAGAGGAAAGCGCTTGTCATACGCTAATTCTGACTGGCTAAGTCTTCCGCCCACTCTTAGGAGATCATGTGAATCAAAAAAGGGATTTAATTTTTTCAAATATTTGAATTTTATAGAATTACCCTTAACCTGTTCTATTTCCTCCTTCAAATATCTTTGTTGCACTAATCTAATTAGTTGATTAGTGGCGTTACTTTGTTCCTGAATAGAAAGCCTTCCAACTGTTCGTTGATTGACTGATTTTAGGTTACCAACAAATCTAAGAACATAGGAAAAGATACGTTTTAATTTTGAAAAGGAAGAAAATCGATTACAGAGATTATCGACAAATTCATCAGATGGAAAAGACAAAAGACAACTTTTCTGTTTCAATTCTAAGTTATGTTCGATAGAATCGGTCAAGGAGAATGACCAGTTATCTTCAGTAGTGCGAAGAAATTCCGGACCCACCCACCAAGCAGGAGTATTTAAGAAATCCTCGGGGAAAAGTCCACGGGACCCGTGATCTGTACTATTTAATGAAGAAGGAATATATCGCCAGTGTTTTGAAGCTATCCTGTCTTGAATATAAGAAATTCTGTTACTGACGAAGGTTTTCCATTTATATGGCTGTGAATTAATCCAATGAAGAACAACAGTCGAATCTGACCATGCGTAAATTCTACTAAATTGTATAGTGAGAGTCTGCAGTATATAAGATAATAATTTACTAAGAATTACTGCTGCATTGAGCTCGAGACGAGGAATAGTTTGTACCCTGGTAGGAGATACCTTTGTTCGGGCTAAAAGAAAATAAGTTTTGATGACTCCTGTATCATAACACACACGAAGGTATGTAACAGCAGAAGATCCACGTAAAGAAGCGTCGCAAAAGCCATGAAGCTCACAGGAAATAATTGCATTTAAAGAAATATGACGAGGTATAGTAAACTTAGATAGTATAGGCAGTTCAATTTTAAATTGTTCCCACCTTGAAGTAATTTCCAAAGGTGGAGTTGCATCCCAATCTAAATTAAGTAGCCAAAGACGTTGAATAATAGTCTTCACTATCAAAGTGACAGGATTAAGAATACCGTAAGGATCGAATATGCGAGCTATTTGGGATAAGAGATTTCGCTTTGTGCAGGAAGCTTGAAGAGGTAAAATTTTGTAAAAGAAATCATCAGATGATGGATTCCATCCAAGTCCTAATACCTTCAACGAAGACTGATCTAAGTCAAATGAAAAAAACTGTTGCAGAATATGATCCAAAGGAATATTAGCGAGAGAGAATAACTGAGGGGCATTACTTGCCCATTTTCGTAACTCAAATCCACCACGTTTCAATAAAGATATTAATTCTTTTATAGCAAGAACACTATTTTCTAAAGAATCCTTTCCTGTCACCACATCGTCTACGTAAGTATCTTTTAGGAGTATAGATGAGGCTACAGGTAAGTCCGGTTCGTCGAGTGCTAGCTGCTGTAGAGTACGAATTGCAAGATATGGTGAGCTAGACACACCGAAAGTAACCCGAGTAAGTTCGTATTCAGCAATAGATTCCTGTTCCGAAAAACGCCAAAGTATTCTTTGAAATCTTTGTTGCTCAGGAGCGATAAGAATCTGAGTAAACATGGATTTAATATCTGCAGTAAAGACATATTTATGAAACCTGAATTTAAGCAATAAATTTACAAGATCATTTTGTAATTTTGGACCTGAATATAACGTATCGTTTAAAGACGGAAAGTTAGGGGCGTGTGCGGAAGCATCAAACACAACGCGCAATGGAGTAGTACTGGACTCCTTGTAAATACAATGGTGTGGTAGATAATAAGCATTATTTATTGCCGTACTTGGCTGAATAGGATTTAAATAATGATTATCTATGAAACTTTTGATAAAGCTTGAATATTGAATCTTAAGTGATTCATTTTTGGCAAATCTGCGCTCTAAAGAACTAAATCTTTGTAAGGCTAAACGTTTTGTGTCGCCAAAAGAAGGTATTTCGTTTTTGAAAGGCAGCTTTACTACAAATCTGCCCTCGGAATTTATATAAGTGGTATGAGTATACAGCTTCTCACAGAATGAGTCTTCCGGAGAATAAGATCTAACTTCTGGTACTTCCTCAATGGCCCAGAATTGTTTTAATGTCGCATCTAATTGCTCAGAATCATTAGCAGAAAATGACGTAAAAAAGGAATGAATATTTGTTATATTTGTAGGTGGAATATTTCCCATCAAAACATAACCGAAACTTGTTTCAAGAGCTGAAAGCTGATCATTACGGGTTTTAATAATTCCTCCTGTTAAGATGTAAGGAAAGATATTTGCTCCTAATAGAACATCAACTTTACCTGGAATATTTGCCATTTTATCAGCCAACCTTAAATGTTGAAGATACGGCAAGTTGTCTAAAGAAATTAGAACAGTTGGCATGTTTTGACAGATTTGAGGAAGAATTATTGCATCTATCTCGCAATGAAAGTGTATGTCATAAGACGAAGAAATGTTCAATTTTACGCCTGATTTGGCTGGGGTGCACATTCTATCAAGACCTTGTATCGATAAAGCCGCATTGAATTTAGGGAGACTTAATTTGTCTGCACATTCTTTACTAATGAAGTTAGCTTGAGACGCACTGTCTAATAAGGCTCTAACTTCCAAGGCTTTACCAAAACGATCGAGAACATGGATTGTAGCTGTAGCTAGCAAGACATTATTTGTCAAAGTATTTGATAAGGCGGATACAGAAGGCATAGGATCGTTAGATGAACTAGCAACCTCGTTGTGGGAAGAAGAAGAAGAATGATCATTCGCATTGAGATTATCAAAATGAAGAGCAGTATGATGTTTTTTATTACAATGTGTACATCTTTTGGATGAAGGGCATTTGATCGTAACATGAGTTTTAGACAAGCAGTTTATACAACATTTATTCTGTTTAGCAAAGTCAAAACGTTTTTGAGGTGATTCAGCAAGAAATTGATTGCATTTAAATAAAGCATGATCTGAACCACAAAATAGACACTTATTTTTGACAGAACTGGTCAAAAATGTAGAAGTTTGACGAGATGAATACCTTACGTTATTAGAAGTATCGGAACTAGTAGATTTAACATTTTTGCTGACTTGTCTTTTATATGACTCCAATGAAGTGCAACGCTGCAATGCGAACTTATAAACTTCCTCATAGGAAGGTACATTTTTTGAAGCAAAGTGTAATTCGAAAGCTCTAACTGTTTCTACATCCAATTTGTCCATCAGTAAATTCATTAGAATAAAGTCCCATTGATCGGGAGAAAAAAGTAATTTTTCTAAAGAGGCTAAGTTTTCACTGAAAATATCTAATAATTTTCTAAGTGAAACAGGATCATCAGTTTTAACCACACTGGCATTTTGAATATTTTTCCATAATGCTCTAGATAAGTCTCGTTTACCTTCATAGCGATCAATTAAGGTGTTGTAAGCAATTATATAATTAGAATCTTGCAGCTTAATGCTTTTAATTAAATTGTAAGGTACTCCCTTAAGTGATTGCAGAAGATAAATAAACTTCTCTATATTAGAAAGATCAGAATTATTATGTACAAGAGCATTATATAAGTCTATAAAAGTGGGGAAATCTGTAATCTCGCCCGCAAATATACTTAAATTTAGTTTAGGAAGATTTACGTTACGTTTTGATTTGATTTGTGGATCAGCGGACACATTTTGAGTTCCACTAGAAGTATTGTTTAATAAAGAATTATGTTTAAAATAAAGAGAAGCTATTTTATTAATACTATTGGCAAATTCAAACCTAATTATTTCTTCCGTATCCAAATTTGCGTCTTCCTCGACAGCAATTAAATTAATTAATTCAGTATGCTGATTATTGAAGCTAGTATTGATAGCTTCATAATCTTTTGCAGCAAAGAGAAATCCTGGAACTAATGAAGCATCAACCAACACTTCATCTGCGAGCTTTTCCATTTGTTTAATCTTACAAATGTCAACGTTTCTCAATGCACGCAAACGAACAATTCTATTTGAACTTCTGGAAGACATTATTGTAGATATAGAAAAAGAAATTTATGTAACACAAAGAACCTTTAAAGAATGATCTCAATAAATTCAATATGTACTCGTATATGTAATATATGTAATACTTTTAAAGTTATGAAACTCAATAAGTATCAGTAAGAATAAATATTTATTATATATGAGTATGTATAATCGAGCAAACAAAAAAAACACTCCAAGTATTACTTAAACAAAATCAATATATATTTATTTAATTGTAACTAGAAATATACGCATAAAATATTTTTAAAACCAGTAGTGTTCAATTAATATTGCGTTTTTTTTAATTTCCTAAGTTATATAAAATAAATATATAATCATATAAACCCCTTGTATTTAAAGAATTCTAAATTGTAGATTGTAACAGAAATTGAACGTGTTTTGGAAAGTTTCAACGGCTGTATTTCGATTTAACAATAAGTCAGGTAGAGACCCTGGTTGGGATTAACGGAGCTAAGATGCCAGATGTGTACCGCTGTGGAATTTTTTCAATGATTTTAAACGACCTTTGATAAGAAACTTTTGCCCAAATATTTAAAAATTTATATAATTTGATCACGTTTCTAATTGAATAAATTACTTTAAACTAATTTTAATGCGGATAGAAGGACCAATGATTGAAGTTAAGTTCTATAAGAGAAGCACTCACTCATAATTGTTTTTATATAGGTGCTGGTTTAGTTTTAATATCAAAATAAGTTATAGGTAAATTTATCAATTAATATAAATACTATGTGTGTATGCAATCAAATTACGGTACCTGTGATGTTGATGGATACTTCTTTTTCTTCCTCAGTGCACTGGGCGATTCGGGAACAAAATCTTCTCACAATGTCACGTGGTCAGGGTACTAATTACACAAATACTGGAGTGTTTAGCGCCACGATTTATACAGGACTATCTCTAAACTAAGATTGAAATATGCGTCTCGTCCCGTAGCTTGCTCCCTTAAGACTAGGAGGGGAACTGTACAGGTCCGTATTAATTTACGATGACAAGACATACACACACGTTAAGTAAAGAATTAAAATATAAAAATAAAATAATAAAATTATTAATAAAAACTGAGTATATATGTGGAGGGACGTAACATCATCTGTCAGCTTTAGTTTTTAATACAATTTATTTTACAAAACTTTTCAATTAACGTCAAACTATTGTTAGTTTTACGAATTAATGTAAAAAATTGCAGCATTCTATATTTACTGAATTAGTTCAAGACTATTTGACACTGAGAAATTTTATTTATTTAAGACCTTCGTGATTAGATAAATGGTAGAATTCGTATTAAAGTGAAGATTCCAATAATAATACAATATACAAAAAGTCGAAGTAACTAATGATATGAGAAAGAAGGTAAATCTGGCAACATTGTAAGCATCAAATTTAAAATCTCCATATTGCAGAATAGGCTTATCCCGGTTTTTGTACAATTCGGACCATCCATTCGGAGATAATTAGGCGTTTTCAGAATTTTGGTCCACTCTGTATAATTGATTTTTATCAACAAAAAAAAACGTTGAGTCATGGACCAAATTCTAATTGTATTTTACATATATTACGTGAGAATTTACTTTCATTCTTTATAAAAGTATACAAAAGAGAACAATAGATCTACTTTTTATTCTTAATCATTTATATTTATAAATCAATGTAATGTAAATCAATTTTCTGGTTGTCCAGAGGTAAAACGGAAAATTACCTAAAATAAATACAAAGGTGAGTAAAAAAGTCTTATGCTATAATTGTTTTTGTGTTTGTGGAACGCATCATTAGCTAACACAACAGTAAATTTTTTATATTATGGTATATAAACTTTGTGATTATTTATTTTTAGCTGTAGGAGCTACTGTAATATTTTTCTATCAGTATAATCAGCATCACAAAATCGAAACATTAGAAAAGAGCTAGACCATATAATGTAAACTCTAAATAACATAAACAATAAAATGCATAAAAATATAACACATAAACATTTTATATATTTTACAATAAATTTGTTTCTTTACTATTATATAAATAACGCCATAATCTTTTACCAGAAGGGTTTGCGCAAATGACAATCCCTTTCCCAATAAAATGGCCTGGTAGATTTACAACAATTAGTTAATTCTTGCGTATCAACAACACAACGTCTAAAACGAATAAGACTGCTACAGAAGCGTGATTTTATCAGAGAAGTCTGTTTTGGCGCTTCTTCGACAACACGGACTTCTCGACGAAGAAGATGATGCTCAATCTTGCCATCGTTGTGTAAGTGCCATGCAGCAGAAGACACGAAGAGATCGAGTTGGAGAACCGAGGCCAGTTCTGCATTGTCCTTACAGGGGTTTCTAAGTAACACGGTACGTTCGTCAGGGTAATAAACTTTGTTAATACACCGATCTCAATAACAGGATCAATTTGAAGCTGTCCCCATGCGATATTTTGAAAATAGTGTTTTTCTTTGTAGAAGATATTCCAGTTAATCTAACGGGGAAGTCACCGAATACGGTAACCGACTGGCACAACATGTGCTAGGAAGTTTGTACACGAGAGCCCTATCCAAATGGATGAGGCGAGATTTACTGGTCGCCGAAAATACAACCAAAGACGCATGCTGGAAGGATATGGTGCTGTAGAATCGGAGGACAGTGATGCTCGAGTGGAAAACCAACGGAATCACGAAGCACGAATGGACGGCCCTTGGGTGTTCGGGTTGAAAATGGGTCAGACTGCCTCTATTTTTCTTCGAGCGGAGAGACGTCGACTTTAGTCGCTATTATCCAAAGAAGTGTTGCAGCATGTTTCGTCATCCATTATGATCAATTGCCTGCTTATGTAAACCTAAATTGGCTGTGATTCGCACATCGGACGCTGATGTAAATTTTTTTGTAAATACCTGGGGTGCATTTTTTTTGTCAATTATTAGAGTCCCCTTTAATTTTACATTTATTTTCCTTAAAATATTTATTACTTGTGAATAAATATGTTTCAATACAAGAGTTTTCTTGCATTTCATTATTTTGCGCAAATCCTTCAGGAATTTTCAGATTGAGATCAATAGATCGAACACTATAATAGCACAGGTAGACCACATCCTCGAGGTAGACCGCACACCAAATACACTTTGTCTCTGACCTTAAGGTGCGCAGTAGTTTTTGATGGGCCTTGGTAAAGAGACGCTCTTTTCTCTTAGCGGCGAAACAATCTTTTCTGCCTTTGTTGCGATGCTCTCTTTTCGTGATTTACCCATATTTCTAAATGCATTAAGTAAAATTGGACCGTCCTTACACTCTAACATTATCGTACGACCAAGTTATTTTCATATAGGAATATGCTGACAGAATGGATAACTAGAAAGTTATTTGTATATTACATCAAACGGAGGCTAACATTTAATGTTACCCAAATTTGAATAATGTATAGAGAGCCAAAGTATAATCCTACTCTTTTATCGTGAAAATTCTCATGGAGAATAAAGAAGTGGCTCCCGATAATGCTGGGCGATATTCCCACTATCTACCTACTAGCCAAAATCACCGTCAAAATTTTCTACCGATGCATATAGGAACGAGACTTATTTATGAACGAAACTTAAACTAATATTTCTACTTAATGGTATGGTACTCTAAATAAATTAGAAATAATTAAAATATATCTACCGAAAAAGAGTATTCTAGCCTTTTATAAGAATGCAAATATAAAATACTTAACAAAAAACCACTACTGATGCCATGTTTCTCATTAACAAACCGTGAAAAGGATAATTTACCGAGTATTACTAAAACACAGGTTACTAAAACAACCCCAAAGTACAAAATCAGTTTAACAACTCGAAAATACTATCACGTTCAACCAACATGAACTCAAAGTAATGGTAATCACAGATCAACGAGTTCATTCATTCTGCTAAGTATGCTCCAGAACGTACCAACATATTTAACAAACGGATCACATAAATAAAGACCATCTCAAACTCTATAATATAACTACACATAGATAAAACAATAGAAACACAGAATAGAAAGAATCTGTCTAATCAGCCAATAATTTTTTGGACTAAAAATATACCCGTATCTCCCTTGCGTACTTTCATCTTTCTTAATCTTGGGCTATTTGCGTTTATCTTAGCTGTGGCCTTTCTTTTTGTTTTAGTAATTTCATGGTATCCAATGTATAATTCCACGACAGACATCATATCCTGGGCTATGCGGAGGACCTGCTCATATTAGCCCACGGTCATCGTAGCTCAACTTTAATGGTACAGTCAGAGATAGAATGCGATAGGCTGTGACTGTAAAGTCCGAATGAACTTCAAATGTATGGCATAGCATAAGCCCCCCAGAACTTAAAAATCATGAAATTTTCCAGAAGTAGGTATTTAAAAGGATTGGGTCCTCTAAACCTACATGGGACAAATTTAAATTTGGTGAGTAAAGCATATTGGACTCAAGGCCTACTTGAAATCAGCAAATAAAACAAATAACCAAGAGAGCGGTGATTATGTAAATGGTAACCAGACGCACTCATGGAAAAAATGGGGGCTACCAGACATGTTATATTGGATTTATAGCATAGTGGTAGAACCAACTATTGCATATGCTTCAGTTGTATGTTAGAGTGATATGCTGGGGCAAGTTATTTTCATTTATTATAGAGATATATTTACGAGATATGTAGTATTTATTTATTTATTGAAGAAATTTTTGTTAATGACACTGATGTAATATAGTTCACTGAATAGAAATGCACCGAATATGGATGGTATCCAAGGTGGTTTTGTAAGAAAAGAAATGCTAATGAAGTGAAACCACGCATTTACGTATATGTTGGTTAATAAAAAGAATTGTGAGGTGGTTTGGATAAAATAGACATAGACACAAACGAACAAAAATATAGAAAAATGGGTCTTACACATTAAGACACCACACAAGATTAAAGTTTAAAGTTTGACTACATCTGGGAACTTTGGTGAAATATGGAGAAGAGACTTTTAATCAGACATCGGAAACTACTTTTAGTGTTACCTGTAAGGGTGACAAAAGGGGTTTACCTGACAAAATTGACTGTGTCAATGACAGCTCTTCTTCTTTTAACCAATTCCGGATGTGATTATCTTCTTTGTAAGTGAATTTTATGTTAAATATACCCGTTTAAAAATTGCAAGAGTGAGTTGGTGAAGTTCCTGAGTAGGATTTATATTAGAGGCTCTGTAAGTCAGATTATATCGATAATAATTGTTATTAATAACAAAATATCCATTTGACAACAAAAGAAAAACCACCGAATATTTTAAATACCAACAAGAATTTTTTGTCTTTTTTGTTTTTACACCGGCTTAATTGCCTTGTTTTAATTTTGATACAGGATTGCATTCAGATCTAATGACTAGTTTAAAGTTTATTTAAATGGATAATATTAATTTCGAATTAGCTCAAGAAATGATCTATATTTCACCACCAACACCTTAAAGAACGTACCTACTTATCAGTAACCAGTACTCTTAATGTTCCATCCAGAAAGCAAGTTATTGTATTCCGTTCATTAGACAATGTAAAATTAGAAGATTATCTTGTATAACTGGGATCAGTTATATCTTTAAAAGATATAATGTTATCTTCACGTATAGGTTATAATAGAATTTGTTTATTTATCTATAGAAGAATTAGTTGACAATTTTATCAATATTTATCAAGGAAAAATCATAGTAAACAATCAAATAATACAAGGAAGAAGATTAATTACTCCTAGTAAACGACTAATATTATCCAATATATTTCCAACAATTTCACATAATATTCTAGAAACAGAACTACAGATACTACGTGTTAAACTTATGTCTTCCATATCATTCCTTAGAATTGACACATCTCGTGCCGAATTTTAATACGTACTAAGTTTCCGTAGACAGGTATATATTTCACCTTTAGTCGATCTAATACTTACTGAATCCTTGTTAATTGGTCATGACGTCATGAGAATACAAACTATAGAATTTGTATGTGTTTAGATAAACACATCTATTAGATTTGTAAAAATATTGACCATATTTGTAAAAATTTCTCGAAATTCTTATAAAATATTTCAAATATTTCCTACGTTAAATATTCATCCATGAACTAAATAATTGGTACCGAACAATGTTACCGCTCTTTCAAATTGTGAAACCGGAACTACCGGCCCTTTAAATATCCCATTGTTAGTTTAATAGCTACCACTCCTACTATACTCTTTACTGGTTATTATCGAGGCACTTCAATATACTTCTAAGATGGTCGTTTGTTACTTTTGTAACTCTTGAAAATATACGACGTTATGGCATTGCTGATTCTTTACAAATAACCTGAAGCAGGAATACACATTGCGAACAAAAAGAACCATATCAATAGAAGCTCGAATGTAAAAAATATAAATTTGATATAAAACATGAATAGCCGCTCACCAATTCAAGACTGACTTGTTGAAAGTGTTTCTTATAAGGAGAGTATTACAAAGAATGTTACGGAAGCAGACAAAATATTATAAAAAATACGTTAAAAACTTAAGGACATGTCATCTAAGAGTGTTAACCCTTTAGCGGCCACTGGTTGGTTTTTTAACCACTTATTTTTTCTCCGTATCGGATTAAGTTCGTAATCTAAAAATAAACCAGATATCGTCGAGGCGCTTGCCGGGAACGTTTTCAGGTGAAGTATTAACTGAAAGTTTAATCTGGCGCGCTTTATAGTATATCTTCCTATCGCCTGCTTCAAGTGGTCGAAAATCTGCATCTGAACGTCTGCAGTTATCTAATATTTGTTGTTTTGGTGGATCGTAATTGTTGTTCCAGTTATTACCAAAAAAAATTGTTTATAAATGAAAAAAGGGCAAGTATACCTAAATAAATAAATAATTATTATGTTTTTAATATTTTATTACTTTTTTTATACAATTTGTTCTAGAAATCGATGAAATTATAAAAATGACCTCACTTTATTTCATAACAGTGTGTTATACATTTGATTTTTTATTCTAAATTTAACATGATTTTTGTATTAATGTCAGATAGTTCCTAAAGGTTGTCTGGCGTCATTTTTTAATTTCCTTTATCTAGTTCTCTTGGCGCTGAGAAAATTTAGGTAAATTTGTTCAGATGAATTGATGAATTTGGGTACCGTTTTAAAACATTGATGCGAATATAATATTTTTTCTACTGCCGTGTGCAAAGTACACTAGTACGTAACTAGTACAATAGATACACTAGTACGCAAAGTAAAACACTTACAAAATTGGACATAGGACAAAATAAAGCGTTTTATTTTAAATTAAAGTTTATGGTAGTTTTTTCTACTACCGTAAATATTATCCACTAACATTAGCAATACATAAGTTACTTTACGCACTGGTGTGTAAAGTAAAACTAGGGTATAGAGTAACTTATGTATTTTTATTCTAAGTCAGCAACATGTTATGCTATAGAAAAATAATGATCATACATAGTAAAATTTTACATTGCAGATGTCTAAAATAAATTTGGAGGAAGTTTCAAAACTTGATTCCAATGAGATTTTCGATTGGCTTGAAGGATTTGATGATGAGCAAGCAGAAAATTCGGATTTTTCCTCATTTGATTCCTCAAGCTATGTTTCCTCATTTGATTTATTGAAAGGTTTATTAGAGAGGAACACTTTTGGTAACAGAACTTCCAAGGTTGATAGAAAATATTATCCAAAAACAATACTGAAAACAGACAAGATGATGAAGGTAGGGGATTCAGATTTTGCGCAATCAGGGGACTATCGGTAGTAAAGTAGGGAGATAGAGGAAAAAAATCAGTAAACGTAATAAGTTCTATTTATAATCCAGGAGTCATAACAAAAGTGAAAAGAACAAACAAAATGGGACATCGAGAAGAAATCAGCTGTCCAGAGGCTTTTGCTGAATATAATTTACATATGGCAAGAATCGATAAATTTAACCAATATCACTCTACATATTAAATTTCACGGAAATCACAAAAATGGTGGGTAAAACTATTCTATTATTTAGTTGATTGTTGCATTCTGAATTCCTATATTTTATATAGTCAGTTCCTGCAAAAGAAAAACTTTTGTATAAGTTTTAAGTGTATCTCACACTAAAAATTTCGACCAATTCTCGCTGATGAGCTAATTCTGGACTATAACAGTCGAAAAAGAAGGGACCAAGCTGCGACAGCAATTAAAAAAATTTAAAAAAAATGGAGGAAGAGATGTCTCCATAGAAACTCATATTAAAAAATCAAATTTGGGAGATGACTTGTCAGTAAAAAGAACATGTCGACGTTGCGCATATTGCAGCACTGCAAAAAAAGGCAAAAAAGGCAAAGTCAAATTGTTTGCCGTAGATGTAAAGTGGGCTCTCTATTTAGAATGCTTTGCACCGTTTTATGAAACATAAGAAAATGTTTGATATACTGATTTTTTAAGAAATAAATACTTTTGTTCATTACTTTTTGTTATTTTAAAAAACAGAAGTGGTCGATATTTTGACTAGGATTCAACCTTAAAGTATATTGTCCTTGACGTGCGCTGGTCGAAAAATCGACCACCCCCTCCAACTCAAAGTTCAAACTTAAGATTTTTTTTTAAACATGGCAATATGCTAATTTTTGTATATATAACTCGTACATATCGTTGTTTTTTGAAAACACCAAAAAAATAGTTTTGCGCGCTAAAGGGTTAAAGTCATTTTTTTAAAGCCCTTTAAGATGAAGTGGCTGAGTAAGTGGATATTAAATGTATTTTATTTTATTATTTTATTTAAATAATCCAATTATTCTGTTGTCGTTTTTTTAGTAACTTTTTTAATGTATTTCTGAAACTACATATTTTCTTATGGAATTGTATCTGTTTCAACTATATTTTCTGGAAACAAGTCATCAGTATAATTCAGCGTGAACGATTTTTGTTGTTGATGGCGTTCATCGACGGGAAAGCAGATTCACAGATATAAGAAGTTGAAAACGGTATTATTGCATTCATAGATTTCTTTGTGACCTGATTTTCTGCAGTTTTGACAGCCTCTGCTTCTTCAACTACTTTACTGTACTTAAGTTTAAGTCAACGGCCGTTTTTTATATCTATCAGTTCACCCTCATCAGTAGTAAACAAGGTCGTGTCATAAGCCGACTCGATGTATAGATTTCGCACCCAGTTCATTGATGGCGTATCGAGAGAGAGAAAATACTTTTTGATATTGTCATTCAGCTTACTAAGACTTTTCAAAAAAAGGTATGACAGATTTGGTTCTACATTGCAATTGTTTGTTAACTGAAACATGTCCCACGTGGCTTGAGTTTCAACATTTTTTACCCACAGTAAAAGCTTTTGCTGGAAGGAACTGATTTTATCAGTAGAGGTGAGGATGTTTTTTCTTGCTTTCCTTGCATGCCCTTATTTAAAACAAACAATTTCCCAAAAATGTCTGCCAAAAACGCAACTTTAGTGCACCAGGTGTCATCACTAAGGAAATTGGCATATTCAGACTGTTCACAAGTACAAAATGCTAACAGCTCCACTTTAAGTTCATAGAATCTTCATAGAATCTTTGAAGGACACTTCTGCGAGATAACCATCTTATCTCGCGGACGTGTAATAATCTCGCTTTTAAAGGCCTCCTTTTGATGTAGTTCACCATTTTCACAACAATTTGCAGAACTTCATTCAGTTTAGGCATTATTGACTTAGCAACAAGTTCTGTGTAAAAAATCATGTGTGAAAATAATATCTTGATTTTCCTTTTCTACTAAAGCTAGAAACCCTGTTAAGTTTTCTTACCATCGCAGGGCAACCGTCTGTGCAAACACTCAAACAAGACAGCCAAGACAAACCAGCAGTGATAAAATAACTGTTCACTAATTGAAAAATGTCTAGTCTTGTCGTATTTTCAGGGAGGTCTTTACAAAATAAAAAATGTTCAATAACTTTAGATTCGCAAATAAATCTAACGAAAGCAATAACCTGGGGTTTTCCAGTTATATCTTACGCCTTTTAATCGTATTATTAGATAATGTTATTTTTTTAACCTCTTTTTCACATTATTCACCAAACATAATTTTAACAATTTCTTAGCATGCTGACAAAATAGTCTCGGCAGTTGTATGGGATTTCATATTTTTTGCAATCAACTCAGCCACAGCTTAACTGGCTTCTTGTACTTTATCCGACACAGACGAAAGTTTTTTAAAAGTGGAAGCCTGAGTAGACTGATTTGACAAGAGCCTTTTAAAATATTCAATAGGTTTTTCAGCCGCATTTTCATAAATGCATTGTGAGTAGGTGTCTTTTTAACTTACTCGGCGCCATGGCTCCATTGGACAGCTGTTTGCCACATATCAAGCATCCAGGTTTAGACAGTTCACCACCAGATGACGTGAAACCGAATGATAAATAGTTTTCATTCTTTACACAATCACTATTTGCAATTCGTTTGCGTTTCGAGGTATACACTCCGGGAAATATGGGATACCTCGGAAAAATTGAGCCCACTTAAAATTCACCGTAAAAACTTACTTTTTTTTAATTTGGCTGGAATAGTCTGTCGCACTATTAATAATGATAACATAATTTTCAGCCCCCCGAAAATCTCGGAAAATCCCGGAAAATCAACATATATTTTTTTTCATTTTATATCAATGATGTAATATTACTTATATACTTTATAAATTAAATTTCAGGTAATTATATTTCATCATTATTAACCCTTAAGTACCATGGCCAAAAATAGTAACATTTGTACCATGGCAGGGTCAAATTTTGACCCCCCATTGTTTTTTTGTATCAAAAAATATTCTTTTTTTAACTTGTTTTATTTTAAATTATTTTGTTTACAGCTACTTTTACATTTATATAAAAATAAACGAATTTGGTTAATTAGATATAACTTTATTTAAAAAAAAAAACTTTTGTATTCAGTCAAATTAACAAAGCTAAGCACTTTCTCGAATTATGAGAAAAATAATAACAATGTGCAGTTTTTTTATATCCAATGGTGAAATCTAGGTATCATAGCTCCTACCTAAAATAAAAAAATCGATTTAGATTTCGTATCTCAAAAATGACAAGCATGATTTTACCTTAATTTTCAACACAGCTTATGCATAACGTCTGTATGCGGGAATGATTTTTGCAAATAAAATCTCGACATTTATCGCACGATGAGCTTTCTTTCTTTTGGTTTTTGGAATATTGACATATTTTACACCTTCCCCTCTTTTTTCGTCGTGGCTCTGGATTTGCGGCAGGCATTGGTTCCTGAAGTCCGGAAACTTTAAAAATGGCACTACGAATTTCTCTCGGTAAACAAGTTTGCTGAGCTCTACGAGTTAAATGGGCCTTAATAAGTTCTTGGCCTAAAGTGGTTAGAAACAATCTTCTTTCCATTATTTGATTTTGCTGAACTCCATTAAAAATTACGTTAGCATTTAATCCTGCAATGTCCAAAATGCGAAACCATATTACTTGAGGCCATCTACGAGTTCTTCTGCCAGTTTTATAGCATGCACATTTCTTATCCAATGAATCCACCCCACCTTTTGTCTCGTTGTAAAAATTTATAATCTCTGGCTTTCCATTAACCATTGTATTGGAATGATGCATAGTTGACACTAACAACACTGCACGATTTTTCTTAGGAACAAAAGATACAAGGCTCTCGCTTCCTGTAAAACCAAATAAGGCAGAATTAGGTGGCCTGTTTTTTTGGGGTTGAAATTCAACAGGAACCTCTCTTTTATTTCTTTTTAGAGTTCCAACATATGATATTTTATGGCTTCTCAGTTCTTTTATGAGCTCAATGGACAAAAACTAATTATCTGCTGTTATGTTTCTATTTGTACCAGAAATTGGTGGAATAAGTGTCAAAACATCTAGAGTGGGGATGGATAACTTTTTTGGATTTGCTCTGCGTGTATCTTTTCCAGTAATATTGGATATAGCTGCCAGTTTATCTCCGTGCGCAATACGTTCTTGTCTAGGAGCTGGGTCGTCAAAACAAAGGCTTCCAAGCAAAAAATAAAATCGGTTTAGTGACATGGTTGCTCGAAATATATCACGGCCAGTACCATTCGTAGACAATAAAGACCTTAAATCTTCATTATTGGATTTAAATACCCCAGCTAAATATAATAAGCCTAAGAAGGCCTTTAATTCAATTATGTCAAGATGATTGGTATATTGACACGATAAATTGTGTAAATTATATTTAGAAGCCATATTAGTTATTCGTTCATTGGTTTTCTCAAGAATTTCTTGCAATATATCGTGGCTAATAATACATTCCCAAGCATCAACTGGTTTCTCTGGCATACTAGCTCGAGCTTTTCCAATACTCCAGGTAAATGACTAATTAAATTATGCTTACGTGTACGAGAAAAGGTGGGAGAAGTTTTAGACCACTTGTACCTATTTTTGCCATAAAACACATCCCTTGAGTCAGCTATATCACTTTCTTCACCCGAATATTCACTACCAGTTTCGGAATTATTAATTTGCCAATTTTTTTCGTCATCATCGTCCCCTTCCTCTTCACTGTCTGTTTCGTGATCACTGTGTTCACTAGCCTGGTCTAAAAACTCACTGTCACTATCTAGTCCATTGTCCATAATTTTTTGTCCCTCCTCTTCAAGTTCTTTCTGTGTCAGAGGACGTTTATTGCGACTACACCCCGCCATTTCAAATTACTCGTTAATTGCACTAGAAACACTTATACCATAAGCGGGTCAAAATTGACCCTATGCGTGCCTAACTCTGCAGTAGTAACAGATAAACTAACGGAATTTTCGTAGATCGATAAATCACCTACCGGTCGAAGATTAGCAGAAAGCGCGCAATGCTCAATCTATGTTTCGGTAGCGAAACTTGGCATTAAAAACGCGGGGGGTCAATTTTGACCCCGCCATGGTACTTAAGGGTTAATACTGCTAAATTTTTAAAGCCAGTGAAAACTATGTAGTTATTCATATTTCGACAAGCTACCCCAGATTAAAAGAAAGAGGCTTCTAGCTGCAATGAAAGCCGAGATAATGTAAATTTTTCCTACGTATTTCAACTGGAAGTTCCGATTTCGAAAAAAAAAAAACGGAGCTAAAACAGTTATCCCCTCCACTTTCCTGTGTCGATCTTCCGAAAGTACCTTCTTTTCGCAGGGCTGTAAGTTTCGAAAAATTGGATGAATTTTATAGCTATAGCTAAGTTTCAATATAAAGTTTAGATTTTCATTCAAAATTTGTGCAAATTTAACTTCTTAATGTTTATAAACATTGGAGATATGATTTTTTTAAAAATAGTCCCTAACTTCGTTCCTATTGGTCATAGAAGGTTTTTGACGTGACAACGTCTTAAATTAGGTTGTGGCTCGGAGTCATTCATGAAAAAGTGTAACGCCCGCTCACGTCTGTTACAGTGAGTCACCGAACGAGAGAGAGGCCCGCCGAACCGGCGAATGCCTTGCGTCTCTCTCCCACTCAAACAAGATCGGTCCGCTGCGCGCGCAGCACTAGAGTATTAGGCGCGTTGAATCGGTGCGTGCTTCCGTGCTTGTGTCTCTGTCTTTCTCGAGCGTTCTTGGCGTTCAAGACACATTACAGCAGAAACACTTCCTTTCATTTCATATTTCTCCTATCATCGTCCTATCCTCAACAAAATCACTCAAATAGAAATTAGTTAAGTTTAAGTTTACATGTACAATGTTTTAGTAAACAAAATATATTTCTATAGTTAAAATTTGTGCAATTCTTATTTTCATTCAATTCCTTGTTCCTATTGTGCAATTTAATAATATTCATATCAATAAATATTCTACCGAGAAAAAGACGTTGTCACGTAAAATCTTCGCCCGTAAAATCGACTTTACAGGCAACCGATTTTTTTTTTAAATGTGAGTTTTTTACCAGCTATCCAATGGTTGTACGTATAAGTATGTAGCTTAAAAAATATAGAAATTATTACAATTGTTTATAAGTAAAAAACATACCCCTTTTTCAAACGTTTATTTTGGCAATAATTTCGATGAAAACGCAATATGCCTTTAACTTCTGAGATAGTTTAAGTCTTAAAGAATCCTATGAAATTTGCTAAATGTGTCTATATAGCATCATTAATAGAGCAAGTTCATTTATTTAAATATTTAGCCTCAGGAATAAATGAATTAAATAACTTTTAAACTATTTGACCGATCGGGGGAAAATTTCGCACAAATTTAAAAGACGGCAATTCCTCGATGTTTAAATGTATTAATAACATTTTATTTTGTTAATAAAAAAATTAATAAAACTTATAAATTAGTTCAAAAAAACTGCTTTTTTGCAAATATCTTCGTAAATTATTTATCAATTTTAATTTAAAAAACAGGAAAATAAAGATATTCTTGATATAAAAAATGATATAAATATTGTTTATGTAAAATATAAGGGAAAAAACTTACAGATAAAAAATCAAATTGTGACCATAAATTATTGTTAAAAAAAAACGCAAGGTAAAAATAGGAGTACTTTTTCATCTATTCGTCATCTAGTAACCCCCACCTATTTCTTGAAAGCTTCAGATATCTGCGAAAAATTTTTCCACCTTTTTTTTAACCAGACTGGGCTACTTGAGTTATATCGAGGGATACAAAATAAATGTTATTCGATAGACGAAAATTTTTACTAACAGAAAACTACAAAATTTGGCGTACTTCGTGAATCGACTTTTTTCTTAAAAACTCGTTTAGCTCTTGATCAAACTTTTCAAGCTTTAAACGTGGCCTGATTACGCTGTAAATTATTTATTTTTTGTGCTTTTCGGTAAACGAATGTACCAGAGGAAATTTTATGAAACTGCGGAAAGTTTCCGAGGATTATTTGCTGTTACCGGCGAGATAATTAACTTTCAAGAAAAGTTTTTATCTCTTTAAATTTAAATTAATACCTGAATAATCACTCTATAGCCTAATGTTGTGTTTGGCTGGAATATAATTTGGGAAGTATATCTTTTTAACTTTATATCTGATGAAAACCCTGAATATAATTTATTAAGTATTTGAAACGGAGAATTTCATTAGACAAGGTAAGAAGATTTGGTAATTAATAATGCCTGATAATTTAATAAAATATTTGGGGATTACACTCCAAAGTTTCTGATCCAATTTCTTTTAACAGTATTAGATATCCTCACTTTACGGGAATTTCTTCAAAACTTAGTGCTCATTTATTACAGGGAGGACAAAATATCTTCCAGCTTTTGATTACTAATTTTTCGTGGCTACCTTAAAAATTGATGTCCTGAACTTAAACTATAACAGAGTGGAAGGGTATTATCTCGGTGCCTTCTCCATTAGTGAAGGTTGGCTACAATGTTGGTGAATTATTCTGTCTTGTCATTATTATTAGGTCCTATGTTTCCATTCCAAGAAATGTGAAGAGGTCAGTGGATGGAGTCAGTTTGGTTTCAAAAATGGACTTGGCACGAGAGAAGCGATCTTTAGTATGCAAACATTAATACAGAATTGTTTAGATCAAAGAAAGGTTTTGTCTGTTTCATCGATTATGAAAAAGCATTCGATAATGTAAAACACAAATTGATGATAAAATACCTACAATAGTTGGGATTGGACGACAAGGATATAAGAATTATCGCCAATCTGTATTGGAACCAGACAGCAACAGTACGTCTTCAAAATTTCAACGAAACAGAAGATTTCTCCATTAAAAAAGGAGTAAGGTAAGGTTGTATACTGTCTCCAATGCTGTTCAATTTATACGTAGAAAAAGCCTTCGCAGAAGCAGTGGCAGAATCTAATTAGGGTATTAAAGTTAACGGCATATTTATTAACAACATCAGGTATGCCGATGATACAGCCATAGTGGCAGATAACATCAAAGATCTTCAATGTCTTTTAAATGATCTTACTCTTGCAAGTGAAGCTCGGGGTTTGAAAATAAATATCAAGAAGACAAAAACAATGATTATAAGACAGAAATGATTACCCAAACGCAAAGATATATGTCTCTGGAGAAGAAATCGAACAGGTCAGGCAATTTAAATACTTGGGTTGTTTGCTGAACGAGGGTTGAGACCCCGAGAATGAAATAAAGAGCAGAGTTGACAAGCCAGAAATGCTTTTTTGAGGCTTCGTAAGTTTATGACTGATCGCAAATTGGACTTCAACCTCCGATACAAGATGCTTAAGTGTTACGTGTGGCATGTTCTCTTGTACGGAATGGAAGCATGGACGTTAAAGGCCAGTTCCATTAACAAACTTGAAGTGTTTGAAATCTGGTGCCTGCCTCGAATGCTTAGAATATCATGGACGGACAGGGTCAGAAATGAGGAAGTACTTAGAAGACCGGGCTTACAGGATAGGGAACTTTTTAGTTATGTAAAAAGTAAGAAGACTGCATACTTCGGAGACATATTACGAGGAGAAAGATATAAGAGGGTAGGAGAGGTCTGGGACGTAAAAAAATGTCATGACTGCGCAATATTCAACAATGGACAGGAATCCACAGCTATGAAATGCTTTGCAATGCTTCTAAAAACAGAATTATTTAATCCTAACTATTTAACATCTCACCTGACAAGACGATGTACGGTGGACGCCTACGCAGAAATGCACGGCACGTTAAGAAGAAGAAGTTTCCATTCCGCTTTACTCCCTTATCCTCTTCATCCCTGCCTCTTTTCCGCATATTAATTGTTGTAAGTAGTTTCCTATCACATGTCATGGGTCCTAAAACATCTGCATTTATGATGTATGATATTTTCAACGATCTTCGAAAAACCCATGGCATAAATATATTCATTGCACGTGTTGCCACATCCGTGCTTCATTTACATACAGCATAATCGAGTACACGTAACTTCTAACGAATCGGTGCCGTAAGTCCACATATAGTGCCGTAAGTGTATGTTAATGGATTTCTCATCCAGACAAAGGTTGTTCTTACCGTTTTCACTCTGCTTCGAGTTTCTGTTTCTGGATCTATATCTTCTCGTATCAAACAATCAACGTATTTAAATGTTTTTACTTCTTCTACTGATTGGTTGTATATACATATGTATATTAACTCTTAGAATACATCTGGCAATTGCAGTTACTTTACTTTTTGAAATATGGATTTTTAACCGCAGAGTGACATCTTTATAAACACAAAATGCATTCTGTCGATAATCAAATTTAATACTAAGTTTACCTTTGCTGTCGCGATCCAGTTGAGCTAATTTAGTTCTGTTACTACTCACATCCAGTATGAAGAAGCCACTAAAAGTGGCTTCTGTTCTAGACGATTATAGACTTTCTCATAGTGGATAAAATACGTACGTATATACATTATTTCGTTGATTTCTGCATTTTTTTGAGCAAATTGTTTCTAATTCACATATTCTTCACATTTTGTTGTTATTCGGTGGGGAATGATTTTGAGTCTCATACATGTGTCCGTTTTTTTTGTGCTTAGTAAAAAGGCATACTTCAGCCAGTTTTGAGGTACGTGTCATTTTATAGATATCGTTATTGACACGTTTAAGGGCTAGAATGTTTTTTAAATATAGTCGTTTTATCATTTCATTACAGCTATTATCTTTTTATAAATATTTGAGTTTATAATCCTCCTGTAGGTTTCATCTTCTGAAGGCGTTTATGATTCGGTGGAGAAAGAAAAAAACAATAATCTCTAATAGATCCTAAAGACAACATTCCTTTAGAAAATCAAGAAGTATTTCCTGCGACACATTTAATATAAAATAAGTGGGACACCCTAACAAAGTGGAAATATAAGAAACAAGCAACTCGCCTCAGCTTTGTTTCAACATGAACACAATACTTCTTCTTCTTCTTCTTTTTATATAGACATGACTCTGTCTGTTTTTCAATGTGCCTCCAGTAAGTTGTCGTTCCATCGTTTTCGTGGTCTTCCTACTGATCGTCTTCCTATTGGGGAACCGTCTCTTGTCATCTTTACTACTCTATTTGTTGTCATTCGGCTTATACGATCGTTCCATTCTACTCTTCTATTTTTTAACCAGTTCTTGATGTTCTCCACCTTGCATCTACGTCGTATATCTGTACTTCTAGCTCTGTCCCATAGTGTCTTACCCTCAATTTTTCTAAGCGTTTTCATCTCTGCTATTTCTAACATCCTTTTTGTCCTGTCTGTTTCAGGTCTTGTTTCTGTCGCGTATGTCATTATTAGTCTGATGACTGTAAATTCTGCCTTTCGTTTATTTCCCGATATTTTTATTTCTCCAAATTGTTTCATTTAGGCAGCCTACGGCTCTGTTTGCTCTATTCACTTGATCTTCCACTTCGGTTTCGAGCTTTCTTAACTAGATAATGTGATGCCTAGATATTTAAACTCCATCACTTGTTCTATTATCTGACCTTCTAGCTCCAATTTACATCTTAGTAAATTTGCTGTTGTAACCATGCCTTTTGTCTTTTTTGGGGAAATTCACATGTTAGTTTCTAAATCTGGCGGTTCTATTAAATTGGTGCAGCATACATTGTAAATCATCTTCACTTTGAGAGAGTAGTATTTCGTCGTCTGCATAGCAGATTATTTTAAGTTGTTTTTGTTTCCATTTGGTAGCCTTTTTTAGTTCTTACTTTTTTTATTATTTCTTCCATGAGACATCCTGCGTATAGAGTACTTCAACATACTTTTATATATAAGAAGACCCTCTTTATATAAGAGAACTTTGAATGTAAGAAACCTTCGAACTCATACAGTGTTATATATCGAGTACACAAGTACTTCGCTGACAACAGAGCTGAGCGAAATCTTTAGATGGTGGACTTTTGTACCACTTGTCTTAAATAGTAACTTTAATAAGAAGATGGAACCGAAAAACCGTCATTCCTCTTCTAGAACGACGGCTAAAGATCACCCAGAAGCTAATACTACGGCGAATGAGCCCACCTTCTTCTTAAAGTGCCATCTTCTCAATGGAGGTTGGCTAATACAATTGCAAACTTTTCTCTGTTTTCAGTTATTCTTATTACCTGTTGAAAATTTAGCCTTGTCCATGTTCGGATGTTTCTTAGCCACAATATTTTTTATCTTTCTAGTCCTCTTGTTTGTCTAATTAATTTTACCTATTCTAACGACTGCACCGTACCGATGAAATGCCGTAGCGTCATAAATACGTATTTACGGTTACCCGAATCTTGTATATTCATTTCTTGGACTTCCAACCTTATCTCTCTATTATCGTAAATCATTACCGATCGGTTTCCGCACATCCAAAACATAATTAATAGTTCACAACAGTGATACGGTTCCATCGAATCTTTTCTTATTTCCGAAGTACAAATTAGGTGATACGAGTCGATTGGGGCCATAAAAGGAAATTTGGTAATTGAGCTAAAGGCCATATTTCAATTAGATTACGAAAATTGTGTGGAAGATAGGGTCAGACATTAGTTAATTATATTAAAGTCAATGGGCCTACTATTTGAAAGTGACAAACTGAGTTTTAAAGAATGATTATTTTGTAATATTATTTTATAATGAAAATCTACTATAAGTTATATAAGTTTTGCGTTACATCAAAGAAAATTAAATAAAAACGTCTTACTTATAGTCTCAATTTAGTTCTTATGCTTGAATTTTCATCCATAATTTTTTTATCGCTCTATAAGAATGAATAAAGTGCTTCCGATCGTTTCTTTTGTATGAGGGGGTCGGTAATTTATTCAAAATTATTTATTCAAAAATAATTCATTTCGCAGACTTTACCAAATGACGTTTACTGCATGTATTTACTGCAAAATTCAAACTTATAAGAAGTATAATGTTTTATAACTCTCTTAATTTTGATTTTGTTTTATTGCAGATAAGTCGATGGTGAAATAATTGGGTAAGTAATTTTTCTACATTTTAAGTTTTTTAAATACCAAACAACTTAGTGAGCAACTAGCCGTAATAGTTAGTTGGAAGAACAAACTGGCCATTGGATCGTTGCATTCGCCGATGTCTGAAAAGATAAAATTTTTGCTTTTGCTATTGATGTTGGTTACAACATCAACGTTGGACCAATCGTAAATTCGACATGAAATTACTTTTAATTGTATTCTACAAACGTTTAAGTTCTTGTAGCATAGTAACATTATTTACAGGATCTTAAACTGACGGTTCAATCTACCACACATGTATTATGGTGCAAAAGCTGTGTTTTCGTTTAATAAAAAGTTGTATATTATGTTACAATATTTTACTGTATAACAAATATGCAAGAGGTGGGAACTTTGGTGCAGATCTCAGTTCTATTAATCAAATTTCCAAGCTATGGGAAAGTGCATCCATCTGGGTACACGGATTGAACCCAACAATAATATACCCGGAAAAATACACAGGTATATCATACTCGCAAACATATGCTACTATATTGCCACCCTAACCTATGCGACTCTAACCAAATTAATGAATCCTATGTGACGTAAACTCTGTGAAGTAGTTTGTGAAAGCGGGACATGGGGGCCCAAATACAATCATAAGCTGCAGAATAAATAAAGCACCGCTCCAAGGGAGACATGTTGCTGTTCATCTACATAAACTGTTTAACATTAGATACGTCAAAACGGTGTAAGCCAAAGCTCAGGTTTCTTAAGAATCTTGACAAGATCGAAGTCATAAGCGGTCTACGCCAATGATGATAATGATGGTTATATAACAGAATCGTTTTAAAAGAGGCCATTTTTGCGGAATTGGTTAAGCAAATCGTGACAATAGAGCAGATGAAAATGGAGCAGTGGGAAATGGTTGAATATAGATTTATTTACTTATTTATTTAGCGTATGGCACAATAAAAAAGAAAATATATAGTACACAATATTAAATACAAATAAAACAAGTATTAATACAAAATAAAAATAATCTAAATATGTATGAATATTAGACGCTGATGTAAATACTGCCTATCCAGTTTATTGCCTCTGGTGCTTTTTAATGGATGTCCCACCATGGACCTGGATATACTCGCATAGAGAATTTTGAGGTAATGTGTGGTATGGTTTATCTTGGATGGCCGTAGTCACAATGTAAAGACGAAACCTTGGCTCACTTCTGTAGGATGTCAGCACATCTAACGCACCCAGACCTGATTCTATTTAGTGTCGCCCATGTCTTGCGATTTAAATCAAAACCTGGGAACTGGTGATGAGGATGAAGTACTTTGTGTGTATGTTTATTCCCTTTCCATCTATTCTTTCAGTAGTCTTTTATCTTAAAATTGGCCGCTAATAGATTCTTGGAAGTTAATACGGGCGAGTTTCTAAATTTCACCCTGTTTCTTCCCAAATCTAGAATATCTCGGTGTATCAGTAAACCTAGATTATCGTTGATCTTTTTATGTTCTGTTAGTAGGGCGTTTCGTCTACGGTTATCTGGTGAAACTATTCCCGCTAAGATGGGAAGCCATTGGAGTGGGGTGCATCTCAACGATCCGGTTACCATACGCGTAGTGCTGTTACGTTGAGTACCGACGTAGCGTATGTAAGGACTGTTTTTTCAGATGGGAGCACAATACTCTTCAGCAGAATATACCAATCCGAGAGTACAAGATCGCAGGGTAGCTGCTGGAGATCTCCAAGTTATTCCACAGAACTTTTGAATGATATTATTTCTCGTTTTCAGGTTAGCAGAGAATTTTTCAAGCTGTTGCTTGTAAGATTGTACGATATAACGCAATTCCAAAATATTTAGAAAACTAATTATATGGAAGCATTTTTTCTTAAAACATAATGCTTAATTTTCTATGTGCTATTTTATCGTTGAGATAAAAACAGTATACTTTAATTTTGCTAGCATTAGAACAAAGTCTCCACTTTTTAAAATATTCTCTCAAAACTTGTAGGTCGGTCGTTAGAATCTGCTTTGTGGTTTCTATAAATTTGTCTAGTCGCAAGTGATATATTATCGGGGTAGCAAAATAATATGAATACCAAATAACACTAACTAACCCTCAACTGTAACTAACACTTCGCAGATTCGCTGGTCGCAGGAATCCTGTAACTTGGTTAATTCTTGGTAAAAAACATGACTTAATGTCTAGAAAAATATAGTAAATACTTGATGTGATGAGCCCTACTCGATTACTTCGCGTGGTTTTCGTCGTTTTTCACTCTTACATAAAACCCCTTGAATTTTTGATAACATTGTCCAACCACATTTTTTACTGTAGCTTTTATCGACTATCGACAATCTATGATAGAGGGTTTTAAGATATGTTTTAGATAGGAGATGCGTACGAAAAACTTTTATTTAAAAAGAACTCTGTGGCAGGTAGTTTTTTTAGACAACAGGATCATTAAAACGCAGATTTAAATTAAAATAAAAATATATTTGGAACAAGTGAATAACAAAATAAAGTTATATTTAAACCAATAAAAATAAACTGTCAATCCTGCGGCTACGACCTGGAAGTACGGCTCTGCGACCCACTGTTTAATACCAATACCTGTGAAAATAAAATACAATTAATATGTCATAAAATCTAAATGGTAATTACGATGTGCAATAATAACACACACGGCGAAGACAGAAACGGGCGGGTCAAAGGAACATAGATGGAACGTGCCGATAAACACTCGGTCAGGCGAGGAGCAGAAAGCGACTAATCAATACTTAGTCACGGCAAAGAATAGGTCTGTCTCAGATCAATACTTCAAGACTGGGTACGGAACTGCCGCTAAATCAACACTCTAGCTGAAGCGGCTGGCCTTCAGTCTTTACCCTGTGGCCAGTGGAGTTGTTATCAGATTACCACTCTGAACTCCGGACAATGGGCCTCCAGTCAACACCCAGAGGCTTGATAGAGTTCCCACTAGATCAGTACTTTAGCGGAACTCAACTCTCTCTTGTGGCGTACACTGTTTTATACCGTTGTAGCCCTTCCATCTACTCTACAGCGAGTCGATGAAAGAGGAACTTTTACTGACGATACTATAAAACGGTCGTCCTAATAAGCAGTTCTTCTCTGATGACCTATTCCCGGACATCGAGTGTGAGCTCCTATCTCCTATCCCTATAAAACAAGCAAAGCCACGTTCCACTGTACTGCGTAAAACTCCGGATCTGTTAACTACCTAAACTTGAATTCTTCTGACCTGAATAACCTAATAATAAACACTTCACATCCATAAACAGAAATGTCCTAGTAAAAACAATAAAGTAGTCAGTCTTCTTGTAACACTGAAGTAAGCGTAACTAAGTTGATGCCAATATTGTTGGGATTGGAACAATATCTGAAAAATTTCAATTTAAGACATTTCTCGTTAAGATATGTTTAGGTTTTTCTGCTACACCGTCATCATTGTTTACCAAATTTGTTAACATAAACGAAAAAAAAAATCAAAAGATCGAGTCAATTTCGTCAGAAATTATAAAGGTGTCCGTTTTTGGTGCCAGTGGGGCTATATGAGAATTTATTATTTTTACTCACAATTAACCACAATTTGTGTTTAATCTGCAGTAAAAATGCATATAAAAAAGATCGACAGGCCATGGAAAAAAGAAACGTTCATATAAAAAAAGTTGAAAAACTTTACAAATACAAACTATCTTATCAATTCATAATAGTATCTAAATATTTCTCTAGCTGTCTGAAAATTGCATCTGAATCAAGAAGATAGACATTATCGAAAAACAGCGTTGGAGCTATCAATTACAACATTACAGTTAAAATCCATTGGACATGTGGATTAACTAGTATGCTTTATTGTGCAGTACGTTTCATTTTGGTCCAGCTCATGTATCACAGAAAATCTGCAGCCGACACAAAGTTGGCACGACGGAGGCAAAGGGCTCAGTGCCGTTACAAATTGGCTGAGATTAGGAGTTTTAACTTAATGGAGTAACACGGTTTTATAATTTAAGTTGTTTGTTAACTCTTTATAAAGCAGTTTGAGTAAATGAATCGGTTTCTGTCGGAATAGAGTTGGATAACTGAATTAAATGTGAGAAAAGCTCAAAATTAGTCTGGAAAATCGCAAAACGAGTTATACTAACTATGTTTATTATCTAGTTAATTAATTTTTTGTGAGAAATAAATTGTTAAAAATAATTAAATCAGATAAACTTTAGAATTAAATTTTCTTGTTTCTTGTATACCAGACTGAAACGAGTTAAGTTGAAAACAGTTTAAACTGGCAAGGAGAAAAAAGAAGCTCTAAGCTAAGGGGTATCAATGTCTTCTGAAATAGTAGTTGATGATTGGAGAAAAGAAAGGAAAAAAAAATAGACAAAAACATTAATACTTCTGAATTTTGGTATAAAATACCTTTAACTAAAGATAATAGTTAACGAAATATTAAATAAAATAAATATATCAGCAGGATAATTAATAATAGGATTTGACAAAATAACAGAATAATAGGATTTTACATTAAACATTTTACGTTTTATATTAAATTAAAGTCATAATCAAAACATTTTGTTTACAAACCAAATTAAGAAATAGTTAAACTAAATAATATAACTTTTTTTCAAAGTAAGTGTTCGATATGTCCACCATTTTCTTTAATTCATTTGTCAATGTATTCCATAAAAGATCGTCTCATATTAAATAGCATCATTGGTTCTAAAGAAACTGCTGCAGTATTTGTTTCTTCCCATTGCTTGAAAGTATTTGCGCTAGTGAATGCCAAAACTTACTACTGTCTAAACATGGAAGTTTACGTCGGCACACTGCCAGAAGGACCTTTCCGATAAAGTAACAATCCGCAAAACATAGTTGAACGTTTGATTGGGCCAGTTTCTGGTACTAAACGTAATATTACTTAATACGTAATATAACTGGTTTACCAGTTATCCGCTCATAATCAATCTACTTCAGACTCATCATCTTACTTCGGTTGGGACAGTTAGGAAGAACAAAAGGCAAATTCCAACAGCATTTCTAAACACACGAGGAAGAGAAATCCGCAGTTCAAAATTTGCCTTCAAAGAATAGAGTATAGAGTAGAGTAGAGTATTTATTTAACTACATAACATATACAAATATTGTTTGTAGCAAGTCAAAAAGAACATACATAGTATTAAAAAACGAATATAAAACGTAACTTAAATAATATATACAAACAAGAACATATAATAAATAGAAAAAACATTTATGGCAAAGTTACGGTAATCAGTTCAGTCGATGTTCTGCAATGAGTCATATATTCTTCTGAGCAGTAAAAACAATGTTTTAGAAGATATTTTTTTATAACTTTATCGAAACTATTACAGCTTAGCTGTTTTATACTTTTTGGTAAAATATTGTAATAGTTATAATTAAGCGATTTGTTCGTAGGTAGTGACAGTTTCGCGTATTGTGAACATGGACATCAGACTGCTTTATTAAATGAGCACGTTTTCTGTGAATTTCAGTTAAAATTTGAAATATCAACAGACTAGGTAGCGGCATAATTTTGAATTTGATATAGAAAGGTCGACAGTGTTCTAGATAACTAACCCCTGCTAAAATCCTGACAGCTTTCTTTTGCATTCTAAAAATTAAGGAAATAGGAAAAATATGTCATTTTTAATGTTTCGAAGTTGACAACCCCTGCTAGTTGGCGAATAACAAATAATGAACTTGATAGTTTTTTCTTAAGTTGTGAGATATGAGCCGACCAGTTAAGTCGATTATCTATGGTTATTCCCAATAGTTTAACAGTCTCTTTGTTAACTAGATCATTGTGTAAATTACTTGCAGATATAACCAAATTTTGCGTTTTATCAGAGTTAAGTTTTAGTTTGTTTGCAGCAAACCATGAACTAGATTTTATAGAAACTTCCTCATGAGACATTTTTAAATCATCATTATTTTTTCCTGATATAACGTATGTCGTATCATCTGCGAATTGTATGGTTTTGTACGGAGATATGAATTTAGGCAGATCGTTGACATAAATAATAAACAAAAGAGGTCCTAAGACCGAACCTTGTGGGACTTCATGTTTAACGGATAGAAAATCGGAGATATGACCTTTAGACACTACCGCCTGGTGTCTGCCACATAGATAAGAAGTTATAAGCTTAAGAGGGATACCTCTGATTCCATAGTTATTTAGTTTCTGAAGCAAAATGTCGTGTGAAACGCAATCAAATGCCTTCGACAAGTCGCAAAGAGAAATTGCTATGCGATTGCCGCGTTCAAGCCCCTCAATCACCTCGCTCACAACATTAAATACCGCGTTCGTAGTAGAACGAGCACTTCTGAATCCATATTGTGAGTTGCTAAAGTAATTATTTGACTCAAAATAGGAACAAAATTGTTGTTTGATAACTTTTTCACTTTCCCAAAAGTAGAAACAATGCTTATGGGTCTGTAATTGTCAGTTTTTCAGGAATCACCTTTTTTGTAGATTGGTAGTACTTTTGAGTATTTTAGTATTCCTGGAAATACTCCAGTTGATAGAATTAAATTATTAAGATAAGTGAAAGGTGTTAAAACTATTTGGTAAGTTTCTTTTAAAATGTTGCTATTAATTTCGTGAACGTCCCTACAATTAGAATTACTAAGAGACTTTATTATTTGAGAGACCTCTTCTTCCAGAACGGGACGAAAAAAGGACTTGCTCGGAGAAGGATAATTTCTATAATTGACGAGGACATCGACGTTAATATTGGGAAGAGATGTAATTATATTCTCTGCAATTGTAGTAAAAAATTGATTCATTTCGTCTGGAGGTAGATCAGGTTGTAGCGAACTGGATCTTGTGTAGTTTCTTTTGAAATTTACTATTTTCCAGCAGTCTCTAGGTTTATTATTGGAATTAGTAATAAAATTACAGTAAGCTGACTTTTTTGCAATTTTTAATTGCCGATTATATTCAACTTTTTGTAGTTTATATACTTTGAATAAATCGGGATCCTTAGTGGCATCTGCAATGTGTTTAACAAGAAAAAGATTAGATCTGTAAGACCTTAATTCATTATTAAACCATTGCACAGGTGTTTTTTCAGCCATTTGTCGTAATTTTTGTAGTGGAAAATGCTTTAATATTAAATTGTTATAAGTTTCGGTAAGAAAGACTGTTAAAAAATCAGAATCATTATTAATATCATATAAAAAGTTGGAAAAAGTATGGAAAAAGTCCATAATTGTACTAGCTAGCGCACGTTTAAGCTTCTGTAAACCAGATGAAGTAATAAACCGTTGAAATGTTTGACAAGTGTCAACAACTTTATGCTCAGAGTCAATAAATAAAAACTGAGCTCGATGGTCAGAAAAACAAGGTTCAAATACGCCAACTCTGTAGATAGTTTCAGAAAAATTTGTCATAATGTTGTCGATGCAACTACTGGACTGGGATGTGATTCTAGTATAATCGTTTATAGTTGTTTTTAGACCAAAAGATGTTAATAGATTTTGAATATCAAAAAACGGTTCAGATTCAAGTTTAAAATTTATATTAAAATCACCAAGTATGATAAGTTTGTCTGCTTTACTAAGCAAGGATGTTATGACATTTTCAAAATTCACCAAAAATAAGTCAAAGTCACCCTTACCCGATCTGTATACAGTTAAAATATTGGTTTTTATTGAAGGTACATAAATTGCACAAAACTCAGAACTTTGCTCTACATTATATTCATTTAGATTAAGAGAAGAATACATAAGATTTTCTTTTACATAAATTGAAACTCCGCCTTCAGATATAACGATATAACGGCTGTCTCATATGTGCCAAAAAATGTAATCGTCTTTTCTACATTGCATCATGATGATACAGCATATCAAGAAATAGTCTTCGTTGGACTTTGACACTATTTTTTTCGTTCTTGAATACAACTGGAGTGAATGCTCAAGTTATATATAAAATAGACACAAAAAGCGATAAATTAAAAAGACGAATTTTTTTGAAAGAACTGGGTGTGCAGCTGATTTCTGAGTTTCGAAATCAACGAAAACAAAACCCTTCCTTGCGTCGACAACTACGTGATAATCAGCAACCATAGGTACATCAGTTGGGACCTAAGCGACGTAGGACAAGCAGTAGATGTTCTGTTTGTCCAAGAAATAAAGATAGGAAGACTTTTTACATATGCATGCGATGTGATCCTCCAATTTGTTTGGAACACGCAATAATGACGTGTTCAAATTGCGTCAATTTTGAGGAGTCGTGATATAATACGATATCCCCGGATAACACGCAAGATTCTAATTTGTAAACCCATCAATCTTCTTCAAACACTTTACAGGAAGACCAAAACGATTCTGGATCATCACAAAGACCTTGGATGCAAAAAAGAAAAAGAATGCCGCAACAAACAAACCAAGAAACTTTACTTTTTGAAAGAGTTATTAAATTTACTAAGTAATCAAACACCAGATCTTGCCGCTGATAACCTGGCTTTATTTTTTTTTCTTTGGGTCAAATTTTAAAATATTTCGATGCCATGGAAATTAAAAACTACAATTACCGGCCAAATACCTGAGTATCCTCTTACTCACATGTCTCCACCGCAACATGACCCGTATGGATCATCATAATACAATAATACGAATTCAGACTATTCACGGTTTCAAATCAATGATGCGACTCCAAGTTAGTCTGATTCTATATAAAGACGAAATATAAATGATTCCTCTATAAAGACGAAAAAAAAAAAGGTTAGTCTGATTATCAAACAACTAGCTGTAATGATCAATAATAATATGAAAAAATGTTCTTTCCTATGAATATTAAACATTATGATAATTACAATAAATGTTTTTGTCTTACCTTAAAGTCATCATCAGTCTTTCAATCGGTGGTATAGGCAAACGTCGTACACTGGCATGGACCAGTTTATCGCCTGTCTTCGCCAGTAATTCGTCGAAAGTGCTAGTTGGTATGCGAAAGTAATTAAAGAATTTTGTTTCGTTAGCCCTCAGAGTACCTTATAACATAACAAATTCTCCGGCGACGGCTCTCTCCTCAATCAAAGGATGACTATGAAGGCTTCGTCGCATTTTTTTCTTTCTTTTCGATATTTAGTATAAAGCAGCAATGATTATTACTCTTCGCATTTTGTGCCTGTCTGTACTCCGCAGCGATCAGCACGATACTGAAACGTCTGGCGCTGACAAACTACGTGCTGAGCTATCAGCGCCGATGATCAGTGTGACTCTAAAACCAGCCTGAACATTGATTTCGCGCGCTTAACTGACATTAAAAATTGACGATCGCTTCAAGCATTGTTTCTGAGAGAACGGTTCATTCTAAAGAAAAAATGTTAATAAACATTTTTGTTCAAAATTATCTTAGCTACAGTTTTTATTTGAAATATTTTTTTCTATGGCGTTCAGATTCTTGGTAAATTGATTTTTTTCCGTTCCCCCCCCCCCCTCTACGAGGAATGTTTTAGTAGAAAGCCCCAGGGGAAAAGTGGTAAACTTTTTTGCATCTTTTTTTGGCATCCTCGGCAAAATTCAGCTTGTTCGTATGATTTTTAGAGGTTCAGTGGCATTTTCGTCTCTGACGACTGGAGTATAGGGTTAAGTATGAGTTCTAGTGTCCTTGCTTTGTTTTATTTACTATTATATTTGTTTCTTTTCTTATCTTTTAACAGTCGTCATATGCTTCCTGTATTCCTAATTATCTAAATACTGTAAATATGCTTCTCGTTTTTCTTTGCATTTTCGTTTCGTGTCCTGTCTCAATCATGGTTTTTGTCAAGTGTGTCTTGTCTTTTACTAGACCTTTTTTCAGTGCGTCCTAGAGCTTTGATTTTATGGTATCAGATATGGTATTAGAATTTTTGGTATTATAACTATAGCTATTCTTCTCTCAAATCCTATGTTTAATAAAAATTGCTCGCTCGAAGAACTGCATCACCAACTTGGTACACAGGGAGTATTATTATCTGACTAACGAGTTGCAAGACGAAAACGGTTATCGAGACTCCCTAACTGAACTAAAATACTGATAACCTTCTCGAATATTGCAGCACGATAAAATAAAAATTGGTAAAATGTATATTTATAAGATCCATTTATATACACTTACATAATCAATTTACTTCTGTCGCGTTCTATCAACAAGCACGAAGTTAAATTAAGTTAGGCATATAAAAGCAACATCGTAATAGCATTCCTAGTATAATGGAAATGGAAAAAATAATTTACTTTGTCTCTTCCTGTTCCCCAATTTAAACGCAACTTAGCTACTTACATTTAAAGACAAAGTAAAGACGTTCAAGACGAGAGAGATAGCTGGAGTTTCCATTCCTCTGCAACCTCGTTCTTATTAGGGACTAAAACTGGCTTGATTTAGTGTTACGGTCTATCGCAATATTTTCAAGCGTAGAGGGTGTTCTCGTTCTCAACAATTTGGGACATCTGCAATGAACGTTCTGGTGTTAACCGTGTTTTTGTATTTACGAGACGGTTGGAGCACCCGCTAATAAACTTATTGTTCGGAAACTTTTAACGCTAGTCTATTTGATAATTTTATATTATTTGGAACATACTACTTAAGCAGCACATCATAGGAAGAAATGTTCTACTGGAAATGAAAATATTAGAAACAAAAGTTTTTACAATAAACACATTTACGTGCCCATAACCATAACAATTTGCTCATAAGTAGAGACCGGAGTATATGCAAAATGCATATTTTGCATAAATTTTATATTTTTACAATAAATTGCATATATCTGAATATCTTTATAAAAATTATATAGTGCCAATTTTTTCTGAATGTGTCGACCTTTTCTTGAAATTGTTCAAGCAAGCAAGCAAATTAATTTAACCCAGCCTGCGAGACTTGTACACCCCTTAAGAATGACACTCAAGTGTTGCAATTCATTGGGGCGAGGAGGATTAACTCTTATACTCATGAGTCACTCCACCGCACAACAATGCTCCAGACCATCCTTTTCCCCCCTATATCATTCTGATACGCGATAGGGGCTCTCTTTCAGCAAAGTGCTTGGAAGTCCTGGGTACAAGAACTCCCAACACGATATCCTATCCCGATCAAAGCAAGTTAGCGTAAGGTGCTCTTTTCTTGCTATCTCCGGTAACTTATCATCGAATCTGAAATTGCTTGCTCGGGTCTCAAGTCTCCGCTCCGTGTTCGGCCACTTGGCGCTCGAGGATGTGGGCCTCTCGTGTCGGGTTTAGGGTTTTATGTTAAATTTTTTGGTGACTTTCGCCTTTTTGTTACTAGTTTTGTAATTTTTTTGGTGGTCGAAGCTGTTTTTTAAATATTCTATAATTTTTTTTGAGAGATGTCTGAAAAGTAAAATCATTAGTCAATATTAAAATTGCCAGTGCCATGTGCTGGGTTGTCTTCTGTTGATACAGCTACGATTTAATAGACTTTATATGTTGGTCAGGATTTGCTGTTTTGGTCTTTTGAGCATCCATCGATGGAACGCATCGTATCTTATTATCTCTCGAAGTATCAGGATTGGGTGGTTCTCTAGCTCAGCAAACTTTGTTCCGACTTTTTCTTTCATCGTGTCTGTCACCCTTACTTGTTTCATTTTTCTGAAAAAAAAACGTTCAGAAACGTATCGGGGTATATTTAGCGCTTCTCAGAGGCTGTTTTATGTGGTGCTTGTATCCTCTGTTTGTTTATCGTCTGCTTTTGTTTGATTTACGTATGTGTCCCCATGCGAGATATTCATATGTTATTATTGGAAGTATGATGTTGTTAATCAGTCTTATTTTCGTTTAAATCTTAATTTGCTTTTTCTACCTATTCTCTTATTGCCGCTCTAGCTGTGGTTGTTTTTTGCTTGGTTAGATCCACATGTTTTGCTTATATTTTTCATTCGACGGGATTGTTCTGTACTGTAAGCTGTTCGTCTGGAGTTCCTCTTCTCTTTTTGAACATGACTGCTTCCTTTTTTTTGAGTTGATGGCTATTTTCCATTGGATACTGCATTCTTCTATATTATCCAATGCTGTCTGTAAGTTGTTTACAGCTACATCAATGTTTCTGTGTTTAGCTGCAATTGCTGTGTCATCTGCTTAAAGACTAAGCAGTGTTCCTAGTGGTTTTTATGCCAGGCTCTGTCGAAGGCTTTGCTTACGTCCTTAAAATTGTTGATTCAAATTAGCTGAGTAATAAAACCTGTTTCTTTGAATAATTTTAGACGTACCTGCTGGACAAATTGGGGTTAAATGCTCTATTTGTTGATAAATAGAATGGTCCCAATGACCTTTGTGGACTGTAATTATTCACCAACGCTTTTGTTCAATATCACACCCCATAAAGTGGTGGTAAAAAGTTTATCTAATCCTTTAAGTAAGATTAAAATAATGGATGATTTGATTAAGTACAGGTTTAATTATTCCAAAACAACAAACATACAAAATTAAAACATTTAAACTAAAAAAGAGAACCTATCTACTAAATTTAGGAATATTAGTAACTTAAATAAATTAAAAGTCTATTGATTATTAGATAAATCGAAAGTCTATGGACGCAAAATTTTTTGAAAATGTTTAAAAAGTTCTGTTATATCTACCAGTCCTATTGTACACGACGATGTCTGGTGACTACTGGCTATTCGTCGAACTTCTCAACAACTCGAACTCGATCAAATCTGCTATTGTCTTGAAACTTTAGACCACGGCGCACTAGCCCACTATACAAATCTACCAATTGACCAGCAATCTCCTGGTCACTTAGCGTCATTACAATTTAGCGTTGTAATCACTTAACAAATAGACCCCAATTATGCTAAATTATACACTTCTAACTTCTAACATCTAATTCACTCCTATATCAAAAGAAGTTAAGATACAATTATTTTAACCAACACTTATTCAAATTAAATTACTAAATGTTTTAAGAATGGGAGGAAAAAAATCTCTCCCCCTCCCACTACTGATAAACGTGGACATAATCTATCGGCTTATTTATTATTTCACGCACTAATATTTAATTTTAACTTCAACGCGTGTACAAATAGGGTGTACATATGTGAAATTATAAATATAATTTCAGTTAATGAGGACTGTATTACATAGGGCTGGTTCAAATAAATTAGGAATGTGGTAAAAGGTCATACAGATTATAGCAAATTAAGTTTACACAAAGCCTTACCAATATTTTTGCTCCACACACTCGCGGTATTGACAAGCTACACTCGCGGTTGTTTTTCATACGAGGAATCTGTCCCGGTACCGGTTTCTGACCACGTGTTTCGCGGTACTAACATTTTGCGTCTGTACACGATTTAAAATAGTATTTGCGGTATTTTTCGCGTAACTATAAGCGAGAGAGTTAGAGTGGAGAAAAAGAGCGGTACGTCTGTACCAAGCGCTAGGTAACAGGCTAAAGAGGGTATACTCCTGTCTACCGAGACTCAGCAGACGAAAGAGCGAACGACTGTCCCCCGTCTTCTATTGTAATAAAATGTTTTAGGTAAACTATTAAATAACTAACAACCCTAATATACAAACAAAATGAAGCATACATAAACACTTTTAGTGGGACGGGTTTTTCCAAAATCCAAAAAGGGTGGAAGTGTCGGTGAAGCTTTTAGAAATCAGTAGCTGTATGAATTTTCGAAATTTACATTAATTTCGTTTATGGTTTTCGCGTCAAACATGGTTTTCGTGTAAACGTGTATTGTGGTATATTTTAAAAGTGCTCATAGTGTAATTTTATTATGTACCCCGTGACTTCGTTAATTTGTTTATATCGCATTGTCCAATCTGTGCTTGGATTCAGCCATCTGGATGGAGAAAAAGTATTTTGTCGAGCTTGCTCCAAAATTGTAGGTAACTATTCTCATTTTAAGACAAGTTCAAGCCATTGTCAATACATGTTTCGTTAAAGAAAAACGCGTGAATAAGCTTTGACTTTTGTTTCACATTTTTTCTGATAAAAATAAAAGTGTAGAAAAACTCTTAAAGGGCCTAATTCAAAAACTCTTACGGAAAATTGACAATGGCGCAGTGTTTCGAAACTCAAAAAACCGAGCTACAATTTTTAAACCAGGACCTTTGCGATGCCTTGTTAACTTTGGGAATTCCAATTTCAAAAGTGAACAATTTCACTTTTACCTCATTTTTGCAAAAATATTGTAAATTTAATACTCCCGATGTAGGTAAGCGGTTTACCCCTAAAAAGAAACTTAGAAACGGAATAAAATAACTACATTTTTGATTGTATTTCTACCGCACTAAACCTTTTTTATTCAATTCTATATATTTTTTTAGATTCAAATATATTTTTTTGTTTAACTTTTACAAGTGGGCTGGAAGTTGTTATTAAAAAATAGCTTATACCAAAAAAAAAACAATTTCCCCAATCTCTTCGAGTAAAATTTTTTAGGCGTATCTCATCAAAATAAATACTTTTTCTCTCTTGGTAATTTTTCGACAAATGTTTAATTTTCGAGTGATTTGCAGTTTTTGTTGAAAAATGCCTTAATTAGTGATTTGGGATTTTTTTCTAAAAAACTACTAAATGAATTGCAAAAAGCAAAACCCAGATCGTCTCTTTCTAAAATACAAATTAAAATGAAACATATTGGCTACATTGTTCAAAAAAGCTGCTTTCCAGATTCAGGGTGTTAGTAAATAAGTGCGGCAAACTTCAGGGGGCAATTCTGCATGACATTTTCCATCTGTTTCAATCTTGTGCCTCTTGCATTCAATTCCTATGGCAACGTTTTAGATCGTCAGTCCAACGTGTTGGTGGATGATCTCTGCTTCGATAGGCATCATTGGTCTCCATTTCAGTATCCGCTCTGTCCATCTCTTATCTATCATACGGGCGACGTAACCTGCCCTGTTCCACTTCAGTGTTGCTATTCTCTCTACAGCTTCAGCCATTTCTAATCTTTGTCGTAGCTGGTTTGAGATCTTTTCTCGCATTGACACGCCCAACATAGCTCACTCTATCGCCCTTTGAGCCACACAGATCTTTTCCCCTCTTTTCTTTGTCTTAGTCAAAGTTTCCGCTCCGTAACTGGTATATAATACAACTGTCAAAATATACTAATTTAAGGTTTTTTTTTAAACATTATTGGTCTGTCAAACAATTTGGTTTAACCTGCCAAAGGCTGCCCAAGTTAGTCGTATACGACGGAGAATCATTTATTTTTAATGAAATTTAATCGGTCCATATTTCCTCCCACAATGACTAACAGGCGAATCTTCCCTTAGTTTTCTCCTCTTCTCTGCTCGATCGCCGGATTTAAACCCTCTATATTTTTGCAATTGGAGTTTTCCTAAGTCCTTAAATTATTCCAATCCAGTGGAAAATATTGATGACCTTCTTCTTCTTCTTAAAGTGCCTATCCGTTCCGGACGTTGGCGATCATCACGGCTATCTTCACTTTGCTTATTGCAGCGCGGAACAGTTCAGTGGTAGTCGTGTTATACCACTTTCGCAAATTTTGAAGCCAGGAAATGCGTCTTCTTCCCGGTCCTCTCTTACCATTTACTTTCCCTTGGAGAATCAGCTGGAGAAGGCCGTAACGTTCTTGATTTCTCATTACATGAACTAGATATTCCAACTTTTTAGTTTTGACGGTCATGAGAATTTCACATTCTTTCCCCATTCTACGCAGGACCTCCACATTAGTAACTCTGTCAACCCAGGATATACGTAAGATGCGCCTATAACACCACATTTCGAAAGCTTCGAGCCGATTCATAGATGCAACAGTCAGTGTCCATGCTTCCATTCCGTAGAGCAGAACTGTGAATATGTAGTAGTTCAATAGACGGCATTTTGTTTTTAATGATATGTCTCGACTGTTGAAAATAGTTCTCATTCTAACGAATGCTGCTTTTGCTTTTATTATTCGCTGTTTAATTTCTGTTGAGTGGTCCCATTGGCTATTTAAATTGGTGCCTAGATATGTATATTGCTCGACTCTTTCGATATTCTGTTGGTTGATTGTAAGTTGAGCGTTTAGTATTGGTTTTTTACTAATTGTCATAAATTTGGTTTTCTTTATGTTAAGAGCTAGTCCGTATCTGTTGCTGACTTCTGTTATGCGATTTGTTAATATCTGTAAGTCATTCAGATTATCGGCAAAAACTATAGTGTCATCTACATATCTAATGTTATTCAACCATTCACCGTTTATTAGTATTCCTTTCGCACAACCGTCTAAAGCTTCCTTAAATACCCATTCAGAATAAATATTGAACAACAATGGAGACAAAATATAGCCCTGTCGTACTCCACGTTCTATTGCAATTTTATCAGTTAACTGGTCTTCTATTTTGATTTTGGCCGTTTGATTGTAGTAAATGTTTCTGATAATTCTAAGATCTTTGTTGTCAATTCCAATTTCTTGCATTAGAGTCATTAATTTGTCATGTTTTACTCTGTCAAATGCCTTCTGGTAATCTATAAAGCATACGTATATATCACAATTCACATCCCTGCATCTCTGAAATAGCACCTGTACAGCAAAAAGGGCCTCCCGTGTTCCCAGAGCATCACGAAATCCGAATTGTGTTCTTGTTAGTTGTTCCTCACATTTTGTATATATTCTTTTGTGGATGACCTTTAGAAATGTTTTAAGTAAATGGCTCATAAGGCTTATAATTCTATAGTCTTCGCATTGATGACCTCAGAAATCGAATTATAGCTGGATGTGAGACAATAAAAAATGCACGAGAAATATTTGCGCAAATACGACAATAATGAAGCGAAGAGTTGAGTCTTGTGTCACGCCCAATGGAGGTCATTTTCAACATTTGTTTATTATTGTTACTTTCTGTTATTCTTGTGGTGTAATGATCTTCTATTAGATAGTTCTTGGTATGTATTAAAGGAATGCAAAATACTCTATTTTTGCTTACTATTTTTGCATAATAGGATGTATTAACGCAGATAGCAAAACTTAAGTGGAAGTTTGCTGGGCATACCATAAGACAGAAAGACGACAGATGGAATAAGATGATTATACACTGGAGACCATATGGTTACAAACGAAAAAGAGAAAGACCACAAATGAGATGGTCAGATGACTAGGAGAAACACGCAGGCCCGAAGTGGATACAAACTGCCTACAATAGAGAGACGTGGAAGAAGGAAGAGGAGGCCTATGTCCAAATTTGGACCGCAAGGGCTGTATAGAGAGATAGATAGATAGATTTTTGCATAAAAAGGGCACCTCATATAGAAAATAGGCAAGAAAGATTTTTTATCACAAATTAATCTAGAAAGTAGAAGACGATCTTTTATTTGAAATATCTCGTTGGCATACTATTTTTCATATGCTAATCTCGGCATTATAACCCGTAAGCGCGCCAATGATGAACATAAAATTCTTATGTGGTATGCCAAAAAAATGCGCAATAAAAACCCACCAAATTTCATTTGCACACCTCAACCAGTTTTAGAGCAATAAATAAATCGTCAGTTTGTAACAAAAATTTCATCATCCCGTATCTCGGAAACGAAGCATTTACGGACATAGCAAACGGTCATAATTTTTTCATGTAGAATCACCCCCTAAAGTTTGTCACACTTATTTACTAACACTCCTTATAGTTAGCTTTACTCACGGTATTTAAAGAAGCACGCAACCATACCAATAAAACTTAAGTACTAACAACAGTAACCATATTAAAAACAAAAAAACGGCCTATATAACTTCTACCGCAGAAGAAAGTTGTAGAAGAAAGGTAAATGAATTCTTTCTCTATCAGCAAAAAGAGGAAATTCTTATTCTAAATCGATTATTGTTTACTAATAAGAGATTTAGAATCGCAATTAATTCAGTTAGGACACATCCCAGTCCAGAGATAAGATTGGATCACAAACCACTAGTTGGCAAACTTCGTCCCTAACTGAAACAATCAAAAGAACCTAAAGGGAACATTGTGATTTAAGAATAATTAATTCTATACAAAAGAAACAAGAAATAAAATAACATATATAGGCAACAATCACTAATATAGAAAACACAAATAATGTAGAAAGTGACATCGCAATACTAAACGATATGCGTCAGGAAATCGAAGACAAGTATTTGAGAATGTGAATAACGAGAATGAAACTGGATGAATCATGCAATACTGGACATGATGATGAAAAGTAGAAGGAAGGTTAAAGATAAGAACATGGTGGAATACAAGACAATTAACAAAGAGATAAGTAGTGCTATGACTCGTTTATTCTTCATAAGAAATCAAAGAAGCTGATAAATCTAGAATATCAGAGTGTTTAGGGGGATATAGACAGCAGATCTTTAATAAACATGGAACAAAAAAAGTGATCTGGAGGATTTATGCAGGTGAAACATTTGAAGAAGAAAAAAACGTATTATTATCTAACTCCGGTGATCACAACTAAATTTTTCCAAGAATCCCTTCATCAAGGTACTACAATGACGAGGACCCCCACTATTTACTAAAGACCTAAAAAAACCTGAGGTTACCTGAAAAGAGCCAAAATATGTGAAAACATAAATCAAACTAATGCTTTTTAGGATTTATTTGTGAAAATACGGAGTACCTACACAAGTACATTATTAGTTTTAATTTTTACTCCTCAATTAAGGAGATACGTTAAATTTAACCTTATTTCTGTATTTTACGTTCCAAACTTGAAACTTTCACTCTGAAATCCGAACGCATGTCAAGCCGATTTCTATATTTGTTTTTCATGAAGCACATGAAAGAAAATGCTTGCTCACGCCGATAGGTTGTTGCAAACGGAAGGATTTTTTTCATGGCCTTGTCTCCAAGTTCTTTGTAATCCTTGCGTGCTGTTGCCCAGAAGTCTGCTATTTTCTCGCCATTAAAAATGTCCTTCATCGTACCACAACTCGACAAATCCTCAAGCTTATCTTGTTCTTCTTCTGTGAGGCCTTGGATTTGTTCAATTGCTTGACAGCTGAAAGGATTTCGAATCCAACCATCGTCAGAATCAGATTCAGGGAAGTATATCCTAAAAGTTGTGGCTAGGCTGCGTTGATCTTTATCGGGTCAGGTAAACTCTGCTCTGCAGACTCCAAGAACTGTTTCAAATTAGGAAAATTAGTGAACGGCTAGTTTTTAATCCTTGCCGCCCACAGCTAGCACTTTTTTACCATAGCACTGATCTTATCTTCAACTTTGAACATGTCTACATTTTTCCCTTGCAAACTTAAGTTTAATACATTCAAGTGTTCAAACACGTCAGCTAAGTAGGCAGTTGAGCAAAACCAAGAAAAGTCAAGTCAGCGAGAATATCTGCGTACTTGGTGTCTAGAAGAAAAACACGAACTTCATCTCTAAGTTCAAAAAATCTTGACAATATCCTCCCTCAAGAGAGCTACCTTACTTCCGTATGAATAAGGAGGTGTTCATGCTCACTGCCAATCTCTTTGAACAACAAAGAAAATAATCTGGATTGCAGAGGTCGAGTTTTATTGTGGTTAACGATTTGAACTACTTCGTTAAGTATCTTCTGCAAAGGTTCAGGCAGTGTTTTGGCTACCAAGGCTTTACGATGAATACAACAGTGTGTCCATTTCACCTCAGGAGCTACTGCTTTGACACGAGCTTAAAGTCCTGCTTTGTGGCCAGCCATTGATTTTGCTCCATCCGTAGACAAACCCACACATTTTGTCCATGTGACTCATGTTTATTGAAAAAATCATTCAATGCAGTAAAAATATCTGCTGCTGTTGTGTGAAGTAGTTCGCATGAAAAAACAAAATCTTCTAATATGTGGTCCTCCCACAGAAATCGAACAACACACAATATTGCTTTTTTTGATATGTCGGTGCTTTCGTCCAATTGAAGAGCAGACATGTCGCTCATGCTAAGTCTGACCAGCAATGTATCTTCAATGTTATTGGCCATATCTGAAATTCGTCTTTGGACAGTGTTGTTAGAGAGCGGAACAGTACTTATTATCTTAACAGCCGCATCACCCAACATTCTCTTGCATAGAATTATTGCTTATGGTAGTAAAAGTTCTTCAGCAATTGTATGTTTTTTTCCACATTTAGCGACAAGCTGAGATACCTCATAGGATGCAAGGGTTGCATTTTCATTTACATTTGCTCCATAGTGTTTAGTAATGTTTTTACGAGATCTTTTAAGCTCTCCTAGTTTGTTTTTAAAAAAATCGGATGACTTACTCTTGTACTCTGGACGTTTTGTCTCAAGATGCCGACGGAGTTTTGCTGGCTTCATATACTCATTCGAAAGGCTTTCGTAGCAAATTACACATTGAGGTTTAGGCTGCTGCTCAAGGCCAATGAACGTGAAACCCATTTCCAAGTAATCAGAGTTGTATTTTCTAATTTTTGCAGCACTGATCTTGGTCGAATTAGGTTTAAGAGATGCCGACGAGTTGGGTTCAAGAGACGTTTACAATGTCGGTTCGAGAGTCATTGACTTTTTAACTTTAACATTGAATGCATTTTCTCCCGCTTCTTCTGTAAGTCTATCCCGTTTTAACGATCCAAATTTTAACCAACGGTCCATAACGTACGCGTAATGTAACTTTCCGTGAAAAACAAAGCTTTAAAATGTTGCACAAAAGCACACGTTTCAACACAGTCGGGGACCGCACTAGCAATGAACTAACTTACTAACAATAGCCGACTGATACTTCTGAACTGAAATGCGAATTGGCTGTGTAACTGTAATGTAATGCAAACAGACAGCCAGCGACGCATTTTAACGGCATAAAGCCAAAGTAGGCTCCTATCTAGTTCCAGTGCCAGTGGGGGGTAGAGGGGAGGCCGAATCTGTCTTACACGAAAATATTTTTTTAGGTATATAAACAAAATTATAGTTAACAATCTAAAATTTGATATAAATTTAAGTTTGCACGATATATGTTAATTTTAAAGATTTAGAGAGAGAAAAACTTTGTTTTCGCTCTCCTAAAAAAATTTGCAAAATGGATCGTTTTTCTCCCTGGCTCTTCATATATTTATTTTTATATCTTGCGGACCCCTCAGCCATACTTCGTGGACCCCCAGGGGTCCGCGGACCACCAGTTGGGAAGCACTGATCTAACGTTACCTGTAATAATGTGGAAACAGAAATAAAAATCACAATTTTCTGGTTTTATCAACTGTGAAAGTAGTTTTCAGTATCTATCAATGAACTATTTACAGCACCAGTAAATAAAATGAAAATAGCTATATTAGTCGCCAATCTCCGTAGTGTATAGGCATCTTAAGAAGAAGAATATGAAAAATCAAAAATATTTAAATTACATTCGGTTAATCTCAATATGGTATAAAATGGAAATTTTGCAAATAAATGTAAAATCTGCGTTCAGAGAACCCCATATACAAACCTATACAACCGTACTCCAGTCATTTTAAAAGTGTGTGGTATTTAATTTCTGCAATACATCTCAATCTAAAAGCACTCTATCCCGAATATCCACGTGGTTAAAATCATTTCCGTTGCAGCGTATCAGTAAAACCCAAAATTGCAAAAAAGCAGTATTGTATTCATCATTCACTAGTAAATAATCAGTTCTAATGGAAGTACTAAGGAAAGGCAACCACCCTTTGTCCGCCCTCAGAGGTTGGAATTTAATATTTTATACCGTCTAGACGCTCGGGGATTTTGCAGCAGTGTGACGCTTAGAATTTTTACGCTCGTTGCACGAACTGAAAATATCAAATTACAGCTCTAAAAGAGGAAGGAGCATTCTGAAAATATTCATTAAACTCTTTAGATTTTAACGAAATTGTATCTCTTTCACAGTAGATACAGATTACACGGTGTGGGATTTTCATTATGGCCGAAATAAATTTTATTCAAGCGTAAAATTTCCCTAGTTTTAAATTCCAACCGATAGCAGCTAAAGTGCGGTAGTAGGTAATTCGTGAGCTCTGCATTTATTATATATCACAAAACTCATGTTACTGTATAATATTGTTTTTTTCAAGACAACGTAAGTAAATGTATAAGTATATAAATATTGTTAAAAGACAACTATACCAACAATATTTAAGTTCTAAATCATTACAAGACAAAATAAAATATAAGGAAAAACAAGCAGAAGTACGAAGGAAAATCTCTAAGAAGAAGAACGAGTCTTGGGAAAGAAACTGCCAACGAATAAATACTTATCTAGGAGGAACCAGAAGCACAGAAAGCTGGAAACTGATAAAAAATTGACAAAAGAAAAGAATAAAGAAGTAATACAGAGCATAAAACCTGAAGACTGGGAAGAGTATTTCAAAGGACTTTTGGTAGAGAATAGAGTCGAATTTCAGGAACATAGAAATCAAAACCAAGATAGAATTTCAATAGTTTGCTCGCCAATAAGATTAACAACAGAGGAAATTAAAAATGTATGTAAATAGCTGAAGAAGAACAAAGCACCCGGACCAGGAGATATACCCGGAGAATTGTTTAAGTATGGAACGAACAAATTGTACGAATGTCTTCGACAACTTTTTCAAGAATGCATAAACACAAGCGAAATCCCTACGGAATGGAAGATATCATACCTCAGCACTATACATAAAAAAGGTGATAAAAATAATTGTGAAAATTACCGAGGAATAGCTGTAACCGGATTTATGAGTCGAATATATGGAAAGGTGTTAAAGAACCGAATCGAGAGAGAATACTTAGATTATAAAGCAGAACAACAAGCAGGATTTCGTACGGGTCGATCCACTATTGACCACATTTTCTCCTTAACCCAGATAATAGAAAAAAAGATGGCAAGGAATCAAGAGATTCATATGTTGTTCGTCGACCTACGGAAAGCCTACGACAGCGTTCCACTGTAGAAGCTGTGGCAATCAATGTAAAGCATGAATATTAATATAGAATTAATAAAAGCCGTCAAAGTGCTATACAACCAACCAATAACAAAGATAAAAGCAGGGACACAAATAACAACAGGATTTATAATATCAAAAGGATTAAAGCGAGGATGTTGCTTGTCTCCCACTTTATTTAAAATATACCTCGAAAGTGCTTTAAAAAGATGGAAACAAAAATGCAGGACAATGGGGATACCGCTCACCAATACTATGGTATATACGCTTAACTTTGCAGACGATCAAGTAATAATGGCTCAAGATTATGACGATTTAAACTATATGGCACGAAAATTAATTGACGAGTATGATATATGGGGTCTAGAAGTAAATAAAAAGAAAACCGAATACCTGTGCATTGGAGCAGAACAAAAAGATCTTATATTAGACGATAACACTACGATAAAGCACAGCTGTGACTACAAATACCTGGGTATCACTATTTCACAAGATGGAACATTAGACAAAGCCATAAGAGAGAGAAATACGTCAGGGAGAAAAACCATCACAATGTTAAACACCATTTTATGGGACCAATCCATCAGCAAAGAAAATAAAAAGAGGATATATGAGACTATAGTAAAAAGTGTCACTTTATACAGCTGTGAGGTATGGCCACTGAAAGAAAAAACACTGTCAACGCTGAAAGCGACGGAAATGGATTTTTGGAGAAGAGCCCCAGGAAGATCTAGAAGAGAAAGGATTACCAACGAACGCATTAGAGAAATAATGGGAATCAAACGAACAATCACAGATGACCTAACAACAAAACAACTTATCTGGTTCGGACACATACAAAGAATGGACGAACAACGAATGCCAAAAGAAATACTAAAGTGGCAACCAGAAGGAAAGAGAAAACGAGGTAGACCGAGAAAAAGTTGGAGCGAAGGAATAAATAAAGAACTGAGAGAGAGGGCCATAGAAGAAGATCTATGGAACAACCGGTCTAAGTGGCGATTGGAAGTCGGACAACGTTATAAACCGACAAGTAGTAGTAGTAAGTAAATGTATAAATCTTTAGGATACCGTGTCTATCTTTTGAACTTAACCATGGTTAAATACAATTATGTCCATGCCATCGTCACAGATTTTAATCTGCTACATCCTTCCTTTATCATTCTTTATATATATATATATATATATATATATATATATATATATATATATATATATATATATACAGTAGACTCCCTCTATAACGAGAACTGAAATGACAGACTAATTACCTCGTTATAAGCCGATCTCGTTATATTAGACAATCTTAATACTGGTGCATACATATGAATCTGTAGTTTTCTAAACCATTAACTTCCTATAGTGAAGCCATTTGGAGCAATATAAGATGCTAATTAAGAAATATTGTTTGAATGGCGTTTTTGAAAAAAAGTTATTTACTTTTATTGTCAATGAAATATATTAAAACATAAAAGAGTTGTTTACTTTTATTATCAATGATATACGTTAAAACAAAAAATCTGTAGGTACTTATATTTTTTTTCAACTACATAATGTATAAAGCATATTTTCAAGGATAACATAAACTATTGCTTCTGCAATTTTAAGAACTCTGTCATTTTTAACTGCTTTAAATGGTCCAGTATTATTCTATCATATTTTTTCTAAAGATGTGAAACAGTTGTATTTATTCATTGTAAAGAAGTTTATTGCGGGCTGCAGTTATGTTTATTGAGGGGCTGTTTGAAAAGGTATTTATTTATGGCCACGACCGGACCAAAAACATAAAAAACACGTTTTTGGATCTTATTTTCTCTCGTTATAACCAAATTTGCCTCACTATAGACGGTTATAGTTCAATAGAAATTTCACGGGACATCTAATGTATCTCGTTATAAGCGAAACCTCGTAATAACCGTGTTCGTTATAGAGGGAGTACACTGTATATATATATATATATATATATATATATATATATATATATATATATATATTTATATATATATATATATATTTATATATATATATATATATATATATATATATATATATATATATTTATATATATATATATATTTATATATATATATATATATATATATATATATATATATATATATATATATAATATATTGTTTTGATTTTACTTATTTTCCAATGTAATTATGCAAAATTATAATTATATTTATTTTTAATTTTCTTAATAGATCAAAACTCTTCTTGGGCTGGCTCAAATTAATACAGGGTTTTACGCCATTCAAACAACATAAATACAAAACCAATGCTCAAAGGAAGCTCATGAATAAATAAAATTCATAAATAAATTATAACCGTATAATAAAAAATATTGTGTTTATACCAAAGAAATAAATGCAAATTTTTAATGATAGAATAAATTTTTTAAACAAATACTCTCTGAAACGAGTATTTAATTTAATGTGCAAGATAAAAAAATACTGCAAGTTATTTAATGATAGCAAATTAACCAGTATAGATACAAAATGAATTATGACTGGTTCTAAGAAATACTTTTAAAACACATTACGAAATTGTTTATGTCAAATTTCACTATAGTCTTTGTAGAGGTTGATAAACATTGAGAGAAGGAAATATCGTTAGAAATATAGGTGAGCACCCTGGGACAATTTCTATATACGATGTCAGGATACAATTAATTGAGTACTTACAAACTGTTGTCACTTATCACTGAATTTAATCCGTGTAATAATTTAGTTCCGTGGTGCTCTCCTCCCTGAAGCGTTTGAAATGTTCTGCGGGAGAAGTATGCTGAAAATTCCTGGGATAACACAGAACAAATATGTCAATGCTAGAACGATTGAGCATCAACAAAAGTTAAGGACTTGTATAACATAACTAGTAGCTGTTTTTGAACACCTGTTTTAAACAAATGATCTTAAGAAGCTTACATTACAACCTATCGTGAATTGTATAAGAGCGAGAGGTAGATTCCCTACAAGATACGCCGATCATATCGTCCCAAGCATTGTGTTTTACTATCAGAATGTACAACATTGATGGAAGATCGAGAGCAGCTTATGATAACTTGTGATAACTGTATTAGGTTAGCTAATAAGAAGACATATAATACAAATAGACTGAGCGCTGAAATTTAGCCACGTTCCCCCAGTGCGACAGAGAAAAGTGTTGCAAAGTAGCCCCTGCATCTCTTTCTAATGGACCGGCTATATCGACCACGTGACACAAATGACCAATGAAAAGGTCACGTGCCCAATAAACCCGGCCCATTAAAAAGAGATGCAAGGACTGCTATGCGTCAGTTTTCTCTGTCGCACTGGGGGAACGTGGCTGTATTGGAAGGTTCAGTCTATTTATGTCTATGGAAGATACAGCTTATAATAACTCATGATAACTGTGTTAGGTTATCCGGACTTAACATACATATATTATAACTCTAAATCTAGCAATGATAGAATTTTAACAAATAGAGAAACTGACAAGCAGCAAAAAATATTGATAAGATTTAATTTTATCAAAAGAACTTTTTAATTATTCCTAATTTTATAGTTAACAAATCGTTTTTTAATAGCGAAGAGCTTCAGTGATAATTTTGTAACGTTATCGAGTATTCCCCATCCAATTACGTACGTCTCCTATTAACATGATTGAGAAACTTCTCTCAAAACTTTGATATAAACTCCAGTTTGTAACATCCGTCTTTAATTAAACTTTCTTATATAAGGATATAAGGGTCTTAAGTTTATTATTGACAGGCGAGACGAATACGAAGAGGTTATTCGTAATATTAGAATGAATGTAAAATGAAAGATCATTGACAATTTTTAATGAAAACTAACTATCTTTTAATTAAACTAAGTTAAGATGATTCAGAAAGATCAGTCGATTACAGTTTTAATATTCGCTGTTTACGGGCTTTCTATTCATTCTTATGTCTGTTTATGATTAGGCAGCTGAATTCATGTATGGTTGATATTTTTATCTTTCAATGTTCTTTTATGAAAGATATTATATATATATTTAGGGATTCTACAGTATTCACTGCCTTCCCTCGCTCAACCGTTTCCATCTCTCTCTGTTGTTTCATTCTCCATCATTTAGGCCTCTCTTACTCATGGCGTCGTCTACTTCGTTCCTCCAGGATTTTCGGTTTCGTCCTCTTTTTCTCCTTTCTATGGGGCTCCATTCGGTTATTCTCTTTATCCATCTGCTGTCGCCAGTTCTTCTTACATGTCCATACCACTTTAATCTTGTTGGTTCTATATATGTTAGTATGTCCGTTTCTATTGATGTTGTTTGCTTTATTTCGTCATTACTTCTCCTATCCATTCTTGTTACTCTGCAGCATCTTTGCAGGCATTCCATCTCTGTTGCTACTATCTTACTGCTGTTTTTCTTGTTTATGATCCAATTTTCAGCCCCGTATGTCATAATACTTCGCACTAATGTTTTATAAATCTGCGTTTTTGTCTTCATATTTAGGTGTCTATCCCACCATACTGAGTTAAGTTGTCGGATTGCTGTTCTTGTTTGTCCTAATCTTTGTGTAATTTCTTCCTCTGTTGTTGTCTTTTTCGTGATTATAAACCCCAGGTATTTGAATTTATCCTTTCCTTTGATTGTTACGTTTTCATCAATCTGTAGATCTTCTATGTCTTCTTCACTTGTAGATAGGTATTCTGTTTTCGCGAGGTTAATATCTAGGCCAGCCTTGGTATATTCTTCTTGTAGTTTCTTCATCATGTAGCTGAGGTCTCTTGGTCTTGTGCAATCACTACCTGATCGTCTGCAAAGCTTAACGTATATAGGTATTCGTTCCGTATCGGTACTCCCATGCCTTCGCATTTTCTTTTCCTTGTAGTCAAGGCTTTTTCTAAGTATATTTTGAATAGGGTTGGAGATGTGGAACAACCCTGCAGGAGCCCTTTTGTTGTGGTGAAGTCTCCTATGATTCTTGTTCCCATTTTAATGGACACTTTATTTTCTTGACACTGAAAGATATTATCTTTGTTAAAATTTTCTGAAGATCTCTAATGCGCTATAATTAATGCAGCAACAGTTGGATATTAGATTTTGTTGGACAAAATATATAAAGTTGTCTCTCTGTGTCTTTCTCTCCCTCTCTCTCTCTCTCTTTTTCCCTATCTATTCTTCAGTTTTTACTATTTTATTGCTGAATATAGATATCTTTTAATTATTTCCACATCCCTGTGCTTAGTTTGGTCTTTAAATATCGTCTCACATTCTGAGGTCTTCCCATACTACTATTGGTTTCTTCAGGACGGCAAACGGTAAATTTATGCATCCAATTATCCGGAAGTGACGCACTGTTTCACCGGCTCATTACTATGTAAACATAGACTCTTTCAAGGATGTCCATTACTTGGCGTTTTTCTTTGAATTTATTCGGAGTCTGTCTCCTAAACATATTTCAAGCATTGCCTTTTCCAAGGCGCGTTACTTTGTTTTGAAGTTGTTTGCTAATGGTATAATAAAGCAGTCGATAAAGTACGACATAAACAATTAATGAATGTCTTGAAATCAAAGAAGATTGACTACAAAGACCTCAGGATCATATCAAATTTATACTATAAACAGCGAGCAAAAGTACGTGTTAACGAACAGCTGTCAGAAGAAATTGAAATTAGACGTTGAGTAAGAGAGGGATGCGTATTGTCGCCAATTCTTTTAATGCATACTCCGAAGAGATCCTGAAAAAGGCTCTTGAGGGTGAAATAGCTGGAATAATTTTAAATGGAGTGCCCATTAACAACATTAGATATGCGGACGACACTGTGATCTTAGCTGAAAAATATTGAAGATCTTCAGAGACTGGTGACCAGAATAGCAGAGTATGGAAAAGAGTACGGTCTAACAATGAACGTCAAGAATACGAAATTTATGAGAATATCGAAAACTCAAAGAAATAACGAGAATCTTCTAATAAACGGAACCAACGGCGAACAAGTGGACAAATATTCATATCTGGGAACAATGATTCAATGATTAACTCCACAAATGATTACATTCAGGAGATCAAAATCAGAATAGAAAAGGCTAGAGCAAATTTCAACAAAATGAGAAGAGATGTACAAGAGATTTAAAATTGGAACTAAGAGTTAGGTTGGCGAGGTGCTATATTTTTTCGACTCTGTTCCATGGAATGGAATCTTGGACCTTGAATACGATATCAATGAAAAAACTGGAATCCTTTGAACTGTGGGTGTATAGAAGAATTCTGAAATTATCGTGGACAGAACACGTCACAAACAAATAGGTTCTAAGAAGGATGAATATGGAAATGGAAATTTTAAATACAATTAAAACAAAAAAATTGGAATATCTCGGATATATTCCACTTGAAGAGAAATACACCTTGCTCCAACTGATTATGCAGGGAAAGATCCAAGGAAAGAGGCGTAGAAAATAATAATAGTGGTATCTCTTTATATCGCTAGTAAATTTTGGAATAGTTTGCAATGTCCTGGCCTACGGTATACAAGGAAGGTAGCAAGGCCAGTGTTATTCTTCAACCCCCTATTATTACGATCATTACCACTATGATATTGATCGTCTACTACATGAATCCTAACTATCTGGATTATCTCCTCTTCCTCCTCTCCCTAACCAATTATCGTCTAATATTCCTATTATCTCTTATTTTGCATCTTATTGTAAACTGTAAGGGCAGCCTTAATAACTTCATTATTACATTCAAATTTGTTATCTATATCCCCTTTTCCTTGAAAGGGTGGATTTTTTGGCCAAAGATTATATCAATGTTAGGGCTTGATTTGATGCCAATCAAACGCGTTAAAGTGTTTGATTGATGTGTGATGTCTGCGTCAGGTTGGCTGAAGATATATATCAATCAGTAGGCGCTTTTTGTAATACGCTTTTAAAATTTTGCTATCCACTGGCTAAATCAGTGCAGTTGTATTATTTGGCAAACGTAAAGTCTCTATTTAATTGTCAGCTACTCTTCATCTCAATTCTTCGTTGTCTTCGTTGGTATATAAATATTAAGTAAATTGGGAAACGTTTTCTCTGCTTCTTCACTGACAGATCTGCAAGAAACGAATGCCGTGCCGCTTCTTGAAGTTTTCAAACCAACAAACAATGTTAGTTCTTATAACAGAATTTAAATTTACTTTAAATAACAAAACAGAAACTCTTAATAACAGATTTGTACTGGGTGATATATGAGAGAGCCGATTGGAGAACACTAAGTGCTAAGTTACCTGGATCCTTTAATATTTATGTTCTTTAAATGTCTAGACCATTTCTCCGGGAGCAGGTATTGGACATGGACCTTATACGTTTGAGAAACTATTGTTTGAGCTATCCGAGGCTATCATCGTTGTAATTTAGTACATTTTATGATAGACCAATTAAAATCCGTTATTTTGTACGGTTTCTATTACGAAACTCTAGATGTGAGATCAACTGATGTTAAGTCACGTCAATGGGATAAGATGGTTTGTGAGATCGTGCTCGCGCTGCATTAGTTCAACTGATTTTCCATGTTGATTTTCCTAAAAGAAAGACGGTTTGTACTTTTTAATTTATTACATAACTTGACACTTCTGCAGTTCTACTACATTATAACTGTGCCAGCGATACAAACTAATTGAATTCTGTTTATCTACTTTTTTCGCGTTTAATATGCGATTTGCGTTATTAATACAATGTCGCGCAATACCAGATATATACTGTATTATAATAACATTTACATTATTGTGTTTACCTATATTCTTTCCTAATTTTACAATTTGGCATGTAACTAAATACAAATCGAACACATGTAAAATCGAATTTAAATTGAATCTGTAAAATTTCTATGTGCGCTTATGACACAGGTTAGATCATGTTCAATGCCGAAATAACAATCATTCAATAAAAATCGCTGAACTGTAAGTTCCTGAAAGGAGTGCAAAAGGCAGACCAAAGAATATATTTTGGATTGCATATCCCGTATAGTAATAAGCTGGTGATAGAAGAGAGTGATTGAATATGAAGACTTTTTTAATGCTTCACTTAAAAATAATTTAATTTTATGATCCAGTAATATAAAATACATTACAATTTATAGATTGGCTGTATCAAAATTTCATAAACCTTTGAGATGTAAATAAAACAAATCTCGCAATGCTGAAAACCGACGCAAACTTCATCGGCAGCGTGCTCTCTTTAGCATTAATTAATTTCAAACTTTGAACAATCGAAACAATTAAAATCCCTAATATTAACGATCGCAGTGTGTTATAATAGTCAGTGTGGCCTTTATTCAATAGAAAAGCGGGCCTTAAATACAGGGATTAACTAACCTACATGGGCTTTATTTATTATGTTGGTAGAATTTTATAACAATTAATGTTTGCGTTTTTCTCGGTTTTTTTTATCAGTCCAGTCGTAAGAGATTCGATTCCTAAAAACTTGACCAAAATTCTAAATTTTACTGGAAATGTCAATTTGTGGACCCAAAAAAAACGCAAAAAAGTTTGTTACTTCTACCCCCGGGCCTCTCGACGAGAAACGGAAAACATCGATGTACCAAGAATCTGTAGGCCGTTAAAATACCTAAATGTTTCAAACAAGAAATGTATCTGACATATTTCTAAACAAAAATGTTTATTTGCACTTCTTGTTTATTAGCACAATATTGTGTATTAACACTTTTAGTGTAGAATGAACCGTTCTCTCAGAAATAACGCTTGAAGCGATCGTCATTTTGAATGTCAGTGCGCGCTGAATTTTATACAATTTTTATAAATAAAGTACGGTACGGAACGAATACCTATATACGTTAAGCTTTGCAGACGATCAGGTAGTGATTGCACAAGACCAAGACGACCTCAGCTACATGATGAAGAAACTACAAGAAGAATATACCAAGGCTGGCCTAGATATTAACCTCGCGAAAACAGAGTACCTATCTACAAGTGAAGAAGACATAGAAGATCTACATATTGATGACAACGTAACAATCAAAGGAAAGGATAAATTCAAATACCTGGGGTTTATAATCACGAAAAAGGCAACAACAGAGGAAGAAATTACACAAAGATTAGGACAAACAAGAACAGCAATCCGACAACTTAACTCAGTATGGTGGGATAGACACCTAAATATGAAGACAAAAACGCAGATTTATAAAATATTAGTGCGAAGTATTATGACATGGGGCTGAAAATTTGATCATAAACAAGAAAAACAGCAGTAAGATAGTAGCAACAGAGATGGAATGCCTGCGAAGATGCTGCAGAGTAACAAGAATCGATAGGAGAAGTAATGACGAAATAAAGCAAAGAACATCAATAGAAACAGACATACTAACATATATAGAACAAAAAATATTAAAGTGGTATGGACATGTAAGAAGAACTAGCGACAGCAGATGGATAAAGAGAATAACCGAATGGAGCCCCATAGGAAGGAGGAAAAGAGGACGACCCCGAAAATCCTGGAGGAACGAAATAGACGACGCCATGAGTAAGAGAGGCCTAAACGATGGAGAATGGAACAACAGAGAGAGATGGAAACGGTTGAGCGAGGGAAGGCAGTGAATACTGTAGAATCCCTAAATATATATATATATATATATATATATATATATATATATATATATATATATATATATATAATATAAATAAAGTGTGAAGAGTGTGCCTTTCGAGGAATCAACTAAATTTACCACTTCCATCCAACGGTCGCTGTGGAATTTCCATTTTGAATTTGGAAACAAATATGAGGCATTTGAAATATGCCTAAAAACACTGAATTGGGTCGAATTTGTGGCTGAAGTTGTTTACTTTCGAAAAATTTACTTTTGCAATCAGACGAAAGCAGTTTTAAGCGTTTTAGATCGTTTGTAATGTAAAAGTTCAAATTAAGCATATTTCAAATGCCCCATATTTGTTGTCAAAAGTCAAAATTAAAATTTCCTGCTACAGGTTTTGAAGACTAGCCACTAACAATGAAAATTCTATCGTGACCGCTTAATGTAGGTGATAGGTGATATATTTAATTGATCTCATAAGAAACGTAGAAACTGACAAAAATCACGAAACGTTGATTTATTTAACATCTTTATAGAAACTAACTCTATTTAAGGCAAAATGCAAATGTAATTGCATTAATTGCATCCATTTTTCTAACCTTTCGGGCCTTCCGGCTTGGCAAGACAGTAAGTACTATCGCTACTGAGCACTAAACCACAGAATAATAAACAATCAGAATGCCCACTCTGCTTGAAAAAATAAGTACGCGCATCTCGTTCGCGCAGACGGAATCAGCTATGTTTTAGTCGGAACCAGTGCTGTTCAGTGACATTTTATCTGGTGTGCATAGACAAATTAACCCGGTTTAATTTATTTACGGCAACTACAGACATAATATGCACTATTTTATTCGTACTTTTAGTTGAAGAATACTATTTCCAGACCTGTTCAATTTATATGGAGAATACATAATGAGGAACGCACTCGATGGATGGAGAGGCGGCATCTCCATTGCAGGAAAAAAGATCTCAAACTTAAGATTCGCAGACGATACAACACTGATAGCAACATCTGAAGAGGAGATGTCGAGACTGATAAAGAGAGTAGAAACCGAAAGCAACAAGTGTGGGCTCAAGATTAATAATCAGAAAACAAAAATCATGATTGTGGACCACGCGAATATCCTCCAAACAACAGGCGCCCTAAATCAATTCGAGAAAGTAGACGAGTTCACGTATCTAGGATCTTCCTTAAGCAATGCAGCCTCCTCCCATACGGAAATTCGCAGAAGAATAGGGATGGCCAAGAACGCGATGAGTCGACTGTCAAAAATATGGAAGGACCGCTCTTTATCCAAAAAACTCAAAATGAGACTGGTACGGACACTCATTTTTTCAATCTTCAGTTACGCTGCCGAAACATGGACAATAAAATCAGAGGATAGGAAAAGGATTGACGCATTCGAAATGTGGTGCTGGAGACGAATGCTACGCGTCTCGTGGACGGAGCACAGATCCAATCAGTCGATTCTCGAAGAGCTAAACATTCAGACCAGACTCTCCTCTCAGTGTCTTGCAAATGTTTTAAAGTTTTTTGGCCACATTGCGAGAAGAGACAATGACAACTTAGAAAGATTAATTGTATGCGGAAACGTAGAAGGACGTAGAGGCAGAGGACGCTCACCTATCCGATGGTCAGATCAAGTACAGAAAGCCACTGGAGAGACGTTTTCCGAGTCCATGAGAGCAGCCCAAAATCGCAAGAGATGGAGAGAATTGACAGCCCGCATTGTAGGAAATCACGATCCTCAGCAATGAGGAAACGACAAGAGAGAGAGAGAGTTGAAGAATAGATTAAATTATATATTTCAAATGTACTAAATTATTAATCTCCAAAAATTGAAATTACAGTTCTGTCGTAGCTTGTCACAAATTTCTCAATTTGAGTCTATGTTTCCGTCGAAAACATGGCGTTCGCGTGCTGACGAACTTCAAAGGCGGCATCTGAGAGTGGGCATTCTGATTGTTATTTATTCTGTGACTAAGCTATGACGCTATAACAGACTGACTTAATGTATATAATAATTCGACACAAATTGATAGTGTTCTGATGACAGTATTTCCAGTGATATGGATTAGTAATGGGACGTGATTTTACTAACGGTGATTCAGTCACGGCGATTTATAAATCACCGATAACTAGCGTTCCTTGCTAACTTCGACAACCGTGATCGGTGACCAGATATCTCCGATATCAATTCACGGTCACCGTCTCACAAAAATTATTTATATTAGTAAATATTATGATATTCTCGGTGAACGTGACTTAGTGAACGGTGACTAACATCCAACTTTACCAACGGAGAATATTAGGAACTGAAATACGAGATATTTTATGTTATTATCTACTGATATTTTTGTCTTTTTAAAATAATAAATTTAAGATAATGTCATTAAACGTATCAAATATATTTTTTCTTTCACAAAAACGTTCTTAAAAGTTTATAAAAAAAAATTAAGTGATATTCTAGAGTTATTTTTAGTTTTATTTAACTTTGCTGATAAGCTCTTTACGTTACTAAACGTCAAACAGTAGTTAAAAATGTAATTTTTTTTACAATCAATTGTGACTTAATCCCATATAAACATAATAATTGACGTATTATCCAGATAACCTATTATCTGTATTTCCTTTACTGCCTGTTTCATACTTTATAGGTTGCGAGAGTTTATTCCGTCAGTATTATGTCTGTATATATTCGCAATCGTTTTGACTAAACCTAGTGGTATTCTCTTGTCATATTATAAATGTATCGCGTCTCTAATTCTTACTTCATCAAACGCCAAAAGCTACCTCATAGAACGTTTTTGGAATAACTATTCCAAAAAAAAAAAAATCAGAGAGCTATGGAACGACAGATGCTGGGTATCTCATTCAAAGACCATAAACCAATGAAGACATTCGTAATAGAACAAAAGTAAATGTTATCGAAAAGGCAGCTAAACTGAAACGGAAATGGGCTGGACATAACGAACGTCTTAAGCATATCCGATGTAATAGAGAAATCAGGAATTGGCGGCCATATGAAGCCAAAAGATTACGAGTAAGACCGCAAATGCACTGGAGCGATATTAAAAGAACTGCAGGACCAATGTGGAAACGTCTCACACACAACAGAGATGAATGCCGAGAATTAGGAGAGGCCTATATTCGGCAATCCGAATAGAGAGAAGGGCTTAAAAAAATCCATCATCAGTGCTATTTGGATGTACATAAAGCCACTAAATATGTTGGTTAAAACCTTTTAAATGAAGTAAGATTGACTTTGGATTACATCTTTGATATTTAAAAACTATGATGTTTAAGTTATAAAAGGAATTGATCACATGGCAATTAAGGACTCCACTGGCGTTGTTAGTCCTTAGACGAAATGTCTGTGAGGACTTGGTGATAGCAACTGAATTGACATTCAAACGTGTACATCCAGATAACACTGCTGATGGAATAGTTATTCCGAAAACGTTCTGTGATGTAGCCTGTGATCTGAAGATAGGGTTTTTTTTATTAATTTACCTTTTATAAAAAAAATTAAATAAACATTTTTGTGATACATGGTATATATCCAACTACAGAAATTTAGTTTCCTTGTGGATTATAATTATAATACTAATAATATAAACTGTTAAAAATTATTTGGCAACTCGTATTACACTGAGTGCACGGTGGTCAAATAAATCCGCAGCTCGATAATCGCATTAGCCGATTCTGCCGAGTCCTGATACGTAATAACATCAGTTTTAATTTGTAACCTATAAACCTCACATGTTTGTTGTTTTTCTTTAAATAATTATTTTATTTCAATTTCTTTCGATTTTATTCATTTATTAACTTTCACGTTTATTTTACTATTTTTTTTTTTTTCTAAAAATAGTTGGCGCTCAACTTTCTATTTAATAAATATTTTATCACAATCTATATTCCAATTTTAATTTTCACTTAATATTCTAATTCCCTGTATTTAGACCCCATTTTGTTCTATGCGATAGACATATATGAATTTCTATGGTCCACTCCAAACGACACGTTATTTGTCAATTGGCAACTCTTGACTTCTGTCATGTCAGTTCTATTCAATAGAAAGGGAAGTAAATTTTATAATACTCGTCATCTACTCAAAGCAAATTTCTTGTGCTAATAAATTCATTTATATATTTAAATCTTTTTCTGGGTAACTACATTTCATATTTCTAGTTGATCATTTTTATAAATCTGTCTTTTTATAATATCGTTTTTGATTTTGTTTTATAGACAACCTAACCTACAACACATGCATGTCTTTTTAAATCGTATACGCATTTTCATATTCATATGCATTTTAACTAATTTATTTTATAATAATTATATTCATTTAATTATCCTTGCCATCAGCAATATTCTTTAAAAAAATTATTTTTTTGGCAAGGAAATTTAAAACGTATGCAATCGCTAACTCAAGCTTTAATATTTTAGTTTTATTGGATAAATAAATTTTTCTTGTTCTCCCTTTTTGGGTGGAACTTCCTGAAGGCTCGTGGTGCACCACACATACATGTGTGGAGTGACAGCAGCAGCAGCATAGCAGATATCATGCAGAACTCAATAGCTGCTTAAAATTACAACGGGCTCGATCTCGGTATCTCTATCAACTTACAGCACCAACATCAGAAACCATCAGCAAGTTGTCCTGTCAACCACATGAAGCCATAAGTATCTACATATTTAAAAATTTTGTATGTATATAGGCAATATTTGCTTTATTTTTAATTTAAAATTAAAATTTCATTATATTATTTTTGTACAATAAATATGATTAGTTAAAGTTTTGGTTTATTTGTTCCAACCAAACTCATTTTTCAGATTTACTGTTAAGATAACACGTTCTCAGACCTGAGAGACTGAGCTAGACGGTAGCCTAACAATTGGTACCCAAAGAAAGTTGTGAGTTTTATTGTTATACATAGGCTCCCAACTTTCAACGGTAGTAATATTGTTACCAATTGGCGGCTTTCGTGTCTGATAGGTTGTTCGACGGTTAACAATTTGTATAAAAAATACTAGTTGTTTACAAAATCCTTTAGAAGCCGTAATCGGACAGATAACGTAGGCTACCTGATATGAAATTACGTAAGTTAGATTATTATTCGATGTAAAAGTTTCTGCTTCTATCTTTATAGTTGTATAGCTTCATTCGAGTAAAGTTTTTTGACTTTTGATAAAGTTGCTTAACTGAAATTTCATTAATTTGTAATAAAGTAATTTTAAGACAATAGGATTGGATTATCAAAAGACGGGAAGTCTGAAAGATAGCGTCGGTAATAATTTCTAAATCATTCCCGGCGATGAGGCAGGGTTAAAACAACGACTATTGTTAGTCCTAATCCGTTACTGGATTCAGAGCATTAACCTTCTGTCTACTGCTCGTGGACGTCGCTAAAATAAACGTTTAATGCTTTGCTAAATGCCAAGGCGCACAAATAAATATTATATTTGGGAAGTACAATGGAATAAAAGGGAAATGGAATGTAAATATCATGATGTTATTACCTGTCGGTTTGTCGAAAGGCGTCGCTCAGAAGTGTTCCTAGGGGTGCCATCAATCAATAAGGGAGCAGCTAGTGGAAAAATACGGGGAATAAGGTACCGGTTGATTTAGAGTTCTTAGTAAAAAACAGAAGGATTTACTGATTGTACACCCGTATAATAAAAATGTTTTCTATATAAATCCAACTGTTACATTAACTCTTATATATATGTTATAGATCTGTTACGTAATCCCATCTGACAAACTCCCAAAAATGAATATAATTTTTATTATTTATATATTATTATATATTATATATTATATTATATATATTATATTATATAATATATTATTTTTATAAGTTATTTTTTATATTACGATGTCTATACTTCAGTATTAGTGTTACATACTTAACCCTTTAGTATCTCTGGTATTACTTTTGTATACATTTTCGGCAGAGTAAATGAGTAGTACAAATCATATATTTTAATAAGTAGTGCATAGATGGCTCTGATATCGGAAGGTTTACTCAACTAGTAAACATTGTAGTGGTACAACATTTGTAACAGTGAATTCTAGTGTGCTTCTTCTTTTTTACAATTAGCACGTGGCTAAATGTGTTTTGTTATTGGTTTTGAGATTGGTTTTCTTCAAGTACTGGTATTTCTGCTTCAGTCGTCTTTTGGATAGTTGGTGTATTCGGTTCACTATTGGTTTAGTATATATTTTCCTCTGTACCTTGCAAGTCTTCTAAAGAGTAAGAACTGTTGTCTACAAAAAGTTTATTGCCTTTAATCTAGCTTTTAGTACTAGAATTCTGCCGGGCAAGTTTAGGATGGTATTTTAAAATTTTTTTGCTTTTCTCTTTGTTTTTGGTATGGTCGTAAGTTATGTTTATGGTTAGTCCTTTCAATCAATGACAATTTTTAAGCATTTCTCTTTTCTTTATATTGGAAACTAATTCTATTTTAATTGTGATGTATTTTTTAATTTTTTGGATCCTTTTGAACAAAATAGGTCTCTTGTAGTTTTGCTGTTAACTTGATCGTTTTCGAGTTATAAATATTTTAAAATTGAGAAAAACGGAAAATTTCGATTTTCAAGGCTCAAAAACACAAGTAAAAAACATTATTTTTTAATTAATTGGGGATCTTTATTCCAGATCAAACCTTGTTTTATCATTTCTTTATAAGTATTTTGGTCCTATTTCATTTTAAAATATTGTTTTTTAATCGTTAATGAGCGCCTACAAGATACATACAAGATTTTATTTTTCACTTCACATAATATAAAAACTAAAATTGAGACGTTTTTACTTTTCATTTTAATGCGCCTAAAAATATATATATGCATATTTTGTATGTACCACTGGTATTATTGGATGATTACGCCCATTGAGCAACATCCATCCCTAGGGCTAGAAGCCCTCTGGTTGGATTATTTTGCTCTCCGAGCCTAATCATCTTAATAACATCCTTGTTGCAAAAGTAACTATTAAATTCAATAGGGCTAAAATGTGGTATAAACACTAAACTTATTACTTTGCTCGTTTAAAATTAGTTACGAATAAAAATGACAATCTACAAATCAGTAAAACCGTTGAGTAAAACCTATTTTGACGTATGGATCTGAATGTTACCACGTGTCCGATATCCAGAATTGATCTTTGATGGTACGGGCATGTAATGCGAATGGAAGACGAACGCTGACCAAAACAATCCTTAAACTATGTTCAATAAAATAGAAGGAGTAGGCCAACATTAGAATCGAGAGAAGAAATCAAAGGAATAATGAGACATAGAGCCATAAATGAAGATAATAGACCGAATGAAAGAGGTGGAGGTCGAAATGCGGGATGGATACGGCATGTGGATAAGCTGTAGGACCCCCGTAGTATATCTTGATTTTAGACAATTGTAATTCCACAGGATTTAGACCAATTTTCTAGGTGATTCTAATATGGTTACAGGTGTAAGGCACTATTATTTACGCTTTATTTTTTTAAATATCTTTTAAATATTTAAAGTGTATATTTCGCGTGATCAATCTTTGCTGCGTTTATTAAGTGATAAACTTCAGGAAAGCAAAATGAAAAATTCTCAGGATTTTTTTACCAAACTCTTTCTTATATTGTCAGTCGATCATCTATAAGTGATACCTTTTATATTAAAAAAGGGTGGGCCTTTGTAATACGCTGTCTGCCATAATGGCTTTTTGTCGACAATTTTCCTGAATTATAATCGCCATTCTGTTAAGCTTGGAAAATTTTTCCAATCTAACAATGTAGTTCAGAGGCGTATCCAAAGTCTTAAAAATATTATGTTTTATTAAAAGCTTTCTATATTTAAGTTGGCGCTTTTTTCTGTAGTGCATATTTATCTTTTATGTTTAGCTTCCAATTTATTTAGTACTTAGTTCCAGTATTAGAGATTTTTTAATTTTTATGTTCATTCATGTTAAGTCATGTTATTTTTCTAAATGAATCAATCAACTTTTTTTACAGTTTGTTTTATTAATTTCTCTAATGTGTATTTCAGGGAAAAGCTTGTTATAATATGATTCTTCTCTAGGCAAATTTGTGTAGACTCGTATCAATGTTTTCTACCTGATTAGTTTCTTGGGTTTCACGCAGGACAGGCTCTTGTCCCGTCCCGTAGGCATTTTCGTTGTCCGGTCCCGTGTCTCGTTCCATGTAATTTATTTAAATAAAATGTTTGTTTGATTTTTGTGTTATGCCTTGGTCTTCCTTGTGATCGTTCTTGCTACAATTGTTTCTCTAGGGATTAGCCGAACTATCTCTGAGAAGATCTAGCTAGGGTAGGAATATCCATGATTGTCTTTGCGTTGGTGAAGATGAGATACTTTAGCTAAGGTTGACCTTCTCACGATCCTAAGCCAATAGTGGATATCAAAATTGTTACAACCCACGTGGTTAGTATCTTACACATTGGCGCTCAAAGTGGGGCCGATGTGTAACGGTACAACCTACGTGTTAAGTATTTTACAAAGTGTTGTACCAAACTTATGAAATTGGACCTTTCTCCAAGGACACCTCATTTGGTTGCATAAACAGTTTTAACTCATCTTTTGAGACCTTTTTTAAATCGGGGAGATAGGAAATAGCATCTTCTTGTGGCAAAATAGTTGATGTTATATTTTTACTTACATTAATGAAGTATTTATTTAGATTTTCAGGGGTTGGAAGAGAAAATGTTTGAGCTGTGTTAGTTTTATTTCGAAGATCGAAGATCTGAGCGTACATTTTTTTAGCTGTTTTGATAAGTTTTAGATAGCTTCCTCTGTAATTGGAGATATATTCAGTGACAAAGACTTTGGTAGTAAATTTCTTGATGTACAGTAGTGAACGCATATTCTTGGCTGATATGCGGATACCTTTGGTAGTCCAGGGTTTGTAATGTTTTGACTTAATTGTAATTAAAGGAAATGCCTTATTGAAAATACAGACAAGCCTATCTAAAAAATCACTGAAATGATAGTCCACGTCCACATCCAAGCACAAATTTTGGAATTTACGAAAATTCTGAGTGGAAAAAATCCTACCTAAACGTTGGGTTTTCGAGGATTGTTTGTTAATATTGTTAAACTTGGTATATACTGATTCATGGTTAGAGAGTCCTGCATTAATTATTGTAGAACGTACATCAAAAGGTGAAAAATTTGAGACAATATAATCAATTATGGTAGATGTTGTTTTAGTAGTTCTTGTAGGAGAATTAACATGTGCATTGTGAAACCATACGATTCGAATATATTGACCCAAGATAATCGGGTAGTAAAAGCAACAGCGTAATTAATATTCAAGTCTAACAAATTTAACAGGTTTTGTAGTTCTGTGGAAGAATCGGGTCATCTATAAATGCAAAGAATGTATAGATTAAGATTCTTGTTTTAAACCAATGAAAACTCAAAAAAGGATTCATTCAACAGAAAGTCATATTTTGTTATAGGAAAGACATCATTATTTGTAGAAAGAATTAGGGTTCTACCATGAGCTGAACTTGGACGATCATACCTAGCCATTGTGGTATATTTTTGTACAAAAAAACGGTCGTTGACTTCAAGTCAGTGCTCGGTAACCGCAACTATCGGGGGATATCCTAATTCCTCTAGAACAAAAATAATTCATCTGTTTTATATCTTATAGAACGAATATTAATGAGAACCATGCTAAAGTTGTCATCATGCTAAAGTTGTTTCAGGTTTCTAGTTCCAGAAAATACGTCACTTTATCTGGTTCAAAATATAACTTTGAGGTCAATGATAGGTATAGATACAATAAAGTAACATACATCAGGACACCGGATCAATGTCAAAGGAATAAAGTGGTAGAGGAATTCATTCACCTCGCTACTAGAACAGCCTTGTAGTGTATATCAAAGACCTTTTACCGTATTACCTTTTACCATAGCCTCTCTCTAACGAGAAATTTTAAAAAGTTACTTAACTAGATATCAAACTTTTCCACCTCGTTTGATACTCGCGACAATGCAGTTCATACTTAAACTATCAAACAAAATTCCACTGTAGATTTTAATCATGATTAATTTGCTATATTTTGGTGCGTCTTAGGATTGGCGTTGCATTCTTGCAACACGTTGTTTCGCAATAAATAAATAAATATATTTTTACTCAAAAACTACTAAAAACTAAAACTTTACTTCTTAATAGCTACTAAATAAATTATTACAAAAAGTTTTTTTTGTTGGAAAAAAACTTCATCCTTTAAGGTAATAAGTTAATTTGTGCAGAAAACTAGTTTTGTCTTAAAAGTCATGATTTGTTTTTAAATATTTTTAGTAAATTTTAGTAAGTTGACCGATTTGGGAATTAAAATTGGTTATGACAAAAATCTTCTCCTTGTTTCTTGTCTTATGTTGCACTTTATAAATTCTTTCATTTTCTTCAAAAAGAAGTACTGCACTGACTTTCTGAAATCCATAAAGTGTGCAAAAGAAGGAAAGTAATAAATTAGCTTTTGACTCCGGAATACCAAGTACTTACTGGAAAATGTTCCGGAGGAAAATAGTTGAGCGGCTACTTTCGAAGTTAATCGGCGAAAGCTCAAGAAAAAATGATGCTCTACAATGTCACTTAAATTGATTTTTCTCTTATCTAGAGCTTTGTGCCAAACGGGGCAAATTCAATTACGCTCTTTTAACGTTTTGTTACTTCAAAGAGGTTAATCAAATTCGAATGGGAATATATATTTAGTTGTCAGTTGGAATTAAATTTATTGTACTCTTGATGAAATACAGAAACATTTAATGTAAAAAACGTATAAGAGTGTTTTTAATTTTAGTCTTTTCACGGTTCGGTGCATTTTCATTTATGTTCTAACTACTTTCAGAATTAATAAATATCAAAAATATATACAGAATATGAGAACAAAATATATTTGTTAGACTTAACTAGTACAAAACAAGAAACAAGCATATTAGAAGTGGCTGCAAACAAATGACCCAGATGATGGATGAAGTTAATGAAGTATGTAAGATTAAACGGAAAAGTAAAAAACCTAATAAATATAGTTAAAAATACCTCCTGGGAAAGTAAATGTGAAAGGCTTAACAAGTATATTGGATCAACAAGATCAATAGGTTCATGTAACATTGTAAAAAACAAAATGGTTTTCGTGCAGACATATTATGTATCAACAGCATATTCTCTAAAGCAGATACTATTTAGAAAACATTCGTCCACAACCTTTCAACTCCTATACTCTCTGTAGATCTGACTTTCTTTACTTTTTCGTGTCCGAACATGTCCTTCATAACATTTCGGCCCAGGGGTACGTTGATTCCATCTTTGTTGACGAGCAACAAATCTTCGAAGGTACACCGATGAAGACAGTTTCTGCATGTAAGAAAATGTTCTGTATCACAGTGTAACGTAGGCAAACTATTTAAGTACATAAAGTGGCCCTTTGCTCGTGTCGAAAGAGATTCGGGTGTGGTTCTTTCAAAATTCATATACAATCTGTTTGTATTGTCTTTGCAATTAAAGTGAATTGGGTACCATCCTTAATAGTTTACCCTCGTAAGGAAACAAGCTCAGACAAGGAAATAAAATTTATAAGAAAATATTAACGAAATTTTTAATCTTTATTATTTTGTAACGAACAAAAAGTTATTAAAAGATTCTAGGAGAATTACATCATCTCGGAAAAGAAATAAACATTCTCCGTTTAGATATTAAATTACAAATGAGAAGTGCTTATATGGAACTAAAAATAAAATTATATAGTAAGAAAACAAACATTTTATATCTTGGCATTAAAGTATGAATGAGAAATACTTCTGCAAATAAAATAATCATACTTTATCCCAAATTTCGAAATCCGTTCACATAAAAAAAATTCTATTATATAGAAGATATTTATATATTATATAGATATTTGTGTAACCAAAAGACCAATAATAAATCACATCACTGTTATTTAGTTCATAGATAATCCTCACTGTTCAATAAACAAATATAAAATTGGTACAACCTGAATTATCCAAACGCTTGTGTGGCTTGTGGAAAGGATATCGTGTTTACCAACTAGGTACTCCTAGGCTGGGATTTCAGAATATTGAATCTATTGGCAGCAGAAACATTATCCACCATAAAAATCTATACGATTGGGTAAGCAAACGGGATATTCCACAAAAGGCACTTAGCCATCCGTAGCTATTAAGATAACTTCAGACCAATAAACATAGTTCTGGCAACTATTAGTGCTCCCGGTAAGGTCTAAAATAAATATTTATTTGAAATATAAAAAAAAGGAATTTTTCGGCTTACCTCGTCAAGAGACCACTCAAATCAAATTTCGTCCTGTATGCTGAACGTTCAGAGAGAGAAAAGAAAGATGAATTACGGAAAGGTTACGAACGCTCTGATTTTTAAGGCCAAAATCGGAACTAGTATGAACTGCAATTGGATCCTTGAGGTAATTTAGATGCTTCCGCACTCGGCAGATAGGTGGCTGGAGCAACATTAATTTGAATATTTACTAGAAATTAAAATAATGGATTTTTGAAACTTTAAAAAATAATTTGAATATGTGCTCTGTTACATTTCTGCGTGTTTCGGAATCTGCAAAACCCGCTGCTTTTATATAGATTATTCTGCATCTCTGTTTTATTGTAGTATCAACTTGTTTTGTGTGGGTAGTCTGTTCCAAACGGGCACGCATACTCGGCAGTTGAAAAGCACAATGTCTGTGCCATCGTTCTTAGGACGACAATTTACTTCCTCTTAGCTTCCTGATCTGTTCTAACTGTTACTTTTCCTCTCGTTTTTATGTAGTGTTGTTTGTAGGTGAGGGACTGGTTAAGAGCTACTCTAAGATATTTAGGTTGTAGATCTGACAAAAGCATAAGATAGTGTACCACTTTCAATGCTCTAGGTAGCTATGAAAAAATAACATCAATTCCTATTAGCAAAGGTCTAAAGCAAAACTGCTGCATAGCACCTACACTCTTCTAAATATATCTGTATGAGGTTCTCTTATTCTGAAGAAGGAAGTGCTGGAATATAAGCGCCCGACTAAGAATAAGCACATTGACAGTAAACTCATAAAGATAATCCAAACATATTGGAACCAAAGTGTCATAGCTCAAATTGATAGACAACAGTCAGAAGAAATGAAGATATGTAGAGGAGTTGATTTGACATTCTCTTTTCGACACCGTTCATAGGTAGCTTGTCAATCAGTTACCAGCTGAAGTCCATTTGAAAAGGTTTACCCTCCGGACGCTGGTACTCACGTGAGGCATGGTTATATGTTACCTAATAAAATAAAAGTTAAATCTAATAAAATAATAAACATCATTACTTTACCCTAATATTTTGGTGGCTCAGGCATGTTAACCTGTAAGTATAACCATTTTGCTTTTTTAACCTTAGTCAAGATTTCAATCACGTTTGCTTTAAGTAAATGTTTCATACTTATTTTAGGCTTTTAACCTGATGATGGAATTATTATTCCGAAAACGTTTGTTATTTTGATGTAGCCCTTCTAAGGGTTTTTTAAATATACCTACATACAAAGATTTAAACCTCTTTTCATACTATTTTAGTTTTTTGTGTTCTACATTCTTGTTACTTTGCAGCATCTTCGCAAACATTCCATCTCTGTCGCTACTATCTTACTGCTGTTTATTGTTTTATAAATCTGTATAAAAAATAATTTAAATTATTAAATAATATGTGAATTATTATTATAGAAACAACTAATGAACAACTCGAGATTTATCAGACACGCAGAAGTTATTTTTTGTGTAGAGATATTAATATTACAAAGTGCGACTCCAGTTGCGGTGGAGCGGCGCGTCGGGTGCGAGTTAAGCGCATCATCTAGGTCAATTTCTAATTGCTGTATTTTAGCTAAAACTTCATCAAAATGAGTTTAGTTAAGCTCAAAATGTTCGTTTTCCATTATACTACAGGCCTCATTAACAATATTAAATTTTTTGATCTCATATTACCCAAAAATCGTTATAAACAAATTCGATTGTTTTTTACACGTAAATTGTATAGTTTAAACTTATATAACTTCTTCAAAAATTAATAAAATTTCATTTTAAAAATTTCTGATATAGTCCATAATTTGTTATTTTTTATCACATTCAGCGCCATGTGCTGAATGTGCTGACATTTTACGTGGACCGGAAGGAATGATCGGTTGTGATTTTCGGCATTACAAAATACTGATATAATTGTATATTTTTACATCGTTTATTACATAAATAAATTTATCTCTTCCCTAATAATAATAAAAATAAACCAACAAAGTGAGAAAAATAGTAGAAAACAAGTAATCTTAACGCATTTGTAATACAACAAAAATAATAAAAAATAAATTTATGAAAATAAAATAGTTGCTGGATGTTTTTGAAAACATTCGATGCATATTGGCAGTTTGCACTTATTGCAATATGTATTAATTATTTTAACATTTTTACGAGCATAATCTGGATTTTGTCGCTGAGACATAGTCTTCTAGCATGGGCTGGCACCTTTTTCAGGTAACCATTTTTTGCCCCTCGTATTCTTTCAAGAAGTGTTTTATCTTGGAAGTGGAAGGCCTCGGTAGTATTGGATTTAAATCTTGATAAACCAGAGCCTCGACGATTTATTTTCTTTGAATGCTATTATACCCAATTTTGTGTTATTAATTTTGTTATACAGATTCTTCTTCTTCACGTGCCATCTCCGCGACGGAGTTTGGCAATCATCATGGCTATTCTGATCTTAGGTGCTGCTGCTCTGAATAGTTCAATTGCATCCGTACCATTCCCTCAAGTTACGCAACCATGAGATTTTTCTTCTTGATACACTTCTCTTGCCCTAGATTTTCCCTTGTATAATCAATTGAAGTAGGTTGTATCTACGCATAACATGCCCCAGGTATTGCAGCTTTCGTGTTTTGATGGTTTCCAATACTTCCATTCTTTTGTTGATTCTGATGATGTTATACGGATGCAGAGCATTTACCATAGCTGTTGAAGTAACAAAATGAAAAACGAGTCGCTTATACCACTTGACGGTTCTTCTCACGTATGACACATAAGATGCCATCTGGTCAGAAGTGTCGACAAAAGCTTTTACTTTGTTGTAATCTACAACCATCGCTGGTTTATGAACTTGTCCTGTGCGATTTACTGTCACCATGGAGTCGTCATGATTGGTACTGAGCATAAGAACATCTCTTTCTATCTTTCCATTTGCAGACAACTGTTTTATTTTTGTTTTGTTGGGCCACAACTTCACCCTTTCTCAATTTAGCTTTTACCACATCTGGGGGATTATATTTTCTATTTGTCCTTCTAGAGTTCCTACTAAATGTGTTTGCCATTGAATTAGACTATTAGACATCAAAACATTAGTGTACCAGTTATCGGTATATAAAGTTCTACCTACATTCAAAAGTCCCACCATCAGTGTTGTGACAATTTTTTCGGCAACTGATATATCGTCCGCTTTTTCTTTGCCTGTGTAGACTTTAAACGATCATGTATAGCCTCCAGAAATACAGAGTTTGAAATCCTTTATCCCATACCTATGTCTTTTATTGGGAATATACTGTCGGAAATAAATACGTCCTCGAAATGGTACTTTGCCTTCGTCAATACAAACTTCTTCTTCGGGAATATAAGATTCTTTGAATTTATTTTCTAGTTAAAAAAATTAGTAGTCATTAAAAATTTAGAGATTTTGTGGAGTTTCTCTTCCGGATCGATTGGTTGCTCATTGTTTGGTAGATAAAACACCGAAAGTAACATCTCAAATCAAAAAAGTTTTTTTTTTTGCTCCGGTAATCCCTCAATTTTGGCAAATTAACATTTTTTTTTCCCATCGACAAAACAATACCTAAAAACTTGCGCATCTCTGTACGATCAGTGTCAACCCATTTATTAAGTCTTGGAGTTCCGTTTCCTGTTGGGGCAGCTTCATTCGCAGTATTTCTTTATGCAGCAAATCTATTTGTTTCTTCCACAAACAATGAGATAAGTGTTCAAAGTAACTTATCGGAGAGGTTCCATGAAGTTTCTGGATTATATGTTCAGGTACATCGGTGTAGGCATAAAGAAAATTAAATTTCAATATGTACCTTACCACAGGCTTCCACCTGGTCTGGGGTATATTATCGGTAAAAGGAACGGCTTCAGCAGCTTCGTTCTCGACATCAGATACACCTAATTCATCCTCACTTGAATCAGAGCTTCCTTCATTATATAAGTAATCTCGATCCGCAATGGAGTCCGAGTCCTCGGAATAGCCATTATTGTTTAAAATCTGCAACAAAAGAAATAATAAAATGCGTGACTACTGGTGGATATTTGGTCCCACAATGAAAAATTACAACCTGACACCGCGTGACCTCCAGTGGGTACTAAAAGAAATCACAAAAAACAAAGCTAAAAAAGGTATGATTTAAAATATAATAATAAACATTTAAAAATCATTGATGTATTCGACCGCTATTTGATGGAAATTCATTTTATGTAACAATAAAACACAGAAAACTTTGTTTTCAAAACTTCCACAAAATTTATTTTAAATTCTTATCACTACAGCTGTTTCGACAGAGTGGCTTATTTAAAAAGCAGTTATACAAACACGTGTGCGGTGTTTGTATACTGCTCTCTGGTCACAAATGACCAATTATCAGATATTTTCTAACCTAACTTTATAAACAGCAAATACTTAAATCTAAGGGCTTACCCTATGGCTTTCTCTTATTTTATCTATCAACTAATGCACTACAACTAACACGCAATAACTTCACAGCACTATACTCTGCTTTTTACACTAAACTGTTTACACTAATTCAAATGGTTTTGTTCTTATGAGTCTTCTCTTTAGTTCAGTGTTGTCAATAAGCTGAAGTGCCTCGACATTCACATGACTATGCAGCCTCTGCTCGTGACTTGCTGCTGTTCTCTTGATTATTTCGATCACAGTTTCCATACCCAGGTCCTGGTGGAGGTTTCTGTTACGGATATACCAAGGAGCATCAACAGTGTTTCTCAGTACTTTGTTTTGAAATCTCTGGATAATATGTATATAACTAGCTTTGGTACAACCCCAGAGTTGGCACCCATTTACCCATACTGGTCTCAGTACTTGATTGTAGATGGATAATTTGTTATGAATTGATAATGTTGAATTTTTTCCAATCAGCCAATAAAATTTCTTATACCTAATATCAAGCTTCCCTCTTTTCTTTTGATGCCTAAGTATTTTGCTAATGTTGCATAAGGAAGTTGGGTATCATTTATTCTAACTGGGAAATTTTCTATGTATTTTATTTACTGATAGTTGCAACTTTCTTCACTAGTGTCTCCTATCGCTAGTATGGCTGTATCATCCGCGAAGGTGGCAATAGTGTTTTGTTCTAGCTCTGGAATGTCACACGTATACAATAGGTACAGGACCGGACCTAAGACACTCCCTTGTGGCAGGCCAGCTTTGATCTCCCTTAAGTCGGTGTACACTTCTTCTTGTTTTACTCTGAAATATCTATTAGCAATGTATGATTTCAAGCGTGTGATTTCAAACGCTTGTGCTACGTCCAAGAAGATTGTAGAACAGACTTTCTTTTCGTCTAATGTTTTTTCTATTATATTCGTTATTCCTTGAACTTGATCTATAGTGGAATGTTGATTTCTGAAACCAAATTGATGATTTGGTATAAGATTTTTTCTTTCTATTATTGGTTTTAATCTTTTCAATAGAAGATTTTCAAATAGTTTTGACATCACCGGAAGGAGTGATATTGGTCGATAGGATATCACTTCATTAGGAGATTTACCTGGTTTGGCGATCATAATCACTTCGGGTGATTATGAGCAAATAAAACATGATTTAAAAAAGTCATCTTTATTAGTTTATTAATCATAAGCATTTGAACAATTAAATTGTTTAAATTCGGATTATCATGTTAAAGATTCGGATTTAGAGAGCGGGTCAAAATACATAAAACAAGTCAAGTTATAAAATATCATAGACCTCAATCGACCACGAAACCCTTCCTTTCCACCAATATTGGAGATTTTTAAGACAGACCTCGTATGATCTGAATTTTTTTTTATTATTTTCAGGATGCTCCCCTAGTTTTCTGTTTCAAATAGCGGTACTATTAAAACTTGTGGGTTTGTAAAAAATTAAACAAAAATTGTTAAATGCATTTTCTACTGATAATAAATAATTAAAGTCATTTAAGTTCATAGTTGCTATTGTTTCAATTGGTGTCTTCCAAAACTATATTTCGAACATTTGAAACTTTATAATGCAAACATTTTTAGCAATGCAAAATAAATTAAACCTAATATTAAACACGGAATGGGTAGAAAATCAAAATTGCTTTTTCGGTTTTATTGATTTGGTTTTCATAAATTGATGTTTGCTTATCAACTGTGTTTGCCGATAATCAATTAAGCGACCATCTATTTGATTTTAGTTAATCAATTTTATTTCGCTTCTGCTTAAATGAGGTAAACAAAGATGAACAAACATATGTGTGCAGATGAAAAAGCTTTTAAATGTTTTATAATCTATCCAATTTTTGCAAATTTTTTCAAAAATTTGTATTTTGAAAACAATTTCTGAGTGGAAAGAGGGATGATAAAATATTTATAATTACATTTGTGGTTAATTCGCAAAGAGCCAAGAGTTATTAAATACGAAGTAAGGGGCTGCAAATATATATATATATATATATATATATATATATATATATATATATATATATATATATATATAAACGGTTAATGCGAGTGAATAATAAAAGTAAAATGTAATGGCATGTCTCGCAAAACAGGAAAAACAAAAAGCAAAATAGATCAATGGAAAGCAACCGTATATACGTATTTCTGACTATTGGTCCTCTTCAGTACGGTACAGCCAAGATAGAAAATGAGCAAGTTAACTTGGGAAAGGATCACTACAGGAGCAATGCGACCAATTTGTAGTCTTAGAGTTAGAAGACATCTTAGGTTCCGTCTGGTTCTGAGGCTTTATATAGGTTCTTCGAACCTTGTTTTCTTTTGCAATGAGTAGGATGCTAACTTGGCCCATCAACCCTCCTCTTTTATCCGGGCTTGGGACTGGCTGTGGACATGAACGCGGCTTCTGAGCTACTGAATTCACCCTGTCCTCGTGCTCATAATCCCCAGGCAGAGAGGAAAGGAAAATAATAATTAACACAATAACGTACCTGAATTAGGACACTAAATGAAAATCAGTTTTTACGAAGTAGGAAAAGCCATAAATTCACTCGAAATAGAAAGTTATCATGACCATAAGGAATAACCAACGAGCTTCTTAAACACGGAGAAGAAAGTAGAACCCTAGAGATGACAAAACTTATACAAAAACTAATATTTCATTGCAAGATACCAGACGCATGGAAAAAATGATACCAATGTTTAGGAAAGAAGATAAAGAAGATCCCAACAATTATAGAGGTATGAATCTACTGAACACCGCACTTAAGCTCACCACAAAAGTCCTGACCAACAAAATCAATAAACTAACAACTTCAGATGAATAACAAGGATTCAGATCCGGGAGATCCTGCGTAGACGCCGCCGTATTTGTACTAAGACAAATCACAGAAAAAGCCATCGAGTACAATAAACCAGCATATCTATGTTTTATAGACCTGACAAAGACTTTCGATCGCATCCAAGTCGAAGACGTCTTACACCTACTGTATAAAAGAAACATACCAATCAATATTATACAAACCATCGAAAACATCTACTTCCATAAACGAATACTGGCAAAGATAAATGGAAAACTAACACAGTGTATACCAGTACAAAGCGGAGTCAGAAAGGGTAACTTGTTAAGCCCACTTCTCTTTAATATAATAATGGACGAAATAATGCAAGGTTGTATGTAAAGGTCATGGTTACATAATGGGGAACAAAGAAATCCAAATATTATGTTATGCAGACAACGCGGCATTAATCGCCGAGACAGAAGAAGAAGATTAACACACATCTCCAATACAACGGCCAAGAAATACAATATGATAATATCAGCAGAAAAACCAAATGTATGACAACATCTAAATACCCACTACGATGTAAAATCGAAATTGATGGGAAAATAATAAAGTAGGATACAACGTTTAGATATCTGGGAATAGATATAACTAGTCACGGAGATGTTGAAGAAGAAGTATGACAACAAAGCTTGCAAGTAAAGCGGCCGGACCTCTTAATGACACAAATTGGAAGAACAAACACCTAAAACAAGACACAAAAACAAGAATCTATAAAGCAGCAATTAAACCTATATTAACATATACGGCGGAGACAAGACCTGAGACATCTAAAACGAGACGACTAACAGAAATGAAAATACTTCGACGAATATCAGGGAAAAATCTGGTTGATAGGGAGAGAAACAAAAACATAAGAAGAGCATGCAATATAGAAGACATAAATGGATGGGTGACAAAACGAAAACAGGAGTGGAACGAACACATTAGTAGAATGGCAGAGAATACGATAATACGAATAGCACGATATAAGTCACCAAATTGACGAAGAAGTATTGGCAGGCCAAGAAAAAGATGATGCGATAATTTAAACAATTTAAGAGGCTAATATTGAAGAAGAATCAGGCTTTAAAGCCTACATACAAAAAGGAAGAAGAAGAAGACGAAGAAGAAGAGTTAGAACACCACGACTCCTTTAGTCTGATTACAATCAAAGGCTCCTTGATCCATTTGTACCTATTTTTTTCATAAAAACTTTTACTAATTCTTTGACGCACGTCTCCTGTTGATACTTCACCTTCACTATTTTCTGATTCATTACCTCTTTCCATTTCTTCAACTTCCATTTTATTTTGTTCTAACTCTGACTCGTCTAAATATAAGCATAAAAAATAGATATAGTTCGTCCCAAACCCTTCTTTCAGTGCATCATAGTTGATCGAATTCTCTCTAACACATTAAGCTAGAAGTGACAGAAGAAAACGTGAGTCTGTGATTATTATATATAGAACTTAGAAATTATTTATCGTAAAGCTAATTCTACTTACGGATGTATAATTGGTTGGAGTTTAGAATACGCTAAATAGATATCCAATCAATGATGGGCATAAATATAATTTGATGCAGAAGGTCTCGATCTTGACAGTACTTTCACAACGTCTACTGATAAAATCATTCCAGGTTAGTATTATCAGACATTTTACAGTGAAAATTTAATTTTGTATTTATTGTCATAAAAATATTTTAAATATGCCGAGATATATCGAGAAAGTACAAAGACTAATATTAAAATTATTAAATTATTTTCCATTAGAAAAAGAGGGATTACGATCCTGCAACTGTCAAATTTAACTAAAATGACATGCAATAATTCTCGACATTCTTAAAATCCTATATTATGTCAAAATTAGTGACGCACTGAAAGAAGGGTTTGGGACAGATTGTAGGTATATTTGTTTGTTGACAGTAAAAACTCACCTTCTTCAGAATCAGTCTCATGATCACTGAAGGACAAAATCCTTCTCATAATCCAGGTCGCCATCAGTAGTCACTATCTATTTCATTATTTCAATTTAATACTTGTTTTTCAAAGTTGTGTCTTCTACTGACACTGATTTTGATTGGACAGTGATATATATACAGAGTATATATTTTTTTATGTACTATGACTATGACACTAATCAAGCAATATTTTAGCATAGCAAAAGGTACATGTAATATTGACCTTGAAATGCAAGACGGGTCTTTGGTGTAGGCAACCAAAAATTAACCTCCGTCGCCTAGACGTCGCGTTCATACTTAAGTGTTAATACTTGGGGATAATAAATAATGATCGAAATGTTTTTTATTGTTTATGTATACCCATCTTAATAAATACTAGAAATGGAATATTCTTCAGTCAAAGTTCATACTAAACAATTATTACTGATCTGTCTTTTGAAGAGAGTGAGTTTTATTTTAGCCCCCATAACCTAGAAATCCAACATTTTAAGTATTTAAGCAAAGTAGTTCTTACCGGATCATTTTTTGACATTCAATTTTCATTTCTATTCTCTTATAACATGTAAAGTATTATTTTTCCATGATACAAAGTCCAGTAGTTTACCTATGTTAATTCCGTATTTCCGTTAATTCTTCCGTTTTTAACTTTTTAATACCATTTTTGTTACAATACTTTTTAAAAATCGGTATATATATTTGTTAAGATTATTTGTTAAGTTATATTATTGAAAAGAACAATTTACTTACAGATTACTAAATAAATTTTAATATAGGCAACACACATTACAGTGATTCGAATGTCTACTACATTCAACGCTGAGTGCTTAGCGAGGCTTCATAGCCAAGCTGTTTGAGAGGTTGAATTGTAATCATTGCGGACGATCGGTTGTGGGGTTCGAATCCGCTAGACTGAAAATACTTTTCATTTTTTCAGAAGTAAAAAATTCATTCAGCATAATCCCATACAGGACGGCACCTTTTCGATGGATCGTTCTGTGCATCATTGCTGATAGATAAAACTTCTGTATATCCTCTCGTTAGTACGATTCTGTGCTTTGGGGATGGAAACGCAGAAAACATTTTTTCTAATTTCAGAGAAAGCCTAAAATATAATCCTGTAAAACTCATTTGTATTTATACAAGGATTAACAATTAAATAATCTGTCGAACAAAACTTTGTTGAAACCGTTAGCTTACAAACTAAATGATTTAATTAACTACTTTCACTATATATTTACCCAATCATTTTATAATAAGGCGAATAAACAAAATTAAATATTGTTACAATTAAATCGAAAATTTTAAGAACGTACTAGTGGTATCCAACCAATTGTTTGGCTAAATAGGTCTTAAACCTAAGACAAAGAAAACGTACTATCGGTAAGTTTATTCTTAACCGCTGTATCCTATAAGTTATGGAAACTTTGACATAATTTATTCCATTTATTTTCAAATGGTAATGGTTCGCAAGGAATAATCGCACAATTTTTAAATTAATCGTCCTGCAATTTTTGTAGTTTCAATCATATGGCAAGTACATTAGCACCCTACTGTTAAAATACAGGGTGGTTAAAAAGGTATGTCATAAATTAAATCACGCATTCCAGGGACAAAAATAAATTGATTGAATCCAACTTATTATACCTTAGTACAAAAGTGTACACAAAAAAGTTACAGCCCTTTGAAGTTACAAAATAAAAATTGTTTTTTTTGCATTATCTCCTAAACTATTTGACATTTTGTAATAAAAATGGACACGTTACTTTCTTGTTCTGAAAGCATTTTTCATACAAAAGAAACAACAAAATCTAAGCCCACAGAAAAATTTTAAGAGGGGTGTGCAGCCCTAAATCCCCCCGAACTTTCAAATCAAATGAATTTTGTGGCATCATTAGTTTAACACATTATTTTTAAAACTTTTTTGCCTCTTAAACTAGTTTTTTCCTAGTTGGCCATAAAATTACAATTAGTTTCTACGGCTACAATAATTACAAACAATTCCATCAATAATAGTCAATAATTTGAAGCTATCATTTATTGTGTGAATAAGATTAATATTAAAAAATTTGATATTACAATGGCCTACACATTTCAGGAAATGGCAGATAAGCATTTAACTTTGGGTAAGTTGGATCAGATTAAATTATGATTTCAATAAACCATCGGGAATATCGTAGGTGAATGTAAAGGAAATAGTGCAGCAGCAGCAGCCGCAAGGCGTTATGCAGTAAAATACCATAATCGAAATACACCCGATAGACGGTTATTTTTAACCATTGATCGTCGTTTACGGGAAACGGGTACATTCCAACCGCAAGTTGCTGGCAATAGTGGTCGTCCAATAAGGGATGCAACTGATGAAGACATTTTAGAAATCATTGAAGAAGTCCCTGGAACAAGTACAAGGGTAATAGCTGCTCAACTAAATGTCTGACACAATGTGTACTTCGGTATTCAGGAGCAACTTTCTTTCTTTTTGCTTCTAACCCTATCAATTTTCTTGAAAAAGCTTTTGCTCCTTTTTTACATCAACCAATACGCTTTGACCAAGGAACGCCTATTTTAAGCACATACTCATTTATTATATTAAAAATGAGCAGTGCTGTAGTGTTTGATTCAAATGGTCTGCAGAACAAAAACTCATGTCACCTTCTTTATGTTAGTAACTTCAAAGAGTAGCTGTACCATGTTTGTTATATCGGTGCTTTCGTTTACTTGAAGTGCAAAATATGTTCATTCGCCTTTTCACTATGTTGTTTGACAATGGTGTTTTTGTAATTTCTTTGGCTGCCTTTCCTCCTAACGGGATTTAGGCCATTTCCACAGCGGCCGGTAGTTAAAGGGCCTCACCTATTGTCTGAGACTTTCCATCCTTTGCAGTTCTATAACTAGCAAGGTAGGGTGCTTTAATTCAGTTAGTATCAGTATTTACAAAGCTAGTCATGCATTTATTTTCTTCCTTAAAAAAAGTAGAATTTCTTTTAAAAAATTCGATTGACTTACCAACCAAATCAGAGTGCTTTGTATGTTGGTGACGTATCAGCATAAAAAGACTCATGCTTTGGTTCGAAATCATTTCGAAACAAGCAACACATTAAGGAATAGGATTGTCACTATTTTCTGTGCCAGACTTGACTATAAAACCGTATTGTGAGTAGTTTTTGTGGTATTTCCAATTTTCCTGCGATTTGGGTTTATTAACATTATTCGTGCAGGATGCAGGCACAGTGGAGTCAGCGAGCAGCACCTGACCTTCCGAGGCTGATGTATCTCTTGAAGTTTCTTATATAATATTTCTACCAGTTTCTAAATAATGAGGTAGATAAGAAAATCAAATTCTTTCTGTTATTCTTAGACGTTATAGAAAAGAAGCGCCAATAGTAGAAACAACATGGTCCATGTATCGTGTGTGCCATGTATTTTTTCTGATATTTGACTTATTTTTGTTTATGTTTAGTTGATATACTATAGATTCATTTGTTCTTTAGGCTACCCCTGAAATTGTCAGCATTTGTCTCCAGCACTACTTCTCAAATGCATCCATAATCTTTTTGTCTTTCTCCATAATGGTCCAGCATTCCGATCATCGAGCAAAAAGACAAAAGAGGGAATCTAATCGTTATGAAAAGGAGACCAAAAAAGTGGCCTCTGATGGCGGACATATCCGGAAATGTGAATGCGCCAAATTTAAATTTCATGACACTTCACAATAATCATACAGTGGTGTAGGGGTTCTAATTTATCTATTTATTTGTTATATTACATAATATTAATATTACGTAATATTAATACATAATACAGTCTTTTTAACACTAGAACATAATAAAGTAATATTAATACATAATACAGTCTTTTTAACACTAGAACATAATAAAGTTTTAATTAAATAATAACAATAATAGTCTAAAATGTGAAACAATTGTTAAAAAACTTCAATAGAAAATACAAATAATCTTTCATGTGACAGTTGGGACAAACAATAACATCAGCAATAACATAACCCAACTAAATTTGATTTCTTAAACAAGGAAAGAGTCTCTCTTTCCTTGTTTAATGTGGCCTCTCAAGACGGCACTTCCTGTCTAACAATATTTTTGCCCCCACTACCTTTACATTCCCTCTTCTGTCTTTTTGCTCGATGATTCCGATGCACAGTTTAAAGCTGGAAAATAGAGCTTTGGTAATAGCTGACCGTTGCGTTATTTCTTCAGTACAACTCTCCTTATTAGTTATTAAAGAGCCCAGATACACAAAATTTATCTTCAACAGCGATATTATTTATTAAAAAAAAAGAGGTTAATCTTTGTAAATGGGTATATTTTATAAAAACCCTTAAAAGGGCTACATTAAAAACACGAACGTTTTCGGAACAACAGTTCCATCATCAGGTTAAAAATACAGGTTACCATGCCTGAGCAACCAAAATATTAGGGTAAAAACCCTTTAAAATATATAATGTTACCAAAGATTGTACATGATGTTAATATTATTTGATGTTTAATATTTTAATTAAATTTTACTTCAGGTAACATACACCCATGCTTTAAGTGAGTTCCAGTGTCCGGAGAGTAAACCTCTTCAAACGGACTTCAGCTGATAACTGAATGATGGAACTAACCTGATGATGGAACTGTTGTTCCGAAAACGTTCGTGTTTTTAATGTAGCCCTTTTAACCCTCCTTCCCACGAATTTTTTTTTTGTATTTTTTTCCTACACTCGGTGTACCTTTTAATGGCAATGAATAGTACACTTTAGCATAATTTGGTGAAATTGTATGAATCCCTTCAATCTCTACCTGTAAAAGTGTCCTGACAGACCCCACCCGTGAGTGGGCGTTTCTCGTTTTTGTGCTATGGCTTTGTTTAACATTGCAGCTATAAATGCATTTATTATATACTAAGATTCAATAATACCAATCCAGAATTTCGGTCTTCTTGATTCTGAAATCTTTGCGTTAGTCCAGAAAAAAATTCAAATACGAGCGCTAAATATCCGTATACCGAGAACATCACGCAAAATTTTCTGGAATTGAGCAAACGACGAGGGATGACCCAGCCCCAGGAAAACGGGGATGTGTAAGTATTGAAAAAGAAAGAAGAACTAGATATTTTTGCCAATTGTGTAAAAACTGGTTATGTATGGAACATATAAAAGCGTGTTGTGCTGATTGTGTAGAAACAAAATTAACATTATTTAACCCCCTCTATTTTCTGTTTCAAATTTTAATTTTGAATATTTAGTTTTTACTTGTATTACTGTAAGTATACAGAGTAATAATGTTGTCTTTTTTTATATTTCTCTTTTGTATTTTGCCGTTCTTAATTGTTTTAATAAACTCTTGTAAAAAAATAATGTTGTTAGTTATTTCGCAGTAAACTATACCAATACATATTGATACACATATTATATGTACGTTTAAGTAGTACAACGTTATATCAGTAAGTTTCCTTAACAATATTAAAAAAAAAAATTTTAATGATAAATAGGATGTTTAAAATTTGGTCCTGATAGACCCCACCCGTGGATTTGTGTCACAAGAAAGTCACCCGTGGAAAGGAGGGTTAAGGGTTTTTATAAAATATACCCATTTACAAAGATTAACCTCTTTTTTGTGATACGTGGTATACAGCCAGCTGCAGCAATTATTTTCCTTGTGGATTATATTATTTATTACCCGTAGATGATTTTGATTGTTGTTAGCTTAATAGTCAATTACCATAATTATTGTTGGTCTTTGTTTATTTTAAGACACTTTTTAAGCATATTATTTCTTTAATCCCTTGTAGCTGGTGAATCAGATCAAAATCAAAATATGTAAATTTATAGAGTTATCGATATTTTTAATTTGTTTTGTTAATTTTTGAAAGACAAATGGCAAAACTAGAATTCTATAGATTCCGAGCAATTAGACTCTATTATATTTTTTCCCCATTTTCATTACTTTTCCATTGTAAATTAATATATTTTAAATGCTGTGTGAGAATACCCTTTTTCTATTTTTATACTTTAGAAAATATGTAGTAGTAAGATATTTGATTTATTATTTGCTGTTGGTGACTTTTTAATAACATGCCATAAATTTTATTGCCAAGAAATATTCAAAGGTTATTTTTATTAAGGTCTTAGATCATAAAATTTGAATCATATTTCATTCAATGCATCTCATATACATGTTTCATGCTGGCTTAAATAAACAAGTAATAAATGGAATCTAGAGAGCTTTGATTTATTCTAAAAATAGTTGTGCTCCATCTCCCACTATTTTTCATATTTTTGTGCTTTTAGGTTTCGATTTTGTCAGTAATGTTATTGTTGAATTTAGTTTAGAATTTTACAATACAACTCGTAAAATCAGCCGATATTAAAAAGATTATTTTCAATCATCACTGCTATTCTAACTTTTGACATTACAGCCCGAAAGAGTTTAGTTGAGCTGCATCCAAACCATTCTTTGAGGTTTCTAGGTCATTCTTCTTCTACCTATACTGCGCTTTCCTTGAATCTTTTCCTGCATTATTAGTTTTAGGAATTCATATCTGTCATCATCATCATCACTGGCTCGACAACCCTTTTTAGGTCTTGGCCTGTTCCAGGATTCTTCTCCATTCTGATCTGTTTCGTGCTTTTTTTCTCCAGTTTTTTATTTTTAAGGTTGTTATATCATTTTCTATTTGTTCTAAGTATCTCAGTTTCGGTCTTCCTCTTGTTCTTTTTCCTACTGGCATCTGTTTGAATATTTTGTTTGGTATTTCTCCTTCTTCCATTCTTTCTACATGTCCTATCCAACGCAGCCGTCCTATTTTAATGAATGTTATAATATCCGGATCCTGGTATATTTTATATAGTTCAGAGTTGTATCGTCTTCGCCATATTCCGTTTTCTTTTGTGCCCTTATATATGTGTCGCAAGATTTTTCTTTCGAAGGTGGCTAACAACGTTTCCTCTCTTTTAGTGAGTGTCCAGGTTTCTGAGCCATATGTGAGTACCGGTCTTATTAGGGTTTTATATATTTGGCATTTTGTCTTTCTTGCGACGTTATCTGATCTTAGGTGTCTAATTAAGCCATGGTAACATTTATTTGCAATAAATATTCGCCTCTTCATTTCCTCCGTAACGTTATTATCAGACGTGACTAGGGATCCCAAGTATATACGTATATAAGTTTTTTACCCCCTCTATGTTGTATTCTCCTACTGTTATATTTTGTGGCTGCCTTATTTCTGCGTTTTTACTTACCTATAATATTATATATTTTGTTTTGGTCTGATTGATTTTAAGACCACTATTTTGTGCAGCTCGTTCTATTTGGTTGTATGCCTCTATCATTTCTCTTCTTGATCTTGCGATTATGTCAACATCATCTGCAAATGCTAGTATTTGCACGCTTTTATTAATGATTGTTCCTCGTGTATTGACTGTTGTGTCCCTCAGTATTTTCTCGAGTACGATGTTGAACAAGATGCATGATAGAGCGTCTCCCTGGCGTAGTCCCTTTTTCACATCTATTGTTTCCGTTAATTCATTTTGTATCCGGATTCATATCTGTCACCACGTGTTATATGACCCAGATATTATAGTTTTATTTTGATGGAATCCAGTATCTCCCTGCTGTTTCTATTCTTCTTAGTACTTCTTCATTGGTTATTCTGTTTGTCCAGGAGATTCTCAACATTCTTCGATATGTCCACATTTTAAATGCTTCCAATTTATTGAGACATTGTTTATTTAAAGTCCATGTCTCCACACCATACAAAAGAACAGAAAATACATAAAACTTTAGTACTCGTTTTCTAAGATTTAGGCTGAGGTCTCTGCAACATAATATTTGTTTCATATTGTTGAATGCACTCCAAAATTAATATTCTCTGCAAAATTCAGCTTGTTCTTATTATTTTTAGAGGTTCAGTAGCATTTTCGTCTCTGACAACTGGAGTATTTATGTATTGTTGAAATGTAAGATTTTTTCCACTCTGCTGGCGGTTTAGCTCTGTTAATACAATTTTGGAATAATTGCGCCAGGTTTCGAACTAGTGCCTTACTTCCATATTTTATTAGAAATGTCATCAGGGCCATAGGCTTTTCCTTTTTCTTTAAGTTCTTTCAAATTTATGTTCCTGTATTCCTACATTATTATCGGGGATACCACTACCCGTACATTAGTGTCCATGTTTTTAGCAGTTGTAAATACATATATATATAAATATATAAATATATATATATATATATATATATATATATATATATATATATTTTTATCTGGTTTCAGTTACTAGATTTTCGAAGTGTTTTCCATTTTTCTGTTGTCATTGGTGCTATGTGTCTCACTTTTTCTTTCCGTGTGTTCTTTATTACTTTCTAGCCTTTAGTGCTCCTCCTACCATATCTCTCTCTCCAATGGAGCTAAAACCCAAATCGAGCCAAACTATGCCTCCAATTTCGCCGGTCCCGCGCCGATCTTCTCTAGGTTCTTACGTCTAGCAAATTTTGCGTGACCGCTGCCACTTCATCCTCTTACCGTTTCCGTGGCCTTCCTTTTGGTCTTGCGTCCTTGCGTCTTCATTACTACCATGGCTTTCATGACATGACTTTCACTACATGACCAGCCCATCGAAGTCTCTGAAATTTAACCAGTTCTGTGATTGGTGCCTCTTTGAACGGTTCGTAGAATTCATAGTTGTACCTCCATTTCCATACTCCGTTTTCTTTAATAGGTCCAAATATCTTCCTTAGGACTTTCTTTTGAAGACTTCATTTTATGTCTTCTCCATGACATACTATTGGTCTGATAATAGTTTTGTAGGCCCTGATTTTCGATCTCCAGTCTGTGGTTTTGGAGTGGAACATATGGGCGAGTGAATAGTAAGCTTTGTTTCACTTTACTATTCTTTTTTGAGTTTCTGGTTCTTCTGTTCCATCCGTGATTAATGTCACTTTCAGGTATGTAAATCTTTCTAGTTTCAATATCGTTCTCTAATTCAACTGTGCGTCTGTTTCCCCTAGCTTTTGCCTGTGTTAGCTTTTTTGTCTTTTGAATATTTATTTCTAGTCCGGTCTCTTTTGACCCTGTTTTTAATTGTGAATATATTTCTGTCGCCTCTCGAGACATAACGCTGATATCATGGGCATAAGCAGCAATCTGTATTGATTTATTTGTTAGAAGATCTTCCTACATTAACATGTCTTATCACATATTCGAGAGTCAGGTTGAATAGTGTCGATGCCAGCCCATCTCCTTGCTTTAATCCTTTAACTTTTGAAAAATTCTCAGTGAGTTTATTTTGTACTCTGACAGTTGCTGTTGACAAGTCCATTGTTGCTTTTACTAGTCGGTTGTATTTTTGGGGGATGTTAAAGCTATGCAATATTTGATATAACTTTTGTCTATTAATTGAGGCGTAGGTCTGTTTGAAATCTATGAATATGTTGTGGAAGTCAATGTCATATACCCACAAGTTGTTTAGAATTTAATTGATGGATTCGACCGTTAATATTTTATCACTACAGCTGTTTCGGCAGAGTGCCTTTCTCAAGTGATCTATTTTTGAATGTGTTTACAATTTAAAGTCTTTAACGTAATAGGTTAAAGAGGTGAGAACTGTTTGTGTCAAGTTGGTCATTCAGAATTATTTCTGTGTTTTTAATTTGTTAATTTCCATAGATTCTAATAAGGTTAGCTTAAGGCCTTTATTTCGGATGTGAAGAATTTGAAATTTGTCATTAAAAGAATGATTATGATCTAGAAGGTGAAGTGCGTATGTAGAATCTGTTTTCCTATTATTGGAAGACCCTTTATTGGAAAACGTTCTGCTATACGTTTGTTAAAAGTTCTACCAGTTTGACCAATGTAAGTTTTTGGGCAGTCGCCACATTTAAGTTTGTATACACCACTGTGTAAGTGCCTTTTATTTTGGCTCTTGTTGTTTTTAATATATTTGCCTAAGTTGTTGTTTGTTCTAAAAGCTGGTGTTATTCCTTCCTTTTTATGTGTTTGGCTATTTTTTTTTGTTATTTTGCCTGTATACATATGTAATCGAGCAGAAGGTACTGTTTTTTTTTCTGGTGGTGGAAATACTAATTTCAGGGCTTTCTTGTGTAGTTTTTGATTTAAAATTTTATTTATTGTTTGTTCGTATTCATTGTTTACTGCTATTTGCCTAATGATATTTAATTCTGTCTCAAAGTTGTATTTTGACATCGGAATTTATGGTGTATAGGATGGGATGATGAATTGTGTATAGTCGTGTCAGTATGGGTGGGTTTGTGAAATATGGAGAACTCATGTTATTTTCCAAGTCTGATGATTTTTAAATCTAAAAAATTAATGGATTGATTTTGTTCTGTTTTTATTGTAAATTCGATATGACTATGGAGTGAATTAATATGGGATAAGCATTGATCAAGTTGTCCGTTAGTTCCTGTAAAATATACCAGTACATCTTCTACGTATCTCTATCAATATAAAAACTGTTTGAATACGGGATGTTTTAAAATCTTTTTCTCTAGATGATCCATAAAAATATCTGATAGCAATGGGCTTAGAGGATTACCCATTATAAGTCCTGCACTGTTTATATATATTTGATTATTAAATAGGTAAAAGAAATAAACTGATTGTAAGTAAGTCTTATTTTATTTCTTTTACCTATTTGAAATGGACTCACACAGTAACACATTCATGATTTGATTATTAAATTCAAAGTCCTGGTTTATGAAAATTTCGAGAAGATGTAAAATTTTAGATGTAATCATTATATTTGTACTATTATGGGAAATAAAAAAACGATAAAAATTCGAAAGCTACAATATTTCGGTCATATAATGACACGTTCATAGAGGTATAGCCTTCTACACCTCATAATACAGGGTAAGATCGCCGGAAGGAGCGGCCCAGGCCGAATAAGAACACCCTGTCTCCGAAATCTTCGAGAATGGTATCAAGAGACCACTGCCAATTTATTTAGAGCCGCCGTAAACAAAGTTATTATTGCCAATATGATCGCCAACGTTCGATAATCGGACAGCGTACTGAAAGAAGAAGTACTATTATGGTATAAAAGGTTTTTACTAGAACAAAAGTTTCTGTAGGAAAAATACTAGGGAAAAGACTTTGTGGAAGTTTTGAAAACAAAGTTTTCAGTGTTTTATTATTTAGAATTTGTTTTACTGCGAATATTTGATCAGTTGTAGATCTTCCTTGTCAAAAATCGGTTTGATATTCCACGACAATATTTTCAGTTAGTTGTTGGAGTCGTTTATTTAGTATGTAAGCAAAAACTTTGTATGCTGTGCACAAGAGTGCAGTTTGTGCACAACTTCAGTTTATCTCCTTTTATATAGATTGGGCATATAATCCCAATATAACTTATATATTCGTAACTTGCTCTTCTTTCCATGTATTTCTTGTGTTCTTCACTTCTTTTCTGTATGGCCTCTTTACACTCGTCATTGAACCATTCTGTTCTTATTTTTTTCTTTTTTTGCCTATGATCTTTCTCGTCTCGTCAATTACTTTTGTTTTAATTTCTTTCCAATATTCTTCGGTACCTAAACTGCCTGTATTTATCGGTGTTTATGTTATGTCTCATAGTTCTGTTTGATATCTTGTTGCCTCAATTTTTGTATATCTATTTGTTCTGCTGTTTGTTCCTGTTTGTCCTCCTATTTCTATGAAATCTGCATCTGTATTTTATCTGTACTAGGAGATGGTCAGATCTGCAGCATGCCCCTCTTCGACTCTTCACATCGTGTATGCCTAAACTGCCTGTATTTATCGGTGTTTATGTTATGTCTCATAGTTCTGTTTGATATCTTGTTGCCTCAATTTTTGTATATCTATTTGTTCTGCTGTTTGTTCCTGTTTGTCCTCCTATTTCTCTGAAATCTACATCTGTATTTTATCTGTACTAGGAGATGGTCAGATCTGCAGCATGCTTCTCTTCGACTCTTCACGTCGTGTATGCTTGTTGCAGCCCTTTTGTCTATTAAGTCATGATCAATTTGGTTGGCGGTTGTTTCATCAGGCCTAATCCATATCGCTATCACCTATGTATGTATTTATGTATTTATATCAACCACCTGTGTGTTTTCAAGAAGGAGAACAAACTACGAAATTATGTGTTAATTATAATATCATAATCAATACATTTAATCATTACTGAATTTATGGAAGTGTTAAACTCATTATTTTAAACTTATGTCAATTGGAAAACTGCGTGTACTAAATAGAATACATTTCCAGATTAACGCCTGTTAGTTTTGAATTAAAATTATCTCAATTGTACGCAGAGAGAATCAGTACTATCAACACATACATCACATTACCAAACGGCGTGCAGCTATTAAATTCGCGTTGGCTTTTGATATCTTTGCGTCACACTGAGATAACATCACTAAATAAATTGAGTTGGCAGATAACGTCATGCTCTCGCAAATGAAAGGTTTGTACCGAAAGTTGTAAATGCAGAGCCGAACTCTTTTTTACCTTTTTCAAGTTGGTGACAACCGCATGTTATCCTTCTGGTGCTGTTACTACTTTTATGGGAGAAATCACAACGTGCGCTATAAAATATCTACTGTGTGCTTATTTTATTGCCTTCTTTAATGGTTTATCAGTGATTAGAACAGTTTTCAAAGTTTAATTATCCAAGGAAGGACGTAAACTGACAAAATAAGATATGAAGGGAAATTTCTGTTATCGCGTGCATTATGGAAAGTAATTATTATCTTCTCCTTTAAGTGTAATCTGCATTACGGAGGTTGGCAATCATCATAGCCACTCCAATCTTCGACTGTTTTGAGTTGCTTCTTCTTCTTCTTCTTCTAGTGCCGTCTTCACCAATGAAGGTTGTCTATAACCATTGCAAATTTGTCTCTATCTTCTGCTTTTCTTAAAAGCGTCTGTGTGTTTAACCCGGTCAAGTATATTTTTCAGCCAGGATATTTGTCGTCTACCAGACCCCCTTTCTCCTCCGAGTTTACCCTTTATAATCCTGCAACAACTTGTATTCTCGTTCGTAAGTATGTGCCCCAAAAATGCTCTATTTTTCCTTTTAATGGTGGTCAAAAGTTCTCTGTCTCTTTCCATTCTGTATAACACCATTTCGTTCGTAATATGATCGGTTAACTTTCCTCTCTGTGATACATTCCAATAGTTTGTCAATTGAAACCATTTCTCCTCTTTCTATTTTGTTAGAAACAAACTTGTTTTTTTTTCCTGAAATAGCTGACTGTGCATTAAGCCATTTTAGCTTGAATTGAGGGCTAATCTTTTTTTGCGTACTTTCAAGTTGAATATTTAGAGATTGGGTTTAAAATTTCAACGGTATCACTCTTTTAAATACAGGTGTGGGTTAAATTATTTTTGCAAAATTTAAATAACAATAAAATCTACATTTATATAGAATATTTAGTAGACAGACGGTTGAGCTCCAACTACTTTTAGAATAAAACTTGTAAAATAAAACAAAAAGTTAAGCAATGAATAGAATCAAAAGATATTAAAATGAAATAATTATTTGAATAAAAATAACAACCATGTGTCGTTTATAACGTTACAAAATTAATTAATTTAATTAATTATAATATGTGCAAAAATTATGTTCGCTTTTGATTCGACACAAAATGTACTTCCAACGAATATTGCAGAATTAAAAATGCGGGTTGGTACATAACGATTGTTTTTGCAGAAGTTTTCTCAAAAATTGGAAATAGAAACAAAAAATGTCGAGGACAGGGCTTTTTGACCGCTGACATCGAGATTATTTACGTTTCCAAAAGTTAAAAATCAATTGCGTGATAAACAATTTTCAACAGCAGACAGGTTGGTTGAAACATTTACAATGAAAATTCTGATTATTTATGATTAGACAAAATATTGCGGAAATTGGTTTTCTCGCATACAACAGTGGATTTATATAAAACAGATATGCCCAAATAACTAGAACTTAAAATAGACGTCTTCGAGAGAAGAAAAAACTATTCATTTACATTATACTAGGTGGTCTGATAAGTAAACCCTTTTGAAATTAAAAACATGTTTTTCCAGAAAATTCTTTTATTTTATTCCTTTTAGCTCAATACAACGATTCCAGTGATTTGTCAACTTCTTTATCCGTCCGAATCAATACGATTCTAGAAGCTCTGCAAACTAGGCGTTTGTTTCGTCAAATATCTCTTTCTTCGAGCTGAATTTTTATTTACGAACCATCTCTTCAGATTTGGGAACACACAATAACTAGAGGGAGCCCAGTCAAAAGAATAAGCTGGATCAGAAAGTGATTCGAAGCCCAACTCATGAATTTTATCCATTGTTGTAACGCTCTTGTTAGTCGGTGCATTGTTTGGAGAAACAACACTTTTTTTTCTGGATATGGGGTTTCTCACTGCTTCAATGCTTCAATGTGTCCAATAATGCATACTAATATTGGCTATTGATAGTTTTACCTTTGTCAAAATTCTTCTTTTTATTGTGCCCTCTTCAAATGAAGGTTGGCGATCACTTCTATAAACGCTTCCCTACCTTCTGCAACGTGAAATATGTTTAACACTGAGGTTAAACTGAGTCAAATCTCCGATATACCTTAAATTGTTTAAATTTACTAATGTTTGAATTTTGAGAACGATTTCCGAAGTGGAAATTGAAACGTCAATAAACTTACTTTAACCTTTAATTGAGCCTCATTCCCATTTAAATAGTAATTAATTTAAAATGTCACAAGAAAATAGCTTCAGAAAAATATTAAAAAACTGACTTGTGTTTTATAAATCCTTTTCGAGCTATTTTAATTCTGACATGTATCTCCCTTTCTTGTTCTAACTGTGAGTTTATAATTGCTCCGATGTATTTATACTTGTCGACCCTCTCTAACAGCTTACCCTCCAATGTCAAATGTATATCGTCAATAGAAATTTTCGAGATCACCATATATTTGGTTTTATCTATATTCATTGCTAATTCCATCTTTTTGCTTTCTCTGTTAATGATTTCTACAAAAATTTGTAAATCGTGTATATTTTCTTCCATGACTGTGGTATCATCTGCAAAGTGCAAATCTTATGTTATTAATGATGCTTCTTCCAATTCTGACCCTTTCAGTTCTTTCGCATAGTGCCTACTAAAATATTAGTTGGGAGTACACATTAAATAATTGTAACTACAGCATACATCCCTGTCAAGATAGTCAATTGAAATTATGCCTTTTCCAAATACCAGTCCAAAATATGCAATCCCTTAATATAGTGGCCATAACCTTTCCTACTCACTGAGCCACTTTTGGCCGCTTAGGAGTACTTTTAGCGGCTTCATTATGTTCGCTATTGTGTAATAGTGGATCCAGGTTTTATCAGCTGCTACTAGTTGACGCCAAAGGTCCAACGTATTGCACTTCCAAAGGTCCAAACGTTGCTGAAAATTGGTCACTTGGTTGTGTTTTTGGTCAATGATCCGGCATCTATCTGCAGGATAATTTTTTCATATTCAAGACGTTTAAAATATGACTAGAGCACCCTTTATTAATTCTTGTGGCCTCTGCAAATTCACGCACCGTCAACTTCATTTCAGCTAAAACCATTTCATGGAATTTCTTCACACTTTCAGATGTAACTGCATCGAAAGGCCGTCCTTCCAAATTCACGGAATCAAAATTTGACAGTATAGTCTGAAGAAGCGTTAGTCCCAAAAAGATACTAAGGATTGCACAGCTTTAAAACCTGTCAAGATTAACCCTGCAGTCATGACCCACGGCCTTTTAGACTTTCGAGACCGTCTGAAAGACCGTGCCTTCAAATAAATTAAGTTACCTAATTCTTTTACTAACAGAATCTGTGAGCTGCTGATCTCAGTAGCTTCCTAATTCGAATCGTCCTTTCAGCCTGTAGTGTGTTCATTTGCTGACAAGTCTTTGCTTGTGCGGTATCAGCTATTGTTTTTGAAACCTGTTCTCTCAGACCATGGTCACTACTCACTACTAGTATTCGTTTTAGGGTTAGTTTTTTTATAACATAAAAAAATTAGTCGTTTGTGCTGAAGTATTTTATATAAATAGTTGGTTTGGTTCCTGTGTCGTTTTTGCATGTTGTTAAAAGTTACAACCCTTAAGAAACTATCCCGAGATAATTCGTCTTGCACTTGTTGTATCTAAAATAACCAACCCGAGATATCTCGTTTTGAGCTATTTAGTGGGAATTTAAGCGATTTATTTCGTTCTTCCGAGTTAGGCTTTCGGAATTTTAACGAATTTATACGGAGTAATTGTTAAGTCCTGACTGCGTAATATTAGACAATGGATGGGTCGAACGGTCGAGTATTTGTTTCATATAGCTGTCGCCCGAGAAACATTTCATCATGCTGAATAGCCAATGCTTGAAAACAAACACGTCACACAAAGAAGTTGTTACGAGTTTTATGGCGTCAATAAAACGGCGGGAGGGGGAAAGGAAAGGGGGAAAGTGTGTAAACAACACGTATTGAATTTATTATTTTATTCACTATGAATTCTAACCAGGGGAGTGAAGATTGAGATGACAGAGCTAGATGTATCCGAGACATCAGAAAGTAACGATGAAAGTGAAATGTTATCAAATGACTCCGATTCCAATGAAAATGATGACAGTGCAACCGGTTTACTTTAAGCAGTTCGGCAATGGGTTAGAGTGGATGTAGACCGGCCAGGCCCGGCTGCTTCTTTTACTGGGAAATCGAAGTGTCATTTCGATGTACTGTATGTTGAAAATAAGATTGAGTTTTTTAATATGTTCTTCGATGATGGACTAGTGGATAAAATTGTGCAAGAACAAAATCGTTTTGCTAATCAGAAAAGGCGATCAGGCTTTCGCAGAGTTATAAAAGAGAACAAATGGACGTCAAAGGATAGGGATGAAATGCGAGTATTTTTTGCAATTATACAACTGCAGAGCTTGGTAAAGACACTAGTCCACTGGCTTTATTGGCCCAAAAAAACAATAATTGAAACGCCAGTTTTCCGTAATATCATGAAATATAATAGTTTCCTCAAAATAAAGCAATAATTGCATTTCTCTAATAATGAATCTTTCGACAAAGATACTCACCCAAGTCCGAAACTGTATACCTAAATGCTAAGTACAAATCTTTGTATGATTTGGAAAGGGATGTAACAATTGAAGAGAGCTTACTTCTCTACAAAGGCAGACTCAGATAGATTCAATACATTCCAAACAAAAGGGCACGATTTGGTATAAAAAACTACATGCTGTGTGAATCCTCTTCCGGATACAATTTATACGGGATAGGAGACAAAGTTTGACGAACAATATAGATATTCCAGTGGTAACACGTATTGTTATGACGCTAATGAAATCTCTACTGTCGAAAGGTCATTGTTTGATTACAGACAACTTTTATACATCTCCTGAACTAACTTACCTTTTATTACCAGTTCGCACAGATATGTACGGTACTATTAGAATGCAAAGAAAGGGTCTACCACCAGAAATGAAGAACAAACAAAAAAATTAAGGTATCACATTTCAAAAAGTAAAGGCAATAGCAATGAAGTGGAAGGATAAACGGGAGGTTTGTGTGTTGACAACACTGCATAATGCCGAAATGGTTACTGAAGAAAGGGGATTAAAGGAGATAAAAAAACCTAGACTTGTTCAAGACTACAACAATAGTATGGATTGCGTCACCAACATCTTACTGATTACCCTGTAACCAGGTAGCGTGGAAAGAGGTATTACAAACAATATTTTTCCACCTTCTCGAACAGGCTGAGCTGAATGCTTCTGTGCTGTACAATAAAAGCGAAGGGCTAGGAACGCATATAGCATTTCGATTGGGGTTAATAACACAACTGATTGAGGTTTGCTACAAAGATAAAGGTGTGCCAAGAGGTCAACGCTTCCAAAGCCACTTAGACTGATCAGCTAACCAGTCGACATTTCTCAGAAGTTGTTTCTGTCACAGGGAAAAAAGCTCATTCAACTAGAGTGTGTGTTGTGTGCAGTAAGGCGAAGGATGTACCCGGAAAGGAGTTGAGGCGCGGATCAAGGTACTACTGTCCTGATTGCGATGTGGGACTTTGTATGACGCTCTGCTTCAAGACGTATGTTACGTTAACTAACTTTTAGTTTATCTTGTTTTTGTTCATTATTATAAAAATATAAATACATACATGCATGTCTTGTTCTTTACGCTAAAATGTAACTGTAAACTCTTCGGAATAAATACTTTTTGATCATCGTCCACAGCGTGCATAAAAACTTTTGTTGTCTAGTTTGCTGGGAATTTCTTTTAGATAAAAAGGAACAATGGTCTAGGCAAGGTAAACAACAAAACCTTTTGCTCGTAGGTGTTATTTATCCAATCAAAAACCCGTCAACGAGATATCTCGGGATAGTTATTATTCATATCTTCAACAGTTAAAAAAAATAAAAAATAAAGCAAAAAAATGGGGTTTTTTGGGGCCGTTTTTGGAAAAATAGATGGTTTGTTAAGGGGTTAATGAATATGAGCTAACTATGGTACGAACTATAAGCAACAATATATAAGAAATATCTCCACAGTTAGTAAAAGGCATAAGGCCGGTTCATTAAAACATGTTTTTCTTACAAATAAACTACACTCTAACTTCTCATGTTCCCAAAAAATAGGAAAAATGTCCTTTTCATTAATTCCTTCCATGACAACTATGACGTTGATAAAGAAACTGGAAAACCAATATCATACAAGACTACAGCAAATCCAAAATAGAGGTCGATATGGTTGATCAGATGGCAGGGGAATATAATACGATAAATACAAGAAGGTGGTAAATTGTACCTTTTTTTACTCTAATAAATGTATTAGAAATTAATAGCTATGTTATTTATAATTTCAACTCTGAAGAAGATAATCTCGTACCTCAGAGAACTTTCCTATATACACTTGTCAACCAACTGACACATGCACATCTGCTCAGGTCAGCTGATATTCACTTTGAGAGAAGTGATTGGTGCCTCAGAGCCCAATTTACAACCTGGACCAGAGAAATCAGGAGCTACAGGTTGTTGTGTAATGTGCGACTGGAAAAAAAATCGAAAAACTAGATTCTCCTGGAGCAAGTGTAAAGTATCTCTATGCCTTGAACACAGATCACAGATCAAACGGCCTAGTTTTATTTTTTATTGTATTTTTTCGGTTTATAAATTAGGTGTTGACGTGTTTAATACTAATAATTTTTGAATAGTAATTCATAAGTTATTTAAGGCGTTTCACATATAACGTTGGTTCGTTTTTACTCAAATATATGATATTTTCAATTAAAACATAAACTTTTCCAGGTTACGATTGGATAGTTAAAAAATATTAGGTTTTCTAGAACTATTTTTTTGAGATCGCGGCGCTGTAACCAGAAAGTGAGGTTACTTATCACACCTACAGTTACTACTGTCATTTAATATAAACTTTTTTTTTTTTCAGATTCAGAACTATTCGTCATCTACTGGTAAGTACATCCATTTTATTTCCTAACCCTGCTCTGCACATTTTCCTAGACCCCAAATTTTGCTTTTGAAAGCGAGGCTAATGAGATGCTTAATAATTTTCCATTCGTGACTCTCAACTTGGAACAAATTAGATTTATTTATGTTTACGCTCGAAACTCCATCAAAATCTTTTGGATTGCATTTGAATATGAATTGTACATTTATGCGAAAAATTGTTTTTGGTTTTGTTGGTTTGTTAGTCTAGAGGAGGACTTGTTGGAAAACAATTAAAGCTATTGAATGGTTTCCGGCTTTTTACATCAATTCTTTGCATACATTTCCGTGGATAAACCATTTTTGGGATTATAAATTTAAATAAAACAACGCCACATACAACGGAAAATATAAAATCAATTATATCAAAAATAAAAGTCAAAACGAATAAATGAATTATAGTTTTTTTTATCAGCTTAAGTCATACTGTCTTAGATAAAGCTTGAACCAAAACTTGCTGAAAATAAATAATTTTAACAAAACTCTAAAAATAAAGTGGTCAACTATTTTTTTAATCTTTATTTTTAAAAAACTATTATTACGACATAAATTAGTTTAAACATAAAAATAAGTGTTTTACACATTTGATATAAAACCTTTATGGTCAACTTTTAGAGGTCATTAAAACCTATGAATTCAGAAGAGTTGTAGACATCTCTCAAAAATAAAATTGAGGTAAAAAGTTCTCACCTTTTAAATCTGTTCACACCTTCCATTCAGAAATAGTTGTGCACGTTGTGAAATAGTTTGGAGTCTGTCAATTTAAGCACAACATTGGCACCAATAGCGCCATTGGTACCAGGTGGCGTATACAGTATATGATAAATGATAAAATGTATGAAGTCATTTTACACAAACTCACAAACCATAATCGGGAGAACAAACATTCTATATAGAAGTTTTTCACAATAATTAATACAAAATGAAAACTTCAGACTGAAAACTACCTCTTTATCTTCCTGTAGCTTACGAATCTTGGTGTCTAATGAGTGTCATAATTATACAATCAATAGTTTAACTCAGCTTGAGAGACTTGCACACCTCTTAAGTATGGCATTCAGGTGATACAATTCATTGGAGCAAGGAGAATTAACTCATGTAAACCCGAATCACCCCACTCCGCTTTAATGGTCCAGATCATCTACTATCGCTCGAATAATCCGGTTTGGGTGATCTAAACTTCGCGAATTTTGTTATGTATTTTTCCTCCATCATATCCAGTACCTTTATTTGTTTTAGGTCTCTAAATAGGAACCGTTCAGCGACATATCTGAGCACGTTTGTAGCTTATCTACTATCGGATATTGGAAATTATTCTGGCTATAATAATTTTAAAGAATGGAAAAGAAAAGTATTTTTGAAGTGGGTATTTCAAAAAAATCTGTTTATGATACGGGTGTAAGAACCCGATTATTTGGTTGCAGTTAAGGCAACAAACAGTGTGTTAAAATAGACGGGATATATTTAGATTATTATATAACATATATTCTGAATATATAATGAGAAAAGTACTAGACAAATAGGATGGAGAAATCACTATAGGAGGTAAAAAATCAGTAACCTGTGATACGTAGATGACACACTTATACTAGCAGCGAATGAAGATGAAACCATCACCGAACGGCTAAGCCGAATAAGCGAAGAATACGGACTTCAGGTTAACATCGGAAAAATAAAAATAATGATCGTAGACTGAGTAAATAATAATCTACATACACCAAGTGACGAATTTCGAAGTAGTAAACAGATTCGTATACTTGAGCTCCTTGATAACCAACAATAGCGATTGCTCCTCAGAAATCAAGCGTAGATTAGCAATGGCCCGAACCGCAACAGCTTAAATAATTAAAATACGGACCAAACAATAACAGGGAATACTAAGCTCAGGTTGGTCACTGAACTAATTTTTCCTATTGCTACATACGCAGCTGATACATGGACTCTCAAAAAAAATCGATGGAGTTAGATCGAAGCCATCCAAATGTGGGTCTATAGAAGAATTAACGCGTTTTCTGGACAGAACATAGAACTAACCTGTCAACTCTGGAAGAGCTTCACATAAAAGACAGGTTTTTAAAAAAAGTAATCCGAGCATACCTAAATTATTTCGGTCGCATAGCTGGAAGAACGGGAACCACGGAGCTATTGGTAGTAGATCAAAAGGTAGAAGGCCGAAGACCAAGAGGAAGATCTTCAATACGATGGGTAGACCAAATGAAGACTGGTGGAAGAATCCCTTGAAGCCGTCCATATGGCACAGGATCGCAGCCAGTGGACACAGTAAGCTAAAACTATTAAGAGTGTCAGCACGTCCTGAGAAGGGCTCAAGGAATAAGGAGGAGGGATATACAATGTTAATGTTTAAAAACAGATAATAAGTTGGGTACGTGATAAAAAGTCTTATCAATAACAATGAAACTCTTGTGTCGGCATTAAACAAAGAGATAGACGAGGTAGAAAGAGTTGAGGTCGATTTGAAAAATCTGCTATGCATGCGACGATGCCAATTTTTCGTAAAAGTCCGAAAGTGACTAAAAGTGAAAAAATAAAAAGTGGAAAGTATAAAATGTTATGGGAATTTGCACCATAATGATCGTACGAACGATAGACGAACCTTAATATCCGGCTCTAAGGACCATTTATGTAGATAAAATTAGTATCTACACAATAGGACAAACATGATAAATATACTAAATAAGAGAGAGTATAACATAGGTTGCTGGAAGCACAACTCTTACCTGTAATTTAGAACCAAAGGTACTAAGATTTATTAAAGAGGGAAATACAAATAACATCAAAAAAACTAGAACATAAAACAGAAACAAATTAAGCATAAACAAAATCCTAGAGCTACAATATTACTTACTAGATAACAAAAGTCTTTCATATTTCATATGTATGTGTACACTATTTCCCACCCAATTCACTACCACGCAGATCCTGAACGTAGAGATGTGGAGATGTGGCAACCCTAGGTGTCTAAGGGTACCAAGAACACTATGCGGAAACTTATACAAACTTACTGGTTTACACAAAAAAGATGTCTCTTATACCAGAAGCTGGACAAATCTTTGACGATTTGAAGAGTACGCTGTAAGTGTGTGTGAAGTAAATTCTTGACGGATTTTTTAGGGATTCTAATAACAGAGATGTTGTCCCGTCTTAATTCGCTCAGTCTTTTGTACGCGGGTACCTAGGGTTCGGAAAGTCTTTCTTGAAACTTAATATGCCTTTTAAATACGAAACACTAAATACTGTTGTCATTTTTATATTTACACAGTGGCGAATTACATATTGTCAAAAGTGGACTTATATTTTTATTACTAAATGAAAAATATTTTTACATAGTTTTGTTCGAATAGATTTATTTGAACAACAATGATTGTGATAATGTCAATATCAAATTCTAATTACTTTAGATATTCCTCTTTTAAAATTATCTACAATTTGTAATAACTAATAATAAACCACCGAGGGCATCAATATGGTGAAAGATTAAATTAAATCTAAACTAAATTACACCATCATGAGTATGATCGCTTCAAAATCGAGATAAGGTTAGTTTCAGCTAACCTGTAGGAACTTATATCAACGTTGTTCCAAACTTGCAATTCAATTATGGTAATAAATTATATTCTAGTGGCAAACAGCCATTTCCTTCATTCGCAATGTTGATTTTGGAGTTAGGCCAGTTTTCACTACCAAATAATAAATTTGGGAAATGAATTACGGCAGGAAGCTCTTAGCGTTTAGGATTTGCTTAGCTGACATTGCTCATAAAATGGTGGTTTAACTACTTAAAGATTTATTTAACAATTACTTGAAAGCAAAATCATTATGAAAAATGGTGATATATTTAATTTAAAGAAAAATTCTGAGTCAAAATAATTAATCGCATTGGTTGTATAATTTTTGTTTTTGTTTTAATTTTATAATTTTTACTGCAATAATAAAATATGATATTTCTACATTTTCTCTGTCTTTTGCTACTTTTGCTTTAATTATTTTTTATGAAATTTCAATCCTTCTAATGGTCATTATTCTGCATTGTATGCCCATGTTTTCTAATATATACTACCTTCCAAAATTAACGACCCACATTAAATGTGCCATAAGTTTAAAGCTATTTTTCTTCGAACCATTGACTGGATTTCGGAGTCCAGTTTTACCAATATACGCAGTGTGACAATAAAGTTGTGTTTGTTCACCTTATTTTGCCACACCCTGTGGAATTTAGTAGAAAAAAACTTTACGTATTATTATTATTGCTTATTTTTTCTCAAATTTTTTGTTAAAAGGTCATCTCAATATCTTTATTATCAAAAAAAGTACGTTCAAAGATAACGTGATTTTATTGAATTTTAATACTCTTGTTCCTATTGATAAGTTATCGTATTATATTTCAATTAGTAGTAACATTATAAAAAAGCGTCTCGCCGAACAAGGTTTGCAAGTTGGATACCAGCCAGAGCACCAGGTTTAAACGTAAATCATCGTAGAAATAGATTGAAATTTGGAAGAGACAACCTTGACTGGAAGGTTGATAACTAGGAGCACATATTTTTCACAAAAGAATCGAGGTATTGGTTATATAGCGCAGAGGGACGTGTAATAAATAATTATTTGACGGCCTACACACAGTGCAACATACGACCTATGACTTTATTCAGTGGAGGATCTATAATGCTCTGGGAAGAAAAATCTCTTACAGCGCGAACAAATTTTGTTGCTTTACGAAGAGGTTCCTTGGTAAGTGAAAGGTATAGAACCATTTAATTCCGTTTGCTCCTTACATAGGAAGTAATTTTGTATTAATGCATGATAATGCACGACCACAACAGCTGCACGTGTGTCCGATGAATATTTACACGAGACTGGTATACAAACTGTGAAATGGCCACCCTGTAGCCCTTATCTAAATTCCATAGAGAACTTGTTTGATATTATTGCTTGTCAACTCAGGAGCCAACAAGTATCACATGTTTCTCTTGGCAACATAAAAGTTATGGTGAGGGAAGTTTGGGATGCAATGATCAAAATCAATTACGACACTTGATTCTTAGCTACTAAGTCTGTCTTGCTGTCGAGCAAGACAGTTCCTCTACTTTTTCGGAACTATGGTTTTTAACGAAATCCGGTGTTATAGTTTTTCGATAACTGAGGCTGCTTCGTTTGTTTTTTTTTTGTCTATTGTTGTTTCACAAGAAGCTAAGGTATGGATAATCCTTGTAGAGCCACGTATGGTAGTAAGTATAAGGCTTATAAAGTATGGTTTCCACACACAATAAAGCCGTCCTTAACTTCCACTCCATCGTGCTCTACTCACAAAATTAGCGCCCACGACCGAATATCAAAGATGCTTCTACTGCAAGGTTTCGTGGTTCTTGGACAGATTTCTAAGCAATAGCCAGACAGGAAATTCTAATAAATGATAACTAAAAAATAGTTAATAATGCTTCGATAAAGTTCGTCTTTTTTAAAATGAAAAATACAGTCAAGATTTGATTTCAGGTACAAAGCGTCTATGTATCTGTTTATACGTATTTCGCTTTAATAAAGCTCATCAGAACAGCTATTCATTAGAGATGTGTAGTTCACCATCGAAATAGTTCAAATGAACGATTATTTCAACTGAACTAATTGAACTAGTTCATTAATTTTCATAGAACTAGTTCACTGCGAACGATTTGCGTTATAAATTGTGTCTCAACTTTGAAAGAAGAAAATAATGAATGAATGAGATCATATCTTTATTATTTTGTGAATGGGATGGACTGACTAGTTTAAAAAAAGAAGGGCCGATTAGCCGCAGATAACAGATCATAATTCTTATGAACGTGACAATAACATAAACAGTCTTATCTTAATATCATAATGGTTCGGATCTTATGCCCATGCATTGGCAACAATTTTAAGTTGTGGTTAAAATGATTGATGCATCTACATAAAATATGGTTTTATGTAAAAGTGAGAATGAAAATGTGTTATTTAATGTTCCTAGAAAATTCACTGATTTTTTTTTGTAAGGTTCTTTTAGAAATAACCTAATATAGATAACTATGAGTTTAAATATACGTAAATATAAAAATAAATCATACGTGAACCATATTTATATTTAAAACTGTTAATAAAAAAAACAAATCTTAATAATTTTTTGCAAATAAAAAAAATGTTATTTGCAAAACATTTGAGAAATAAATTTAAAACATTTAAACCTAAACATACCATCGAAAGAAATGGTTCCGAACCCGAACTACTTGTACGGTAGTGAAAGAGTGAAAGACTGACTGAAAACCGAAGAAAACGCGCGGCCGGCGCCGAGCTTGTGTGATGATAAGACGAGACATGGCAACCAGTCATGTTAGGGTTGGATTTCGATTTCGGTCCTACAAATAGTTCTTTCGCGAACTAGTTCACTGAACTAGTTCATTTTTGTGAAATAGTTCTCTTGAACTAGTTCGTCTAAAAGAACTAATAAGCACACCTCTAATTCATAGGCGTTCTCAACGTGAAAAATAAATCTTTCCTGTCTTTAAGAAGCAACAATAAAATGACTTCGAAACGGACGCAATAGCGACATCTGATATTAAATCCGTAAAATAGTTTCGAAACACAATTCAGATTTCTGCCTTAATCTGAGCCTTCTAAAAATTGCAAGGCATAGCAGACGTTGATAAAGATTAATAGAGACATGGGGAATCTAAAATTTGCATTCCACGACATGTCTCCTCAACTAAGCAGAAATCTTTAGCGAATTGGTTTCTTGTACTCATACAGAGTAGATTCGAATAAAATGAAAAAGACAGTAAGATTTGATTTCACGTACAAAGCGTCTATATATCCGTTTATACGTATTTCGCTTTAATAAAGCTCATAAGAACAGCTATTCATAGGCGTTCTTAACGTGAAAAATAAATCTTTCCTGTCTTTAAGAAGCAACAATAAAATGGCTTCGAAACGGACGCAATAGCGACATCTGATATTAAATCCGTAAAATAGTTTCGAAACACAATTCAGATTTCTGCCTTAATCTGAGCCTTCTAAAAATTGCAAGGCATAGCAGACGTTGATAAAGATGTTAATAGAGACATGGGGAATCTTCGTCTTTTTTACTTGATTTATATAAGATTTGGAGAACCTACCAAAATTATAATAATCAATATTTTGTATAAGAAATCCTTACTTTGCATAAGGTCTGTCTTAGAGTTTCGTTTTTTGCAAATTTTAAAGCAGATAAACAAACTGTCAATCCGAAGAACGGGACTAAATTTTAAAATTTCAACAACGTTGAATGAATACTGTGAGAAAGCTCTTAACTCTCGACCCTGATCGAATTTATGGAGATTAATCTTGTATAACAAAATGAAAATACCACTTGTTTTAACTCTTTTGAGGATCTTTTTGTGGATCTAAAAATATCTACAGGGGTTACTTGTTTGTGTTTTGAATTCTCTCACCAAAATAATATTTGAGTTTAAAATTATTGTATGGCCTTTTGTAACATCTATTTAAAGTTGTATTATGATGCAAATAGAGATTGGCTTGGTGTGCGTCCCTTCTGTAGCATCCACAAATTTATACTACCGAGTTGATACTATGAGAAGTAGCAGTGATTTTTAAACCAGTTTCGTTCGACTTTTAACTCTAAATTTATGGAACTCATTCAATACTAAATAGAGATGTATAAAGGCCAATAGACTAAGATAGGTAGGATATGTGATAAGGCAACGACAATCGCTTTATAAACAATGTGTTTTGGGAAAGACCAAATGGGAGATCTGTGGGACGGCCTAGAAAAAGGTGGAATGATGCAGTCAAAGAGGATCTGGAGAAAATGGGAGTGAGACAATGAAAAATAGTGGTATAGGACCTATAAACATGGAAGACAATAGTAAACGCGGCAAAGTCGAATGCTCCGAAATAGCCGAAATAGATAAGCCGAAATAAACACCCAGGAATATTCCAAAACTTCTTTAACCAGAAGAGTAGCTGGTGTTGAAAGGTGATTTCTTCAAAACTCATGAATATCTGCTTTGCTTGGGTACGATTAATTTTCGACAGTAGAATTTAGTTTCTTATATAAAGCCTTCTCTGCATGCTTAAAAAATGTATTGTCACATTTCCGGCTGTTACTAACTTAGTATGTCGGTAAGCGGCCTGAATAAACGGAGAGCATTGTTTTCTGGTTCATGTTGTGAGTGTCTTAGAGTATTTGCTTATATGGGGCTAAAAATGGAGACTGAATAAATATTGGGCTTGGAGATAGGGTAGGCAAAAATTGAAACGTTTGTGAACCGCTACTTGCATTTTGGTTGGAGAGCAAGGTCGTGGATAAGGATTACTTTTTTGGGGGGACTGGGAGAGCTAACTACGAAAAAGAAATCAAGAAATACTTACAGAGATGTCCTGGGCAAATACTATACAAGAAGATTTCTAAACTATTTAAAATTAAGACGCCGTTTAAAAAATCCTCTTGTTGCTTAAAAAGAAAAGTTTAGGTTTTTCTTCCTAAAAAAATTTTAAGGGTGAATATTTAAAAAAATATATTGTTCTTAACTCTTAGTTTAAAGAGAAAAAAATTTGATGTTTATTATATAAATAGTTATTATAAAAAAATCTAAATCTATCAACAAAACAAACTTTAAAACTATGTTTATGTACCAAATGACAGAAACGATGTACTAACTGTCATATGTCGAAATGAAACTACCATATTTTTCTGAATTAATAATTAATTATCAAAGATTAATTTTATTTAAAAGCAACTAAAATATGACAATTAGTTAGTACATAAAACTTATATTTATTTATATATTTTTAAATTGTTACGAGAGCAAATCTTAGCGTATTAACGATAAACATTTATTTAGAAAAATGTAAGACTACTCGCTTCAATAGCTAGTTATTTCTTTTTAAATTGTAAAAGAAGTTTATTACCTTAGATTTAAACAAAAAAACATTGTCCCACAAACTTCAAACAATTGGAGACAACAAAATAATTGAAGCTGGACAAATCCTGGAAGAAATCAAATACCGATACTGGGCTTCAGCTTATTCTGGATGATAACAATATGAGATCCTTAACACTTGGCTACTTATGTTCCCCTTAAAACTACAGTAAGCTTGTCAGCTTACTTAGTCCTCAGGACGCTGTTAGCAAGTCCCTTAACATAGGATAGAGCTTACTCCAAACGGTGATGTAATTCACATTAAGAACATTACCACACTGCATCTTAATCTCAAATTGCCTTCTCACCACACACATGGAATCAAGGGAAACTTTGCCGGTTTTTCAAGATCTCTTACGAAAACGGTGTTCACTTGCCTAGCACCTCCATTGCTCTCCTCGTGAATCTTCGTACATGGTCGTACCAGGTTTAACATCGTGGCCAAAGGCCCTCTTCCGCGACTCCTTGGAGACGAAATTAAACCCTAAAATACCGGTGTTCAAAATTTTGTAGGAACTTTTTTAAAATATAACGTAATTATTCGAGGTCAAATTCGACAACTACGTTTGCTAATTCTGTTTTCAGCTGATTCGGCAAAAACCTTGAGAAGCAAATAGCTTTAGCCAGGAGTGTATCAAATAAATTTTAATATATTTAATATTTTTAAAGGAAAAATGTTATGCTGCAGTGTTTGGAATTATTTCGTCAGCTCTTTTGATTACTGTTCTTCTGTGCACTCCTCGAATGTATTCCGTAATTTGTCCAGTATCTCTAAGCAATAATTCAATCTTCACCAGCAGTCGCTTTTTCCAAGGGTGCAATTCTATTATCAGTACTTCCATTATTACCACATTTAGTACCTCGTCGAGTTCTGACCTTAATGCCCATAACATTAGGAATTGCTATAGCTGCACATTAAATCAGCATATGAAAATATTTCAATGTACAATTTCTAACAGCGCACCTAGTTTTTTATGAGTTTATTCTTGGTAGAGGTGGTCTGCTCACTGGGTTTGTTTAGTTGAACCCTTGTTAGCTTACCAGGCTATCGTTGGAACTCATTGTTGACCTGCTGTGTATTATGTACTTTGAGCAATTCCTAAATACAGAAAAACCGACAACGACAGGGCAACAAAGACAGTTAGCCGAACCTGAAATACCAGGGCCCACACTAGCTGAAGTAAAGTCCGCAATTTCGTACCTAAAAAACCATAAAGCCCCAGGCCCAAACGGCATACAGGCGGAACTACTAAAAAAGGGGGAGAAAAGCTCCACCTTGAGATATCATCTTATAAGAGAAGTCTGGGGGAAAGAGAAGAAATACCGAAACACTTGCATGAAAGCCATATAGTACCTATCCACAAGAAGGGAGACAAACAAATATGTCGGAACTATAGAGGAATATCGTTAATCAATACAACGACAAACGGATTTGCCGCCCAAGGATCAAAAATACTATTGGCGTTTACGGCTGACGTGGACACAATTGCACAATCCAACAGAGATGCAAAAGAAGTTTTCACCCTATTCGAAAAAGGAGCCAAGGAAGTTGGTCTAAAGGTCAAGGAGGACAAGAACAAGTACATGGAGGTTACGAAGAAGCCAAAACCAAGGGTTAGACAAAACGTAACAATTAATGAATACAACTTTGAAGTCGTCAAAGAATTCAAGTACCTGGGAGCGATCATAACATCTGAAAATAAATATGAAAAGGACGTGGCAGCCAGGATCATTGCAGGAAACAGGGCATATTACTTAATACTAACGGTACTTAAATCAAAAATACTCTCAATACCAGCAAAAATAAGAGTGTACAAGACAATAATTCGTCCCACAATAACGTATGGAAGCAAGTCATGGACTCTGAACCAGCGGGAAACGACAAAATTACTAGTACTGGAAAGAAAGATACTGCGGACTATCTATGGGCCTTACCTTGCAGAGAAAAGACAACAGGAGAATGGATAAGAAGACACAATGATGAACTTCAGATAGTATATGGAGATGAAAACAGAGTACGCTACATTTAAGCAAACCGAATAAGATGGGCGGGCCACGTACTAAGATCGAGTGACGAAAGACTCCTGAACGCCACATTCGGGGAAGGCCCGATGGCAGAAGGTCAGTTGGCTGCCCAAGAAAGAGATGGAAGAACGCAGTAGCCAGTGATCTACGCAAAATGGGAATACAGCAATTTGAAATAGCTGCTCAGAACCGACAACAATGGAGCAAAATAGTAACCGCGGCCAAGACCCACATAGAGTTGTAGAGCCAAATGATGATGATGATGATGAGAATTATGAGGTTGAATTTCTTGTGTGGCCACCTCAAAAATCTATTGATGTATTTCATTGAGGACTTTATATACAACTGCCCTTTTTGTGTATCTCCCGTTCGACTTCGGTTATGATGGTATCGCAACTAGTCTTTGGAATAAGATTGTTTTTTATAACGCTTATAATTATTCGGTATTATATTTCTGGATGCTCCCTGCAAAATTCTCAAAATTCTCTGAAACGATAATATTATAAGAGTTATTATTATATTTTATACATAATAAAACACAATGTCAATTTATTTCCAAAAGATATCGAACCATCCAGTAAGCTTAAGCATCGCGATGTCTACATCATAGAACGTCTCCAGTAAAATATGAACGACCTTTAAACAGAGATAATGAAACTAAAATTAGTTCAAGGAATTCGAATTATATTAAATTGATGCATTCAAACCACTCAGAGCATTCCTTTATCTTCTACATACCGCTCATTTAGTAATTTTACTCCCGGTTATCGCTGTCTTCCAATTGAGCTCCGTTAAAATGAGGCTCGTATAATTCAATGTTGTGAAGAGAGAAAACAATCTATGAAAATTGAATTATAACAAAGACGTGTAACGTGCTTCTTGTAACAATCAGTATTGATTTGATTTATAAGACAATTTAAGAATATGAATGATTTAGTATAATAAAATGTAATAAAAAATATGTAGTATTTCTAGTGAATTTTTGGATTATAATCAGATTTTTTGGGTAATGGACTTGGCAATAATGATTCGGGGTATTTATTAGGTGTAGGTATTTACCTACTGTAATGTTACTATAGTCGATTATGAAGCTATGGTTGGGATAAAGAATGGAACCAAGTAAATATTTTTAAAATGAAAAAGACGATATTCATGAAACTTGGCATGCAAGTACAATGATACATGGGACAAGTAATGCCATATTTTTTGTTACTACTCTACTTCCGATTTTACCGGAAATACCGTCAACTTATTTAATTGAAATGTGACACTCTGTATATTCTTGAAGATTTAAAAAATCCGTTTATTCCTGATTCAGATATACCAAGTTTAAGCTTTTTTGTAATTCTGTTGGGTTGCATCCTCATTAGATGCCCATACCAGTTCATTTATCTCTTTGCTATTTTATTCATTATTGGCTCTTGGTTGGCCATATTCCTAATAGCCTCGTTGCTTAATCTATCCCGTTTTGTCTTTCCAACTATCCTTGTTAAGTGTCTCATTTCCATTGCAATTATCCTGCTCTTATGTTTTTCCAGAATTGTCCAGTTTTCGTTTACATAGAGTACTGTCGGTATCACTATTGTGTTATATATTATTATATTATTCATGTCTCTCGTTAAGTTCTCTTTTTCCCAGCATTGAAGCTAACGCATAGTATAACTTATTTGATTTCGTTGCTTTATTTGTTATTTCCCAGGTATTCGTAAGTTGTAACTATTTATACTTCCCAGGTATTCGCAAGTTCTAATTATTTCCAATTCTGAGTTTTTACATTTTATCTTTATTTCATTATCTCCCTTATCTTCTTTGTTGCTAATTATTATTCTCTTACCTTTTTTCTCATTTATTTCCATTTTTAGTTCTTCTATTTGTTCTACCAATATATCCATTATTTTCTGCATTTTATTCCCGGAATATTCCATAATTCCATATCTAGAAAGGTCGCTTTTCTTATAAAACTGACTTTACAACTATTTTCAAGATCATTTTGCAGATTTTTGTAAACGTTCATACAATTTTTTTAGGATTGTTCATTCAAAACAATCGTTTTGTTTGGCAGTCATAAACTGTTCTACAGTTGCAAACTCAGTGTCGTTGTTTTTTTTTTAAATCACTTAAATGATTGTTGACTATTACACTTTCTCTACTACTACTTGGGTTCCCTTGCTCCTATGGACGAAAAACTTTTCTTCTTTGATTTTTTCCATGGTCTAAACATTTTCTTTGTACACAGATAGACAGTTTCAAAAACAAACAACAAAAAATATTACAATTATAACGACCACCTCAAAACAGTGAAATTTCAACACAGCTCAAAATTAAAGCAATGCACATCTATAAACAACCTGGTTGCAAAGATGACACCTAAACGAAAAACTTGTAAGTCCAGTCCCTTTAAAGTTAAGTACTTGCCGGTAACATTCGCATTACTCATTGTAAATTAGTCATTTTAGAACTTAAAGTAAATATGTACTTACCTATTAGTATAGTTTAACTTATTAGCCGATAAATATTAAGCAAGAAAAATTAAACTTTTTTTTTACTTTTAAGGACAAAAAAGCAAGTTTATTAGCGGAACCGAATTCAAAATCATTCGGCACATTATATTTAAAGCATTATTTGGTTAAAACATCTCATTTTTGGTAGTAAAAAATATCTTAATTTGTCTGGACTAACGGTGGTATTTGTTTGAATTTGCCGACGGACGAGGGTATAGGTATAGGCATTGCCTTAGAGAAAAAAAACTTATCCTCCCTCGTCAACATGATATCTGGTAGAAGTCTTTAGGATTCACAGTATTCGAGATACGATTTTTCAAAGTTTGCAACTCACATAATTTTTGGCCCTTTTTGCCTATTTTTTTTTTCAAACAATTTTTTTTAATCGTTTTGTGGTCTCAAAATTGACATTCTTAGCAAAATTCAGCTTGTGCGTATGATTTTTAGAGGTTCAGTAGCTCTGATGACTGCGAAGGTATATACAAATCGTTGCAAGCATCACAATTTGACGAACCATATCTTAGTTAATCTTACTCCTAGAAAATTTTACAATAGACTATTTTAGTCTATTTAAAAAAAGGTATAATGAGAAACTTAAAAAATAGCCGTAAAACTTGGCAAACATCGCTAAAAGTATTAAACTATGATATCTTGCTTAAAATTAGTTTTAGAACCTTCTACTATAGACCATTTTCAAGGTAGACCGTTTAAAAAACGTTTCCATTATCGACGATAAGACTCCGAATCAAATAGAATGCCTAAAAGACCTTCGAGTGGAACTGGAATAGAGAAAATCGAATGGAGAGGAAAATTTAACCGTAAAATATATACAAGGTGTCCCAAAAATTGTAACGAATTCTAATATTTCAGGTTTTTATAATTGGCTCTGTTTCTATACTAATCTAGCTACTTTAAATTGCCAATTTAATGAATTTTTATGCAACATTCATAACTTAAATTATCAAATAATTCTTATCACTGAAACATGGTTAACACCAAATGATCTTGACTCTCTTTAAAACATTGATAATTATTTCCTTTATAGGTGTGATCGTCGTAATCGACGTCGAGGAGGAACTTTTATCTACTTGTCTTCAGGAATTACTAATAATTTCTCTGTTACATCTCTTGAAATTACTGTCCCTAATATGGAACTTCTTGGCTTAAAAATATGTCATAAAAACTCTTTTGTTTTTCACCTAGTATGTGTTTATCGGCCTGGTGATTCTAGATTAGCAGATGATGAGTGCCTTATCGCATCACTTGATGAACTGTCTAGGCTAGAGAATCTGATTGTTATTGGAGACTTTAATTTTAGAGACATTTTGAGGCCTATAATTGATCCACCTAGTCTCTTAACAATTTTTAAAAATGTATTTACAGATTTTGTATTAAATTATAATTTACATCAATTCATAACGGAGCCGACTCGTTTCAGAATCAATAATTTACCATCTATTTTGGTATTCTCTAATGATCCCTATTTATTAATACATCCCATAATAAGCTTAATAAGCTATCCAGTAGGTAACTCAGATCATGCAGTCATAACGTTTCATATTCAGTTTAACTTACAGTACTGTACTCCTAATCCTAATGTTAATAAAACGGTATATATGAAATAATTGATTTTGAAAATGCAAATCGCCAACTGGCTGATATTGATTGAAATGCTGTTTTCGGCAACATAAGGAACCCAGTTGTATTCTGGGATAAGTTCTTATACGTTGGTAATTTCTGCAAAAGCCAAAATACCTTCAAAAAAACCATATACAAAAATAACATAAAACCTTGGATTAATGGGGAATTAATATATCTGATCAAGTATAAAAGAAAGTTGTAGAACAAATATAGACCTACAAATCCCATAGAGGATTTACTAATTAATCGAGATTTTACCAAAGATTTAAAGAAATCTCTACGTGAAGCTCGTGTTGCCTACGAAGAGAGTATAGCCATTAGTAAACTGTAAAAAATTGTACAAGTATATTAGATCTTCGTTGACAACAAAAGTTTCTATACCTTTACTGGAAAATGATAATGCCGATATCATCATCATCCAGCCTCAAGAGTCCACTGCTGAACATAGGCCTCTTCCTCATGTTTCCAACCCCGTCTATCTTGCGCCGCTCTCATCCAGTTTTTATTGAGTCTTCTTAAATCGTCAGTCCATCTTGTAGGTGGTCGACCGACGCTTCTCTTGTCTTCCCTTGGCCTCCATTCCAATAACCTCTTTGTCCATCGCCCATCTGTCATTCTTGCTATGTGTCCTGCCCATCTCCATTTTAGTCTGGCTATCTTCTCGATGATATAGAATGGCTTCGAATTTTATTGTTGCTTCTTAAAGACAGGAAAGATCTATTTTTCACATTGAGAACGCCTATGAATAACTGTTCTGATGAGAATGCTTTATTAAAACGAAATACGTATAAACAGATACATAGACGATTTGTACGTGAAATGGAATCTTTACTGTCTTTTTCATTTTATTCGGATACATCCTGTATGAGTACAAGAAACCAATTCGCTAAAGATTTCTGCTTAGTTGAGGAGACATGTCGTGGAATGCAAATTTTAGATTCCCCATGTCTTTATTAATATCTTTATCAACGTCTGGCTATGTCTTGCAATTTATAGAAGGCTCAGATTAAGGCAGTTATCTGAATTGTGTTTCGAAACTATTTTACGGATTTAATTATTTTTTACTTTAAAAGGTAATATTTTGATAGGAAATTGAATTTTGAACTTTTTTGTAGATTTACATGTACGAAAACTGCATATAATTCACCCAAATACACCTTAGTGCATATGAACAAATTCACCCGTTTCTCAAAAATGCACCCCACTCCCCACCCAAAAATGGTACCACTCAGCGGTTTTTTCATTATGTGAGAGTCCATTGACCGTATGAAATAATAAAACCCCTTTTACGTTGTAGTTTCTTTTAGCCCTATTTTTTTAACATGATCAACAGCCTATAATTTTCTAAGTGTTTAGTTCAATTATTATTTGGATCTTTTTCTTATATCTTCTTATATCTATTTTCTTAATGATTTTTATTCTTCTAAATCACAAATGTAAAATCATGGAAGCAACGAATTGCTGTATTTAACGTTCTCCGTTCTACGATACCGAACCTAGGCCGACTCTGTCGTTTTATAACTGTTTTTGTCCGAAGCAACATTGTTGCATATTTCCAAACAATCTCTGCTGGGTTTGTTTCTTTATATTTGATATGTAGGTATTGGAAGTCACGGAATAACTGAAGCTGGCTTGACGTTTTGTCACCGAAATTGTATCCTTTTCGATAGATGTAGCACCCTTTGGGGCATTCAATATAAATAGCGTGATGTCTCGACACTGGAAGGCTGTAATAACACAAGTTGGATTGGATAAAACGACACGAGCATTTCGTAGGATTTGTAATACCAGTGTTGCGGGTAAATGTCAGAGAAAACTGATACTACTGGAAATTTATTATATTTATTGAAACCGTCAAGGTAATACCACTAACAAATATATCGCATCCTCAGTGCAAGACTGCAGTTAGTCAGAATAACTAAGTTTCGAGATAAAGACGATTTTGTTTATTTTCGTGCTAATATCGGTGAAATAAGACACAAGTTTTAAGAAAAATTAACATTTAATTATGATTTAGTCTATATTACATTAACCAAAAATAGAAATTTAAATAAAATAATATTAATGCTAAAAAAATTAGGAATTTCAAAGTTACAAACACTTTTGCACGGAGAAAATTGTTAATCACTACACATTTAGTATTAGAATTTTAAAGTTACAACTCTTTTGCACGGAGAAAATTGTAAAAAGTGTACTAATATAGTATACGTTTGGTATATACGTTTAATAAATTCCAATAAATCATTGGGTTAGTAAAGAAAAAATAATCCCCAACAGCAATCGGGGTTTAGTAGTGGTATGGTATTAAACTTTACATTTAATAGATTCCAAGAAATCAGATAGCTACCTAGAATACATAGGTATACTTCATTCGCAATTATAAGAACTGACTTATGCAGAATTTAAAAGTATCCCGCTGATAAAGTCGAAGCCATAAATGGATTTGCCTCTTCAGGTAAATAGTAAAAAGGGCCGGCTTAACGAATTTTATATTTTATTTGTCATTTACATTACATATTTAATTTAGATAAATATCTAGATAATTAAGGGAAAAATACATAAACTGATGGAGTATTAGAATTAATTAATTATTATATTTTCTGTTTCGATTCTTTATTAAATATATCCAAATTTTGAAAGTCATAAACAATTTTTGTTTTGTTAAAAAAATTGCAAGTGAAATAATAAAAAGGTGAAGTGAAAATTAAAATGAATTAATGTAGATATATACATATAGCTAAATATGATTATATTTTATACTTCATGTAAGGAAAGTCGATCGGATAGCCAAGCGGGCTGGGCGGCTGGCTTCTCCTTCGCTTCAATGCGAGAGATGTCAGTTCAAATCCCCGGCTCGGTGAATAGCAAACAAAAAGGCTAACGCAGTAGTTTAAAATTCTAAAATGAATCTGCGGCTTAGTCTAGAATATGCTGGTATCTGATCGGCCTATGGTGGAGCAGTACGGCAAGAGATAAGGGCTTGCGGCTAGGTGATACTCCTCCATAGATCCCTACCGGAAGGGCGTGGAACGCCTAAATACCGGGTATATATATATATATATATATATATATATATATATATATATATATATATATATATATATATATACACCCGGTATTTAGGCGGCACACGCCCTTCCGGTAGGGATCTATGGAGGAGTATCACCAAGCCGCAAGCCCTTATCTCTTGCCGTACTGCTCCACCATAGGCCGATCAGATACCAGCATATTCTAGACTAAGCCGCAGATTCATTTTAGAATTTTAAACTGCTGCGTTAGCCTTTTTGTTTGCTATTCACCGAGCTGGGGATCGAACTGACATCTCTCGCAGTGAAGCGAAGGAGAAGCCAGCCGCCCAGCCCGCTTGGCTATCCGATCGACTTATATATATATATATATATATATATATATATATATATATATATATATATATATATATATATATATATATATGTAAGGAAAGAAGTGTTTTAATTTTTAGTAAGGTATAAAGTATGTCTGAAAAAGTTGGCAACAAATGGGAAATTTCTTTATTATTAATTTCATGAAAAAAACTATTCTTCATAAACATTTCTGCATTTCATAGAAATCAATAATCAAATTTATAAAAGTTTGAGTGGTATACACCGAAAATCAAAAATATTGATTTATGCTTAAAAGTGAAGTGCTTTTAAATTTAGGTGCAGCATAAAATGTTATTTTAATTTGGTTGTAGGATTTAAAAATTATTTTTAAATTTAGATTCATGGCCTTTTAATGATGTATCAGTAGGTGCATTAATTTTTAATTTTATTTCTAATTTACCTTATTCAATATACAAAATCAACAAATTCAAAAGTATTTTGTTATTTACTTTTTACTTTAAATGTATTATTTAATTATTAGAAGGCCATGAATCTAAACTTGGACATAATTTTTAATAGCTACAAACATTTTAAAATTACATTGTCTTGCATATTTAAATTTAAAATCACTTTCCTCTTCAGTATTAATTAATAATTTTGATTTTTCCTTTCTACCACTTAATATTTTATAAGATTATCTGTTAATGATTTCTATGTGATGCATAACCTTTAATGAAGAATAATTTTTTTCGTAAAATTATTAATAAAGAATATTTCCCATTTTTTGCCAACTTTTTCAGACATGAAAAGACAATGACTTTGTAAAGACAATAAAGTCGACTTTACTAAAGTAACAAGACATTTACTTAACACAGACACTACACAGTACTCCCCTGAGTTGGTGATAAGTTATAGTCTAAAAAAATCATTATGAAATTGACTGGCCAGTGTGAAAACTAGTGCCAATAAAACACAAAACACACACAAAACATTTTCTTCCTTGAGAATAATGATTAATAACTATAATTATGGGAAATTTGTATGTTTATAAAAAGAGTTTTTTAACATTATGCTTGAATGATAATATTTGATCTGACTATATATACCTATATACAGTTGTGCTATGCTTGGCAATTATGCCGGTCCTGGCAGCTTTGGTAGCTGTGATAAGTATACAACAATAGAGTATTTACAAGGGATTATTCAGTTTTACAGCTGTTATTAAAATAACTTTTATAATGAGACACTAAATTTCTGGATACAGTTTACCTAATAAAACGGCTTATCGCTAGTGGCAATTTAATATTTCTATCTCTGTTTTCTATCTTCAAAAACTCAAAATAGTTAAACGATAGTGCGATAGAAAGTGCGATATTTAAAATATTATTGAAATTTGTGTAATTCCATGAACATAAAGAAAGCTAAATTATTAAAATACAATAGAAAAAACGCCAATAACAACATCAGACAACAATACAAATAAAAAAAAAATTTTAAATTTTTGGAAAATATGCCAATTACTTTAGATCTAAGTAACTTAGATCTAAAGTTTTTGATGCATGCATTATTCCGATATTAACTTATGCGGCACAAACATGGACAATCACAAAAAAGAATATGAATATACTTAGAGTCACTCAACAGGCGATGGAAAGAGCAATGCTAGGTATATCACTTAAGGACAAGAAAACAAACACATGGATAAGACAGAAAACCAAAGTCACCGATGTGGTGCAAAAATCATTAAAGTTGAAATGGGAATACTCTGGACATGTAGCTAGGAGCGATCTAAACAAATGGCACAGATCAATTTTAACCTGGAGACCATACCAACACAAAAGACCCAGAGGCAGACCTCCTATGAGATGGACAGATGATCTGAAAAGGACTGCCGGGAAAAATTGGCTACAAGTAGCGTACAATAAAAAACAATGGAAAGGAAGACTTGAAGAGGCTTATGTTCAGATGTGGACGTGAATGGCGAGACGAAGAAGAAGAAGAAGATGCCAATTACAATAATCGACAATTTGCCATATTAGAATATAGACCTAATCTCTACGGCATCCCTAATTATTGTAAAAAAAATTACAGTTTAGTTTAGTAAAAAGTCGCAAATAATACTTATAAATTAACTACTGCTTTGCTGTACTGGTTTATTATAGACAAAATATAGTTACGAACTGTAATTCATTTTATAGGAATCAGCATAATAGGTAATATAGTTTAGAGGCTAGGGCGTTCTCCGTAAGCAACGCGCAGTGGCGGCTTTGTCAGACCACTGCGAAAAGTGAGCTAGGACTACCCCTTATAGGACGGAAGGGGCTAAAGAAGCTGGTCCTGAGAATTGCAACTCTCAACATTGGAAGCATGTCAGTAAAGGAAGAGCGCTTGCCAATTTCATGCAGAGGAGAAGGATTGGTGTACTTTCTGTGCAGGAAACTCGTTGGAAAGGTAATAAGTCGAGAGATCTTGGTGATGGGTGCAAGTTAATATATAGTAGTTAGAACAGTCACAGCAGAAATTGAGTAGGTATTATTTTGAACAACGAATGGAAGGAACATCTTGTGTAACCAGAAGACGTGATAGAGTAATGAGTGTCCAACTGAATACATGCAATACCAACGTGAACATCATATGTGTCTACGCCGCACAGGTAGGGAGTGAATAAAAGTAAAAAGGAAGAATTTTGGAGGGCCCTTGATGTCGAGATGTTCGAGATTCCTGTAGACGTAAAGTGTTTTATTGGAGGTGATTTGCATGGACAGATTTGTGCAGAACGAGCGGAAATAGAAATAGTTCATGGAGGTTTGGGAATGGGAATAAGAAATGATGAAGGAAATAGTGTGATTGACTTTGCACTGGCATGGGCTGTCATTAATACGTTCTTTAGGAAGACTGAAGAGCAGTATGTTACATATAGCAGTGGGGGAAGAGAAAGTTAGATAGATTTTGTGTTGTGTAAAAGATGTTAGCTAAAAGAGGTTACGAGCTGTAAAGTGATATAGGGTGAGTGTGTAGCTAGTCAACAGACAGTGGATACAAAGATAAAGATGAGAAGGAAAGGAGAGCAAGTAGGACACCAGAAAGTAAAGTGATGGAACTTAAAGGATAAGGATTTGGCAATAGTCTTTACGAGTAGAGAGCTGGAAGACCTTGACGAAAAAGATACGGTAAATGGCTGGTGGGAAGCCAACAGTAAAGTTGTGGTGCGAGTGGGAGAGGAAGTGCCAGGAAAAACATCTAGTAACGGGTCTTCTAGAGACAAAAAAACTTGGTAGTGGAACGATGAGGTGCAACAGAAGCTTAGAGAGAATCGAGAGGCTAGAAAGAGATGACAGGTTTAAAAGAGAGGAATATAAGGATATATACAAGGTGGCAGTGAGGGAAGCAAATCGCGCTGTAGCTACTGCTAAGGAAAGATCGTTTACAGAGCTGTATGAAGAGTTGGAGACACCCGAGGGAATGAAAAGATTATACAGCATTGCTAAAGTAAGTGATAAGCCATTAAAGGATTTGACGATTTGAAGAGTGTTAGGAACAAATATTAAAATAAAGCAAAGATGGTATGAATATTTAAGTAAGTTTCTAAATGAAGAACCACAGGAGCTAGAGAGGATGCGGGAAATGAGAATGTAATAAATGAGATAGCGAGATATGAAGTTGTCGAGGCGTTAAATAGGACCTGATGGAATACCTGTGGAGGTTTGAAAGGGTCGAGGATAGGGGAAGGGGTTGATATTTTGTGGCAAATGATGAGTAGGATATATGAGGAAGAAAGGATGCCCAATACATGGAGAAAGAGTGTGAAGGTATGATTGTATAAAGATGAAGGGGGCATTCAGGACTGTAAGAACTATAGAGGGATAAAGTTAATGTCGCACACAATGATAATTTGGGAGAGAACTGCAGACCAAAGGTTAAGGAGAAAGACATCGATAGGAGAAGAAAAGTTTGGGTTTATGCCAGGACGGAGGACAACGGATGCCTTGTTTGCTTTGAGACAGTTAATAAAGAAATACGGGGAGAAGAAAACATTTGATATTTATAGATCTTGAGAAGGCGTACGATACAGTTCGTAGACAAGAGCTATGGAGATGTATGAGAGAGAAATGGGTTTCTGAGAAGTACGTAACGCTTATGAAGAGTATGTATGAGGGAGCGTACACCAAAGTAAGAACTGCTGTCGGATTGACCGAAAGTTTTCGAAAGTCGATTGGTTTACATCAAGGCTCTTCACAGAGTCTTACCTTTTTAATCTTGTTATGGATGTACTGACATAAAAAGTAAGGGAGGGTCTCCTTGGTCAATGCTTTTTGCTGATGATATCGTGTTAGTAGAGGAGAACAAAGAAATGTTGGAAGGAAAGTTGGAGTGTTGAAGAAGGGCTATTGAAGAGGGAGGACTTAAGGTTAGCAGGTCGAAAACGGAGTATATGTGATTGGGAGGAAGAGGGGCTTGATTGCTTGAAAAAAAGGAAGGACGAGTAGGAGAATTTAAATATCTTGGCTCGTAATTAACGGAAAGTGGGACACTAGATCGAGAAATTGCCCGCAGGATACAGGTTAATTGGTTTAACTGGAAGCGAATGGGCGGGGTACTTTGTGATGGAAAAATCGGGAAAGTTCTGAAAGGGAAGATATGCAAGAGTGTGGTGAGGCTAGCGTTGGTTTACGGTGGTGAAGTGTGGCGTGTAACGAAGATCCAGAAAGAAAAAATAGAGGTAGCTGATTTAAAAATGTTCCGTGGAAGACTAGAAGGGACATGATCACGACTTAATTAGGAAAAGAGTCGGGGTGACTATAGTCTCAACAAAAAAATGAACAAAGACGATGCCAGACGTAGAAATGAAAACTATGTGGGACAAAGGATAGAGCTGTGAGAAGTTGATGGAAGAAGAGGTAGAAGAAAACCAAGGAGAAGATAGAAGGACTGTGAACGTTCTTAGATTGTTTAGCCAGGAAATGCGTCTTTTACCTCGGCTTCTCCGTCTTTGTATTTTGCCTTTCTAATTTTGATAGTGTTTAAGACTTCTTTTTGTTTTCTCATTCTACATTTTTCCACAATTCGTAAGTCCACGAAAGCCTCCAATCTATCGGTGATATGTTTCTTGAGCTCATACAGTAGAGCAGAGAATACATAACACCTAAAAAGTCTTACTCTTAATCCGATAAAAAATCTCTGTTTCAAAACAAAACATTTTTCATTTTGGTAAATGCGTATCTTGCCTGTCCAATTCATGATTTAATTTCTATAGTAAAGTCGTTATTATAGTTGGAAGTTATATTATATGCAAAAGATTAAATCTTTTAGCAAAAGCTGCTATCGCTTTGTTGAATTAAATAGCCAACTGTGGGGGGACAAATTCGGAAAAACTTCCCGTACTTGAATCGGTATTAATAGAGTGTTATGACGTCATTTGAGCATCTCTCACATAGGGCATCAGATATTGTATAAGTGGTTTTGGGAAGTTTGTACTAGGTATCTGTAACGATCATCTCATTGTCTTTATCGAATTTGAATAGTTTTTGTCCCTGTTCATTAGGAGTTCCAAGGTCATCATCACTTACTGATTGGCTTACTCAACCTTTTTACGTTGAAGTGATACAAATTGTTTATATCATGTTTTTATCTTTTTATTTTTTTCCTTTGGATAGTTTTATATAATAATAAAAGAAATTGAAAAGATATCCCTAAAGAAAAGAGACAAACTGTAGCTCTAAGAACTAATAATAACAGGGAAATTATTTGAAAATAAATAACTAAAATTCCGCTGGTGCTGAAAAGTGCTCTAAAGCACTCCATTAAAATGATTAAAATTCGTTCGCATTTTCTTCTTGTTCAGTTTGTTTTCAGCATACTCATTAACCAGCCACGCGGTTGATTAATAATAGTCTCTGTTCTTTTAATACTGATTTTTAGTTTTAACGCGACCCAATTCTTTTTGGTGTAAATACAAACACAAACACTTTACCACAACACTCTAAAACGCTTTACAAAAACCACAGTAAACGTGTAGACCATTTACTAAGCAACATGTACTACAGAATACAGGGTCGGAGCAAAGGTATTAAATGACAGTACTCAATTGCTTAAAAGTAATACACATAGGGTAATGTGAGGAGAGTTTTTAGATAACTGAAGCCTGTTTCTTTATTAAATAAACATCAGAATAGAAAAAAATTGTATAACATAACTTAACATTGGTATTTGTTTTGGTATAAGTAAAAACTAGAAATTATAATTCTTAAACCTAAAAAAAGAATATAATGCACTCGCACGTCATCGGTCCGTCTCTCCTCAACTGTGGAGGTGAGATGGGCCACTAGGAGTAGGAGAGATGGACCAAGCTAAACCTTTTTTTTAATAGCAAGAAACTTTCCGCACTTATTACAGAGATTAGCGAAGCCAGTACAAGTTTCATGTAACCAGCGCTTACAAAAAATACATTGCAACCAGTCATCTTTTTTACATGTTTCTCGATCGTCCTCGTTGCACCCAACACACTCATTTTCAATATCACTCGTGTTTTCATCACCACTAGTGTAGTTTAGAGTAACATCTTCAGATAATGACGATGCGCTTGGCTTTTTCTTACGTTTTTGTTTTTTTATAGGTTTTGAGCTTTTTTTAATCAAGTCATCCTTCTTCATTTTAATAAAGTCTTTAGCAGTAATCTCTCCAGTTATTTTTTGACGAACTCTCTCTACTGCTGCTGCCAATACAGGCACGGGCGTTACCTCATCAAGAGCCTTTCCAGGAGTTATATCTTCATCAGTATTTAATGACTTGTTTGAGCTACCGTACAAAGATATTTTACCACTGATTCCAGAGGGACCTAGTTGAGGAGATTCTGATCTAACTGGAAAATTCATTGTTTCTGTTTCTGATGAGGTGTGTGTCAAAAATGCATATTCTGGAATTATTAATGGATTAAACGGATAAATTCCCGTGGATTTAAATGCAGAAGCCGCATTTTGGATAGTTGTTGTATCCCCATGCTCGACCTAAGAGTTTACCAAACTGAAGGCGTTTTAGAACCCTGTTTGTGTTATTCTGTACCATAAAACGGCATTTAGCATAAAAGATGCTTTTAAGTGTCTTAAAAAAGCACGATCCAGAGGCTGTAGGTAATGTGTTGTGTGGGATGGCAAACAAAATAAAATTATTTCGTTTTGGTCTGTCAATTCTAGTAGATCCAGGTTGGTCGTATGGGATGTGTGGCCATTTAATATTAATATTGTTTTACCTGTAGGCTTTCTCGGCAAAAAGTGTGTTTGTAACCATTCTAAGAAAATGTCCCTGTTAACATATGCTGATTTTTCCGACATCCTAATCTTAGAACCCGGTGGCATACCATAATGCCACTCGTCTTTTTTATTTTCCCCATTAAAAATGCAATATGGGGGCAAGAAAATATTACTTCTGCACTACAGCAAGCTATTACACTGATCATTTCACCTTTTTCCCCAGGGCTTACGCTAGGAACACATTTTGAACCTTTTTCTGTTAGAACTTGACTGGCTCTAGTATTCAGTTCTCTAGTAATCTTGTTTCGTCAGTATTAAATATGTATCCGGGTTTATCATACAAATTATATTCCATCATAATTCTCTCGAGATCAGAAAGGTAGTTATCAACTGTTTCTTTGGGTATTCCTAAATCTCGTGCAATTGAGTTGTTCTCAGCTTTTCTAATTGAAATTTCAGGTCTTCGTTTCAAAAAGAGTTCTAACCATTTTTTACCAGCTTTACCTAAAAGTAGACAATAAGTAACTCTTGTATCAGATTTATTAATTTAAAAATTTACCTTCTTCTACATTCAATTTATTTGGGATTCCTAATCGCTGAACTAAATTAAAGGCCATGATTCTTACTTCAGTTCTGGTTGGTGCAAAGCCTGCTTTTTGTAGTTTTTTTTTATATGGCTAACGATTTTAGCTTCAACACTAGTTCCTAAAGAACAATCTGGACCCAATCGGTTCATTTTATCCATATTGTTTGTTTTTATTCGACGTTTAAAAGTCATTTTGGGTATTCCAAATGCTTTGGCGGCTTAGTACATTTAACAGCATTATGATACCTCCTTGCTATCATAATGTAGTCTATTTGATTTCTCACTATTTTTTCTTTTGTATGTTGTGGAGATGTCCATGTATATAACCGTCGAGGAGGTAATTTGAAAAAGGTATTTGTTATTACGAAGTCTTCACTTTGGCAAAATTGAATCAATCGATCTCCTCTGTCATTTCTGTTTCCAAGCCCATATTTTCCTACTTGTTCTCCTACCTTACCTTACCCACCTTGGCATTAAGATCGCCCATTAATATGTTAATGTATGGAAAGACTGACTTTAATAAGTGAAAACAGACAATCTGCAACAAAAAGGTTCAGACCTGACAGTGAAGTCGAATAAATGAACCAAATTTTAACTTTTAAACCAATGCATGTAAAGAAAATAAAAAAAGTAAAGTTCAATAAACATTGCAAAATTTATTAAGGCAAGTGATGAAAAAATCCACTTATTTTATCTAAGCAGTAAGGCAGATTAGATTAATATTGTATATCAAATTTGTAAGAAAAATAGAATAAAAATCAATATTGTTAATTATAAAAATACAAACAATTATAATTAATATAAGGAATAAAATAACATAATGTGTAAAAAATTACCTGAAATTTAATTTATAAAATATATAAGTATTATTACATTATTGATATAAAATGAAAAAACATATGCTGATTTTCCGGGATTTTCCGAGATTTGGGGTGAAAATTATGTCATCATTATTAATACTGCGACTATTCGAGCAAATTAAAAAAAAAAAGTAAGTATTTAGGGTGAATTTCAAATGGACTCAATTTTTCCGAGTTTTCCCATATTTCCCGGCCAGTGAAAACTATGTAGTTATTCATATTTCGATGAGCTACCCCAGAATAAAAAAAGAGGCTTGCAGCTGCAAAGGAAGCCGAGATAATGTAAATGTTTCCTACGTGTTGCAATTTGAAGTTCCGATGCCAAAAAAAAAACGTAGCTGAAACAGATATCCTCTCCACTTTCCTATGTCGATCTTTCGAAAGTACCGCCGTTTCGAAAAATTAGATAAATTTTATAGCTATAAGTTTCAATATAAAGTTTAGATTTTCATTCAAAATTTGTGCAAATTTTACTTCTTAATGTTTATAAACAATGGAGATATGATTTTTTAAAAAATAGTCACTAACTTCGTTCCTATTGGTCATAGAAGGTTTTTTATTTTTTAATGTGAGCTTTTTTACCAGCTATCCAACGTTGTACGTACAAGTCTGTAGCTTAAAAAATATAGAAGTTATTACAATTGTTTATAAGTAAAAAACATACCCCTTTTTCAAACGTTTATTTTGAAAATAATTTCGATGAAAATTCAATATGCATTTAACTTCTGAGATAGTCTAAGTCTTAAAGAATCCTATGAAATTTGCTGAATGTGTCTAGCATCATGCATAGGGCAAGCTCAATAGTTTAAATAATTAGCCTCAGGGATAAACAAATTAAATAACTTATAAAATATTTGACTGATCGGGGGGAAATTTCGCACAAATCTAAAAGATGGTAATTCCTTGATGTTTAAATGTATTAATACCATTTTATTTTGTTAATAAAAAAATTAATAAAATTTATAAATTAGTGCAAAAAAACTGCTTTTTTGCAAATATCTCTGTAAATTATTTATCAATTTTAATTAAAAAAACGGGAAAATAAAGATATTTTTGACATAAAAAAATGATATAAATATTGTTTATTTAAAATATAAGGGAAAAAATTTATAGACGAAAAATCAAATTGTGACCATAAATTATTGCTTAAAAAAAACTCAAGGTAAAACTAGGAGTATCTTTTCATCTATTCATCATCTAGTATCCCCCACCTATGTCTTAAAAGCTTCAGATATCTGCGAAACATTTTTCCACCTTTTTTTTTTAACCAGACTGGGCTACTGATATCACTATCGTTTTAGGTTTCTCTGTTGAGATCTCCATGTTGTATATGAGCGCCGTATCTTCGAATTCTTTAATTAATCTTTGTAGGTCATCTTCATTTTCGGCTGTTATTATGGCGTCGTCGGCGTAGCATATTATCCTTATTTCCTTTTCTCCCATTCTATATCCTCTTCTTTTTTTAACTTTTTTTATGATTTCATTCATTATCACATTAAATATTAATGGGCTCAGCGAATCTCCTGCCAGTTTCATATTTGATAGGTTGCGATAGTTTTCCTTTACATCTTACCATAGCTATATATATATATATATATATATATATATATATATATATATATATATATATATATATACATATATATATATACATATATATATATATATATATATATATATATATATATATATTCTCAATGGTTTTTAATAAATCCAGTGATATTCCCTTTTCATATAATAAATGTATCGCGTCCCGAATTCTCGCTCTATCAAACGCTTTCTTCAAATCTATCAGACACATATATTCTGGTTTGTTGTATTCCAGCGACTTTTCTTTTATTTGTCTTATTACAAAAACTGCATCCGTGCATGATCTTCCTGTCCGAAATCCTTGCTGTTCCTCTTGCAAAGATATTCGTTCGTTTATTTTTATCGCTATTATTTTTGTTGTCAATTTGAGTGTTGTATTTAATAGATTTATTGCTCGATAATTATTGGGGTCTTTCTTATCTCCTTTTTTGAAGAACATCACCATGATCGCTCTCCTCCATTCATCTGGTATTCTGTTCGTGGTGATTATTTTATTAATAAGAAGTTGCAGTTGTTGTACAAGGTGATCACCTCCATATTTTAAGAGTTCATTTGGTATTTGATCTTTTTCTGGTGACTTTCTGTTTTTTAATTTGTTTATTCCTTCTTTCACATCGTTTTGGGAGATTTCGGTCTTTTCCTCAGTTATTTTATTTGGCGTTTCTGGTAAAGGTTCTTCGTTTTGTTTTTTAAACATTTCTGTCAGGAAGGCCACCGATGTATCCTCTTGTATGTGTTCTATTTCAACTAGTTCTTTCATTTCGCTTCTTTGTTGTCTCATAAAGCGCCATACCTGTTTCTGTTGTCCATAGAAATCCATCTCTAGTCCTTTTGTGAATCTTTCCCAGTAATCTGTCTTTGTTTTTGTTACCAATTGATGAGTTTCAGTTCTTATTCTTTTATATTCTTCATATGATTCATTCGTTTTTTCTGACTTATATTTTAGGAAAGCTTTCTTTTTTTGGTGACATTTTTGTTTAACCTCTAGTGTAAACCATGGTGTTTTCGTTGACTACTTTTTGTTTATTATATTCGTTCTAAGGGCTTCTCAGGCAGCATCCAGAATATTTTTCTTAAGTTTTCTGTAGCTAGTATCTACATTGCTTTCATTTTTGATATTCTCCATTTGTATTTTCTGTTCTAGCCTTTTTTGATATAATGATTTTATGGAGTCATCTCTTAAATTTTCTATTTTTATTGTTTCCTCTGCATTGGTTTGTTTAAGCTTCTCTTTCCATCTTTCATTGAATCTAATTTTACCAAGTACCAAATAGTGATCGCTTCCCACATTGGGTGACGTCAAACTTCTCACATCCACTATCTGTTTATGGTGAATATTCCTGTTTGTGACCACATAATCTATCACTGATCTATGTCCTCTTGTATTTTCAAACCTGTATTTGTGTTGAATTTTATGATCAAAAAATGTGTTGGTTATCCTTAGTTCGTTTGATGTGCAGAATTCCACCATTCTTTTTCCATTTTCATTGATAACTCTTTCGTTAAACCTTTGTTTTATTCCTGGAATTACTTCGTCTCCTATTCTGGCATGGAGATCTCCCAATAATATAATTGGGATCTCTTTCCACTAATGTTTGTAGCTCATCATAGAATTCTTCTTTATCGTTGTCAGGTTTGCAGTCTTCTGGTGCATATATCCCTATTATGTTAATAATTTTGCTGTTCGCCCTAATTTTTTACTAAAAGTATTCTCTAAGATATGTACTGGCACTCTTTAATTTGATCTTTATGTTTTGTTTTGATCATTATTGCTACACCTTCCTTTGCTCTTTCTTGTTTCGGAACCCCACTATATATTAGTAAATATTCTCCAAGCCGCGTCTGTCCTTTACCTTTCCTCTTTGTTTCCTGTAGGGCGCAGATATCTATTTGTTATCCTCTCAACTCTTTTTCTATTTCCTGATCTCGGTTATTTAGGCTTTTTATGTTCCACGTCGCCACTCTCATTATATTTTTCGTTTTCCAGTTCGTCATCCTTTTTCTCGCCTTTGTCGTTACCATATTTTCTGTCCTAGTCCGAGGCTCGTCACCGGTTCTTTTTTTTATTTTTATATATGGCAGGCTGCTAACCTAACCCTACAACCCTCCTCCTTTATCCGGGCTTGGGACTGGCAACATCACCCACCAAGCTACTCGATCCACCTAGTGGGCAATGTAGGCGGAGTTTAAAAAATTAAATTAAAAAACTCAAATAAAATTATGACACGTGGCAGTTTCGATTATCGTAAATAACAATCCTACAAGTACGAGTCGATGCGTTACAATTGGCGTCTCTTAAGCAACTAACATTATACGATACAACAGAGTAGGATAGATTTGCCCTGTTGCCAAGCTTGGTCAGGTATACCTAGCGAACGGACTATCCTCCTGGTCCATCTCTCCTCCCTTTACCCTATAAATAATATAGATAACAATATTATACTTTTTACGTGGTACGTGCTGGATATGCTAGATATTGGAAGATTTACCTTAAACGTGTTACGATTTATAGTCGGCGCGGGCAGTGCCTCATTTGTCGGTAAATAAACACGGTTCAAAGAAAGGTCGGGAGCTGATGCACAGCAGATACTTACCTCTTTAACCCTTATATACCATTTTCACCAGAAGTTTTTTACTTTACTATGTTTTAAAATTATCTGTATTTTAATTTAGATTTCCAATCAGAATACCGATGAACGTAAATGTATATATTAGCAACTCGCCTATTTGCACTTGATAGTTCATATCATATATACAATACTAATCTCCAGTATATATTATAATGCCACAACAACGATCCAACTTCAACGAAATACACACCATACCTATGTCTATTTATACCAAGAGGTACTACACAAGAAGATACGACTTCACTTAAGCTCTTCAACCAAGTAATAGAAGACATTTTTAAGAAACTACAATAGGAGTAACAGGGAATCAACGGTAACGGATAGTACTTAAATCAGCTAAGATCTGCAGACGATATCGTCCTTATAGCGACATTCAAAGAACAATTAGAGCGAATGATACAATAATTAGACCAAGAACTCAGAATATTTGGAATGAATATAAATTACGACATACTCTTTATGTCAGTAAGGAAGCAAATAAAACTTGGGTGCTTCGTAGTGAATGACTTTTTATTTAAAGTCTAAGCGTTCGTCTTCACCAGAGTTTAAACTACAAAAACAAAGAGCAAATTATGACAACTGGAGCCAGCCTACGAAACTATTACAAACTTACCCAAATATTAGCACAAAAACTCAATGTCTTTTGGGTGGTAAAACAAAATCCTAATAAACATCGAAGTATACACAACACACATTATTTTAAAATTCTTATTAAAACAGTTATTCAAAAACATAACCAAACAATTACTGACACAAGCACGTTGCTTTAAGAATGGAAGTAATAAGCAATCACAAAACGTGAACAGTGTCAACGTCAATTGTTTGATTTAATATAAAAATAGCGGGATAATTAAAATATTATGACAACGTCAAATGATACATTCGATTTACAGATAGACAAACTACAATAACAGTTTACCTCTCTTTTTGTTTATATATACACTATATTCTTAATAATGACAAAATTCGTACTCCTTCAACAGACTTTGATATTAAACTCCTTTCCAGAGTTTAATATTCAGACATCGATTAGACCTTTTATGTCCCATTGAATTTGTTCATATGTACACTGGTAGGCATGCACGGTTGCGTGGTTTGTTTCTGTTCTGTGGTAGACGCGAATTTTTACCTCTCCCAGAATCCATGAAGTAGACCTTTTATAAGTTGTGGAATTTGACATTTAACGCTCTATCCACCTTGGGCACACTTACCTCTGTTGAAAAACAGTTGAGATCATTTCTTAAATCCTCCTTGGTGTCGTCCTATTATTGGGCTTTATCATCCATTTCAGAAAATTAAATTTCTACTCGCAAATTGTGTTCCAAATTTTAAGTAAGAAAAATTCTTTTTATGTCTATATTTTTATTTACTGCTGCATTATTTTTATGTGAGGACTGGTATACAACTAGCTCATATCAACAGTATAGCTAATAAACAAGAAATAACCGATATAGAAGACATACGAAAATTACGATACAAAATAGCAGTTACTGAAATACTGACTCATCTCTACTATTGATTAAATTCGACCGACATGTCTCTAAGGGCTAAATATAATCGGCTTGTCGACGGATTTTACATCACTGTAGTTTTACTACTCTCCAGTTTAACAAGCGTTTTGAATTGTAGGAGACCAATAAAATTATAGGGGTTTTTGTATAAATATGGGTTTTTTCCATTCAAAATTAAAGATAGAAAAGATATTTTATGTCCTACAAAATATGGCTTTAATGGAAAAAGTTAGAGTAAACATTAAACTATAGTGGTATGTAGTTAAAATAAACAAATAACACATCCCAACAGCCATTTTGGTGCCGAAGAAGTAAGAACTGAAATAAAATATTGTTGAGGTACTGACTTCAAAAATGTCGTTCTTTTTTTCTTAGTACCTCTAATTGTTACGGTAGCTTTGCAGTCGGAAGCTGAGATTGGCCTTTTGTAGAATATAAAAAAGTCTTTTTTTACTTACCTTTATATATAGATTTTAAACAAAAATTGTTAAAAATTTAGCAAAATATATTTGAAAATGAACATATTAAAAAAAATTCTATGATGTCTATTTGCCACCAGTGCTATTATCATTGCTACATAGTTCTACGACTGGAGTATGGCCCTTGGTTTCCCCGGATTCTGGTTTTAGATTAAGATAAAATTCTTTATTAAGAGGATTCGTGAGATATTTAGTAAATCGCGAAACTTTGGTTGGCTTACTTTATTTTTCTCTTAATTTGGTATCAGAGTTATTTGTTTTGGTGTTGTTTTTCCAGTAACGGTGTGGAATGTCCATGGGCCGTGATAACTTTGACGTATTAAAACTTGCCCAGGATACTTCTCAGATATTTGGTACATTATTGCTAGTTTCAATAAAATATTTAGTTTTGGATTCTTTAAAAATAAATCCTTAAAACTTTCGTCCATAAGAAACTAGTCAGTTTCTTTCCCAGCATTAACCACTTTAAATGGAGAATGTTTAGACCTTCACTGCCGAATAAGATCCCATTCTTCTGGAATAACTACTTTTTTGCACGAGAAATGAGACTAAAGTTACTATCGTAAGGTAGGTATGAATGTCCTAGTATGGCGTATAGGTGTGGTATTTCGGATGCTAAATGAAAAGCGGATAAAGATGTAGTTTTTGTTCTAATCCGGGCAATCATCAGAGAAAAACCTATTTTATCCATTTTACCGAGTATATAATCTTTTAGACAATGAAATAGCAAGCAAGTTACTTCATTTTGACCACGTTAAGCCATTCATTCATGATAGGTATACATATGGACATCATTGCCTCCGATTTCGTGTACACCAAATACATAGTACTAAAGAAAACTAGTGCTGTAGAAAACTTTATTTGTGGTTAAATTGGGTAGCGAAAGATTTTGCATAAAGTAAAAGGCTATTGCAGATACATTATTGCTATGCTGACATTTATGTTAAATTTTTCGTTTTATGTCATAAAATGTCTTTGCTTTAGCATGATAAGGGGTTTCTTACTTAAAGCAGTTCCTTTTCTGTTGATTCATCGATATTCGGTAGTTTGAGTTGGGTTTCAGTTTTATCACATAATGTACAAGTGTTACATCTGGGGTAAGAAAAATTATGTTAAATCGGGTTTAAAATTTGTTATAATAAACAAAGTAGGAAACCTTGGACTATGGATGAAGTGAAGTTCTTTAAAGGCTCTGTATAGTGATGTAACGAATGACAGTTTTTGAACATTCGCGAATGCGAATATATGCCACCGACATTCGCGAATACGAATGCGAATATTCAGTTTTTTTTTTAATTTGACAATTTTAATTGTTTCCGGCACTGCCGGCAGTCTCATTTGCATGAGGTGTGTGGTTAGATAAGTTCAGATAAATTTAGTAATTCAGCAATTTTTCAGAACATGTACTGTATTACATTACAGTGTAGTGTACATTATAATATGTATCTAGTTCCGAAAATTGCTGAATTAATAAATTTTTCTGAACTTATCTAACTGAAGTCGAACTGTTTATGTTTGTTTGTTTAAACTCTTTACATAAAAACACATAGACTATTTTTAATTTGTAGTTTAATAATTCTTACACTTTTTCAAGATGATAGTCTAAAATTAAAAACTTTTGGATAATAAAAGTTTCAGAGAATAATTTGTTTTTGTTTGTTTACACTGCATCATTTATTTTTTGTTTTCTAATTTTATAGTTTTCTAAGCTTGTACGTTTTCTTAATAAAAAAACTGAGAAGTGAATGGATTTTTATTTTATTAACCTAATCTTCAAATTATTTTTTTTCTTATATATTTATATTCGCAAAACATTCGCACAAATTTCGCGAATGCGAATGCGAATATGCAAAAATATGCGAATATTCGTTACATCACTACCTGTACATATTTTTACATTTAACTCTGATGGTAGATAAATTTTCTTTTTGTTCAGTCTCCGTGTATAATAACTTTGGCGGCCTTTGATTGAAGAAATATGAGCTATTATGTTTTCTATATCAGCAGGGTGTGTCTTATTAGGTCTATTTGTATGCTTGCCCCAGGCATCTTTTGGAGAACATCGACTCATTGCTAAACTATTTCCAATTCGAGGGATTTGCGTATCTTTTTCCGGTAGTCCAATTTTATACATAAAAGAAGCTACATATGGTGGACCTTGTTGATGTCGAGCTTTGTTTGTATCTTCATTTCCACTGTCACTAGTAGTACTGTGGTTAGGTAAAGCAGCTTGTGAAATACTACTGCGTCGTCTCTGGACAGGAGTAACGCTAATGAGGCTTGATAAATATGAATCCTGCTCATCTTTGTTCTTCATATTATGAAACATATTCTGTAAGTCAGAACGTTGTCCCTTGAGCAACTCCATGTACTTTAGCCTGCTTTATGGTTTCCCTTCAATGAACTTTCCTTTTGCGTTTTCGTGTTTGATCTGTAATTCGAATTTCACAAATTAGATCATCATCTATAATATTAGAGGTATTGTGTTGAACAGTTTTTCTTGCTGAACTATTTTTCTAATACAAAAGAAACAAACATCGCCTGTTATTAACAAAGAACGCACACAACCCATAAATTTATAGACAAGATCATTTACGCTTAGCGATGACCATTGACTAAGATGGAACAAGTGTTGCGTTTCAATAAACCTCATGGACATTTGTTGTTTTTCTAATATTATCCGAATTTTCTATGTAGTTTACCTCTGACATCTAGCATTTCTACACAACTGAATGTGTGAGATAGTAAAGAAACTACTATTCTATGCGAACAACATAAAGTCAAATTTGCAAAAAATGGACATGTGTTGTTTTTCAAATAAACGTTTCAATTTCAATCTATAAAAAAAACAAAAAAATATCAATTAAGTTACTTATCTATATTCATCATCATCATCCAGCCTTCTGCGTCCAGTTAAATATATACCTTTCCTAATTTATTCCAGTTCTGTTGGTCTTGAGTTTCTGCAGCCGATGCTATACGCTCGATGACATCTGTGACACCTATTCTTCTTCTTATTTCTTCGTTTCTAACTCTGTTTCTGAGAGTCAGTCCATACAGCGAGCGTTCCACTCGTCTTTGGGCTACTCTCAGTTTGATTGCTGTAGCCTGCGCGAGCAAAATTACGTGTTAACGAACAGCTGTCAGAAGAAATCAAAATAAGATGTGGAGTCAGCTGGAATAAAGGTAAATGGAGTTACCATTAACAATATTAGATATGCGGACGACACTGTGATCTTAGCCGAAAATATTGAAGATCTTTAGAGACTGGTGACCAGAATAGCGGAGTATGAAAAAGAGTATGGTCTAACAATGAATGTGAAGAATACGAAATTTATGAGAATATCGAAAACTCAAAGAAATAACGAGAATCTTCTAATAAACGGAACCAACTTCGAACAAGTGGACAAATATGCATATCTGGGAACAATGATTAACTCCACAAATGATTACATTCAGGAGATCAAAATCAGAATAGAAAAGGCTAGAGCAAATTTCAACAAAATGAGAAGAGTGCTATGTACAAGGGATTTAAAATTGGAACTAAGAGTTAGGTTGACGAGGCGCTATGTTTTTTCGACTTTATTTTATGGAATGGAATATTGGACCTTGAATGCGACATCAATGAAAAAACTGGAATCATTCGAGCTGTAGGTGTATAGAAGAATTCTGAAAATATCGTGGACAGAACACGTCACAAACAAAGAGGTTCTAAGAAGGATGAATAAAGAAATAGAAATTTTAAATATAATTAAAACAAGAAAATTGGAATATTTCGGACATATTACCCGTGTAGAGAAATACACCTTGCTCCAACTGATTATGCAGGGTAAGATCCAAGGAAAGAGAAGCATAGAAAGGCGTAGAATGTCATGGCTGCGCAACCTGACAGAGTGGTACGGATGTACATCAAATGAACTTTTCAGAGCAGCCGTCTCAAAAGTCCGAATAGCTATGATGATTGCCGACCTCCGCCGCGGAGATGGCACTTGAAGAAGAAGAAGCCTGTGCTAAGGAAAGTGTTTCGGCGCCGTAAGTCATGACTGGAAGCACACATTGGTCGAACGTCTTCTTTTTCAAACAATTTGGCATGTTGTTCTTGACGGTGTGTGGTAGAGCTCCATATGCGATTAGTTTTAAGTACCGATAATCTATGCAACTTTCCTTTAACGCTCTCAATACGCTGTTAATTTCTATCATATCGAATGCTTTGCAAAAGTCTACGAAAAAGCCAGGACCAATGGTCGGTTGTATTCGATGGATTTTTCTATAATCCCTTTTATGCAGTGGAGGTGGTCGTTGGTGCCAAAGTTTTTCCTAAAACCTGCCTGTTCTCTAGGTTGGTAAAAATCTAATTTTGTTTCCGGTCTACTTCTTATTATTCTTGCGAATATGTAACTTGTAGAAGTGGTTTAACAGTCTTATGGGTAGGTAATTCTCGAGGTCTTTTGGATCGTTCGTTTTGTGTAATTAAATGGTAAGTGCACTGTGCCATCTTGTAGTCTTTCACTTTGGTGCAGACTTAATTTGAACAATTTCATTATATTCTCCACAAGTCTGTCTACTCCAATCTTCACGGATTCTATAACGATGTTATCTTCTCCCGGCGCTTTATTTCCTTTCATTTTTTTCACTGTGCTCCTTATTTCGTCTGTTAATATATTATTAGGCATCAATTCCGATTCTTGGTTGACTAATTTTTTCCTGAGTTTTCTAATTTTTCTGTTAGTTGCTCATCATGGTTTTGTTGACTTCTGTATAATTCTGTATAGAAATCTTCTATTAATTCTAATTCTACCCTTAGTAATTCATATCTGTTGGTGATGATATTTCCATCTTTATTCTTTAATATTGTGCTTTAATATATAGTATATTTCGATTGGCATTGGCAAGTTGTTAAGCCGATAAAGATTGTAATATGTGCTTTTTTCGGCGAAACATCTGATAATCTCGTTCTAATTATGTTTTAATTTAGAACAACCCATGTGAGTACAGACGTATACAAAACAAAAATCAAAAAATTATTGTTCCTTCTATTGTTACGAACTCCACCTCTGAATTCAAACATATATATATATATAATCTAAAAGCTTAAATTTTTAACACGCTTGTTTCAAAAGAACAGGTATGAAAAGAGAAAAACTTTATAAAAACTCTCCACATACAACCCTTAGCACTTTCACCGCTACGTTTACAAAGTTCCCTATTCCCTTTAAGCGATATTTTCCATAAATAAATATTGAAAGTTTGCTTGTTGAACGGTGGCCTTTTCACCTAAGGCAGTTGTAATTTTGATTGAGAAAAGTTGTTATGCCCAAAAAACCTACATTCTACCTATTTTGGAGATTTTTAATCCTAAATTTATTACTTTTTATATATTTTTATAAATTTTTTGGTGTATTCTTGTAATTTTTTTGTGAACCATAGTATAACTTATATATTATGTCTATACGGGGTGATTCTTTGGTAATTTTAATTAAACTTAAAATTAAAGAGAAACTTGACATAATTAATGTCTGAAAATTTAGGATTTGGGTTTTTGGATGTGCCCAATTATTCTAAAATATTTAAAGCCCTGTACTACTTCCAGGTATCCGGTTTCCGGAAGTTGACTAAAACTTCCTTCTTTAAAATATTATGCCCTATATACTATTACGGATTTTGATTTTACAACTCCTAAGAATTATTAACTTGATGTAAGATTATGTTTAATCTCTGATTATTATGATAAACAGTGTCCGAGATATATATACAGGGTGGTCCTTAAGTAATTGTACAAACGAAAACCGTAAATTCTACACTTTAAAATATTACAATTTAAGCCAAATTGCTTTAATAAAATGTTGATATTAAGAAAGATACAGGGTGTTAAAGTGCAAATTTAAAATTCTATTTTTCGCTATAACTTTCATGTTTGTAAAGATTTATGCATAAAAATTTACAACTGGGTACTTTTAAATATGAGAAATTATAATTTGATGCACACTTTGATATAGCTGATAGAGGGCGCCACATATGCGACATATGTGGCATAAATTTGCACTTAACTTTTTTGCTCTTTGAGTTACCTGTATTTGTGACAAAAAAATATTAAAGATACATTATTTTAACAAAAAAAGGTATATTTCTTAATAACTTCAAAACTTAACAGTTTTCGTGATAATCGCATTTTACAAATCAGCTGCATAATTCTGATTTAAGGCAATTATTCCAGGCAACGAAGGGAAAATAGAAAAAAACATTAATAAATCTAAATTTTGGTATAAAATACCTTTAACTAAAGTTAATAGTTAACGAAATATTAAATAAAATAAATATACAGGGTGTTTCAAAAAAAAGGTAACCCCGTCTCTAGTGTTTTTAGGTTCATAATTTTCAAATCAAAATATTCCGAAAACGGTACACAGTATCGAGTTTTACCAAGAGTACCTTTTTCGTCTAAAATTGAATGATGTTTAAGTTTACTTAAAATTTTGATTAATAATTATACTCTTAAAAAAGTTATATTGACTAATACTTAGTGAGATCCGTGTAACTAGCGCCCTCTATGAGAATCAGATATAAAAACAAATTCATGGGATGTATCAGCTTCCAAAACATATTCGTATAAAATTTCATTACAATGTTGCCAGTAGTTTCGGCAAAATCGTAAAAAATGCGTAAAATTTTGTTTTCTTCAACGCCCTGTATCTTGAAAACGGATGGCGTTACAAAAATTTTTTACTAAGCAAACCCCAATTACTTTTCAGTTTTTTACCTACCCTAGAGACGGGGTTACCTTTTTTTGAAACACCCTGTATAAGCAGGATAATTAATAATATGATTTGACAAAAACAGAATAATAGGATTTTACATCAAACATTTTACATTTTATGTTAAATTAAAGTCATAATCAAAACATTTTGTTTACAAACCAAATTAAGAAATAGTTAAACTAAATAACATAACTTTTTGCCAAAGTAAGTGTTCGATATGTCCACCATTTCCTGTAATTCATTTGTCAATATATTCCATAAAAGATCGTCTCATATTAAATAGCATCATTGGTTCTAAAGAAACTGCTGCAGTATTTATTTCTTCCCATAGTTGGTTGCAAATGTTTATATGATTCTTATAGACACGTTGTTTTAATACGCCCAATACACCAAAATCAAGCGGATTAAATTCTGGGCTACGTGGTGGCTATACTGTATAATGGATGAATATATTCTTTTGGATACATATCCAAACCTTATGGTATATTATGGAACTACATCTTATTTGTCGCAGAGGTTAAATAATGTATTAAACTGTGATGTATCTGATTCATTGGTTACTTATATAAACACGGAATAACCTATCGATGACATTACTTATTTATATGATTACATTACAGCTTACGAGTAACTATAATTACATCTCGAACAAATGATCTATTATGATTAACCAACGAACTAATATTATGCTGAACTAAATTACCTGTGTGTTTACTATATTTATAACAATATCGGTTATTAGGCCAACGATGATGTTTTTGTAAAAATGCTGAGTCTTTAAGGTTAGATTGGTAGCAAAAGTATTATGAAACAAGACACATATGTGTTATTTAATACCTGGGCTTTAGTTTCTAATTGTCCTAATAAAAATGGGTAAACAATTTACGTAATGAATAATAAGTATACTTTTAAGATTTTTTATAAATTAAATAATTATATCAATATCTCACCACATTGCCAAGGAATATGACTGCCACGATCAATCCAACGTTCTGAACAGTTATATTTAAGTATGTTCTCACTGCCTTCTCCCTAGAATGTGGTGGCGTACCATCTTACATAAACCACATATTTTGGGATTTCAGCATTGTACAATAGGGAAAAAGTAATACAACGCCAGTAGGTATAGAAACTTAAGAAGTGATAGAAAAGGAAAATTGTAAACATGATGGCGGCCAACGTCTGAATACGGACACGGGACCTAAAGAAGAATATGAAGAAAATTTTCTTCAATAAGACATTTAGCAGCCATAACAAAAATTTTGTAATGTTACATTATCATCTTTGAGTTGTTGTAATAATAATAAACTGTGAATTATGCTTATCTACAGGTATTCAGTGCTTTACTGCACAAATATTACAACTAAGAATTATTATGCAGCTGACTTATAAAATGCGAATATCTCGAAAACGGTTAAATTTTGAGGTTACTAACAAGTATACCTTTTCCTTGTAAAAATAATGTATCTTTACTATTTTTTAACACAAATAGAGCTAACTTAAAGATCAAAAAAGTTAAGCGCAAATCTATGACACACATGTGGCATATGTGGCGCCGTCTATCAGCTACATTACAGTTTGTATAAAATTATAATTTATCCTGCTTTAAAGCATCCAGTTATAAATTTTTGTGAACAAATATTAAAACCATGAAAAAGGAAATGAGAAGGGATGGGAATACCAATCCGGGACAACTTCTTGTACACATTAAGCTTTGCAGATGACCAAGTGGTAACGGCTCAAGATGAAGAAGATCTGTGCAATATGTTCCGAAAATTAGAAAAGGAATACACAAAAACTGGACTGGAAATAAATCTAGAAAAGACCGAATATTTAACAACAGAGCAAGAACCAGTGAGAAACTTGGAAATGGACGATAATAGGGAAATTAACGGCACTGACAAATTCAAATATTTAGGATTCGTACTTTCAAAAAGTGGAACCACCGAGCAAGAGATAATCAGCAGATTAGTACAGACAAGAACATGTATTAAACAAATGAACGGGGTACTGTGGGATAGACAGACTACCAGAAATACAAAGAAGAGAATTTATAACACCTTGGTACGCAGTATAATGACCTATGGAGCAGAAAATTGGGTAATAAATAAACGAAACAGGTCCAAAATCACAGCAACTGAAATGGAGTTTATGAGAAGAAGCTGCAGAGTGACAAAAATGGATCGCATCAGAAATGAGGAGACAAAACGAAGAATGGCAGTAGAACAAGACATACTCAGCTACATCGAACAAAAACGTTTAATTTGGTATTGGCATGTGAGAAGAACAGATAATACAAGGTGGATAGCAAAGATTTCGAATTGAAGCCCAATAGGAAGGAGGAAAAGAGGTAGACCCCGAAGATCATGGAGGGATGAAGTGGACGAGGCCATGGAAAGACGAGACCTTAGAGATGGAGAATGGCAGAACAGAAAGGACTGGAGACGTTGGCTGAAAGAAGGAAGGCAGCGACAGCTGTAAAAATCCTTATATAGATAGATAGATTGTGTTTTGGCATCCCTGGTATATCCAGAGAATTTAAAAGTTCTGTTGAGTAATTTACGGCTTCGTCTTCATTAACAATACTGCCGATTAATTTAAAAGATATCAGATCACCTGGTAACAACTGTTGATTATTATTATCCAGATTTAGCCATAGGGCTCACACTCCCTCTTAGGGGAAAATTCACTCATTCCAGATACGGTGTCAAAAGGAATGAGCTCTGGTGGGACTCTTTCCGTGTTATCGAGCCCTAGGTTACTTGCTATGCTGGAGTATCTCCCAAAACACACATCTGGACGTCGTAAGTACAGCTTTCTGCATGGCCTTATAGAGATGCTAATTTAGACTCAGTTGTTTTATTTTCTCTAGAAGGTTTTTGGGAATAACACCAGTGGTAGATAGAATAATAGGTACTGTCTTAGTACTTTCCATTCTCCATTGTCTCCTAATTTGTATTTCTAGATCTCTGTACTTGGCGATCTTTTCATTGTATTTAAAACGCAAATTATTGGTGCTAGGTATCGCCACATCAATAAGTGTTGTTTGCCTAGTAAGTTTATTAACTAGTATGAGATCCGGTCTATTATGTGCCACTGGTTGATCTGTGAGCACAGTGCGGTCCCAGTATAGCTTGTACTTGTCATTTTCAAGCATTCTGTCAGGGACGTATTAATAATAAGGAAGATGGTTTTTTTGGAAAAGTCCCAGTTTTTCAGCTAGTTCTTGGTGGATAATCTTTCTTACTAAGTCATGGCGTTCTTTATAATCAGTTCCGACAAACGCCTAACAGCCCCCGGTAAGATGTTGGATGGTTTCTTGGGCTTGTCATCCATATCGGCATTTGCCATTTTGACTTGAGGATCTTTAACAATATATTTCAGGTAACTTTTAGTTAGAATAACTTGATCCTGAATGGCAAGTAGAATGCCCTCAGTCTCGGGAAACATCTTTCCTGATGTCAACCAATAGATCGACGCTGTATTGTCGACATATTCTTGTGCTGCTCTCATTGAGATGTCGCCGATGCAGAGGTTTACTCATCCAGGTGCGCAATTTCTTACTTAGTCAAGTGGTTTATGCTCATTTCTTGTTCCCTCAGTTTAAGCGGCGTTGTATCATCTACTGCGCAAATTGCTCGACGTAAGGAGGATGTTTCAGACTGCACCTGAAAATAAGTTCGTTATCTTATCGTTGTATAATATTTTAAATTAATAAACAATAGTATTTGCAATTATATCTCACGGCAAATGTCAAGAAAATCTCCAATCATAAATCACAACAGGTTAAACCGCGGTGGCTTATACTTTTTAAATATGTGATTCCAAAAATATAATGAGTACAGGTCTAGTGAACCCATTTACTTGACCTGTACAAGCTGGTACAAGGTTGCAGAACTCTGGAATGGGTACCATTAATTAATGGAAGGTTTACAATTCGTGGATTGACTGTAGTACGACTGGTTTGTAATATACATTACAACTGTATTGCCTTTGGTATTCAGTATAATATACTTTAACATTTTCCAGGCCTGTCTTGATCTTTAATGCCTAACGATTTTTTAATATTTTTATATAGTTGTTCTCAGTATACATTATCGTTTTCTTTCCCTTTACGATCAATTGCCTCATCTGCTACTTTGGGTAAACATATTAATTTTATATAAATAATTAACATAATAAAAAGATAGATAGAGCTCACGTTAGGTCAGTAGGTGTCAATAGTAAATGTCTTAGAAATGAAAAAAGCGTGATGATATTAAAACTTTCCGCTCATAATGTGTAAAACATAGAAATGTGGGATTAGTGTGAATATCATAATTAATAATTGGGTATTGTAGAAAAATGCGGCTACCAAGTATTTAATAGTTTTTTTCTCTGCTAATAATGCTAATGCTTTCGCCCATCAAGGATTCATTATCCTATAAAAGTGTTACTTATAAATCGTTTTTATGATCTATAAATTTTGCCAGTCATAGATTACGGCTAGATTATTGCAGGAAGCTAGTGTTCAGTTGAATTACGTTTTAAGCTGAATTACGGAGGGTTATTAACGGAGGTATCGACAATTTATGAAACGATATATTAGGATAGTGATTTATAGCTTGAATTAGCTCCAGTATGCAATGGGATTAAGAATAGCAGAAATTATAACGGTTTGGATTTAATAACAAAAATTTATTATAAAATTCTTGCAGAGGCATCGTTTAGAAGTAGACAGAAAATAGCATCTACACTGTAATAGCCCAAACAGAATAGAATTGGAGTTTTTACATTTATTGTTATTGACTGACGTAGGCCATAGGCTTCAGGTGATTAATTAACTCTATCTTCTTTTTATTATGTTAGTTATTTATTTAAAATTAATATGTTTACATAAAGCTACAGATGATCAATTTATGGTAAAGGGAAAGTAAACGATAACACGAACAAAAAAAATAGGTAGAAATATAAAGTACAGAATAATTTAATGTTCAGATTTGTAGGTTCAGTGATATCAACTGCAAAAAAGTGTATACCAAGAGGTTACCGCAAAGAGTATATCCCAGGCTGGAATAATGAATGCGAAGAACTCTACAATGACTATATAGAGAATGGTGACCCAGATGTAGGTAATGACCTATTGCAAACATTAAATGAAGCCCGGAGAGATAAATAGATAAAAACAACGGAGAAAATGGACTTTAAAAGATCGAGCAGACAATCTTGGAACCTACTTAGAAAGCTAGGGAGAAAACCCCACTTTTTGTCCCCCGACCAAATAGCTAGCAGAATAGTGACCCTATCTAGGGCTCCACGTTTCAAAGAACGTACAAAATATATAAAAAAGGAACTCAACAACTTACGTCAAACAGCTGGACATAGCCCAAGGTTCTCCCACGAATTCACCAACGAAGAAATATCATCAGCCCTCCGAGACATGAAAACTGGCAAGGCGCCTGGTTTTGATGGGATACATCCTGAGTTTCTACTACAATGCGGTCAAAGGACAAGAAAATGGTTGGCTGCATTCTATTTACTGATCCTTAGAACTGGAAACATACCAAAAGCTTTTAAAAAGAGCAAAATAATTGCTGTATTAAAACCCAGTAAATCCCACTATAAGTTGAAAGCTATAGCACTTCTCAGTTGCTGCTATAAACTGCTGGAACGACTTATTCTAAGCCGAATAGGCCCACAAATTCTTTAAAATAACCCACTCGAACAAGCTGGTTTCATACCTAATCGAAGCTGCGCAGATCAGGTCCTAAGTCTAACTACGCATATAGAAGCAGGCTTCCAAAAGCAACAAAAGACGGCTGTAGTCTTTGTGGATTCTGCAGCTGCCTACGACACAGTATGGAAGGAGGGACTCCTCTATAAACTAACCAAACTAATCTCATGCCAAATAATATTGCAACTAATAAACAACATGCTCTCTGATCGATACTTCCAGGTAATCCACGGTAATGACAAAGCAAACAGAGGAAATTAAATAATGGACTACCCCAAGGATCAGTCCTTGCTCCGATGCTTTTCAACTTATATATATCGGACCTACCTGACACTGATGGAAGAAAGTTTGGCTACGCTGACGACCTAGCAATAGCAGTACAACACAAACAGTTTGAAATTACTCAAAACGTACTGACAAACGACCTTAACAAACTATATGAATATTTCACAAAATGGCGCCTTATACCCAACTTAAATAAAACTAAGGTAAGCTGTTTTCACCTCAATAACAAACAGACAAATCAAAAATTAGAAGTCAAAATGAGAAATGTAGCACTACCCTACCAACCCTACCCAAAATATCTGGGGGTTACCTTGGACAGGACTCTCTCGTTTAAAAAACCTCTACAAATAAATGCACAAAAAATAAGTAGTAAAAATAACCTTATCCAGAATCTTTGTGGTACCAACTGGGGCGCATCTGTGGACACACTACGAACATCTATGCTAAGTTTGGTTTATTCTGTGGCAGAGTACTGTGCACCGGTCTGGCTAAATAGTCGTCATGTGAAAATAGTTGATACGCAGCTTAATATAGCAATAAGCATGATTAGCGGCTGCATCAAGACTACACTATATTGGCTTCCAATCCTTAGCCATATTCCTCCGCCTATTCTACGAAGACAAAAGGCCTTGATAACGGAGTATTCGAAAGTAAATAGCAACTTACAACTACCAATCCGTGAAGACATCCCGAGTTTAGCAGCAAACCGACTCCCATCCAGAAAACCACCCATAAGAACAGCCCAACAGTTAACAGCAGATGATTTCAATGTTATTTCCAGATGGCGCACGCTGTGGACTGAGGAAGCCCCACCTGAAGTATCCAACCTTATTGACCCAGTCCAAAAGCCTTTTGGCTTCGACCAGCCACGAAACATATGGAAGAGCTTAAACCGAATTAGAACGGGACATGCAGTATGCGCACACAATCTACATAAATGGGGAAAACAGCCTACCTCCAGCTGCGACTGTGGAGCTCCAGATCAAACCATCCAACACATAGTGGAGACATGTGAATTGAGGGCCCAAAAGACTTTTTCAAAACTACGCCTGCAAGCCTTGAATGGATAGCTCAACTTGACTTAAAGATATAACCCTATCTGTTTGTATTATCTTATATTTTATCTGTATTTTGTCTATGTTCGTTTTTATATAATCTTATGTTTGTATTTTTAAATTATGTACTTACGTTTTTTAAAATTATTACTGTATTTACTCCATGTATTGAGCCATTGAGCCTACGCTAAATAATAATGTTCAATAATATATACTGAGAACAACGATATCAAAATATTAAAAAATCGTTAGGCATTCAAGATCAAGGCAGGCCTGGAAAACCTTAAAGTATCTTATAGTGAATACCAAACGCAATACAGTTATTTATATTGCTAATTAGTCGTAATACAGTCAATCGGCGTATTGTACACCTTCCATTTATTAATGGTACCCACCAGAGTTCTAAAACCTTATACCATCTTGTACAGGTCAAGTAAATGGGCCCACTAGATCTGTAGCCCTCATATTTTTGTAATCACATGTTTAAAAAGAATGGGTCAACCGCGGTTTAACCTCTTGTGATTTATTATTGGAGTTGATTCCTGCTCGTTTTCCGCGATACTTCAGATCTATTAGCATATATCTATCTAATATGCATTTGGACATGTCCTTCAGCATTTAAAGAGAAGATTTTCTTTAGAGTGGGCAGCATTTAGAAGATTACAAAAGTCTTTAAATAAGTTTTATCAAATACTTTAAAGACAAAAACTTTCTATCAGTATGTATTGCTGATTCTGACATATGGAACTGAAACATTGAAACATTGACTTTTGACAACATAGTCCACAAACTTCAAATGGCTCAGAGAGCTATGTAATGGAATATACGCAAAATGCTTAACATTAAGCTCAGCAATCGAATATCTAATGAAGAAATAAGAAGACTTATCAAAAGTAACAAATGTAATCATAAAAATTGCCACGTTAAAACGGAACTGAGCAGGACACAGGAAAAACGGAAGACGAAGCAAATTGTTAAACGGCGACCAATGGCAAATGAGATAAGTAGACGCCAACCTCAAACCAGATGGACTTATGACATCAAGCGAAGGACTGGTTACGAATGGTTGTAAAAAACAACAAACAGAAATGAATGGGCATAGCTAAGGAAGGCTTACATGTGCTTGACCGTATATATTTTCCCAGTGGGAATTATATTGTGTTCTGTGCTTTTGCGAGACTCGAAAGGCTCAAAACAATGTGACTTTACTAGGCAATCGTAGTCCGCTACGATTGTCACACGAGCCCTTATTTCCGTTGAGATTATCGGTTTACGGAGAGATCAATCCTTACCAGTAGACCAAATCTCTAGACGTACGAACATGAATATTATAATATTATCGATCTTGCAACTCGGACTTACGTACCTGGCACGGTGGCTGCGATCTATTGAGATCCGGTTCCTTGGGATTCGTCTTGTCGGTTAAACAACACTCTTGATATAAATATATATATATATATATATATGTATATATATATATATAGATATATATATATATATATAAATATATATATATATATATATATATATATATATACAGTGTGTGTCAGCTAAATGGAATAAATTAGCTAATAAATAAATGAGGAAGTACTCGAAAAAACGGTTGAACACGTCGATTAGTATTAGTATTAGTAGTTGCGCATTTTTTTCCATAAAAACTTTTTATACGGGGTGTATCAGATAACGGTGGCCAATACCAACTTGCTTATTTTAAATAGAACACCCTGTATATTAATTAATTTTAAGATTCCTCAGATCATTTTAGACATTTTTTAAATAAAATGTCCTATACCTATCTTTGACTGTTTCGGAAATATTAAGTAAAATGCAAAAATTCACATTTAGAAAAAAATTATTTATTTGTCGAATGTCGCTACAACTTATTTAAAAACTTCTAAATAATACAAATTAAAATCTGTCCTCATAAGAAAAAGTCTAATAGCGTCAAATCGTGGATCGTGGTGGCCATTCCATCGATCCTCGCATCCCTATGCACCGACTTAAAAATATTTGGTTGAAGTGCTACCGGACATGGATTTGGTAGTGGGGTGGTGCTCCATCTGGTTGAAACCATATCATATTTGCTAGAACTTGTGGGTTTCCTGGACCAGGATACAAGTTGGCCAACGTTGGCACCACATTATTTTGGAGCAATGCTAAATAATATTGTCGCCATTCAAATTGCCATCTATGAAAAAGGGACCTATGATCTGATCTTCAATAATTCCTGCCCACACGTTAACCTTCTTAGGGGATTTAGTATTGCCTTCTCTCATCCAGTGAGGATTTTCTCTGGACCAATAGCGGCAATTTTGCCGATTAGCATGACCGTGGAGAGTAAAGTTGCACTAATCAGAAAATAAAACATGTTCTAATTGGATCACATTGCTGTCTAACATTGCCATCATTTTTTTGTTTACAAAAATACCTTCTCCAGTCAAAATCATCTTCCATGAGCTCCTGAATGTCCAAAGTATAATTTTATAGGAATGCATTTTGATTCCTTGTAATATTCGAATAACCGATGAATAGCTAATATCGAGTACTGAGGGTGCTTTTCGAACAGATGTATGTGGGTGTTCCTCAAACTCAAGCATAACAGCCAATTTGGTATCCTCACTTAGTGCATTGGCAGCTTCTTTTTTTACCTTCCCAACACGGCCCAGCTCGTGGAATTGCTTCCCTATTTTACTAATTCTCCCTTGAGGTATGTGCGGCAAATCAGGAAATGCTTCGTGAAATAAACGAGCTACTTCCATTTGCATCCGTGTCTTATCTCTATAGCCAATCATCTGTATAATGATAATTTTTCTGCCTTGCGGTTGAAATTTAAACGACTATAGCACTAACAACTACTTCTGTCATGGAACAATAAAAGATTTGTTTTTTTTTAACATATCAATAAAAAGGAATTCTTAAATAGTTTTCTTACTTTATCATTACTAAGACCTTAGTAAGCAAGAAGTATTAAGACAGTGGTAGCGACTTTCGACAAATAAATACTCCGATACTCAAAAAAAAAAAATTTCCGAAACTGTTAAAGATAGGTATAGGACATTGTATTAAACAAAAATAAGTAAGTTGGTATTGGCCACCGTTATCTGATACACCCCGTATAAAAAGTTCTTATGGAAAAAAATGCGCAACTTTAAATACTAATCGACGTATTTGACAGTTTTTTTTAATACTCCCTCATTTATTTATTGGCTAATTTATTCCATATTCCATTTGGCTGACACACAAATATATATATATATATATATATATATATATATATATATATATATATATATATATATATATATATATATATATATATATATATATATATATATATTATTATACGACGTTAGAGTATGCCATATCTTCAACTCTTTAGTTAGTTTTTTCAGCGTAAATTAATCAAATGTTAGTTTAAAATATTAACTTCTAATGTAAAGTATCTGAATAAATATAATATTTTAAATAAATAAGTAATGTACACCCTATAGAAAATTATCATTTACAAAAGATCGCAGTTGCGATACATGCCTGTAATAATTTATTGTGTCTGCAACTGAAATGTCATGCGAGTGTTTGAAAACAAATCGATTGTTAGCACAGATATTTATTTAGGTGTCCATCGTTGTTTGCATAACGTCAAGTTTGATGTAATTTAGGAATGTATGTAAATTGTGTGGGAGTAATTTTCATTTTCCATTTTCTTTTACTTTATTGAAGTTAATCTAACGGAAATAATAGTTTTGTGATAATTTATAAAAATATTTTCACAAATAAAAGAAATAAAATATTTGTAACGAGAAGACTACCAAAGAGAATTGAAATACTATTATAAAAATAATACCTTAATCAACCATGGGAGCTTATCGTCTATGCTTCGCCTAGCTCAGTCTCTTAAGTGTGAATTCGTCTTCTCTTAAACTATGAATTAAACAATGAACATTTAATCGGTAATCAATAAAACATTGAATTAACTAATCACATTTATTAAAAATAAAAAAATAATATTTAAGTAGGCAAAAACAACCCTGCCAATGCTTTATATTAAATACATTCGAACGATACTTATGGCATCATGGCATCGATGGACTGCTTGCTACTAAATATCTGTGGCCTCCCAATTAGCTGGTTAGGTCCTCCTGACAGCTGTAGTTATTCCATAAATTGTTTCATAAAATATTCAGTAAAATCTTCTAGAAATATCCAGTTATTCCATATTCCCCAATAGTGTTTCAATACAGCCAATAAAGCCAATAATACAGCCAATAAACTAGAATATTAAACATCCTGTATTAGAGAAACATCAAAGGGGGTTTAACCAACTCTATAGCAATGTCTACTAGCTTATTTGTGATTTCATATTAATATTAACTTGTATACTAGTCGAGCTAGAACTCCTGCAACAGCTGGTATAACGTTTAACCTATATAGCGTTTTCCGTACTTATAGTCCATCCCATTTTCTGAGTCTTGAGGGTATCAACTCTGTTACTAGATTCCTCATGTATTGACCCATAACCTGATAAAACCCTACAATCTCAGTAGTTTTCTAGACTGTTGCAGTATGCTGGAGTACGTTTAATGTGCTGACAAATCCACTGTTTTATGTTCAACAGATTGCATCTCAATAGATTACCGATTACACTTATGTTCACGCACTTAAGGATTCCATTGGCGGGGTTTGAAAGCAGTCAAAGCAGCTTGGAATGCACCATTATGTACAACGTGATCTTCTGGCTTGGAGCAGACGTGCCACACGCTTCTCTTATTGACAGGGATCTGTTGTACAGCAGACATGATTCAAATACAGTTAACTTAAGAACTTACCAGTCTTCACAGGCATTCAAGAGATCATGTCAACATGAAATGTATTGTTTACAAGGGATCCCCTACATGTAAAACTTGTAAGGAGTGCTAGGCTACTTCACATCGGTTCACGACCGTTAGGAAAAATGCCAGCATGAGGTTAGAGCTCCCCGTACTGGCACGAAGACTATCTAATTTTACGTAGACCCAATTCCCCCTAACTCCGTCTTCAGATGAAGATCTTGTCCACTGTGGAAGCTACTGATGCTAATTAATCAAAGTATTTCCAAATACTATTATTATCGGCTGGCACTATATAAATAGTAACACGGAGTAATAAATATATTTCGTGGTATGAGTTTCTCATATTTATTAAACTTTTACAAAATTAACGTTTTTATCATTTCTCTACCCTTGCCGAAGAACATATCGAATTTTTATTGTCGCAATTCAGTCATAAGCTAGTTCTTCGAATAGTAATTGTACAGTCTAAAAAGTTTACTGTTTTAAAGTCATATATATGACTACGAAGAAATACTTTTAATCACCCTTGGTTATTTTCTTTCCAGTCGAAACGTCAAGAAGAACCAGAGGTATCTACACATTAAGGTAAGCTGCAGTTTATACATTTTAAAAAGTGAAAAGACTGATATGTTTTTTGTACACACTTATGACAAATAAAAAAATGAAAAATATCCCATTGGTGTCCCAATGAGAGGTCCCATTTGTTGAGAAAATATGCAATCTTTCTTTATGACTACGAAGAAATACTTTTAATCACCCTTGGTTATTTTCTTTGCAGTCGAAACGTCAAGAAGAACCAGAGGTATCTACACATTAAGGTAAGCTGCAGTTTATACATTTTAAAAAGTGAAAAGACTGATATGTTTTTTGTACACACTTATGACAAATAAAAAAATGAAAAATATCCCATTGGTGTCCCAATGAGAGGTCCCATTTGTTGAGAAAATATGCAATTTTTCTTTTTTTATATAAAAGCTAAAAACTTCTTTGAACAAACACACAAAGAGGTTTTTGTAATTTTTTAACTTTTATTTTATTTTTAACTTATTTGTGCTTTTAAAACTTGACCATAGCTGTGAGGATGGCTTAGTAAGTTATAGATTTGTAGCTTAGTTTTATTATAGAAGTATAGCTTAGTTTTATTATAGATTTTAGGTTACTAATTGTTTTGCATTTATTTTATTACATTTTTAGAAATTAACCAAGTTCTACATAGAACTTAAGTTATGTGCTTTAATTTCAATTCTTGATCATAATTATGAAAATATTCAAAATTTGTATTTTGCATTTTTCACGTCTTTATATAGCTCTAACCAATTATAGTCAAAGCGCATTTGACAAATTTCATATACTTATGATTTATTGTTTGTATAAATGGGCACAGTAGTACCAAATTAGGTATTCAGGAAAACATCGTGCTTGTGATGTTCTTATTCCGTCAAAGCATTTCAAATAACTGTTACTAACAGAAACCCTTCAAAGTAGAAAATTCGAAGCTTGTTCAATTAAATTCCATCTTAGGTCCAGAAAAAAATTATTGGCATATTTACCACCACAATTAAGGCATACATCCCATTGTTTCACCAATCATATTGTACTTCTTCATTTGACTGAAAACAAGCAAGCAATTTAATTAAACCCAGCCGGTGAGACATGTTCACCCTTTAGAATTACGTTCGGGTGTAACAATTTATTGGAGCGAGTTGTATTAACTCGAGTAAAACAGGAGTCACTCCACCTCGCTCCAATGCTCCAGAGCATCCCTTTCCCCCCTAGAGCACTCTGATCCGCGATAGGGGCACAACTATCAGTCAAATGCTCTTCATATGGGAGTCCTGGGGAATAGAACTCCAACATGGTTTCCTAATCGACTTTAAATTCAGGATAGCGTGTGACTGAAAATGATTACTTTTTAATGCCTTTTTTAGTGGCCCAAAGATGTGAAAATGGCAAGGCGATAAATTGGGACTATAGGGTGGATGCTCTAATATCCTCCATTTTTTTCGTTGTAGATTTTTTGTGCAGACGAATGACACCACGCGAGACTTTCCGTCTTATTGCTTGATGGAGCTTGTTCAAACTTCTATTATACAGGTTTGCGTAGATATACATTTTAGTTTCTGTAAACTCTATGAACAAGGGTCCTTCATGGTCGAAAAAATATGTTAATATGACCTTGCGTGCAGAAGGTTGTGTTTTATACTTCTTTTTTGGTGAGAATTTGTGTGTTTCCATTGCAGCTATGGCAGCATACTTCTTCTTCTTCTAATAATACTGCAACCGTTTCTGGGGCTTGGCCTACTTAACAACGTTCTTTCATTCTGCTCTTTCGGATAATTTCCTTCACCACTGCCTGATGTTCATGGTTTTAAGATCTTCCTCTACATCGTTTATCTACCTTTTCCGGGACCTTAATCTTGGTCTATTTCCTTGGGGTTTTTATCTCTGAATTACTTTTACAGCTCGATTATCGGGTATTCTTTCTAAGTGGCAAAGCCAGTTTGGTGTTTGTCACTTTACAAATCTAACGATTTCTGCGCTTTGCATTAACTCATCCAGCTCATAGTTCATTTTTATTCTCCACGAACCATCGCTACAATGGGTTGGTCTAAATATATATAATATAATAACGGATTTATTACGGCTGTCGCCGCTTCTCCGCCCCCAATTTCCATCTTTTTCTGTCATATGCAGTTGCCTCTTCTAAGTCTCTTGCCGCCATTGCTTCATCAATATCGTTGCGCCAACTTCTCCGTGGTCGTCCTCTCTTTCTTCTTTCAGGAGGGATCCATTCCAGTACTCTCCTAGGCCATCTGTACTCTGGCATTCTTTTAACATGTCCGAACCAGATTAATTGTTTTCTTTCTATGTCATCATTGATATTTCTCTCCATTTTCATTTCGTTTCTTATTTGTTCGTTTCTAACTCTCTCCAGTTTTGATCTACCGCAGCTTCGTCTCAGATAATCCATTTCTGTCGTCATAAGTTTGTTTCTATTAGCTTTGGTGACGTCCCATACTTCCGAACCGTAAAGTGTAATACTTTGAACTATACTACCGTAAATGTGTTTTTTGGTTTCTCGTCGAATTGTTTTTTGCCAGAGAAGAGAGTTTAAGGCACGGGTCGCTGCTCTGCCCTTGTTTATTCTTTCCCTGATTTCATCTGCGCTATTTCCCTTCTTGTTGAAAATGACCCCCAAATATTTGCAGGATTGCACGCCTTTGATTTTGTCGTCTTCCAAGACTAGGTCACATATTTCATCTGTTCCCACTGAGAGATATTCACATTTTGTCATATTCATGTTTAGACCTGCCACCTCATATTCTTCTTGCAGTTTTCTTACCATATAGCTAAGATCGTAGCTGTCTTCGGCAATTACTACCTGGTCATCCGCAAAGAAAAGTGTATATAGCTTGTTTTCTTCCACCGTTATTCCCATGTTTCTACATTTTTTTACCCATTTCACTAAGGATCTGTCCAAATAGATTTTAAATAAGGTGGGTGACAGACAGCAGCCTTGTCGTAGTCCTTTTGTTGTTTGAAAAGGAGAGGTGATTTCTTGTCCCATTTTAATTCTCGCAAAATTTTGTTCGTAATATTTTTGAGTGGCGTTAATAAGAATTGGGTTTATTTTCAAGTTACCCATTTCTATCCATAGTTGGGAGATCGGTACACTGTCATATGCTTTTTCTAAATCTATTAAAGCTATATGAGTTTCTCTATTTCTCTGCACTCGTTTTTCCATTGCAATTTTTAATGTGAAGATATTATCCATAGTGGAGCGTCCGGCCCTAAATCCCGCTTGTTCTTCGGGTTGTTTGTCTTTGATATCATATCGGGTTGGTCTAAATACCTTTCTTAATATTTTGCACTGAAATATTCTCAATTGATTGTGATCAGCGGTTGAAAGGATCAACGTGTCACATCCATAGTCTAATTACTGTTTTGTAGATTTAAAAGCTTAGACTTTTGATTCTTGACTGACGTTGTTGCTGTCATTTACTATTGAGACTAGGTAGGAAACGGTGGAAGTATATTCGTAGGTATGGTTTTCTACTTCCAGATTCTCATGTCGATTCGACTTTGTGCACTCTCATTTATTTATTTTGTTTTGCTTTCATTTATATTTAGACCAAATGCAGAGGCCTCCAGTTTCAAATCTATAGTTTTTTTGGTTAATACCCTTCTATTGCGGCTTATTATGGCAATATCTTCGATGAACTTCTTATTACAATAAACGAGAAGTTACAATAGTCACGCCAGTTGTTCAAAGAGAAAAGGATAGATTTGATATTTTTGGGGATAATGTAGCCGTAAAATTAAGGGGGCTTCCCAATAGTCAAAGAATAATCGCAGAAAAACTACCAAATGACGTTCTATTTGAGGTCGAAAGTGATGTTTTATGCAGGAGATGGCGATTGCAGCCACCATCAAGCATTTCAAGTGTTACTAATAATTCTCGAATTCAAGATAATTATTTTGGCAGCACGGCGACAGGTACTACTTATGTACAATTAGAAGCTTATACCTAATGTCGGTCAAAATAATCCACTATATTCAGCATCTGAGCTTTTTCCCACTTTTAACGATAACAATAATAATTAGTAAGTTTAGTTGCGTTATATGTATTTTTTAACTACTTTTGTTTTTTTTTTGTATCAATAAAACATTTTTTTCTGTTAGCTTGTATGTACCCTTATACGCCCATGATATACACTATAGTATAATCGTTTTATTAGAATATAAAGAAGATTTATTACCGTTTTTACTTACTTTCAAATATTCCTCACGAAGAACTGAATAAATAGCACCACAAGTTTCAGGTATTATTTTGTCTAATGCTTGGGGGGAGATGATAGTAGAAAACTTTAAATCTTCATAGTTTCTTCCAGTCGCCAAAAATCTAAAAAATAAATTAATAGAATATTTTGTATAATTTTTTTTAAATACAATTAAAAAAAATTAAAAAGTGTTCTTAAAATGTACTTTTGTACATTTTAAGGTACTTTCGGTAACTTACCGTTGCCGAAAGTCTTTCATGTGGTGATATCGCAGGACGCATTATTGTGTCATTTTTTGTAATGAGAGGAGTTATCGCTGATAACAACTCCTCGTAACTAGTTTCATCCATGCGAAGGTAGTTTCTCCAATCGTCTGGATGTAATCGCAAATCAGCTATTAAATTGACATGACTCAGTGCATCCCTTTTTATAAGCCATTCTTTGCACCAAAACGTTATTTACGCTTAGTTATACACAAAGCAAGAGACGCTAAAATAATTGTTTGATTTGACATGGTCGAGAACCGAACAAATATTGCGGCGCAGTACGGTGTGTGGGCGCACCAGATATGCCAACAAATTGAACAACGCCGCTGTATGATTATGTCAAACGACACCGCTGCACCGTGAGTGGCCGGCTTTACATCTGTTCTAGAGTTCCATCGAAGGTACAAATGCCGAATCATCACGAAAAATACAGATAAAGACTTTAAGAACTTTGCTGATAAAGGTGTTAATTCGACATCTAAAGGCGGGTACACATTTGCGAGCAGAACTGTTCGCGAACCGTTTGTGAACGCTATATTCGTTAATGTGTACGGCAGAAAAAACCGCTTGCGTACTGTTTCATCGTGACTCGTCGCGAACCAAATTGTTGCGGTTTATTTCACGACTTCAAAGGAAGCTCGGCTTTCAGTTTGGACGGCGCTTACTAGACGCAGCGAACATTTTTATTGTGTCATCAAATCGACATTGTGTGAATGACGTGTTCCTTCCTAGAGAGACGTGAGAAAACAGTAAACTGATTATTGTCATGGACGTATAAATAAAGATAAAATCTTTATTTATACGTCGATGATTACTGTACATAATTTTATTTTTGTTAAACAAGCAAAAACAGGAACATAAATCAGTACCCAAATTATAAATAAAATGAATCATTTCGCACATGTGTGTTCGTTGTTGGTTTGTCGCTTTCCATGGATCGAGATAAGTATGCGATTAGTACGATGTAGAATATTTTTCAAGGATCTGTACGCGTACTGTACGTATACCGTTCGGCTCGCATATGTGTACCCACCTTAAAATTAGAGCATTGTGACTCATAACAATATCTTGTAGGTGACATATTTAACACTGTTACTCCTCTATAATTTTGGTTGTCTCCCCCCTTGTAGAGCGTAAATAGGAAGGTTAGACTTTATACTTCTTTGTTGGCGAGGAATTGTGTGTTTCCATTGCATCTACGACATCTTACTGGATGGTTTAAAATAATAATAACCACGATTCATGGTCAGCAATTATTGACGAAAGAATGTTTGACTGTATTCGTGAGATGTTGCAAAGATAAATCCATTTGCAAGCTTTTTTGATAAAAGGCGATGAATCTGTTGCGCAGAAATTTTGCTGTAACCCCGTTTGTATTCGATACTATGGAGTGATCTCATAGTCACATCAACATTTTCTGAAATTTCTGTGATTGAAATTTGATGATTTTCTCTAAATCGAGCAACACATGCCGCATTTCTGTCTGTTGTTGCAGTAGTAAATGCACTTGGTCGCTTATCATGTGTTTCCTCTCTTCCATTATTAAAGTTTCGATACCATTACTTGATAGTTGGATACGCAAAACATGGGTTCTCATAAACTGCTTGCATTCGCATATAATTTTACAATGGTTGCAAATCTTCTACACACAAAAATTAAATAACCGCATGCTGATTATATTTGGACGGATTGTTAACAACAAACGCCATTTTTAGGTCACAACTCTTAAAATGGAGTCAAATACAAATGATAGAAACTGATCTGTGGGACGTTTACAAACATAACTACATTGCAGAAGGTCAGTTGAGTGTTTACAATTGTTTCCAAGGCCAACCAAACCAGTACTAGATTTCAAATTTGCTTTGTATTTCATTGGTTCTATTTTATTACGTTGTTGTTGTTAAGTGGCTAGTTTGTAAGAGTCTCTTTTGTTTATAAAAATATTATTAAAGAGCATCTAAAAGAATCAATTCACGATAGATCTATGGGGCAAAATCAATCTTTTCCATAGATTTTTCTCATTGAATTGTTTTACTTGACATACATGGCAACATGATAAAAAAGTAAACAAACCGGAAAAGTAGTGCGAGTTTTGTTAAAAAAAAGCAGTAAACGCTGTAGTTAAATGTTTAAAACTAAAAAGTTTTGCCATAATGGTTTACATTCGCAAAAAATGTTGCAATAATCAAAATCTAAAAAGTTAAAAACAGAATATTAGTGAAGAAACATGTGAGTACCCAGATGCCATTAATTTCGATGCTAGAGACAGTGAAACAGTGATTTTGTCGAGGTGATAAAAACAAAAATAAAATACTCGAAGAAAACTCATGTTTAAGAAAAAATCAAAATTTTAGAAGGACTTTTATGGAAGAAGGAACCATGTAAATCATAAGATATGACACTAATGAAGCTTAATCGAAGGCGGTAAACGAGCAAGCCAGACAATATGGGTAGTTCAAATGCTAGTAGAGCAAATAATAATTGTTGCACAAAATTTATGCCATTAATAATAAGAAATCTTTTTGTATATTTAATCAATACAATTCTAAAATTCTCAATGTAATCACGGTTACATTTTTCACCTATAAACGATTGAGCAGCTCAGTATGTGTCGTATTTGTCGAAATTTGAACTTTAAGGTTGATGTTTAAGGGAAATTTTAAATACAAGTCACGTCAATTGGTATAAATCGTGACCTAAAATTATTTTACTTTAAAAAATACTATTTATTGAAACAGTAAACTGGAAATATACATACGTATACAAGAAGTCTAACTAGTACTTTAAACCCTGCCATTATTACCGTTATTTGAGTAGGATATTTTCGCCCAGTGTCCTCTGATATCTTTGACAGGAAAATAGATATTTGCATCCCTAATAAAACAGATGTTTTAACACTTATGAATGTATAATTATATGGCTCACAAATCTAATCAGAAATTCATAATATGTAGTTAAATTGTGTGATTGTAATTATTCAGTCTGCAAAAGGGCGAAACATTCTTTCACTGTTTAACATATTCAAAAAGGCAATTCTTGTACATTATTTTTCATGAAATTGAAAACCCAGATTTCTATAAATCATATCTCCGACAGACCGTATATTTCATCTTTATGAATGCGATAGGTACTTCCAAATTTTAATATACGTGCTATTAGAATCTGAAATCCGAAATGTAAATGTATTCTGACACAGATATTTCCACATGATTTTATTTGAGATTTCCTTACGCCACATTCACCTCTTCCGATGAAATGTGGAATAGGCTTTCTGTTATTTTCGCTCCAGAAATTTTATGAGAGAAATAATAAATCTTGGTCAAAAATTCTCTGGAACGGTATAGGGGAAAATTGGACTGCTCGGCGTGTTTAATAATACAAGCCTTAACTTAAAATATTGTCCAATTTAAACATTTTCATTTCACACTCACACATATACACAGATAAGATATAGTAGGATTTCTTTAACCAAATTGAAAGGAGAAAGCACATGATTACTATAGTAAAAACAAATTTTGTCTGAAATACAGAATGGTTCACTGTTGATATTAAAATAAAAATAATTAAGTATTTTTTAGGAACAGGTAGACAACGGCCTAATGTACTGCAACCTTTGCAGATATATTGTGCTTCCCGTCTTTATCTGACTGCTAAGCCTGACCTTTTTGACGAGTTTTCACATGTAGCTTTGAAAGTGGTTTCTACATTTAGCCTGATAATTCTGGTCTTTTTCTCTTTCAGTTCTAGTTACAGCAGTCTAGTAAAGCTTTTTCAGTAGCAAAAGACGTGGAAGGCTGTCTCCTTCTCCTCTCAATATAACCGGCACAAAACCACTTTTGTCAGTATCATTGTCGTGTTGTTCTCTCGCTTTTTGGTATCTTTTCTTTTGTTTGATTCTGTTGCCTTGTTTAAGATGGTTCACCTCTTCAGAACGTGGTTTGTTTATTGGGTGTCGGCTCTGAATCGCTGGATTATCTCTCACTGGTGGTTTGCGTCGGTGGACTTCCTGCGGAGTAGGTCGATGTCCAGGGTGGTCGCAGGTGAAATGGTTTGGGTAAAACGGTCTTTTAAAGAAATTATTGGTAAATTAAATAACTTAATGAAGCGAATGAACGAATTTACAGTATTAATAAAATGTTAATAAAACATAAAACGTGAGTCGCGGTGAGGGCAGCTGTGGCTGTAATCTCCCTAGAGACAGGTATAATTGTGCCGTGGAATCTGGAAACCACAGCAAACCGATCCCCCCTGTTCGTAGCAGAGCTCTAAGTGAGCTATGTATCTATTACGGTAAAAGAGTGAAGTTTCCCCAGGATAATTATGTATTCATCAGGGAGTTCGTTGCTGGACCAACAGCAATTTAGTGGGGAGGAAGGGGAGTTTTCTTTTGGGAAGTCTGATAAATACATTACCAAACGATGAACAGGTAGTTTTGATGATATTTTGGGCTGAAGTTTTGGCCTAGGATGGTTTTGATTGTATAACTCCTGCTCGGAGAGGAGAGCCTCTCATTTATGGGCTGGATGTTCGATAGTTGATGTATGAGAGCAAAGGGGTACTCAGGGCGTTTGTAGTTTACCCTAGGCAGGATTCTCCGTTCCCATCCAGCAGTTGTTGTGTCAGGCCGCGATTGAACATGGCATATATATTAGCTCTATATTCAATCACAAGCCTAATGTATGTTTTGTATGTATTGTATGAGTGAACGTGAGTGTATCCGTCCGAATTTACCATATAGAGCATTGCCTATTACGGGTTACAGCTAGATCAGCCCTCCAGTGTAGTGTTTCTGTAAAAACCACACCCAGGTATTCGATCTGGAGTTGGAGTCGATCGCCTCATAGTCTAAGGTCAATTCTTTCGGCTATGTTGTGAGTGATGTGATTGCTGAGATTGGGATGTTTGAAGAGAATCATTTGTGTTTTACTAGGGTTAGGTGTTACTCTCCATCTCCCGCACCATCTATCTACCTGATCAAGGTGATTTTGAGCAAACCTACAGAGGGCATCTGCATCTCGAGATGTTGTTACGAGAGCAGTGTCATCTGCATAGAGTAAAGTGAGCGTATTTGTGTAACGTGGGTTAGGAAAGTCGCTGTTGTATATGTGTTCGAGGACCTCGAACCTTTACCGTAAGGCCGATGTTCAGTAGTTTCTTGACCAGCCCAGCATGCCAGACTTGGTCGAAGGCTTTTTGAACATCGAGAAAAATGCCTAATGCTGTAAATTTTGCGGTCGCTGTAATAGTTTAGATCGGTCTTGGGTTTGCCCTTTTTCAAGAGCATAATTATATTTGTTACCTTCCATGGTGATGGAAACTAGCAGAGTTTGAGAGTGGCATTGACAATGTTCATCAGGTAGAGTGTGACACTCGGCTTCTTCACGCAGTTCCTGGCAATATTGTCAAGCCCTGGTGAATTTAAACTGCCGATTTGGCAGAAATGTTCGAAAGTTTGATGATCCAGGTGTCATGATCGGATGTTCATGTGGTTCCGATCGAAAGGGGTGGCGAGTCGTCTTTATATGCCTCTCTCGGTATTTACACAGAAGGCGTAATCAAATCTGTGGTTGCTGGGGGTAATAAGTATATCTTGTAAATGATTTTTGAAGACGTCGGCCTTCTGTTGATCGGAAATGATGATTTGATTATTTACCACAAGGTGAAAGGGGTTGTTGGTTCTCTGTTTAGTTAGGATTTTAAATTTGGACCAGAAAGCACCACCGTTAAATCAAGACTAGAGGTGGCTGCCCGCCATTGGCTGGCTTGCATATTATTAACTTATAGTTTGATCACCGCAAACAGGCGGTTATATTCTGTTTTGATAAGCGGGTTACGAGTGCGTTGAAACTGACGAAGGAGTCGTCGCTTTTGTCTAATTTTATCGATTATATGGGACGGAAGTAGTGGTTTTGTAGGGTTAGTGACCCTATTAGGGACTGAGCCTACAATTGCCAATCTTACTATCATCCAAATAAATAAATAACTTTTCGGCTACAGCTTAGTAGGCATGCTTTAAATTTGGCTGAAAATGTTTTGATACAATCTTAAGCCTGCCTTTGTCGTGGTGCATTTCTCTACTCTTCGCGAGACTTATTTTGCAACCATATATCGATGGCTGCCCTTTTTGATATGTTGGAAATTACTCAGAACGGTTCGTGTTAAACTAGTGAAGTGCACGCTCCTTTTTCATGATTCCTCTTGTCCAACTGATAGAAATAAACTGAAGATTTGTTCCACAAATTAGGATGGCGATCTTACTACCATTTAGAGCCTACTAAGTAATGTAATTAATTCCAATTCTAAGGACCACCCACTAAGGTGGTAAATAAGAACACAAGCATTAAACAATACGTAATTTAATGATTAACTTTGTTACTACAACTAAGCTAAGATCTAGCCAAATTTTTAGCGCCAAGTTTTTATATCTAAACCGCTGATCACCGCCGATCAATTTACACGAGTTCGCGAAACACCACACGAGAGCACTGTTACAGTTTAAATATGTTACCAATAAAATTGTCACATGAAACAAGGATGTTTCCTTCAGTATTAATATATTTGATGAATAATGAGTGTTTGTAAAATATGTAGCCTTTAAACTATAAGCTATATAACAATAACTAGGTATAGTCAATACGCGAGAGTCTAAACTCTTAAACCGGAAATGCGTCGACACCCTTGATCGAATACTACACTGACACTGACTAATATGCGAGAGTTGAAAATTCTAACCAAGACGCGACCAGCTAAGCTGGAATACAATGTGACATTGACTACGTGACTACTTTCAAATTATCACTGCCGCACCTATCAGGGGTTAAGAGAAATTTCTTCGAAATTTCTATTAGGTAGCTAAACCCCCTTTTGAATGATAGCTAACAAGGGATTTTCTAGGTACCAGTTTTCAATGGTTAGAAACAGCTTTTGAATGCTTTATACCAGCGATTTCCTGAAGTTTGCTCGGAGAAAGTTACCTTGGTAGATCTTATGAAATTAGAAATTGTTTGCTATCAATGGCGTAGCAACACTTTGATAAATTTCTTACAGAATTTTATCCACCAACAAATGACAGATGTAACGGATAATATTTGCCTACCACATTGGATATCACTTATAGGGGGTTGAAAGTAGGGACATCAATCACTGGGCTGGAGATAAGGTAAGCAAACAAACCGAAACCTTTTCGAAAGGCCACTCTTGTTTTGGTTGGAGAGCTGGGTCGTAAGTAAGTGAAAAAAGGAGGGACTGGGAAGGGTAACTACAAAGAAAGAAATCAAGAAAATACTTACATAGATTTCTTGGGCAACAAAATACAAGAAGGTTCCTAAACTATTTGAATTTGGACACCGTTTAAAAGAATCTTCTTGCTGGATAGAAAGAAAAGCTTCTCTTTCCAAAAAAATATTAAAGTGTGAAAATCTTTTTAAAGGAAATAATTCTACAACTCCTGGTTTAGAGAGAAACATTACATATTTATTATTACTTCACATCAACAGTTATTACAAATAATATTAACAAAATTTATCAACAAAACTAACAATGGCGCTATTTTTAACGATTTACAACAAGCTCCAGACGTTGGGGACACTTATAGGAATTTAAATTATTATTAAAAATGAAAAATATCTAAATTTTCAACAGAGCTTATATAGGGTTTACATTTGAACAAAACAGATATCAAAATTATGGTTATGTATCAAATGTCCGAAAAGGATAATACTGACTGTCATATGTCGATATAAAATATCAAATCTTTTTGAAATATTAAATAAATTTTGAAACTAATTTCATTTAAAAGAAGACTAATATGACAGTTAGCTAATCCATTAATTATTGTACACAATATTGTTTGTGTCAATGGTCTTTGCAGCCGAGACACATTAGTTTAAATAAAAAAAAATTTTATTGATGAAAAATTGTTTATTTTTACTTTGAATAATTTAATAAAAGGTACCTGTTATCACTGGCTAATGTGTTTCCTTTAAGAAAGTTTTTGGTATTGGAATTGAATCAAAACACTGCAAACAACAAACAACTGTATCCCACACAAGCTGAAATTGGTCTGGAGTAACCATGGAACACAAATGGACAATTCTTGGGAAGTTGGACACTGATTCGGGCTTCGGATTATCCTGGATGACAACAAATTGCAATCTTCAAAACTCGGCCAATCAATTTCTTCTTTAAACCATGTGGACCTCAAATGGTTTGAAACGCCGTCTTACAAATATCTCAGATATGGCACAGCACAAACAATCGGTGATTAACTCAACAAATACTGCCATTTAGTATCTTGAGCTTAAACTCACCTCTCCAAAAAAAATTGCCGGTTTTGAAGAACTACACTCCGCAAGCTATTTCTTCCGAATCAAAATCTTAACCTTCACTTAAACTTCACACTGTTACTGAGTTGTAGCACCTGAAGACAAAAAACGGATAACGAATAATCATTACGAATTTAAAAAAGAAAAATCCGGAAACAATTACACTGACCCTATCGTGGTCCATTGTAGAGTAAATCACTTTACACTATATTTCGATGACAAAAACGAACAACGAACATACAATAACGAATTTAAAGAAAAATCCGGACACAAACAATAATTAACTGCTTCCGCGGTCCATAGTCGAGTAATTTCATTCTCCCAAAACCGGTCTTGTAAGTACTACGCTTTTTCTTAAGAGTGTCCATGTTTGTATTTAGAAACAACGAGTTGACTGAAAATTTTCTAAGAACTACTTATACTAAGAATACTAAGATGTTCTGGAAAAGTTCACCAGGAAACCAATCAGTTTTTACATATTTTACTCTCTGCTGGGGATTTCTTTTCGCTATTGTTTTCATTATGAATGTAATTAAAACCAACTTTGCTATTTAATTTTATTGTTGCAATACATTAACTGATTTTACAACATCCAACAATTAAAAACCAATATGTGTGTAAATCGACTGCTGTTAACGAAGACCCCACAGACACACGCCGTTCGTCGCTGTTCATTCTATGGGACAACTGCCCGCTCACTGTAGTGCCGCCACTACCAAATTGTACGTTGTTTAGGGAAACGTCTGAACACTCTTTTAAAAAAAGGGATAAAATCGTGGACGAACTTCGTCGGAAATTAAAATTTTACAGGAATATGAAAATGACCTATGCATTAGTTAAAAGAAATGATCACAGACAGAGATCTTTGAAGAGACGGACAATACACGACACTAAGACGACCACTACACTCCCTCTGGGAGGTCAGGATTGAAGAGAGAGAGAAAGGGAGAGAGAGAGAGAGATTTTCATTCCATAACACTAATACATCTTTCTTTAGTTCAACAATTTTCAAGTACACTTGACGAATATTTAAACAAGTTTTTAAAACGTTTCAAAGTTGCCGGTTTTTTGCCCGTCAGTGTATATATAGCTATACGACATTTTATCTCAGGCTACAAAATAATCAAATTAAAATTCATTTCTTAAGTTTTCTTTGTCGTCAGCTTCTTTTTTGAATTCGTACTTAGACTTGTCTTTGTTTCTTTTGTAATGTAATTTAAAAAGAAATTAATAAAAATCACCAAAACCCAAGAGCTGTTTAGACATAAAAATATTAAAATTCCGAACTTTAAATTTCTTTTTTAAGATTTTAATCAAAACCGCCGTTTCGACTATTTGAAAACTCTAGAAAACTCATTGAAAGGATATTTAGGCATGATGAATATTTATATTTTGAAGATGAGAATTCTAAGCGGCACATTGGTAGTTACTTATTACTTCCCATTTAATAAATAGTCGTTTTGCCATTTGAAGTAAAATATTTAGTTTTTATTATGCACTGCATTTTTTGAGTGACGGATTAAGGTTATCTTACGGAAAAATTGTAACAGTTCTAATTATAAACATGAAAGTTGTTTTTTATTATTAATGGAAATTATTCTCAAGTATACGTGTATACGTATACACATTTATACCTAAATGAAAAAAGGGATACTAAAGCATAAGAAGTGATTTGGACACAAAAGTATTGACTGCTTATTAACTTATTTCTTATAGATTTAGACAAAATGGAGCAAAGGTCTGGAAACGCCCAATTATCTCCTAAATGTATGGTCCAAATTGTACAAAAACTGAGTTAGGTCTCTTATGCAATATGGAGATTTCAAATTTGATGCTTGCAATATTGCCACATTTATCAATTTGCTGATATCAATAGGCACTGTGGTTTTTTAAATACAACACTCTATATATTGTATTATTATTAGAATCCTCACTTCAATACGAGTTCAACCATATACAGTGTGTCCGTAAAGTATGGAATATATTCGATATTTCATAAATGAAAATCCTTTTTTAAAAAAATCTAAAACACGTCGATTTTTAAATTTAATGTTCTACATTTTACAATAAAATTTCATCATACAAGGTGATGACGTCATCAGGTATATTTTACAATAATGTTCTACATTTTACAATAAAATTTCATTATACAAGTGATGACGTCATCAGCTCTTTTTTTTAATGTAACACCCTGTATTTTAGACATTTTTAGATCGATAGAAATGAGCTGATTTCAAAAAAGTATGATACTCGGGTCTAATGGACATAATTTGAAAGATATGCGCTTAGAAAATAAATTATTTATTATATATATATATATATATATATATATATATATATATATATATATATATATATATATATATATTAGGGATTCTACAGTATTCCCTGCCTTCCCTCGCTCAACCGTTTCCATCTCTCTCTGTTGTTCCATTCTCCATCGTTTAGTCCTCTCTTACTCATGGCGTCGTCTACTTCGTTCCTCCAGGATTTTCAGGGTCGTCCTCTTTTCCTCCTTCCTATGGGGCTCCATTCGGTTATTTTCTTTATCCATCTGCTGTCGCTAGTTCTTCTTACATGTCCATACCACTTTAGTCTTTTTTGTTCTATATATGTTAGTATGTCTGTTTCTATTGATGTTCTTTGCTTTATTTCGTCATTACTTCTCCTATCCATTCTTGTTACTCTGCAGCATCTTCGCAGGCATTCCATCTCTGTTGCTACTATCTTACTGCTGGTTTTCTTGTTTATGATCCAATTTTCAGCCCCATATGTCATAATACTTCGCACTAATGTTTTATAAATCTGCGTTTTTGTCTTCATATTTAGGTGTCTATCCCACCATACTGAGTTAAGTTGTCGGATTGCTGTTCTTGTTTGTCCTAATCTTTGTGTAATTTCTTCCTCTGTTGTTGCCTTTTTCGTGATTATAAACCCCAGGTATTTGAATTTATCCTTTCCTTTGATTGTTACGTTGTCATCAATCTGTAGATCTTCTATGTCTTCTTCACTTGTAGAGAGGTACTCTGTTTTCGCGAGGTTAATATCTAGGCCAGCCTTGGTATATTCTTCTTGTAGTTTCTTCATCATGTAGCTGAGGTCGTCTTGGTCTTGTGCAATCACTACTTGATCGTCTGCAAAACTTAATGTATATAGGTATTCGTTCCGTACCGGTACTCCCATGCCTTCGCATTTTCTTTTCCATGTAGTCAAGGCTTTCTCTAAGTATATTTTGAATAGGGTTGGAGATGTGGAACAACCCTGTAGGAGCCCTTTTGTTGTGGTGAAGTCTCCTATGATTCTTGTTCCCATTTTAATGGACACTTTATTTTCTTTATACAGAGCTTTTGTAGCTTCTATGAGTTCCGTCTGTATTTCTAATTTGTACATTGCCTCCCATAGTTCTGACCTTGGTACAGAGTCATACGCCTTTCTCAGGTCCACAAATGCCAAGTGTATATCTCTATTTTTTGCTTTTTTCTTTTCCAACAGTTGTTCCAGTGTGTATATGTGGTCTATGCATGATCTTCCTGCCATGAAGCCTGCCTGATCCTCTCCGATTTTGCCTTTTATCGCTTGCTCTATCTTTTCTCGCAGTATCTTCCCATATAATCTTCCTATTGATGATATTACGCTTATTCCTCTGTAGTTTTCGCATCGTTTTCTATCTCCTTTCTTAAATATAGATGTCATATATGCCGCCGTCCATTCCTTTGGGAGCTGTTCTCCATTTATGGCTTTCTGAAATATCCATTGTATCATCCGGTGTAATTTTTTTGATCCGTATTTTATAAGCTCAGGTGAGATGCCTCCAGGTCCCGGTGCTTTCTTATTTTTGATTGCTTTTATGGCCGTTCTCATTATTTATTATCAATTGCAAAAAAGTAGCCTACTTCTAGTTTTTGGTAAACTGTAATTATTTTTAGTAACGTTCAATAATAATTAAGTAGTGCAATAATTGTATTAATTCGTGAATGTTCTGTATTATTGCTTAGAATTAATTTTAAGTAAAAATTAATTTCAGTGTAACGCAAAGAATTGAAATACTCATGATGATTGGGTATGGAGACAAATCGCGAACTCAGATGAAAGTATGTAATTTATTTAATGATAAATATCTAGAAATACACATCACGCAGTCAACAGTAAGTAAGATTGAAAAGAAATTTCGGGAAACTGGTACGGTTGAAAATGCACACAAATCAGGTCGTCCCTCTGTAAATTATGTTACAACATTAGATGTTCTACTTGCTTTTGAAGAAGATGCGTACACTTCTGTTCGTAAGGTTAGTAGTATCTCGATGTTTGCAAAACAACGGTACACAAAGTACGTATAAGTAAAATGCACAGTTGTACAGGAATTAAATGAGGATGATTCAGATAAAAGAATACAATTTTGCGAAATAATGATGAACATCAACCGAAACCCTCTCTTGGTTCAAAATATTTTTTTTCTGATGAGGCTACATTCAAATTAAATGGCGAGGTCAACCGTCAAAATTATAGGTACTGGACAAAAGAAAACACCAACTGGATGCGGGAACATCATACACAATACCCGGAAAAGGTAAACGCATGGGCTGGCATTGTAAGAAATAAAATCATTGGACCCTACTATTTCGAAGGTAATTTAAACGAGCCAGCATACCTTCAGTTTTTAAGTGGGTATCTCGTACCTACTTTAGTTAATTTATTCCCCAGTACAATTAATCTTAGAGGTTTAGATAAAAGTTTATGGTTTCAACAGGATGGTGCACCTCCGCATTATGCTTTAGATGTTCGAAGGTAATGTAAATCACCAGAATTTAAAGTACCTATTATAGGAGTGAGGTAAATCCACACTGGATACGTGAAAACCATACTCAAAGACCAAAAAAACTAAAGTAGTCAGGGTAGATTTTATACGCGCGTTGTATAATAATTTTCAGTGCACAACAGAGAAGAATATAAGTATTCTACTTTTTCTATAAGACGAACACTACTTGACATGTTGAAACAACAATTTGTATTCCGAAAACAAGTAGCAGAACTCCCAGTACATAAAATGTTCGAAAAACCAATTCCCTTTTGCTATTTTCTGTTCTTAAAGAAACCACGAAGTATTGCGATCTTCTTAAATATTAAAGTATCTAACACTCCGTGAAAGAGTTACAAAGATTTAAAATGTGTTCGTGTATCTGGAGATCTCTGAAAAACTTTTGTAGCGGTTTTACAAGTTTCAATTTATTGTATTTCAATCTGAAAGTTTTACAGCAGTTAGTTGAGCATGTTGGTGAATACCGTATGTTTCTGTATTTCTCAATATAACCAATATTATCAGAAAGCAATTTTCTCAAGTTCTAAAAAATATATTTTAGTCCAGTGGTAAAAATTTAAACATCTAAAGCACATAAAACTTTTCGAACTCGAAGAGAAATAGGTAATAAGGAAATAGGTAATGAGGATATAGGCAATAAGGAAATAAATAAAATAAATAAAAAGTTGAATAAATAATAAGCAGCACTAGATGGAATAACTTTACTAGGTACTGGTCTCATGCTTTTTGGAGTATACCAAATTATTTTTGTACGTCAACTTAATGTGGTATGTCACAATGTTAAAATTTATATACTTTTTGGGTACAGTTATCGTTACTATTTTAGACAATTCCTCAACTTATGATATGTACGTAATGAAATCTAGTTAAAATTTTCAAAAAAAGCAGTAAATTTTTCATAACTGTACTTAAATGAATTCATGTCTTAACTTACTTGGTAACCTGCCTAAAATTTGGTAATGTTTAATAATTTTTGAACATAGGTACAAAATAACTGCGTTAAATGATTAACTATTCAAAAAACTTCATTTTACGCAAATGTTCATTATCCATACTGCCGAAATTTTTAAATTAACTGTACCCAAAGATAAAATTACAATTAAAATCTACAAACTAGGAATTTTGTTGATATTACAGTAATAAATTGTCATTTTGGTAGTGAGAAATCAGTTCGGCTGTCACTTAATAGATGGGAAAATAAGTTCACGTGTCATTTAATAGAAGGCAGCAGTGATGTAATAAATGGCGACAGATGCGCGTTTGCCGAATTTAAGAAAAATCTGCGAAACATTGAAAACGAGTTTTTTGGTAATGCATTAACCGTAGAAATACGAATCACGTGGTCTGTTCAGCAGAGCGGCCCATATAGCACCGACCCATAAATTATACCATTTTATCCTTTGCACCGTGACGTTATATATAATCATGGTTGAAAGTCAAACAAGGCCCAAAATTTCTCGAAATGTTTACTGGGGAATAATACTGGTTTTTACATGATACATAGATTACGTAACACAGCGTGTCACGTGGGGATTATCTAAAAACAATGCCAGTTTTATTCATTTTCTGAGAAATTTAATTTTTATAGACAAAACTGTATTATTTGTAATCATCAATTAATTTTTGTCAGTACATTTAAATACTTCCGTAAGTGAAAAAAATTATTGAAATTTACTTTAGTAATAATTAGAAAAGAGATGAAAATGTGCAAAAATTTATTGTTGGCATCCAATATTACATAAAACCCAAGGTAAACAAACCATACTGATGGGATAACGAAATAGAGGAAGAAATAAAATGTAAAAGACAACTATACCAACAATATTTAAGTTCTAAATCATTACAAGACAAAATAAAATATAAGGAAAAACAAGCAGAAGTACGAAGGAAAATCTCTAAGAAGAAGAACGAGTCTTGGGAAAGAAACTGCCAACGAATAAATACTTATCTAGGAGGAACCAGAAGCACAGAAAGCTGGAAACTGATAAAAACATTGACAAAAGAAAAGAATATAGAAATAATACAGAGCATAAAACCTGAAGACTGGGAAGAGTATTTCAAAGGACTTTTGGTAGAGAATAGAGTCGAATTTCAGGAACATAGAAATCAAAACCAAGATAGAATTCCAATAGTTGGCTTGCCAATAAGATTAACAACAGATGAAATTAAAAATGTATGTAAACAGCTGAAGAGGAACAAAGCACCTGGACCAGGAGATATAACCGTAGAATTGTTTAAGTACGGAACGAACAAATTGTACGAATGTCTTCGACAACTTTTTCAAGAATGCATAAACGAAAGCGAAATCCCTACGAAATGGAAGATATCATACCTCAGCACTATACATAAAAAGGGTGATAAAAATAATTGTGAAAATTACCGAGGAATAGCTGTAACCGGATCTATGAATCGAATGTATGGAAATATGTTAACGAACCAAATCGAGAGAGAATACTTAGATTATGAAGCAGAAGAACAAGCAGGATTTCGGACGGGTCGATCCACTATTGGCCACATTTTCTCCTTAACTCAGATAATAGAAAAAAAGATAACAAGGAATCAAGAGATTCATATGTTGTTCGTCGACCTACGGAAAGCCTACGACAGCGTTCCACTGAAGAAGCTGTGGCAATCAATGGAAAGCACGAATATTAATATAGAATTAATAAAAGCCGTCAAAGTGCTATACAACCAACCAATAACAAAGATAAAAGCAGGGACACAAATAACTACAGGATTTATAACATCAAAAGGATTAAAGCAAGTATGTTGCTTGTCTCCCACTTTATTTAAAATATACCTCGAAAGTGCTTTAAACAGATGGAAACAAAAATGCAGGACAATGGGGATACCGCTCACCAATACTATGGTATATACGCTTAACTTTGCAGATGATCAAGTAATAATGGCTCACGATTATGACGAGTTAAACTATATGGCACGAAAATTAATTGAATAGTATGATATATGGCGTCTAGAAGTAAATAAAAAGAAAACCGAATACCTGTGCATTGGAGCAGAAAAAGATCTCATATTAGACGATAACACTACGATAAAGCACTGCTGTGACTACAAATACCTGGGTATCACTATTTCACAAGATGGAACATTAGACAAAGCCATAAGAGAGAGAAATACGTCAGGGAGAAAAGCCATCACAATGTTAAACACCATTTTATGGGACCAATCCATCAGCAAAGAAAATAAGAAGAGGATATATGAGGTTATAGTAAAAAGTATCACTTTATACAGCTGTGAGGTATGGCCACTGAAAGAAAGAACACTGTCAACGCTGAAAGCGACGGAAATGGATTTTTGGAGAAGAGTCGCAGGAAGATCTAGAAGAGAAAGGATTACCAACGAACGCATTAGAGAAATAATGGGAATCAAACGAACAATCACAGATGAGCTAACAACAAAACAACTTATCTGATTCGGACACATACAAAGAATGGACGAACAACGAATGCCAAAAGAAATACTAAAGTGGCAACCAGAAGGAAAGAAAAAACGAGGTAGACCGAGAAAAAGTTGGAGCGAAGGAATAAATAAAGAACTGAGAGAGAGGGCCATAGAAGAAGATCTATGGAACAACCGGTCTAAGTGGCGATTGGAAGTCGGAAAACGGCGGAGAACGTTATAAACCGACAAGTAGTAGTAATCCAATATTTAAAAAAAATGTTATTGTAGTGACGCTGTTTCTAAACTGACTTACATATTTTCGATTTTTTAGAAACACTGTTCTTATAAATAAATAGTATCTCAATCTTCATTCACTTGAGAATTAGCATAATCCCTTTTTGATCATTATTTACTTTTATTGCCAAATTTCTTTATCAGTTTGAAATAAATATTTTTGAGAAGGTAAAGAATTAAATGGTGCAGAGACATTAACACTAACCAAGAAAGTAAGAAATAAAATTTGTGTTACCCAAAGAGCCATGGAACGATCGATGTTAGGCATTTCTCGTAGGGATCGGATCACAAACAAGGAAATAAGACGGAGAACAGGAGTGACAGATGCCATAGAAAGAATTATGACCATTAAGTGGAACTGGGCGGGGCACATAGCTAGAATGTCGGATAACAGATGGACACAGCGAATAATACAGTGGAGACCGAGACAAGAAGCACATCGAAGTAGAGGTCGTCCACCAACAAGATGGTCTGATGACATAAAACGGATCGACAAAAATTGGATGCAACCAGCACAAAACAGAAATACATGGAAAATACTGAGGGAGACCTATATCCAGCAGTGGATAGATTCGGGTTAAATGATGAGGATGATGATGAAAGAATTAAAAATTGCCATCTGAATACTGTCTAAATACAATAAGTGTGGAAATAAAATATTTCCAAATAAATGAACGTTTTGTATCTATTAGTGAGGATTTACCCTTATGGTCATCAAATTGGAAAAATCAGTAAACGTTTGAAATTAACCAAAAATGTGTATAGAAGGATAAATACACTTTGTAGTGTTTACATATATTTTCAATACTTGGAATTGTTCAAAAATATTCAGTCAATCACTATTAAGAAACAAGACAGGCATACACTATTTAAAATGTTTAAAAGCTAAAAAAAACAACATTCGATCCAATCCGAAAATTAGAATTTGTGAAACTACAACTAATATCAACTTACATTGAAGAATACTGCCGAACGGTACCGATCGTAATTTCCAGTACTCGGAATCGCTGGCAACAATGTCGCTGTTCAGAGAATTAAATTTCGAGAAAATTAAAATATTAGAATATGATGTACGTGCTGCTATCTACTCAAAGAATTGTTAAACGTTAGTTTATTTGAATGCCCCTCATTTTAACTTTGGCTTGAACATACTCCCTTAAGTAAATTATGAAAGCAGATGAGTCGACAAAGATTTACTCCTATTTCTTATAAATTTATAATAAACAAAATTATAAGAAATCGGGCAAAAATGAGTGCCATACAGAAACAGAAAAAACTATATAATATATGACTCAGAACTCGAAAATCAGCGCTACATAAAAAAGAAGCATATAAACGGTGATTAAGCACTAGAAATACGACAAATAAAGTAAGTTATAAGGGAGCACTTACAAGAGAGAACATGCGTCTTTTAAACATATAAGAGAGAATAAAAATAAAACTTGCGATGCAAATTGTAAAAGATGACTGCTGGTACTGAATGATCAAAATTGGGAGAAGCATGGAAGAAAATAAGATTGCGCGCAGCTATGTCAAAAAAATCAACACAAAAACTATCATCATAAACATTTAGGAGGAGTGCCCAAAGGAATTTAAAAAAAATAAAGAAAAATATTCTGTATTATCTCCTATGTTTTTAGGTTAATGGAGAATATATTAATGTGGCATCAGAAATGATAGAAAAACCACTATAATCCATGTAAAACAACAAGCCGAATGGAGGACTTGAATGTATAGCTACAGCAAGAATGGAACATCCATATTGACCTTATTTCTTAGTAAGATATTTACAATATTGTTCTGAAGCAATTTTCTTGTGATATTTTCAATGTGAATTTTTTTGTCTCTTCTTCTATGTCTCTCACTTACTACCATTACGTTTATATTCTTTCCATATATATATATATATATATATATATATATATATATATATATATATATATATATATATATATATATATATATATATATATATTGTTATGATGTGTTTTTTGTTTGAATGATGAGCAATGAGTAATTTTAATAATATATAGGGTTTTTATCGCGGTTCTCAAAGAATTAGTTTGTAAGTACTTTTTTAAATTATCTTTATTATAACTATTATGAAACACACATATATATCTAACCTAGTCAATGTAAATTTAAAATAAACTATCTTTAAACTGATATTCTTATAAAACTAATTAAATTCTATAGACAATCTAAAATTTAAACAAACTATCTTCAAAATTGAAATTGTTATGACACTAACTAAATTATATTAACAAAATTTTGTACCTTTCTTTCACTGAATGCCTAAATGAACTATTTTCCACTAAGTATATAGATTCTAATCACCACTGAATGTCTTCGTACTTCAGTTATCCTTGTTTTTTGTGAAATTACTTTTTTTAATTATCAGCTTCTACCAATTTAAGATATATTTTTCTTCACCAGCATCTATACACCACCAACCAAACCAGCAAACAGCATTTATATTTATTCTTCTTTTCAATATACCAATATCCAATTATTATAAGTTGATTTATACTAATCTCCAACCATAATATAATTTAATTTCTTCCAATATACCTTTTTTTATCTTCAATAATTATTTGTGTATAATTATAAATGTGCATAAATCATATGCATAATTTTTAATCTTCATTTAACTCACTATATTAAACAATTTGACTATTTGTACTTGATTCACTGACTCTAACTAACTTTCATAATAAACTGCTTGACTTCTGACTAAAAACTTCTAAAAACTGCCTTCATAGTAAAAAACTGCCATCTTGAATCCAAATCACGGGTATTTATATGTTTTGGACATTCTAGAACCATCTCGTCAGAGATCATGTTCCAATTTGTTCTATTTCATACTTGTATGAATTTTCTGGAACAAACCATTTCGCAAACATGGCCATCTCCGGAGATCCAGAGAATTCCATTCTTTTCTATTAATAATTTTGTTTACATTTAGGCTTTTCAGATCAGAATATATAATTAAATTAGTAACTTAACATTCTAATTTAATAAAATACACATTTCAAACAATATATTATTATAACCCACTTTATATTGTAAATATTCTTAAACGTCACTTCAGAGTATAAATATCTGTCAATCTCCGAGAGTATTTTTGGTTGCCTAAGCACATGGCTCACTTATATATATTTACAATATTAAAATACAACTTTTTACAATTATTATGCTAATTTATTAAAAATACCCTCACATAAATATATTTTTATTAAATTCTCTAGTATATAACTTATTTAAAACAACCAAATATCTAATATTATGTAGTATATAACTTATAAATTATTTTCTATAAACCCTAATCGTCACAATACCCCAAAAAATAATATTTAAAATAAATAATTTACTTATAATTTTTTTAAATATTAATTTTCTCATACCTTATTAAATTTAATAAATCAAAATTTTTTTTATTTAAAATGTGTTAAATACATCCCTGTTCGCTGTCTATATCAAAACAGAGAACAACGGATCACAGTTCGGCTATTCTATGGTCAAACTGTCATGTCAAATAGAGAGAATAAAATATAACCTTAATTAAAATATAATGGATATTGTGTTCTGTTTATTTATAGACAAAATCTAGGAATTATTTCCATTCAACAGGCTTTTATCCATATGAATTGGTAAGTTTTACACTTTTTATAAAAACATTTACACAATCAATTCTGTATCTAACCCCAAATTATGATTTTTAGGGTACCAAACAATTCCCATATGTACAAAATTCAACAAGTATGATGTCAAATTGATTCAAAATAATGAAATCTACCATCTATTTAACAAATCAAGTCTATTGAATAAAATGGATACATCAGTAAGTTATTAGTGTTAAGTTTATAACCTAGATATATCACTACTTTTTGAAAAATTGTACATTTTTCTTGATTTATTTTTAGTCCAACTTTGTCTAATCTATTTATTATAATTTTTAGGTGTTTCTCATGATCTTCAGCAGTTTTAGAAAAAATTAATATATTATCAATGTAGTGAATTACAAAATGTTCATATTGATCCAAAATATCATGAAGACATCTACATAGAACACTGCAAGATGATTGAAGTCCAACTGGTACTACTTTGAATTGATATACTACTCTATCTATCTGAAATCCTGTACGCTGTCTACTTTTTCTTTCTAGAGGTATTAACCAAAAGCTATGCTGTAAATCGATTTTAGTGAAAAATGACATTCCTGTAATTCTTCCTAGTATTCCATCTTTACTCATTGGTGCTTCAAATTGCTTTTCAGTAATCTTGTTAATATTCCTTGCATCCAAACATAACCTGATTTCACCTGATCTTTTTCGTACTACTACTATGGGGTTAATAAAACGTGTGTCTGCCTTCTCAATGATCCCATCTTCTAACATATTATTAATTGTTTTGTTTACTTCTTCTCTGTATTTATATGGTATTGGGTATGATTTTGTTTTAAAATCTTTTTCTTCTTTAACTTTTATACTATGGATATAATTTTGTGCAATTCTATTTTCTTTATTGACAAGTCCCTTGTGTTGCTGCAATATGGAAATGACTATTGATTTATATTCTTCAGGGCAATTTAAAACTTTCATCATATCTTCTTCTTTACAAATCACATTATTCTTCAATATGTACTCATTATTCCTTGCTTCCAATTTTACGCACTCCGCCTCGTAGGCATCCATCTGCTTAAAATTTCCATTCCTTAAATATTCACTACAATAATTATTCTTTACATTCTTTTGGGACAATTCCCTATCATCAAAATACATTTCTTCTTCATAAACATCATTATTTTCTTTTAATAATATCCTATCAACTCTTATTCCTTCTTCTACCTCATCTTTCTGCATAAATTTAATTATTTGCCCTTCCAAAGTTATCATTTTTTCTTCAAAATCTATCTTTACTTTCTTCTTTTCCAATTCATCATTTCCCATTAATATATCAACACATAAATCCTTGACAATAAATCCTTGCATATTAATTTCTTTATTAAGAATATTAATTTTAAAATTGGCTAGTTTATCAATTTCACCCAACTTCTTATTATTTGCACCAAAAATTTTAATTTTTGGAATCTTTATTATATCTGATAGTTTTAATGTATTAAAAATAAAATTCTCCGAGACTAAAGTACTTTCTGAACCAGTATCTATCATAATCTTAATCATTTTATTTTTGGCCAAAGCATTTATATAAATTAAATTAATAGATTCAATAATTTTCTCTTCATCTAAAGAAATAAATTCAGAAGGTTTTTCATAATAGCAATGGCCTAACTTGTAATTCAGAAAGTTTACTGCACAAAATTTTGATTATTAGAATTGTCAGATTGTATCTGACCACTTGGATCTGATGTCCTATGTCTTTCCCTACTATGACTTCTACTCACATTCTCCTGCCTTGTACTACTTCGTTCCCTGCCTTCGCAGCTTCTATTCCTTCGAACACAATTTACCTGTCTGTTATAGTTAGGTCGTTCTGTATTTCTTCTATTGTTAAAATCTTGTCTATTATTATTAGTACTGTTATTAAAATGTTGTCTATTATAATTAGTATTATTATTAAAATTTTGTCTATTATAACTAGTATTATTATTAAAGTTCTGTCTATTTGGATTAGTGTTAGTATTATTAAAATTTTGTAAATTATCACCATACCTAGTATTATTGTTATATGATTGTCTATATTGTTGATTATCATTTTTATTATATTGAAAAGTATTGTTGTTTTTTCTGTTGTTATTATTACTTGTCATATTGCCTCTTTGTATTCTTTGAATAAAATTAATAAAACTATCTATTGTTTGAATATTTTGTACAGTTACTGTTTGGACAACATCAGCATCAAAATGTCTAGATACATTTAAGACTGTTTCATCCTCTCTAAGTGGTGGTTCTAAATATTTTGCAACTGTTATCAGTTTTAATGCATAATCTACCATATTTGATTTTAAATTTTGATTATACTTTCCAAAATATAGAATTTCTCTAAACTTTGCTTGCTCTAATTCACCCCAATAATAATTTAAAAATTTATTTTCAAATGTTTGAAAGTTATCTAAATCATTTTCAATACTAGCAAACCAAGTTGCTGCATTGTCATTTAATGTCATTCTAATATAATCTTTAATATCATTAATATTATTCACAAATCTTAATTTATGTTTTAAACTATTTATGTATACTCTAGGATGCAAATTTTTTATATTACCAGAGAATTTAATCCCAGTCTCATTTGTTAAATTTAAGTAAGGTCTCCCTATGTCTCTCATTTGTGAAATATCATCTATTCTCTGTTCCACCTTTCTTATTTGATTACAATTTATTTGGATATTTTGTTGTATATCGTCTAATTTTTCTTCTGTGTTTCTCCTGTCTTCGTTAATTTTTACTTCTAAGTTACATTTCTGTAACTCTATTTTCTGTTCTATATCTATCTTATTATCTTGAATAATCCTCTTTACTTCTGTCCTCTCATTGTCTATCCTTTTCTTGTAGTCATTCCGTATACTTTTTATTTCATTTGCTACTTTTTTCTCTGCAGCTTCAAGTTTTTTATCCATTTGTTTTACAATTTTATTATTATTATCTTCTATTTTCTTTTCTAATTTTCTATAATTCTCTTCCAATTTCTGTTCCATTTTTTTCATGTCTTCTTTGACTTCTTTTGAATTCTCTTCCAATTTTTTCGTATTCTCTTCCATTTTCTGTTCCAGTTTTTTCATGTCTTCTTTGATTTCTTTTGAATTCTCTTCCATTGTCTTGTTCATCTGCATCATTAATGACATCAAAGCTGCCATATTGACATTTTCCTCTCTTTCTGGATTCATTTCTGCAGTATCTTGTGGAGCTTGTACTAAACTCTCCTCTTGTATAGGTTGTGTTTCTACTTCCACATCTTCTTCATTCTTTTTGGTTCTTGTACCTTTCTTTCCTTGAGACATTTTGAGACTTTACTTGTTCAAATATAATTAAAATTAAAATCTATAATTTTTTTTTTCTAATGAAAATTAATTTAATTATATGAGAGCACTTATCTTTCCAAACTAATTCTTTTAAATAGAGAGCCACCGCGTTGGGCGCCAAAATTGTTATGATGTGTTTTTTGTTTGAATGATGAGCAATGAGTAATTTTAATAATATATAGGGTTTTTATCGCGGTTCTCAAAGAATTAGTTTGTAAGTACTTTTTTAAATTATCTTTATTATAACTATTATGAAACACACATATATATCTAACCTAGTCAATGTAAATTTAAAATAAACTATCTTTAAACTGATATTCTTATAAAACTAATTAAATTCTATAGACAATCTAAAATTTAAACAAACTATCTTCAAAATTGAAATTGTTATGACACTAACTAAATTATATTAACAAAATTTTGTACCTTTCTTTCACTGAATGCCTAAATGAACTATTTTCCACTAAGTATATAGATTCTAATCACCACTGAATGTCTTCGTACTTCAGTTATCCTTGTTTTTTGTGAAATTACTTTTTTTAATTATCAGCTTCTACCAATTTAAGATATATTTTTCTTCACCAGCATCTATACACCACCAACCAAACCAGCAAACAGCATTTATATTTATTCTTCTTTTCAATATACCAATATCCAATTATTATAAGTTGATTTATACTAATCTCCAACCATAATATAATTTAATTTCTTCCAATATACCTTTTTTTATCTTCAATAATTATTTGTGTATAATTATAAATGTGCATAAATCATATGCATAATTTTTAATCTTCATTTAACTCACTATATTAAACAATTTGACTATTTGTACTTGATTCACTGACTCTAACTAACTTTCATAATAAACTGCTTGACTTCTGACTAAAAACTTCTAAAAACTGCCTTCATAGTAAAAAACTGCCATCTTGAATCCAAATCACGGGTATTTATATGTTTTGGACATTCTAGAACCATCTCGTAAGAGATCATGTTCCAATTTGTTCTATTTCATACTTGTATGAATTTTCTGGAACAAACCATTTCGCAAACATGGCCATCTCCGGAGATCCAGAGAATTCCATTCTTTTCTATTAATAATTTTGTTTACATTTAGGCTTTTCAGATCAGAATATATAATTAAATTAGTAACTTAACATTCTAATTTAATAAAATACACATTTCAAACAATATATTATTATAACCCACTTTATATTGTAAATATTCTTAAACGTCACTTCAGAGTATAAATATCTGTCAATCTCCGAGAGTATTTTTGGTTGCCTAAGCACATGGCTCACTTATATATATTTACAATATTAAAATACAACTTTTTACAATTATTATGCTAATTTATTAAAAATACCCTCACATAAATATATTTTTATTAAATTCTCTAGTATATAACTTATTTAAAACAACCAAATATCTAATATTATGTAGTATATAACTTATAAATTATTTTCTATAAACCCTAATCGTCACAATATATATATATATATATATATATATATATATATATATATATATATATATGTGTGTGTGTGTGTGTATGTGTGTGTATAATAATATATTATATTATGAGGCCTATATGTAACCTGTACAATCCTGCTAAATGAATTTTACCTCTATCTTTTGTAAGTATTGCTGAAGGTCAGTGCTTGTCTTTCTGGAAGCTGTCTTGTTTTTTCTCTTCCCTAGTATGAAAGTAACCCTTTTGCTGAACTTCAACTGATCTAATTTTCCTTTTTGTTTAATTATCTTATTTTGAACTCCCAAGCTTACAGAACACAAGTGTGCGTTCATAACGAGGCGCCGACCCTCAATCGGACCGTAGGATGGTATTATATTATCATCGCCACGTAAAATAAATGCATTATTTTAAATGCGAGCATTCACTGTCAGTGCTATGCTCTAGGCGAGGATACCATGCGAGGGTCTCCGTAATGAACGCACCTTAAGAATGTTCCGTTGCGTTATGGCTGTGCAGCAACTGAAGTTCTCTTTTGCTTGCCGTAATGTTCATCATGCCGCAAATACAAAAAAAAATATTACCACGTGTCATTTCGCCAAAAAAAAGACACAAAAACACGTGTACTTAGTACTTAGCCACAGTATCCGACAAAACGACTGACATTAGCAATAACTTACTGCAGAATGACAAATTATGAGATCAGTCAAAAAACAAATGTCATGATTGTCGCAGCAGTGTTGTTAAGTTGAAGTAATTCAGGTATTGTCAATGTCTACATTAATGCGTACAATACTGTATGTTTTTAGTCATTATATTTGGACTGATATTTAAGGGGACGAAAAAGTGTACCTATTTGCTAGGGAAGGGACAAAAGAAATATTTGTAGGCCGAGAACCTGTCGTTGGCATAGCAAGAAGCATAGCCAAAAGAACGATATCGGACCAGGTGTACTGGATGAAACATAACCAGTAGTACGAACAAATAGGTCTTAAGCATTCAAAAGTTTTATACATGAACCTTCGAAGAAGAGATCAACGATCTTATAGATCTACGAATTGTCGGAGGTCTCCCATCGGAACACTGTCGCGACAAGGGAGACATGAATAAAATCGGACTGACGGAAAATGCGGATTGAAGAATTTGTCAGGCTGAAGGCGATTATGGCGGAATATTTTCTGTGCAACTGGCCAGGGTTAGATAGGATAAAGGTCAATATATTTAAGCATCATCAAGACGATCCCTTTGATTTCTTAAAAGTGTCACAAAAGGCCATTGTAGACGTTGTTAAAAAGGCTGGGCTGAAAGGGCAATTTTAACCTGCGGATGAGCGAAAATAGACCTCTTAGATCGAGTGGAAGGGTACCTGAACTCCCACTTACATTACATTAAACCTAAATTAACCTAACCTTCCCCCCTTCAGTATTTACAAGAAAGTAGGCGCATGCAGTGGAAACTCCCGAAATAACACCAAATGTATCTTGTCTCAACGTTTGTCGTCGAACTATAAAAATTTTCATATTTTCCTCTATAGGAATCATATACTCGATGACCTTTAACGATTATCACATAAGTAGAAACCAACATAAGGAACTACATAATTTTTGACATATGAAAATTATCTTCAGTATGCAACATCTAGTTCTATTCAGAGATAATAAACGAACTCATTATATCAGCTTTTTTTGTTTCTTTACGGTTTTTACGCTGCGGTTCTCAGTAACGCTCATTATTCACCCATTAAGCGTTCCTCAAATATTTCTTAAAGCGTAAATCCGATTGTAAGTTGGCATCAGCAAAGTTTCTCGCCAAAGCAAGACTCACAAAAGATCTTTTGTATGTGAAAGCATAAAAGAGGCCCTATTTCTAAAACCATAGGTGGAGGTCGCACAACTAACAAATCATTTAAAGCTGCTTGATAAAAGAAAGTGTAATTAATTATCCTTAACAAATAAACACTTACTTGTAAATTCGTTACAAGAATAACAGTGAAGTACAGGAAACATTGATTAATGGAATGACTTACATTAAGTTTAAGTAAAGATTTCATAGAAAAATGTAAAAGCAGCCGTTATGAAATCTTTAAGCACGCGATTGGTTTAATAAAATAATAGTAACTATAAAATATATGGCGCATATAAATGAAAACAAATCTTTAGTGTCTTATTACTACAAAGATGGGGTGATAATTCTTCTTTTTCTTCTTTGGCTTTTTCCCATTATGAATTCGCCGTTTTCATCCTCTTGAGCACTTTATTTTCCCAGTCACCTTCTCTGAGGTCTCTATCTATCATATCATTTCCTATGTCTGTTTTCCATATTGTAGTAGGTCTTCCTCTCATTCTTTGTACATGCCCGTACCACTGCAGGGCTCTCTTTTCCAACTTTTTTGTAATTGATCATTCTACTTCCATTCTCTTCCATATTTCCTCTCTTCTTATTCTATCCGCTCTGGTGATTTTGGACATCTTCTCATAAAGTCTAGTTCAACTGTTCTTTTTTTTTAGATTAGATTTAGAGAGGTGGCCTTTTGGCCTATTCCACTACGACCTTTTCAGATCTATTGTGGCCCTCTAGTCCTAGATAATATTCTTTAGCCTGACCCTTTTTATAAAGTCTAGTAGCTTCGAGACTGTACCTTTCATATAGCTATTTGCCGGTGGATTTTCTTCTCCTAATGCAAAGAACCGCACATTTGCCAGACTGTCACACTGACATAAAATATGCTCTGCTGTTTCTTCTTTGAGGTGACAGAATCTGCACAGGTCATCATCTGATAATCCCATCAGCTTCAAGTACCTACTCAGCATACATTGCCCTATTAGAAGACTTACTATGACTTTGACTGTTTTTCTGTCTTTGCTTATTATGTCTGCCGTAAATTTTGGCAAATGTTCTGTAATGAACTGTTTCACCTGTCTTTGTCCTGGTGAATTCCTTCACCATTCCAGAGATTTGGGAGCTACCCACTTCCTTGTAGTCGTTCTTGTTACTGACTTTGCAACGCCGCAGAAGGGTTCCGGTCCAATGAATAGCATTGATGAGCCTTGTTTGGTCATTTCATCTGCTTTTTCATTGCTCTTATGACCCTCGTGCCCCGGTACCCAGGCTACCGTAACCTTGCTACGGTCTCTTAGTTTATTTAGGGCACACACGCAATCCCATACTAGCTTAGAATTGACCCCTACAGAATTGAGTGCTTTAAGCGCTGCGTGACTATCTGTGAAGATGGTAACTGAACAGAACGTTCTTTCATGCCTTTCTATTTCTTCCATGCAGTGATGGATTGCCGTTATTTCCGTCTGGAAAACTGTCACATCCTTATATAGACTTACTGGGAAATGTATCCCTTGATTTGTCCCTACTATACCGGCTCCCACACCCTCCGATGTTTTTGAGCCATCAGTGTACCAGGTAGCAGCAGCTTGTATGGGTACACCTTCATTCTAGTCTTCCCTGCCTGGTATCTTAATTGGGAACTTATTGTTAAAGCTATATCTCGTAGCTGTTGTATCTATAGGTTTCCCAATCACAATATCGGCTTTTAGTTTCTCGATTAGCTTCCTATTGTCAGTGCCATGCATCTGGCTTATATGTCGCTGACTATGGATTAATTTGTTCATCACTCATCTAGCTTCGCCCTGTATAAAGATATGAAGTGGTGATAAATTCATGCAGTAGGAGTTGTTTTTATGGCCCCCGTAATACACAGGCATGCAAGCCTTTGTGTATTACCTAGCCGCCTTATTGCTCCCACTTGCTGCGTCTTTGTCCACCACGTCACCGAGCCATAGGTTATCATGGGTCTAATAACCCTTGTGTATAACCATAACCATAGAGTCATTTTGGGGTTAAGTCCCCAATTCTTACCGCACATTCTTCTACCTCTGCCCAGGGACATAGTAGCTTTCTGTGTGGTTTTCAGAATGTGAGTATTCCATGTAAGCCTATGATCATAATATACCCCAAGGTATTTTGTTTCTTTGGCAAATGCAATCTCTGTTCTTCCCAGCACCGGTGGGTTTAGGCCTTGAAGTGCTGTTTTTTTTTTGTGAAGTTGACGATTTGTGGTTTCTGAGCATTGCTTATCAGTCTCTCTTGTTTACATCAGTCGTCAACTATATTTAGGGCTGCTTGCATTTTCTCAGACACCACCTGAGCAAACCTGCCCCTGACAACGATTGCTATATCGTCAGTATATCCTAATAGTCAGCATAGACAATAAAAGCCTTCTGTGGACAGATTTCTGAGGAGATCATTTACCAAGGTTGTCCAAAGTAGAGGGACAGAACTCCTCCTTGTGGACAGTCTCCACCTACTTTAGCTTTGATGGTTGCTTTACCCAGAGTGCAAATTACTGTCCTGTTCTCCAGGGATGCTTAAATGCCCCTTCTATATCTAAAAAAGCGGCCATTGCTATCTCTTTGTCTTCCATTGACTTTGAGCAAAGCCTATTTAGATCATCCAACGCAGAGTCCGTAGATTTACCAGGTTGGTATGCATATTGACGATTGCTTAGAGGATTATCTTTTAGCACTTCGTCTCTGATGTACCTATCAAGAAGCCTTTCCAGCGTTTTTAATAGAAAAGAAGATAGGCTTATCGGTCTATATGACTTTGGTGTTAGGTCTGATGCTTTACCTACCTTAGGCAAGTATATGACTTTAACCTTTTGCCATATTTCCGGTACGACCCCCCATGCTAAACTAGCTTTGAGCCTCTACCTCTAATCTCATATGCAACAGTATTAGATATATACCATCTGTCCCTGGAGACTTATATGGCTGAAACTTATTTATAGGCCATCTAATTCTGTTTGGTCTTGTGATTGCTGTGGCTATTTCCCAATCTGTAGACCTTGGCCTAGTGAGCCTTTGGTCTATGTTGGTTTGCCTATCTGCATCATCCAGAATTGTTGAGCCCGGAAAGTGCGTATTTATCAGTTCTCTAAGACTTTCCTCTTTGGTGTAAGTAAATTTGCCATTAGCTTTCTTTTCTTCTGAAAAGAAAGCTAATGGCAAAGAAAAAGAAGAATCCTGTTCTTCTTTTACTTCGGATTGATATTGTCATTGGCCATATTTCTCCTCCATATAGGGTAATATTCCTCACTATGCTCCGAAAGATCCTTTTTTTTGTTTTCTTTCGAGTGCTTTCGCGCCTTGTTTTCCCAGTTCTATTTTCATTTCTATATCTTTCATACAAATAAAATACTTAAAAGTCTTACAAATTTTAATAGTCTCTTTTTCTAAACTTAAGTTCAAATCTGCAACCTCGGATCCAATACGTAAGTATTCGGTCTTACACATATTTATCTTGAGTCCCTATGGCTCATATTCTTCCTTTAATTTCCTTATAATATATTCTATACCCTACCTGTCTTGTGAATGTTTTCTATTCTCTTGTACTGGTATGCCCATTGTTCCGCATTTTCTCTACCATCTCATATATATATATATATATATATATATATATATATATATATATATATATATATATATATATATATATATATATATATATATATATATATATATATAGTTTTGATTCTCTACTTACTTTCTTAATGTAGTTATTTAGAAAAAAAAAATATATTTATATTTATTTTCAATTATTAATGAATCAAAACCTTTTTTTTATGGGCTTGCTCAAACTGATAAATAATCTCAGGGTTTTACGTCATCCAATCACAGAAATACAAAAACCAACACTCAAAGGAAGTTCATGGATAAATAAAATTCAAAAATAAAATATAACCGTATATTAAAAAAAATTATTTATACCAAAGAAATAAACACAAATTTTAACTATAGAACAAAATGTAAAAACAAACAATCTATGACACGGGTATCTAAATAAATGTAAAAAGAATATGAAAAATACCGCAAGTTATTTTAAAATAGTAAGTTACCCAGTATAGATACAATAATGAATTATAACTGGTTGCAAGAAATAATTTTAAAAAATTACGAAATTGTTTATGTCAAATTACACTGGAGTCTTTATATGGACGTCGGTCAATGGGGCCGAAAAGCCGAAATCCTCAAAACGGAGAATATTGAGAGAAAGAAATAAAGGTATATCTGAATACCTTGGAACAATTTTCATTTACGATGTCGGATACTATTATTTGAGTACTTAAAACTGCTATACTTACACTTATCACTGAATTTACTTTTTCCTTTTACGAATGCCTACAAGGCTTAGGTTAACGAAAAACCGACACTTTTTCCTTTTTGTTTTTTATGCACACAACTGCTCCTTCTATCAGCTATCGGGAATCTACTGCCTTTTTCTTTCTTTGCCAAAAACTCTCTTGGCTCAACACTCCCTTATATCAATCACATTCCTTGATCATCATTGGTCAAAATAAATATCCCACTTCCCTGATTTCAACGTCTTTAAGTTTCCAGTCGTAAGTACTTAACATTTTCTAGGAACTACAAATTCCCGATTTCTTCCAAATGTTTTTGTACCTCGCTGTTAGTCTTCGATGACATTCTTTACAAAAACCTTTTTCGTTATTCTTGCTTTCACCACAAATTGTTCTTAGAAACACGTCAAACCAATTTTTACCCTCACTGATATATAAACATTTCCATGAAACATTATCAATAAGCTTACAAATTTATATCCAAGATACATAGAAATAATTTACAATTATTTCTATTAAAAACGAAACTTTGTACTGTAGCCCAGGGAAATAAGCTTTTTTTTAGTTAAATAAGCAGTTATATTGAGTACTATGGACAAGAACCTATATGTGTCCTGCAGTCGATTTTTTGGACTTAATTAATTATTAACAAATTAAGGCCAAAAAACGGTAAATTTGAGAAGAGAAGAAACTTATGTCATATAAAAATATTCAAAATGGCGTTTTCTAAACGTTCCTATCCTTATTTGTTGCTTATAAAGTTGCAAAATATGTCAAAAATTTTGGTTTTTTATAAATTTTAATAACTTTTTTTTTAAATAAACTTATAACCTTTATATTATACACATAGTTGGGTCTTGTGGTGCTTAAAATAAGATCAAAATTTCAAGTCGATCGGCCAAAGAGTTCAAAAGTTATTTAATTTGTTTATCCCAAATTAAATTTTTTTGCAACAATATAAGTCAAAAAATTAAATAGGTATATTAAATATACGGATATATTCTAAAAGAAGAACATTTATTCTATTAATACTATAAAAAAAAATGAGGAAAAATAATTTTAAATATTGCAAAATAATTTGGCAAAAACATGTCAAAATTTTATTTATAAACAATTAGAATAACTTTTTAACCATTGACTGCAAAAAAATTTATTTTTCATATTTTGACAACCTGAACTTTTTTACAAATTTAAAAGGAAAAAAGTTAACCTATGACACTTTGAGACGAAGTTAGTGCCTTTTTTATAAATTGATAGCAGCTTTGTTTATAACAATTAAGAGACCTTATTAGGATCATCTGAAAGAACATAAAATGAACGTAAAATTAAAAAGAAAACGTGAAATCAGAGAAGCAATAAAAATTGAAAAAAAAAAGCACAACAGATCTAAGAGATGGTGCTTAAAGGCTTCCAATAACATGGGAAATGATGCTTGATGAAATAAGAATACAAAAATAAATCAGTCAACAAGGCCGACGAGTAGGACCCAACCTACCTATACACGTACAGGACCAATCAGAAGAAGCGCTGTCAAGGACTGCTAGAGAAAAGCGCGCCAAGATCGACTTTTTAAGTTACCGTTACAAGTAAGAGAGAAGAGAGCCAGTTTACTTCAAGCACCAGTTGAAAGCGTTACTAGCGTTATAGCTAACTTGACAGTGGAAAGTGCGACATTGCCGAAATGTCGTCAAAACAATGGATTTTTCAGTTAGTTATTCAACATATATAGTCACTTGACACTGAGGAGTAGGCAGATTGAGACCTCAGTGCCGTTTGACGGTTCTTGTATTTTTACAGAACAAGATACTGGTACATCACGAGTGATAAGAGTAGGCAGATTGAGACCCCGAACTCGAACGGAACCGTATCCCTCTTGATAATGGCTCCAAAATGGGTGCCGAAGCGTCGAGTTTTAAAATCTGAATGCGTTTCCCGAGAACGTATTAATCTTCACATATATATATATATATATATATATATATATATATATATATATATATATATATATATATATATATATATATATATATATATATATATATATATATATATATATATATATATGGCTAATAAGCGCTCCTTGTATTTAAATTCTTGTGTACGCTTCTGGAACTTCATGTTGGTGATTTATACTTGTTTTTGTTTGTTTTCACCGCACAAGCACACACACCTTGCGGTAGGAATTAAGAACATACGAGACACGAGAAACATATAAGGAGCTTTTGGCGGTTAAGCTTAAATATTTGCAAGACCAGAAATCCAAAATTAGAAGTTTGCTTTTGTTGCTTTATATTCCTTTTTGTTTCTTGGGAAGATTAACTTACAGACGAGTGCTGAATAACTATTGTTTGTTTCTATGTAAGCTTAGTAGACAAAATATCGTGGGTTTAAGGTATACTTTTTCTTTTAGAAATACATAGCTATTAAAAAGACAAGCAAACTACCTGATGTATAATAAAAGTTATTTACTATTATTTGTTTTTTCATTACTGTAGAAAAGAAGGAAAACGTTTATTAAGTAACAAATGCTCGTACCGAAAGTAAAGAAATTAGCATTAGCTTGTGTTGCTATGAACTTCCTCATTCTTTTTAAGAAGTCGAATCGGTTTAAGATTGATTCTACATATATAAGTTTTCCCCTATAATTTCCGTTTCTCAGTAAAAATTAGTAATCTAATAAAATTAAGTTGCAGTGGAACCGATCCCTACCTCTACGGTTCTCCTACTAGTGTTACATCTTCCGCCAATTGACCATTTCCACCAAATATTTTACTTGATTAGACTCAGTATTTCATCGGCCATCTTATGATACGATCCACGTACTCCAATCTTCCTTGTTGACTTGTGATGATTAATTTCATTTCATATCTTTCTATTTTTACGCCGCATTTTTCTATTTGGTATTTTATGGGTCTGTATACATATATACATGGAAACATATATATATATATATATATATATATATATATATATATATATATATATATATAGAAACTTTTTTATTTCCTGCGTTTGTCGGTCTGTTGTAAATAAAGCTATTTAACTTTTGCTTAAACTTTTCGGCAAATTTGCTATTTTCAATAAGCACTTTATTTTATTTTATAAACATTACATTTTACAATTAAATTTCATGTTTAAACTTTTTAAAAAATTTAACATGGATTAAAAATTGGTATCTGACATTGACAGATGACATCTGACGGGTATCTTAAAATAGGAATGGTTCAGGGGTCGTATCTTAGATATCTGCCATAGTGCATTTAAAAAACAACTCAATTTATTAAATTATGATACATATTGAAAAAAAATTTTGATGTTAGTCTTATTATTGATAGAATTTGTAAATTGAATGTTATTATGGAAATTATTAAACATTTGAAAAGTATGATCGATTTCATGATCCGGAATGTGGAGTAAGCAGTCATCAACATTCAACATATCGTTTGTAGAAATGATAATATTTCAATTACCAAGTTTGCCATTGGTGCTGAGATAGGCGTACCCATGGTCACTCCACAAATCTGAGAATAGTATTCATTTTCATGTTCTTCAGTTCAACGTTCTTCCACCACTCTTTGAGTTTTGCTCCTGGAGGGCCTACTGTATCTAATTTCATCAACTTTTCGGCTTCATTGGTCTTAAATGCCACTAACCAGTCTATCTCTAATTAGGGAGTCTTCAAGAGAATAAAATTTGCAATATTTTGCCAGCAATTTTACATCCTTCATAAAGTCATCAAACTCTTCGTCTTCTTCCTGTACCCTAGTAAAGAAAAGGTACCTATCATAAGTTTCATTTTTCAAAGGTGAGCAGTATGTTTTAAAAGCATTTGTTACAACATTATACTGTTTCCTCTCCTCATCACTAAGCTTAAATATTTTAAATATATGTTGGGCTTCTTCCCCTGCTAGATTTAAAAAAATTCCAATCTTTCTGCTGTCTTGTTTGCTGGCCAAATCTGCTGCGTCCATGTATATATTAAATCTATCTAGAAACTTCTCAAAGTTTTGACTTGCATTTTGGTCAAAACGGATCCCATCAGGCGGTTTAAAATTAGAATCCATTGTGTTTAAATACGGGATCAAATACCTGACACCATGTTATGTTTTATAGAAAAATAGAAACAACTATTCTTAGTTTAATATTTATATTTCTTTACTTCTACATGACTTGCTCAAATGTATCTGTTGAAGTGACAAGTGGCAGACGTAACCTCACAGGTGAACCAACTTATGTTAAGGTTGGTTCACACTAAGCTGTTCATGTTACAATGTTCTCCGGCACAAAACCTACACCTGTCTTTTTCTCTACACGGTGAACTAACGTGACCATACCGGAAACATTTTAAACATTGAATTAATCTCGGTTTATACGTTTCTACCTCGTACACTAATTTTTCTGTAACTATCTGATTTGGTATAATTTGCTCTTTAAATGAAACAACTGGAGGGTTAAGGAAATAAGAAGGAATGTCACGGTATATTGTTTTGAGAAAATAGGAAGTTTATGTTTGTGGCTACATATCTTTAAACAAACCGTTGCATTAAAGAAATAGTATTTGTTTTTTTAGTAAACTTAAAGTACACTGTATTAAATATACAAACACATTTTAACCAAATGTTTGAAGAACATAGATAAAAAAATTAAAAAAGGTACCAAGTACAAGTAAAAACTGAAAAAAACAAGGACTGTCCAAACGTCACGTTGCGTTGTAGAGCATTAGTTGCACCAGCTGATAGAAAGGCTGAAAACAAAATTACTCTTAATATTATGAGGTAGAGGAATAAAGAAATGGTTAACTTACCCTTACTGGTAAAATTAAACCTACTCGCGAGGTAGGGCAGCGTAATAGTCTTGAGCATCCTGTTTGCAGAACCTAATGAGCGTCACTAGATTTTTATATTTTGCAGCAGAAATTATTAATAGATATAAAAATGTAGAAAAAGCATTAGTTTTCCTTTTAAAAAATACACCCCAACTTACCAGTATATGCAGATGGTGGAAGTTCAAACTCCCCCTCTGGTAATACATTTCTGACTTTTGAAGTTATTTTGGAATTTATCGGAGTTATAGGGCTTTGTATCCAGAGACCTTGATAATTTGTTTTAAAACTGATAAGTCTGGGATGCTCTCGGGTAGATTATATTTGTTTAATTTTTTGTATTGGAAATGGGTATTTTTTGACATATTTTCCATTTCCTAAAAATGCATCCCATTTTTTAACCATAAATTGTTCCACTTCCACTACCTGGAATGGTGACGGTCTTATCGTTGACACCTTCAAAAGTTGGAACCAGTCATTGGGTATTTCCATGTGCGTTTTCAGATCCACGAGCCTCATATTTTTATCACATTCCATGTAGGAATGGCCTCTTTCAGGAAATGTTATTCTTATTGATTGCAAAAGTTTTGTATTGTTAACAACATAATTAATAAACTGAAACATTGCATAGCTTTTATTCTGGCCACCTACTGAATCACAAAATAAGTATGTGTAAATGTTTTGCGTTTTGATCCATAAAATTAATAACATAATGAAACAGGAATGACAACACTTCATTCGGTTTTTTCTTTGCAAATGTTTCCGGATATGAATAAAAATGGATTGGCTAGTCGACAATACATGGATATTAAAACTATACATACATAACTGTCTTAAATAGTACACGTCATTCGTTGTCACGTTTGGCTAAGCAATATTTTTTTAATAGTCTAATGCAATGGCTACATAGTCGGCTGATTTTTTTGACTTTTTGCGAGCAGCCTTTTTAAAATCATAGAATGTCTGTGCCTTACGTTTGTGGAACTCATTTTGAATTGATAATTTACGAAGTTCTGCAGCATCCTTGTCATAATTTAATGATTTTAATTTTGCCTGGAATTCATCACATGCTGAACATGTGTCTGATCTTGGGTAACCAAAGGACAAATTAAATTTAGCGTAACGTAAGAAACTTTAATGGTCGGATATTTTTCTTTGAACAAGTTGAACATTTTTGTAATGTTCAAACTCTCCGATAAATACTTTTTCTTAGATTCGTGTAAACTGTAATGGGATAATCTAGTTTTAAAACAGTTTATGTGGTTATATATTGCTTCGCTCGTTTCTGGATGCAACTTTCAATGCTGGGAACTATGCTTACCACGTTTGTTTTGTCCAGAAGTTTCTGTAGCTTTTAAATTTTTTTGTAGGTGTTCAATTTTGCCCTTAGTTACACCATGTATTGACATGAATGCTTTAAAGCATACGTTAATTTCTTGGGAAACTCCATTACGCTTAACTCTAACTTTATAAGTAAAAAATTCATCGTGAAATTTTGCGTGTTCTTCGTTTTGACGGAATCGTCGTCTTTGAACTGGTGTAATAGTCATCAATCCAATCAAATATGCGTTTTGTTCATCATTTGAACCTAAACTGTTAAAATATTTTAACACTTCTCTTCTGTCTATACTCCTTACATTTTCGAAACACTTGAGCCTTTTGCAATTGCATGGCGGTCCTTCTTCGTGCGACTGTAGTCGCATTTTCTTCATAACATCAACCATTCTTCCCCTTTTCATCCTCTTTCTCGTACTATCACTGTTATTTTTACATTCGTCGCTATCGGAAGACAACTAAACTAAACGATTAAACTCGAAATGAAAACGTAGTTAATTTTTGTTTTTGTTCAAGTGGACTCTCCTTGTTTTTATCTTTCACGCGTGGACATTTCTGGTTTTTATCCTTGTGTGTGTGTGTGTGTAGATAGTGGATGGCATTATAACTTGTCTATTTGCCACAGAATATTTGTATTTTTTATTATTATTATTATTAAGGATAGGATAGGGATAAAAACATGGCCACTAGTTTCTTGTCTAGGGGCCCATCAAGACATTTTCATTAAGACAAACTAGACTAGGTCACGGGCAGGAGGTATTAACAAATGGGGTAAAACAGAGGTTTGGATTCTAATTACATAATGTTTGTAAACACATATATAATATATACACATATGTATACACATATATACACACATATATACATATACACATATTTAACCATATGTGAGCTAAATATCTATTTTTGCTTCTAAAACAAACCTGATTAAAAGGTTGTATATTTCTTTCTCTTGTTGTGCTAATAAAGTAGGAATTTTAGTTGGTAGACTTACAAAATTTTTCAGTTCTTGGTACAGCATATCTGTATGTGCAGTATATTTTTGACACTCTAGGAAAACGTGATTTATATCGGCTAAAGATTTTTCTGGACAGTGAGGACAACACGGAGAATCTAAGATACCAATCCTAAACACATGTGCTTGAAAGCGACCATGATTAAGTTTTAAACGTGATACAATTGATGACATATCTATTATAATCCCACGAATTGATGTATGGAATGTTCGTCGGTAAAACCGGTTGCAGTTTAAAATAGAGGTTCTCTGATGTAGTTGAAAATTTACTGTTCCGAGTTTCCCATCTAACCCTAACATCAGCCTTATATAAATTAATAAGATCTGATGGGTTGCACATTCTGGATAGACACGGTACTGCTATAACACATACGGACGAGAAAATACAAAGATGGGCAGCATAAATCGATGAATTGTTCGATGATGAAAGAAGAGATCTGGAGCACATAGAACTTACGTCAGAAGAAATAGGTCCATATATTACAAAAGAAGAAATATTGCACGCATTAAAAACAATGAAGAGCGGGAAAAGCCCTGGACCTGATATGCTTCCTATAGAAATCCTAAAAATTCTAGAGGAGAAGCACATTGATGTTTTAGTGACACTCTTGAACCAAATTTATAGTTCAGGCGTATTACCCAAAGGGTGGTTAACATCTATTTTTATTTGTCTTCCTAAAAAGAAAAACGCAAGAGAATGCAGCGATTACTCACGTGCTTTTTTAGTTGCGAGATCAACTGCTTCATTCCCAGTTATCCCTGAATGACCTCTAACTCAGACTAATGTAACTCGTACACCATACTCTTGCAGTTTATATAGACTATTTTTTAAAGATAGAAGAATATTTTTGTTATAATGTTTAAAAGGAGGGCTTTTAATGGCGTGCAAAACTGAGAGAGAGTCTGTTACAATTACCACAGATAAAGGTAAATTCATCTCGCACCAATCTAAAGCTTTCCTAATAGCTATAGCTTCTGCACTAAAAATCGATAAATAATGAGGGAGTTGATATTGGTCAACATGGTTAATATTACAAACTAAAAATGCACAGCCTGTTTTAAATATTTTTTTTGATCCATCCGTATAGATGATGATTTTATTTTCTCCTAAATTACAGAGTATAGATTTGAAAAATAATTTCGATAGAAATATGTTATCTGGATAGTTTGGAATTATAATGGTTGGTTTAAATATTAAGGCTGCAAAATCGATTTCGTAAATAGGATTTTTTTGACTATGTATTAGTTCTTTATGTCTCTCAGTGTCAATAAAAGCATCAGCAAGAGGGGGAGACGTTTTAATTCTCCAATACTTGTTTGTAAGATTCTGGACCGCTATATTTGATATTTTTTTGACCATAAATGTACTAAACGTCCTATACTTTATTAGCTGTTTATTAGCTAAGTACTCTCTTCGAAGGCACAAGGCGTTTCTTGTGCTTCAGCGAGAACTGCACAATTCGGTGACGACATCATAGTTCCTAGCCTTTTTTTAATTGCCTTATATTTAATTCTGTCTAAGATTAATAAGTTTGATTTGCTAGTTGAGGCATAAATAGTACATCCATAATCCATTATTGAGCGGATGTATAACTTATAAAAAGTAAGGGATATTTTAACATCTGCACCCCATTTATATTTCGAAACTACACGCAGAATGTTGAGCCCTTTCTCACATTTTTGATTTACGTGTTTTATGTGGCTGGTCCATAGGAGTTTATTATCAATATAGATGCCAAGATATTTATATTCTTTCACTATGGGTATAGTAGAATCGCCTATGGTATACAAATCAGGTGTTTTAAGTCTGTGCCTAGTAAGACACATAACCGCTGTCTATTGCTGTGAAACACTAAAACCCATAGTATGTAACCAATCACGCATGCAGCAAAAAATATACTCTAAATCTGTAATACATCGTTCATATGAACTATGGGCAGTATAGAAACAAATATCATCCGCGTACTGTATAACTTTTATAGTGTCATCCATCAAACTATGCAGCTCTGCTGTGTATACATTAAATAAAAGTTTTTATCCTTCGCAGCATTATTTTAAATAGGCATATTTAACGGACAGTCCAAGTTATTATCTACCAGTCTACTGTAAAGAGTAGATACATAAAAGATCTGGCCAAATTTTCTGACATTAGTAGCTCATTTGCACTTGCTCAAGAATTAAGTTCTACTTTGACTTTATTTCCACCTATAACTATTATTTAATTAATATTATTTTGAATTTCCGGAACCAAACAAATTATTATTCTTGCTGTTCCAATACAATGCAATTTACCTATATTACCTTATTTATTTTCGATATACACATAAAAAGGTCCATTGTCAGTTTCAGTATACAAGTTTTTGTTTGAATTCACACCACATGTTAAATTTCTTATTTGATAGCGAAAATGTGTAATCATTTTTTACTAGAATAAATACTATCATATCATGATTTGATTATCCCGTTTTTAATGTTTATGTTGTAGTTTGAATTAGTAATTCCAATATCTGTTGGTGTGTATTATTTTTCTATATGCTTTAGTTACACATCCTGCATCCTCCTTTGAGATTCAAAGTCTTTTTAACTCTTTAATTATAAATTCGTCTATTGATCTACAAGTAAGTTTTACTTTCATGTAAAACTTACTAATTAATTTTAAAATAATTACGTTAAATCTAGTTTGAAAGAAATGAAAAGATATTATTTATCTATATTATGATAATTGTATTACGCATTTTAATTTATTGATAGAATATCTAACTGTAATTATGCCGATGGACCACTAGGATATATTCTAATTAAGCCAATAGATTGGTGTAGGAACATAAACTTGCATCACCGCCTAATTAAGTGCCTGTTATCCCCTATTAAATTCACACTAGATGTGCCACTTAACTGCAATGACTGGATTGAAAGGATTACTTCTTACACCAATTTGTGTTAAGAGTATGGTGTTTTAGTATATGTGTGCCTGTCTCATTGAGAATACTAAATTTTTAACATACCGCAACGTTAATCGTACATACACTTTCATAAATAAATAAATAAATATGACCATACGTAAATGAGATCATGAAATGAAGAAGAATTAACAGAATATTATATAAATACTAGCTGACCTGGCGAACTTAGAAAATAATAAATCTTCTGTTCAATTATCAGCTGAGTTCGATTAACTTTTTTTTTATATTAATATTAAATTAATTAAGCTTAATAACAGTTAAAAAAAGAGCTAATTCACGAATCAACAATGTAACCATTAGCTAGCTGGGTTGCATTATTGTGTCGATTATTTTCATTAAAGGACCTTGTGATATACTATATTTTTTATTGTGTTGCCCGGCGCGGACACGTGGACGGTTTGCCTACTCGTCAATATAACGGAACAATTGCCTATGAGAGAGACAATGATTTTCTATATTTAGTCCATAAACATTAAATGACGCGATGTGTCATTTGTTTAATGTCATGGTGAATTCAAAACGAATAGATATTAAATTCCATTAAATTCGAATGGCATATTGGTTAGTATCATCGGAGTTCTTGATCCTTCCTGGTCCTTAAATTTTCTCTCGAGTATCATCGCTTGTGTTTTATCTCCTATGAATTTTCATATCTCCAAATGCGTCCTTTTACATAGTTTTAGTTGGTTCAGTTTTCTTATTATGACGACTACCCAACCAAACCTGTAAAGTTGTAAATCTTGCAGTGGTCTTCGCACACGTCTTCGTTTGTTACACAGTTAATAGATTTGAAGGATTGCACTGGACTAATGGTTTAGTTTTGAATTAATAAACTTAAGTCATCTATATTCCTGTTCTTTGCTGCTAAAATTGTTCTTTTACTCAACCAATTGTCATTATTGTGTTTAGCGATGATGTTATGGAAGACTTTATGAATGAGCTCATTCTTCGTTAACACGAAATGGCAAAAATTCGGCGGAAACATAATCAAACCATTCCATTCGTCGATAGGATTACCGATAGCCAGCAATTGCTTGGAGAACTCTTTGACAGAAAGATCGTTTAGCAAGGTAACTTTCTTGTTTGTCGCCAGTTAGTTTCATTACCGTATCGTGTAATTCCTTTTATTGTGCCTTCAGAATTCTTTAAACGCCGCCTCGTTAATTTTGTGTGCCTCAAACACCTCCAGCGTTTGTTATATATATTAGAGGACATTTTGTGCATAAAAATAAATTAAAATTAATAATTGTACTTTATTAACATGTATAAATATTCAGTGATAATAATTAGGACTAGAATTGTAATATAGGGTAGGACTATATTTACCAGAATCAAGGAATACCTTATACTTATAATATTTCCATGAATTTTATATTTAAGTTGGTATATTTTAGTAGAAATATTTTCACATTATAGTTAAGTACCTGCTGTGCACTAGCTTTCGACTTTTTTTGAACCGTGTTGATTTACTGACAAATGACTGGACTCACCGAACCGACCGTAAGTCGACGGTTCTGGTCTATCTTACGGAGCGTCAACCAGCAATATTGAAGCAAAGAGTAGCACTCCACGTTTCGTTGGATTTCAGCATAAAACGTTGGATCTGGATGATAAGGAACCCCCTTACTTAGTTTTTTCTATTATTTTGTGATATACAGTATTGCAAGGTATATAATAATCTATGAAACAATTCTTGGGTCTGCAGAATAAAGCACATAAGTCAAAATAAGGTACTTTTCAGGATACACAAAAAAGTAATTTGTGATTTTTTGGCAATTAGATAACAGATAATTTTTGTTATAAGATTCATAAAACAGTTATGAAGTTTTTTATTTGACTTATGTTCTTCTTCTTCTTTAGGTGCCGTCTTCTTAGCGAAGGTTGGCGATGACCTCTGCAAAGTCTTCCCTATTTTGGGCTTTCCTTATTAAACTTTGAAAGTCTAATCCTGTCCAATCTTTGATGTTGCGCAGCCAGGTCATTTGTCGTCTACCTTCTATTTTCCTTATTTATTAGGCCGCGTCTGCCTTCTATTTTCCCTTCTATAATAAGCTGACTTATGTTCATTAGTTCAAAATAAAAGAATGACTTATGTGTTTAAGTTTACTACAGAATTATACATGATTTATTAACATAGCCACTTTAAAATTCGAGTTCTTGATTATCTTCCACAATATCTGGATCTGTGTTACTCAAATTTTCTGTTGAAGGTAAATCTTTATAAAATTGATGAAAAATATCTGGTATCAAGGCCAGCAGTGACAACAAGTCGTTTCGTTTCTCATTAGAAATTGGCAATGGCTGATTAGAAATTACAGGTATTGTAAAAGGAATCGCAGCAGATCCCCTGCGTTTCAGATTTAAGAATTTAAACGGCATATCTCTTTGTAAGTAATCTTTGAATAAGATAACACCAAAATCTTTTTCGTAACTTAACCACTTTGTGCACTTTGTCAGGAGGCAATTTAGTTAGCCCCTCGAGCTGCAATGGTTTCGTACCACACATAGCACAAGAATTTTCCAGTTCTGTTATCATGTATTGTTAGGTTGTAAATCCACAATTGTCTTTTATAAAAAGCAATTCTCAAGTTATACTGGAAGGAAAAGTACAGGGCAAAAGATCAGTAGGAAGACGCCAGAACTCGTGGCTGAAAGACCTGAGGAGATGGTTCGACCGCTCATCCGCAGAGATCTTTCGCGCAGCAGTTTCCAAAACTACAATTGCCATTTGGATCGCCAACCTTCGAAAGGAGACGGCGCAATGAGAAGAAGAAAAAGCAATTCAGGAACTTAATGATGATGTGGGCAGACACTGCTGTAAATCAATTGTGAATGTCTGCACCGTGAAGCCATCTTTACTTAGTTGTGTATCAAATATTTTATGCTGATATGCCTGATCTGTTAATATTTTATGCCTGTCATATTCACCAACAAATTCGGCTTTAGATTATTCGTTTTAACAAAGTTGTATTTGCATGTGAAACTTATCACAAGTAACAAGTATCAATTCGAGGCTTTTTAAATGATAGTTTCATTTTGTGGAATTCATCTCTATAGATCTTGATAGAAACTGGATTTTGGTGGCATTGTTTGTACAGATCATGCATTCTTCGTAATGTTAAGTGGGATGGTAAATATTTCTTCGAAGTAGTGTTTCTTGTGTAATGACTTTCATAGGACAGAAATGATTTTATATGAGTTTTTATCTCTCGTCTTTCATTTGAAATTTTAGGTTTGGGTGTAAAATTAATGCCACGCATATCATCAATCTGTGTACCAGCAACAGATGCTCTTTTTTTAAAGCCACTGTTTTTATGAAGTTTTCACTTTCATCCAAAATCTTTAACAAACAACCTCGACAAACGGGTTGACGAGTACCATTGACAAGCAAAAAGTATTATAATAAAAATAATTTGTATTTTGCTTTTCTGGATCAAGGGTACGCTGTTTTCCTATAATTTTATCTTGAATTTCTATTAGTGATCCCATAAATGCTGCACGTTTGGAATACGATCCCAATTTCTAGTACTCTATAAATATAGCTTCCCGTATCTCAGCTGATAATCGTTCTTTGCATTTAATTCGACATATTGTTAACTCTATAGCTCGTCTCTCAGGTATTTCTCTCCCTTTGAGCGTTTTATATTCCAGACCCAAGTTACGTTTAATTTTTTTTATCTTTTTTTAATAAACGTGATACGTCCTCAGATGAACGACAACGTCTTCAGATGAATAAACTGTTCTACAGTTTTTTCATCTGAAGACGTTGAATCATCGGCCGACGGTTGATACTGAGGATATTTTATCGGATCTCGGAACTGATGAGGCAGATGATTATTGACCCATTGAAATTAAGCTTACAGGTACATTTTTTTCACCTGCAAATTTTAACTGAACCTTTTTCTCTTTGTTTCAACATGCTGCTGTTTAATGATAACTATTATAACTAGCTTAAAAAGTGTTCAATATGTAATATCACCACGTATACACACAAAATGTCACATAAGACAGAGACCTGTGTTATCTGTGATTTTAAAACGTTTGACCTTGTAGAATCCATTACGATTTATTTATAATATGCCCGAGCTTATTAGATGAAGTACACATTTTACAATTTCATTATAACATAAGTCATACACTGATGCCTTTGCACGTTGTGGTACCTTGTAACATAAGTCAAGTTATGATATTTAGTCGGTATTAGAACCGTAACTTAAAAGTATGTTGAAAAGGTACAATTTTCAGTGTGCTTATGAAGGAACTAGATTGACTTGTGCTTTGGTCATTTAATAAGTCGTACTGAAATCCGCTCATCCAACATATACATGTGTTATAAAAGCAACCAAAAGAGCTTAAACATTTTTTATATTAATTATATTATTTTCTTTAAATTTGTATTTTGTAGAAAACGGGAATTATATACATAAGTTAGATATTTCAAGTCTACTATAATAACAATTTTTTTTCTATTGCTCTGTATGTATACCAGTGTCTTAGAATCATACTACAGTAATGCACTTTAAGTGTTCATTATTTATTAACTAAATATTTATCAAGTATGGATAAAATCTATCAAATATTTTTATTTTTTTATTATTTTAAGTAAAACCAAACGAATTTTCACACAAATAATATATGTTTCAAACCGTTTACCCTCATAGACACATTAGTGTTTTCACTAACTACAAGCATAATCAAAGTGGTTAATAATAACTCTTCATAGCTGAAGTGCATTTTGGCATTTAATCTTCTTAAGGGAGGATTACGGCAAGCTGGCAATGTCGCGATAATGAGAACATCTAGGATGTCTAAAATTTATAACTGGAAAATGAAATTCCTGCATGAAACATTGACGTAACAAATACTTTGGGGAGAAACCGTCATTTCTGGGAGAGACTCTGATTACGTGTTCCTAGTTTCGTCGGAATTTAGTCGATTAGGACAAGTATTTTAACGTATTGGATTTTTAGGTTAAACATTTCAGAATTTGCAAAGATCAAGGATATACTTTTTCTTCTTCTTTTTGTCTCTTTTTCTACTTTAGAAATTTTTACACTGCCTTTCTCGTAAATTTATTTTTGTCACAAGTTTTTTGTAGTATTTGATTGTTCTGAACAAAAGGTGCATAGATTATACATAGACTCGTTCAAGTGATACTAGTACCGCAAAAAGGAAGCAAAAACAACATTCATCAAATACTTAACGGACTTTTTTAAGAAGATCGAATAAACTGTAAACTATTTAGTTTGAAAGCGAAGCCTTGAAGAAAGTGTGTGTGTCAATTTTATTATTAAACTGGACCGACGAATCTTTAGCTATAGACACCGAAATATTAACGTGCTATAAAACAAAAAGCTTTTTTTTATAGGGCAAACTATGAAAATGTTCAAAATTCTGCTCTCATAATTTCGATATTCCGTTGAATCTGATAGCTTACAGCGATACCAATATAAATGATGAGTCGATCTGTCATGCATGTCGCTGTTTTTTTGACTATTCGCTTTTTGTCGGAGTTAAAGAGGTTAGGGCGCTTTTTAAATAGTTTTGCAAGTTGTTAACTGAATTAAATATTATGTTTGTGTAGGATTAAGCCACAATTGAGATCAATACGCCTTTGCGATGATGCAAGTTGATGATGATGATGATAAGCTCTCTAGTTTAAAATAAGCCCTCATTCACAGCACACTTAATCTCGACCCAAAGACTGAGGCCCTCATCATATGAAATCTTTTCTTCCTTACATCAAAGGTGTCATTGACAAAATTGAGAAAATTCTTAAATCAAGAGGAATAAATACAATATTTAATTTACCCAACAAAACTTTCATATCTTGTCCGATCAATCAAAGACAATATTACAATATAGATAAAACAAAAAGAGGTTTAAATCTTTGTATGTAGGTATATTTAAAAAAGCCCTTAAAAGGGCTACATCAAAAAACACAAACGTTTTGGAATAATAATTCCATCATCAGGTTAAAAAGCCTAAAATAAGTATAAACCATTTAAAGCAAACGTGATTGAAATTTTGACTAAGGTTAAAAAAAGCAAAATGGTTATACTTACAGGTTAACATGCCTGAGCCACCAAAATATTAGGGTACAACCCTTTACAAAAAAATTTAAGTTACCAAAAAATGTACATGTTGTTGTTTAAAAGTGAGTGATGTTTAATATTTTATTAGATTTAACTTCAGGCAACACATACCCATGCCTCACGTGAGTGTCAGCGTCCGGAGGGTAAACCTCATTTTCTTCCCAGGCCTTCCCCTTCTTCTTCTTTGTTGTATATAATTTAAAGCTTTCTTTGGCCATCTATCTTCATCTATTCTCTTCACCGTGACCATACCACACTAGTTGTCTCGTTTTAATTCTGTCTACACTGGAATATACAGTATTTGTCCTCCTTCTAATATCTTCATTCCTGATATGATCTTTTTTTGGATGCACCTCACGCTCTCCTTAGAAAATCCATTTCTACTACTTCTATTCTTTTTCTATCTTTTTTCGTGATCTGCCAAACTTCTGCATAAGTCATAATAGGCTCTAGCATAATATCTTTAGACCATAGTAGAGAGTTTAGAATGTTTACCGTTTTTTTCCCTGCTGCGTTCTGTTTTCGATATCTCTTTTGGTAGTGCCTTCTTTAGATATTATAGATCCGAGATATTTATATTCATTGCATGTTTTTGTGCTTCTATTTTCTAACTCTGGATATTGTTCATCATCTCCTATTTTAATATATTCTTTCTGTGACATATTCACATTGAGGCCCCATTTTTCATATTCTTTCTTTAGTTTTCTAAACATGTAGTCCATGTTTTCCTCATCATTCGCTACGACTACCTGATCATCTGCGAAAAATAAAGTTGTTAGACATTTACTACCGCCTATGTCTATTCCCATTCCGGATACTTGTTTCCTCCATTGGTCTAGCGATGATTCAATATATATTTTAAATAGGTTCGGAGATAGACAACATCCATGTTTAAGCCCCTTTGTTATTGGAAATGATTCAGATATAAAATTTTCTTCTTTAACGACACTTCTTGCATTTTTGTATATATTTGCGATAGCATCCACATACCCTCTACTGAGACCTACTTTCGTCAATGTTTAAAACAGTTTTTTCAAAGGTACCATATCGTATGCCTTCTCTAAATCTACAAACAATAGGTGGGTAGATAGATATCTTGCCTTCCGTTTTTCGATTACCTGCTGCAGAACGAATATACCATCAATGCACGATCTTCCTGCATGAAATCTATTTTGTTCTTCTATGTCTTCGTATTCTGATTTTCTATTCTTTCTTTTATTATTCGATCGTACAACCTACCCACTGAGCTGATAACAGTTATTCCCGTATAATTAGAGCATTTGCGTTTATTTCCTTTCTTGAATATTGAGCTGATGTATCCAGCATTCCAATCATCAGGGATATTTTGTCCTATTCAGCATTTGTTAAATAGTTGTACCAACATCTCATGTAATATTTTTGGTCCATACTTTACCAACTCAATTATATATATATATATATATATATATATATATATATATATATATATATATGTATGTATATATATGTTATTGTATATATATATATTTATATATATATATATATATATATATATATATATATTTTGTGTTATTAATGTAATGTATATGGTACGTGGCATTAATATAATCATTGAACATATTAGGGATCAATTTCTAATGGTAAATGCATTTGGAAATAAGATTTTTCAAAATTGTGGTTTTCTAAAAACCCTGTGGGTGGTTAATCATGATTTTAATAAAATAAGCGGGTTCTTCCTTAATATATGTCATGTAGTTCTTATTTGAAAACACTGTTTCGTTGTACCTATTAAGAATAAATAATTATTTAATAAGATGCTGAAACTGACTTATTAATTATACAAAGAATATTTAGATTTCATAATTATGAAATCAAGTTAACCCATTTTAAACTACTTTTAGAACAGTAAAAGATGAAACATTAAAATTGTATAACTTCTGGTTTAAAATTCAACAAAACTTCCATTTCAGGCCTGTATTACGTCTTGTTTATGTAAACTTTCTTAAAATATACAATACAAAGAAAAGTTTGTCTCCTAACATTTTGAATTAATTCTGGTAATGTAATACCTAGGGCTGCTGAACCAAACAACTCTTAATTGGATTCAACGTTTAATAAATAACAACTTTGCCCATAGCTGTACTCTGTCATTATCGTACACACAAAAGCCGAAACTTAGATCTCATTATTTTATTTGAACTTGTTTTTAGCAACGAATTTCCAACACAACTCCGAGTTATTTACAATCACCAGACTCTAGTGGTTCTTAACATGAGATATATGTATATATGTGACGTTGAGAAAAACTGGGTATGATAAATATGGTGATAATGAATGGTATATAATATAAATATGGTTGAATAAGTTCAGTAGGTGTGCTACAATACGTATCTTAATACGTGTCTCACACTCAATGATGGGCATTCATGTATAATTTGTAATCCGAAATACATAGTCTTACTTACGCTACTGTTGCCCATCTTATGACTCTTAGGTTCCTCATATCTTCTACACCGTAGAGCTAAAGAAGACAAGTTTTTTCTTCCTGGAAATTCCTCGTTAGAGTTTATACAAATAACTCTTTGAGAAATATGAGTTACATCTAAGCAGTTGTAGTAGTTGCAGTTATTGTAGTTGTGTAGTAATAACACGAACTGTATTTGACACCATTCTTTTTATTTAAAACACGAAACAATACTAATAGACCAATCAAGTAAAAAATAAGAATTTTTTCGTTATAACTGTATAGAGGGCTTTGACAGTTAAAATGTGTAGTATGATAATACAAAAAGCTTAGACAAGGAAATAAAGGGGACTCGTAATCGTATGGAATTAACTGAAGCCTAAATCGGCACCAGAAAAGTTGCCAGTTCATATTTTATTTCCTTCAGTAGATTGAGAATAATGGATATATATCAATAAATAGATTTTTTTAATTCATAATTTAACACTGACATAATGAACACTTTTTGAACATCATTTTATCATTACATATTTTTTAGTAGATCGATATAGTGTATATCAGTAAATTGAAATTGAAATCACTAGATCTACTGAAAAATCAATAGACCTGGTAACCCTGCAGAGGTAGTAATGGGCAACGTAAGGTCACAAAACATGCGGTCACATCGAAACTGACTTCACTTTTCGAAGGTTTATTAAATGAACGTTACCTGTCCTCTCTTTCTATCTAAGACAAAAAGAATCGCCGTTTTTTTAACTTAATTAGTGACTAGATGACTCTGACTGTAGATTGGATCTCCCACCACATGCGACGGGCAAAATCACTATATATATTATAAGAAATTATAAGTTCTGAAAGTTTAAATTAATAATCTTACTTAAAATAGTCCTCTTATAACAAAAGTGGGTATTGCCAAGAGAAAATTATGGTGAAAAATGGTTTCAGAATTTTTTTTAACTGTAGCAAGTTTTTTAGTTTAATTGGCTCATTCTTAACAAAAAATGTTAGTAACTTTTCTCTTAAATGCAGTATTTTCGAGTTATAGACAATTTAAGGTTTTAAAAAGCGCGAAAATAGCTATTTTCAATGGTCGATAACTCAGAGAAAAATTAATATTTTAAGTTAAGCAATCTTCAAATTAAACATTCCATTAAAACTCCATTTTATAGAGTTTTTTATTTCAGAGATTTCAGAGTTTCCTGAAGAGTTTTTAATAGTAACTTTATAGCAACCCATTGTTTTTTAATTGCTAATTTCGTGCCTAGCAAAGTTCCACCAGTGCTATATCGCACATCTAGTTCAATAGTGCCACAACTACAAAAAATTATAATTTTGAGTTATGGCTTTAAAAGGTTGACTGTATAATACTCATTGAGCAAAAAGACAGAAGAGGGAAGGTAAAGGTAGTGGGGGCGAAATTATTGTTAGACGGGAAGTGCCATTTTGAGAGGCCGAATTAAACAAGGAAAGAAAGTCTCTTTCCTTATTTAAGAAATAAAAATTTAGTTGGGTTATGTTATTGTTTGTCCCAACTGTCACATGAAAGCTTATTTATATATAAATATATATAAATTTTGAAAAACAACTATCCTGTAGAGCAGTAGTCTCTAACCTGGGGGCGCGCCCCTCTACGGGGGCGTAAGAGAATTTCAGGGGAGGCGTGAGGGTACAAGGAAAACAAAAATTAAAAAACGTATATTTTGTTAAAAAACAAAATATTTTGTATTTCGTATTTTTATTTTGTTTAGAAGTATTTCTTTATTTAAACGTGATTAAAATCATTTTACTCAAACACACAACCTGAGTTAAACACGACAGTCTTGTGTATGGCAACATTGTAGGAGCGCAAAGTATATTTACCAACACTGTATTGCAAGCACTCCTGGCTCCAGTTCAGTGACTCCTTCTCACGCGTCAGTCTCAGTCGACAGCGTCTTTGTGCTGTTTCTAGAAATCAGTGTAATCTTTATTTAATGATTGTTTGTGAATTATTTAATAGTGTTGTGTAACAGCTTTGAAAATGGCTTCCAAAAAGTCACTTCAAAAAAAAAAAGATTGTATTCAGACGATTATATCAAGTATGGTTTTACATTTATGGAGAAAAACGGCAGTCATTTACCTCAGTGTGTCAACGACCAAGCTGTTCTTAGTAATGATGCAATGCGCCCCGGACGTTCGGAACTGAATCTAATTACAAACCATTCTTCTTTGAAAGATAAAGGCCCAGAATTTTTTATTACCAAAAAAAAAGCAGCCTAAAACGTATGAAACTTGACTCTATTGCAAATTTTTGTGTTGAAAATGAGAAAGCTGTGGAAGCATCATACAAAATAGCACTTTTGATAGTTAAAGACAAGAAACCACATACTACTGGTGAGTCACTAATTAAACCTTGTTTACTTACTGCTTTTAGTACTGTACTTAGTGAAGACAGTGGTAAGAAAGTAGAAAAATTTCTCTCTTAAACGACACAGTAAAACGTAGAATTGATGACATGGCTCTGGATTTGAAAAATCAACTATTGCAAAAATTAAAAGGTTCACCGTTTTTTTCTTTGCAGTGTGACGAAACAACTGATATTTCAAAGCATGCCCAATTATTGTTTTACTGTTGATTTATTGATAGAAAACGGTTCCTGGAGGAAATATTGTTTTCAACATTTCTTGAAACAACAACTAAAGCCCTTGACATATTTTCTGCTCTTAAAGATTTTTAAGTAATCAATGAACTTCCATGGGAAAAAGTAATTGGCATATATACTGATGGGGGCCAAGCCATGGCAGGATGTCGATCTGGATTTATGTAATTGGCAAAAAAGAAGAACCCTAGGATAATTGGTTCTCACTGCATTATTCACAGACAAGCTTTAGCTAGTCAGACTTTACCTGAACCTCTCAACGTCACATTAAACTTAACAATTAAAATAGTTAACCACATCAAATGCAGCGCATTAAATACTAGGTTCTTTCAGGCAATATGTCAAGAACTGAATAGTGATCAGGAAACCCTCCTGTTTCACGCAGAAATCCAGTGGTTATCCAAAGGAAATATGCTTGCAAGATTATTCAATTTAAAGTCAGAAGTCGAAATTTTGTTAATGACTTCAAAACAAGAAGATCTTCACAGAAGATTTACAGATGATAAAAATATCTTTTACTTGGCTTATTTGTCTGACTTTTTTGAGACACTTAATGTCCCGAATCTGAAGCTTCAATGCCGTAAAAACATCTTAAATACTTATGATGCAAAAAGAAAAAGACAGTTAAGATTTGATTTCACGTACAGTGCGTCTGTGTATACGCCTTATACGTATTTCGCCCTAATAGGGCTCTTCAGAGACGGCTATTCACAGTCGCTCTAAACGTGAAAATAAATCTTTTCTGTCTTAGGAAGCAACTCTAACATGGCTTCGTATAGACGCAAATAGATCTTATATTAAAATTCGTAAACTAATTTTCGAAACCAAATTCAGATTTTTGCTTTAATCTGTGCCTTCTAAGAATTGCAAGGCAAAACAGACGTTGATAAAGATGGTATTAGAGACATGGGGAATCTAAGAATTGCATTCCATAACATATCTCCTACACTAAGCAAAAATCCTTAACGAATTGGTTTCTAGTACTCGTACAGAGTATATCGGAATAAATGAAAAAAAAAAAAAAAACAGTTAAGATTTGATTTCACGTACAGTGCGTCTGTGTATCCTCCTTATGATGCAATTTAGGGGTTTATAAAAAAAATATCGCTTTGGCAACGCCGCCTTCACAGTTCCAAGCCAAACTTTTCCTCTTTTCCTAAACTGAACGACCTCCTCGATGATATTCAAACCCTTCCACTACATCTAGTTTCGGATTTGAAAGACGTCATATCACGGTATTTGGAAGAACTGAAAAATCAAATTCGAAAGTACTTTCCAGATGTTAGTTCCGAAAACTGGGGATTTAAGTTGACAAGAGATCCTTTTCATATCGAAGTTGACATTCTTCCAGTTAACCTTCAAGAGCAGGAAATTGACCTAAAATGTGATTCACAAGCAAGAGCAGATTTTGCAAACAAGGACTTGGAAGAATTTTGGTTAACCCACTTTCCTGTTTACCCAGAAGTGGCTTTAGTATCTGCGAAGTTATTAGTCCAGTTTTCATCTACATATCTTTGCGAATCTGGTATTTCTCCATTGACGTATATAAAATCAAAATACCGTTCAAGGCTGGATGTTGAAAGTGACTTGAGGTGTGCTCTGACACAGTTTCAACCGAATATCGAAAAACTTGTCAAGAACAGACAATGCCAACCCTCACATTGAAAGTGCAAAAACACTCATATAAGACTTTCAAGTTTATATGCGTATTTGATTTTTTGATTATACTTTTTCTCAAATAAATAAACAATGTTAAGTTTAATGAGACATCAAATAAACTTTCGTATTTAAATATATCTGGATTTTTATTTTGCATCCCAACTTTTGCTAATGTAGAGTTAGTATCGTCAGTTTCACAATTTCACTGTTTTAACTTGAACCAACCAATTATTGAATGGAGGGGGGCGTGAGCTGTCTTCAGTGCTCAAAGGGGGCGCCAGTGCTAAAAGGCTGAGAACCGCTGCTGTAGAGAATAAAAAACCTTCCAAATGAAAAATAAAATAAACTCTTACTATGGTTAGAACAGGAGATATCGTTAAAAAAACCAAAAATTACATTTTAGTTTTTATCATTTGATAGTCTAGGGCAGTGGTCGCCAACCTGTCGATCGCGAGCTACCGGTAGCTCGCTGAGGCAATTCTGGTAGCTCTCACAACGATTTTAATTTAAAAAATACAAACTGCAAAAATCAGAGAAGCTTCCGAAAATTCCACAAAAAATCTAATTGTCATAATATTAAACATAAACAGCGGCAACGTTGCGGTGAGCGATCTGCCCCTGACGCCGTCAAGCTAGAATCGGCTATTTATAGAACCGACCAGCCAGACCAGCGCGTTAGTGTTCGAGAACGATCTGGATTGCTTTGAACGGGATAAATACGCACGGCGCGGCGACATTGCGCTTAGTTTAAAACTGAACGCGTAACCAACGTCCAGCGGTTGGGTTAGTAGAGAACAACAAAAATAATTGATGGATTCGACCGTTACTTTATGGAAATTCATTTTATGTAACAATAAAACACTGAAAACTTTGTTTTCAAAACTTCCACAAAATTTATTTTAAATTCTTATGTGGAAATAAAACTAAAATATGTGGAAATTTCCTAAAACTAAACAACGTTATCAAACTGGTGGTAAAAATTGTGAACAAGATTAGAGCTCAAGCGTTACAAAGAAGATTATTCAGAACCTTGGCCGATGAAGTTGACTGTCAATACGGGGAACTACTCCTTCACTCTGAAGTCCGATGGTTAAGTAGAGGACGGGTGCTGAAACGTTTTAATGATGTCCTATCTGGCATAGTTCAATTTTTCAAACAACGCGATGAACCGACTCCGGAACTAGAAAATTCAATCTGGCTTAGAGATTTTGGTTTTCTCGTGGACATTACAGAGAAATTAAACGAACTTAATTTGCAGCTTCAGGGGAGAGACAAAGAACTAGCGGAAATGATTTCTGATATAAAAGCATTTATCAAAAAGCTGGAGTTTTGGGAACAAAACCTAATTAACAGCGATTCCAAGCATTTTCCTATTCTTTCAGAAAAAATATCTCAAAATCCATTAGAACCCTATGACAACAAATATGTAGAAATAATTTCTACCCTGAAAAGTAACTTCAAAAATCGTTTTAAGGATTTCAATGAAATGGCTTTAGTAGCGAAGTTTGTTGTATCACCTTTTATGGAAATTGATATCCAGCAGTTTGCAGCTTGTGTTATGCAGAACTTTGGCGAAGACATCGCTGCAACAGAAATGGAAGTCATTGAGTTTCAAAATAATTTAGCCTTAAAATCGTTAGTCTCAAGTACTGAATGTATCTGGCCTATTGTAAGTAAAGACAAATATTCAGTTCTATTCCATGATGCCTTGAAAGTGAAAGCATTATTCAGTTCAACCTATTGGTGTGAATCTTCTTTTTCCAATATGAAGTTTATTAAGAACAAATATCGCAATCGACTTACAGATGAACATTTGGATAATTGTATTCGAACGGCTGCATCAAATTATACTGCAAACATTAAAAAATTGCTACCTTCTCATTAAACGTGCTTTTTTATTTTTCAATGTTTATGTTTATGATAGTGCGTTACTTTTTTGTTGTTATTATTAACTATTTTTAAATTATACGTGACATGCCGTTCTGGCTGGATAAAAGTTTGTGTTTATTTTTCAAATACCTTCGTTTGATAGGTAGGAATGTAGCTATGAACAAGTACGTACTAGTAATATTAGTTATTTTGTTATTAGTTTATTATTAGTACCTATGTATTATGTATTACCAGTTAAACAGTAAAATAAATACATATAATGATAGATTAACTGTGGATTATTTCATTTACGTTGCGTTACGTGGCTTCCGTGTGGGTAGCTCGCTGTTTATTCCAAAATTAACAAAGTAGCTCAACACATTGAAGAGGTTGGCGACCACTGGTCTAGGGAGCTGAAAGTTAAGCGAGTTAGATTTATTTATGTACTGCATTAGAATACTTTCGGTTTTTTATTAGAATTGAGAGCAATTTTCACCATTTTAATTGGGTAAACCATTTAGGCTAAATTTGTTTACATTTTTCCCCAAGGTAACGCTTTTGTTCTCTCTTAAATGATAAGTAAGATGGTGCGAGAATTCATATTTCAAATCAAGCGATTGTGACTCACTAAAAAAGTTAAAAACTACTGCACTACTCGATGTCTCCACAAACAAGCGGGGCTTAAAATAGGCTTCAACCGGGAGAATATCTCTCAGTCGGATGAATTTTCCATTGTCGGATTCCAGACAGATTAAACTCTACCCTGAAGTGTAGCAACATATATCCCTTGTGACTCCTCTTACTCGTGCTATTTGAACTGCCAGCGGAAATGTGCAATTGGGTACGAGCTAAGCTTAAAGTTCTGATCATTTGATCGCATTGGACTATAGATACTTAGATAATGCTACCAGGAACTGAAGTATTGCATTTCAGTGCAGTGTTGTTTATAGTTAAGGGGACTAAAATATAGGCAATTAATTTTGAATTATAATTTAAAATGTATGTTTGTTAAAAAATTTTTTAAAATTTTAGAAAACAACAATTCTTACATATTTTTAAAATGAATTTTGATCAAATTTCTATTGAATTCATAAAGTATGAAAACATAAAAATTTACAAAACAGGCTTCGAAAAGAAAAATTTAGTACCTCAAGTGAAATACAGACATAATTAAAAATTTGTCTATAAGTGATGGATTCGACCGTTACTTGATGGAAATTTATTTTATCTAACAATAAAACACTTAAAACTTTTGTTTTCAAAACTTCTACAAAATTTTTTTTAAATTATTATCATTATAGCTGTTTCGGCCAGAGTGCCTTTCTCAAGTGATCTATTTTTGGTACGTGTTTATACTTTTTAGTCTTCAACTGAATAAGTTGAGAAGGGGAGAACTGTGCATCTCAAGTTAGTCATTCAGAATTAAATCTGTATTTTTTAATTTGTAGATTTCCATAGATTCTAATAAAGATAGCTTAAGGCCTTTATTCTGAATGTGAAGAATTTAAAATTCGTCATTAAAAGAATGATTAAGGTCTAGAAGGTGAAGTGCGTACGTAGAGTCTGTTTTTCTATTATTGAAAGCCCTTTTATGTTCTGCTGTGCGTTTGTTAAAAGGTCTACCAGTTTTACCGATGTAAGTTGTTGGACATTCGTCACATTTAAGTTTGTATATACCGCTGTGTAATTGCTTTTTCATTTGGCTCTTGTTGTTTGTAATATATTTGTATAAGTTGTTGTTTGTTCTAAAAGCTGGTGTTATTCCTTTCTTTTTTATGTGTTTGACTATTTTTGTTGACATCCTGCCTGCATATGTAATCGAGCAGAATGTACTGGATTTTTTCTGTGGTGGTGGAAATACCAATTTTAAGGATTTCTTATGTAGTCTTTGACTTTAAATTTTATTGATTGTGTGTTCGTTGTACCCATTGTTTACTGCTATTTGCTTAATGATATTCAGTTCTATCTCGAAGTTATTTTTTGACATGGGAATTTCTATTAATCTATGTAACATGCTATGGTAGGCAGCCAATTTATGTTGTGTAGGGTGAGATGATGAATTGCATATAGTTGTGTCAGTATGGGTAGGTTTATGGAATACGGAGAACTCATGTTTGTTTTTAAGTCTGATAATTTTTAAATCTAGAAAATTTATGGATTAATTCTGTTCTATTTCTATTGTGAATTCAATATGACGATGGAATTAATTAATATACGATAAGAATTGATCAAGTTGTCTGTTAGCTCCTGTAAAATATACCAGTACATCGTCTTTGTTTCTAGATGGTCCATGAGAATATCTGATAGCAATGGGCTTAGGATTACCCATTGTAAGTCCTGCACTGTTATTTATATATATTTGATTAATAAATTCAAAGTACTCCTGGCTTATGCAAATTTCAAGAACATTTAAAATTTCAGACGTAATGATTGGATTTGTAGTATTATGGTCTAAAATTTGTAACTAAAAACTACATAAGAAAGAAAGCGCTGATATTAGTATTTCCACCACCAGAGAAAAATATCGAAAACACATAAAAAAAGGAATAACACCATCTTTTAGAACATGGCTATATTCGTGACCCTCCAATTATAAAATTGGCAGGACATTGGTCTTCCTGGCCTTTCGCCATACGACCGTAAGCGACTCCACTGCCCCTACGAGTCCGACCCCCCCTCCCCCGGGCCGACAGGTGACGCAGGCAGAGGAATTCCACCTCGCAGGTCGCCGCCGAGGATCTCCTCTACCACTCTTAAATCTCCGAGGTGGGTACGTGCCGAGACACCGGCGCCCCTAATGGTGGTGTGGGCCCACAGAGGTGCATACAGGCTCAGCTCGTTTAACCTCACCTGGTTCTATGGAATGAAAGTAGAGTGGTCCCACGAGAGTCTCGTCTCGGATACTAGGAGTGTAGACCGATAACCGTGAGGCCTAAGCGCTCTGAGTGCGTTTCTACAGACCCGACACCTTAAGCGACGGCTCTCTACCTCTCAATTCCTACCCATTAGTCGCCTCTTACGACAGGCAGGGCTTTCTGGCCTCGGCCGTATTCTTATCTCCGCGAGCCGAACGGAGAGCTTTTAGAACAAACAACAACTTAGACAAATATATTAAGAACAACAAGAACCAAAAGAAAAAGCAATTACACAGCGGTGTATACAAAGTTAAATGTGGCGACTGCCCAAAAACTTACATCAGAATTTTTTTTTCAAACTTATAGCAGAATATAAAAGGGCTTTAAATAATAGAAAAACAGACTCCACGTAAGCACTTCACCTTCTACACCATAATCATTCTTTTAATGACGAATTTCAAATTCTTGACATTCAAAATAAAGGCCTTAAGCTATCTTTATTAGAATCTGTGGAAATCAACAAATTCAAAGATCACTTGAGAAAGGCACTCTGGTCAAAACAGCTTTAGTGATACTAATTTAAAATAAATTTTGTGGAAGTGTTGAAAACAAAAGTTTTCATTGTTTTATTATTAGATAATTTGTCTGTACTTTTTATTTTTATGGAGTCTAATGGTAGCCTAGAGCACTTGTAAAATTTTATATATTAACGTTTAAAAAGCTTCATATATGTAGTTCAAAAATTGGATGTAAATGATTCTGGCCATGTTTGTTCATGGGTAAAATCAATTTTTGCGTAAACTTAGTTGATGAAGAAGAGAGAATGACGCCGCAAAATATAAATTTTTTAATTTCTACTGTTCCTTTCGTAGAATATTAATTGACAATAATAAAAAAATACTAATAATAGTAGTTTAGTAGTACTTTAATAGTAAACAATTCACTGTGAACGTTAACACAAGTCGCGTTATATAATTCATAGTTTAAAGCATAATGTGGTAATATCAACCATTAACAGACTTCTTCACTGGTATTAAATCCACCAAAACATGGTATGCTACAGGAAACACTAAAAGAAGCCTTCGAGCTGTGCAAAACACTGGAGAAAGGAGAGCTGATCTGATTGAAATGTATGAAGCTTGCCTTATTGGTCTCGTATGGAATCCTAAAGTCTCCTAAAGAAGACATACATTATGCAAAAATCCTTTATGCCTCATCAAGTATTCCATGTTCTATATTTCCTATATTTATAAAAGTCATAAAATTATTGATGATGGCAATTATCTCCAAACCAATTTTATGGTATTGTCTTAACGGTTAGTAATTTTTGCTGTCAATCATCTCAACCTATTTTTGGTAGGTTCCCCTTTTTTTCTTTTTTTCTTGTTGTTTAGAATTACTTAATCACTCATAAAACGTTATTAACAGCTCAAAAAAAACCTCAAATTTTGACTTTTGGCCTCGAATAATTTTTGTAGCACACATAAGATCGATGGGGATTTTTAAAACTTTATCTGTAATGGTAAACCCCAGCTCTCCACTAATTATTGGCTTTTCGGGAATTTTTTTAATTTACTATTACTATTTTTATGTCTAAATTGACCGGATTAACAATATACTATTGAAATAATTATCAGGAGTAATATTATTAGGACATTGATAACAGACGAGATAATTTCATGACAATCGAAAGCTCGTTTCTTGCCAAGCTTACCAAGCAACGAGCTTGAGAAATTTGTCATGAAATTATGAGGCATTCATCAATGTCCGAGGGATATTCGGCGGATAATTTTTCGAAAAAAAAATTCTTCTAAGCTTCTATGTTCATTCAACTCATATTCTCGTACGCAGCAAAATTCCATGAATATTCCCCAAATATATTTGTGACTGTAGGTTCTATTTCTGGGAATTTTTTCTTTGATTAGCGCATTTATACTTTGAATATTCTCATTGCCGAAACGTGACATTTTGAAATTTATTTGGATGAAGTTGTCAAACTCGATCGTGTTGTCATAGGGATTGAAAATTGCACTGAATGCAATTATCAGTCTAATGTTGACATGATTGGGTGAAATTGTTCCACATGACACAAAATGACGAAATTTGAATGGTTGTTAGAACAGTCGACAAATTATCTTCATAATTTGCTTGACTTTTTAGAAATAAATGTTTTCAAATATGTCCTAAATAACAATTTTTTTCCAACAATTTGTATTACATATATTTTTCTAGAAGCAAATTTTTTTGGGTTATTTCCTATGGGCTGCAATAGTTTCGTCGAAGCAGAATAACTATTAAGAGCGATATAGCAAAGTGCTAGGTAAAGAAGTAAGATAACGAATATGAAATATTACGTAAATCATCTCAAGACATACTTATATTTGCGAATTTGTCTATTAGAAAACAAAAATATTTGGAATATAATATTGAAAACGGCTTTAATTATCTAGCCAAATATATTAACATATTTGATGTATAGTATCAGAAAAGCAAGCATTGTTAGTTCTGCATATCCCATTATTCTTGTTGCTTTAGCATAAACCAAACCCCTCGGCCGCATTAATCACGTGCCACTGCGTTAATTGAACTTTTCCAGAATACGTCTAGATATTATTGTTGGAAAGGTATGTCGGGGATTTGCCGACGGCTATTGTCGAACCAAACAACAGCAAGGTATGAGAAAATTATTCTGGCAACTGCCAGGATCCTGGATCTTCTCGCAAGGATAAAACTCTGCTTCCCCGGGAAATGTGAATGACAACGACAGGACGAGGGACGTCGCTAAAATTACATACCTGCGGTTTTGATGTCAGTTAATTACTAAGAATTTGACCCGGTTTGCTAAATATTTCAATATTTAGCATTTCTGAAATAGTTTTGAAATAATAGTTAATAAATATATAGAAACAGAAAAGTACAGCATGTGTAGGAATTCTCGTATAACCTAATTTAAACATTTATAAGTACCTACAGGAAAGTAAAATAATGTGCCAAATCCTGCCAAATTACTTGTTCATTCTTTCTAGCGTAATTGGAATAAGTAAATAATAAATTCCACAAGGAAAATGAATTTCCCGTATTTGGCTTCTTCTTCTTCTTCGTCTAGCCATTCACTTCCACATCTGAACATAAGCCTCTTCAAGTCTTTCTTTCCATTGTTTTTTATTGTACGCTACTTGTAGCCAATTTTTCCCAGCAGTCCTTTTCAGATCATCTGTCCATCTCATAGGAGGTCTGCCTCTGGGTCTTTTGTGTTGGTATGGTCTCCAGGTTAAAATTGATCTGTGCCATTTGTTTAGATCGCTCCTAGCTACATGTCCAGCGTATTTCCATTTCAACTTTAATGATTTTTGCACCACATCGGTGACTTTGGTTTTCTGTCTTATCCATTTGTTTGTTTTCTTGTCCTTAAGTGATATACCTAGCATTGCTCTTTCCATCGCGTGTTGAGTGACTCTAAGTATATTCATATTCTTTTTTGTGATTGTCCATGCCGCATAAGTTAATATCGGAATAATGCATGCATCAAAAACTTTAGATCTAAGATGTAATTGAATTTGTTGATTTCTGAGTATATAGTTCAGTTTACCGAATGCTGCCCAAGCTAACTTTCTTCTTCTTTTTATTTCTTCAGTTTGAATTTCCCTATTTAGTATTATTTTTTGTTGTAAGTATATATATTCTTCAACTTTTTCTATAACTTTATCGTTTATTATTGTCACGGTGTCTTCGGAGTGCATGACTTTTATTTTGTTTAAATTCATTTTCAGTCCTATTTTAGAAGATTCGGTATGTAGTTCTAAAAGCATGGTTTGCATTTCTTGTAGGTCAGTAGCTATCAGGATTATGTCATCTGCAAATCGTAGATTACTGAGGTAGCGGCCATTGATGTTTATTCCCTTATATTTCCAATTTGGGTTTTTAAAAACGTCCTCCAAAACTAAGGTGAACAGTTTGGGTCATAAAGTATCTCCCTGTTTGACTCCCCTGTTTAATGGTACAGGGTTCGTGTGTTCATTTTCATTTAGGTAGTATGTAGCTGTAGCTTGGTTCATAGTTTCTTTTATTAAGTTAATATATCTGCTGTCTATTCTACAATTTTGCATTGCGTTTATTACGGCCGTGTGTTCTATGGTCTCGAAAGCTTTTTCGTAGTCTACAAATGCTAGGAAAACTGGAAACTTGTATTCGTTACATTTTTCTATTAATATTTTTGTGGTTAACAGGTGATCGGAAGTTGAATAGCCTTTTCTAAAACCTGCCTGTTCATATGGTTGGTATTCGTCTAATTTCCTTGTTAGTCGAGTAGTTATGACTTTGGTGAGTATTTTAAACAGGTGTGACAGTAGGCTGATGGGTCTGTAGTTTTCCAATTTTCGACTATCACCTTTCTTGTGTAATAAGATTACTTTAGAGTTGTTCCAGCTCTTAGGGACTTTGCCCTGATGTAAACAACTGTCCACAAGCTTAGTTACAATTGCAATTAGTTCCTTACCTCCTTCTAATATCGTATCTGTGATAATATTATCTTCTCCTGCAGCTTTATTTCTCTTCATATTTTCCAATGCTGAAGTTACCTCTGAAATTGTTACTTTTGGCATTATTTCTGATCCAACATTTTTTATTAATTTCCGTGCTGGTCTCATCTCATCATCTTGTTGATGTGTTCTATAAAGTTCTGTGTAAAATTCTTCTATTCGTGTCAGTATGTTTTCTCTAGTTGTGATTTCATTTTCGTCTTTTCCCATTAATGATATCATCTGACGTCGTCCTAATGTCGGTCTGAGGCATTTCATACTCTTATTTTTTTCAATAGTTGTTGTTATTAATTTTTCGTTATCTTTTCTTTTTTGTTGTCTGATTCCTTTTCTATAGGCTTATCGTATTTGGCTATATACCATAAATAACAATTTTTTTTTAAAACATCCTTTATAAAAAGGTATATTTGTTATTTGTTTAAAAAGAACCCTTTCGGGCTACACCACAGTTCTACACAGGCTACACAATTCCATCATCAGTGCTGTTACCAGGTATACATCAGTGAAGCCACTGAATATGTGGGTAAAAACACTTTAAATGCTATTAAATTTGTTATTTATATTACATCGTTGCCAATAAATTTATATGATGTTAAAGTTTTAAACAGATTTACTTCATGGCAATGAAGTAAATCTGTTAAAAATGGGGTTACACACACATACACATAGTGATCAAACCTGCCCCTAAGGAACATGTGTATACCATTGTAAAGTGGGATCCACATGTCCGAAGATCAAACCGGTCACACTTCGTTATTGAAGTGGTACCTATTTGGCCCTTCTTTCTCCACCCCTCCTCAACGTGTGACTTGCGTGAGAAGGCTTATGATCTGAACGTTTTTTCGGGTGCCCTGGGTAATGGAACACCCTCTGTTTTTCTTGACTGTTGTTTAGCCACTTATTTGTAGGGGTAGCACACATATCGGCTTTTCTTTCTATTTACTTTACTGACTCTATTGAAGTTACTCTATTGGACAGCGGGACTTGGGTCACTTAAAGAAAAAAGTGTGGTTTCTTGGAGTGCTATGATATCTAGCTCCAATGTGTTGGAAAATTCACCCAGAAGATTTATTTTTTGGATAATCTCCGACTTTTGTGATCTCTTTTAAGATCCTTCGCCTGGTGTGCTAACATATTTGTCCTATGTTACTTATTGCTGCCATCACGTGCGTCATTGTCTCCAGCATGTTGGAGAGTTGCGTCATTTTTGCGTTGAAGTCGGTGTTAAGCGCTGCGGCTTCGTTTGTGGATTGGGCTGCGGTTGGAGTTGTTTCGTCGGCAGATTTTTTTGTTGCCTGTGCATAGCTAATACTTTTGTTGGTACTGTTGCTATTTATAGCTCTGCCTTCGCTGTTGGGAAGCGTGAGCTTTTTTTTGGAACCTTGGTGCATCCTCTGTAATTCGCTGTGTGGGACTCTTCACAGTTCGCGCATTTCGACAGGTTTTTAAGGGATATTGTAAAAACCTTGACAATTGTATCTGTATCGTTTCCGTGTTATTTTTAATTTCCTGTTCTACATAGATCCTCATGTAGCAGAGGTCAGAGATATTCTTTATTTTTGTCATCTTCCGCCTTGATAGTAACCAGGAAAAATGGAAGTGGTTTCCTGTCTGCCCTTTTAGAGACCATGTTGATCACAATCGTTGATTCTATTCCGTTAAATTATTTGTTCATTTAGGATAGTTGTAATTGGTCATAAATCGCTTCCGTTGTTGTTTGAGGCTTGTTATTTTCTGGGCCGTATACTCCGATGATGTTCAGGTCTTCCTTCTCCATTCTTATCTTTGCTGTTACTATTCTTTCTGATATGTATTGACACTCTTTGATGTGATTTTGGTACCTTTGGTGTATTAGTAACGTTACACCTTCTTTGACCCTGTTTTCTTTTGCTACTCCACTATAAAGTAATGAGGCAAGTGCAAGAGAAATCATTAGAATACAACAAACCGGCATATCTATGTTTCGTGGACTTTACGAAGGCATTTGACCGGGTCAAATTAAAAGACGTTATCCACTTAATGTACGCAAGAAAGATACCTCTAGGAATAATCAAAATGATTGAAAATATCTACCAAAACAACACAATAAAAGTAAAAGTAGAGGAAGAACTAACCGACCCTTGAAGCTGGCAATGGGATAAGACAGGGAGATTCCCTGAGTCCTCTATTGTTCAACCTGATTATGGATGACATAATAAAAAAAGTAAGAACTAAAAAAGGATACCAAATGGGAGAAAAACAATTTAAAACAATCTGCTATACAGACGTAGCAATACTACTCTCTCAAAGTGAAGATGATTTACAACGTATACTGCACCAATTTAATATAACCACCAGAAAATTTGACATGTTAATTTCCCCAAAAAAGACAAAATGCATGGTTACAACAGCAAATTTACTAAGATGTAAATTGGAGCTGGAAGGTCAGATAATAAAACAAGTGATGGAGTTTAAATATCTAGGCATCACATTATCTAGCTACGGAAAGCTCGAAACTGAAGTGGAAGATTAAGTGAATAGAGCAAACAGAGCCGTAGGCTGTCTAAATGGAATAATATAGACAAATTAAAAATATCCGGAAAGAAACGAAAGGCAGAATTTACAAAACATTCATCAGACAAATAATGACATATGCGGCAGAAACAAGACCTGACACAGAGAGGACAAAAATGATGTTAGAAATAGCAGAGATGAAAACACTTGATGGTAAGGCACTATGGGACAGAGCTAGAAGTACAGGTATACGACGTAGATGCAAGGTGGAGAACATCAAGAACTGGGTAATAGAAGAGTAGAATGGAACGATCATAATATAAGCCGAATGACAACAAATAGAGTAGTAAAGATGGCAAGAGACGGCTCCTCAATAGGAAGACGATCAGTAGGAAGACCACGAAAACGATGCAACGACAACTTGAAAAACAGACAGAGTCATGTCTATATAAAAAGAAGAAGAAGATTTAGGATAGTGTTTGTGTCGGTATTTGCTGAGAGTCCTCTGACAACTACTCTTTTTAGGTTTTCGTTGTCGATCGGGTATGTGATGAAATCGACTTCAGAGCTGTCTAACAGTTTCACCATCTCCAGGTAGTCATCTCTTGTTTTAATTTCGATAACAATGGATCTTTCAGATTTTGAGAATTTATTTTCCGAAAAGATTATTTTTTTTAACGGCTTGCTGTATTATGCGTTGGTGTTCACCAACTGACTTTAGGATAACTGCCGGTGGTTTTGGCAATGTTTTTTGTGTTACTATCGCTGCTTCATGGGTTGTATCCTTTTTGGCTTGTTTTTTCTCAGCTTGGCTTGTGCTCTTGCTTCCTTGGTTTTCTTTGCTTTCCTTGTTGCGTCTCGTTCTTGGATAGTTTTGTCCATCTCATTTTCCTTTTGCTGTTGAATTATTGTAGCCTGCTTTTCTGTAGTACTAGTTTTAGCTGTCTTCTCCACTATTGTTTTGGTAGGTTTTTTTTCCTTTGTTGGGTTTGCCTTCCGGCATAGTCTGTTTCCATCTCTTGCACCGTTTCCTTTGGTGGCTCTTGTGGCTTGTCACTATTTTTTTGTGGTCTGTGCTATTTTCTCTTTGTTTTCACCGGTTTATTGGTTAGGACATGGCTCGCCTGTTCTTTATCTGTAAGTTTTTCCATCAGAATTAGGATCCTGTCTGTGAGTCGTCCTTTTCTTTTATAATGTTCTGGAGTTCCTGTATTTGTTTTTGCATGGCGTCCATTCTTACATTATGTTTTTTGTTCTGTACGATAATTATTTTATTGAGTCTGTCAATAGCGCGATCCATATCCTCGCATTCCTTCTCGTTGGCTTTTTCTTTCATCTCTATCTCGCGGATTCTTTTTGCTTCAGATTCTGAGTCACGAGTGGTTTCTCATTCGTCTTTTGTCCTCGGTGTTCTCTTCGTCGCTTTTATAGTGTTCATCATCTTCTTCTACTATGCTTGCGTCGTCGTCCGAGTGTTTTTCACTAAAGTCGGTGTTCACTAGTCAATGACGGTATCAAAATTAATTAAGTTTTTAGCAATGACCTGGGGGGCGACGGGTTGTCGTCATCGTCTGCTTCTAGCGGTGTCACCTGCCTCACATCATCGCGTTTCCCATCGCGGGGTGGGGGGGGGGGGAGGGGCGGCGAGTCACTCATAATGGAGGACAGCGTTGAACGATAGGTTCATAAAAATATTTGAGAACTTTACACAGCAGACTCTCTTTTTTGTCCCGCTGACTGGCTACTGCCAGCCGGTTTTACCATGTGCTGTCCCAGGGGTCTGCGCGATTATGCACTCCCCATTTTCTCATGGAGGTTTTCTCTTCCCGTTTCTCTGTCTATCAGGGGCCGTTTCTGTCCGATCTAAATCACAAAAATTCTAGACCTTACAGTGTCTGTAAACCTAGGTTTAGCTGAGACTAACTTCGCACTAGCTCTACGTCCTATTTCACTTTCGAACGCTGTGTCAACGTGGTAGCTTACACTCTACCGGGTCTAACAAGACCCGTATCGACAGCTTCTCTCAAGTGCTCCTAGGTCCTCTGGAACCCATTCCGTCATCACGATGCCGTTAATGTCGAAAAAAACGATTAGCATGGCTTTAAATTTTGATTTCGACATCCTTGCTTTTTTCATTCTTGGCGATGCAGGAGTTTTCCAGTGCATGGATTGTCGCTTAGTTTCTACATCGTATTTGAATATCCAGGTGTCATCGCAAGTGATGATGTTTTCCATTAATTCAGGGTCTTCATGTAACCTTTCAAAAAAAACTGAGCAGATCGGTTGACGGACTAAGTTTTTTTTCAGGGATCAAATTGTTTGGGACCAACTTCGCACAGACTTTCTTCATATTCAATTCGTCATGTAAAATTTTTCAGACAGTTTCTTTATCGGCGTTTACAGTCTCAGCAATCATCCGAATGCTCATACGACGATCTCTGCGCACAATTTCATTTATTTTGGTCACTGTTTGCGGAGTTGAAACAGAGACAGGTCGACCTGAACGTTGGTCATCTTCGGCGCTCTCTCGTCCTTCAGAAAACCGTTTATATCATTGGAAAACACGCGCACGAGATAGAGAATTCTCACCACAGGCCTCTTTTAACAAACTATAGCACTCAGTCGGAGTTTTTTTTTAATGTAATGAGAAATTTCACATTAATCCGTTGCTCATGTTTTTCGTCACACATTGTTATCGACACGAGAAAAAACACGTTTTTTTCTAACCTCTACAGAAAAAATATTACTACAGCGACAAAAACGTGTTTTCGTACTGAAAGAATAGACACTTCCAGCTATCCAATGCTGCATTCGTTTCCCACTCTTCCCCTCTAGGACGCCTTCTGCGCGCGCAGTCTCGTTAATTAATAGCCAGACCTCGTATATCTGTTCAAGAGACTTCATACACTTCTTCCTTTTAATTTGTAATTTAGCATTTGTTTAGTTATTCAATCTACCCCGATTGAAAACCGTGTTTATCTTCTAGTATAAACACTTCAGTAATATTTTTTAATGTATCTTAAATAGTCTTTGTTAGGTAATTATGCTGTATGCATTTATTGCTGTATGATTTTATAGATTTCATTCAATATGACACGTTTATTTTTTTTTAGGATTCCAACCAACATTGATTTATTAGATTTAGGGACTAATATAGATACTAATATAAAAGCAGTAATATTTTTTTCTTTTCCAGGTAAGCTGCAACTTATGTTATAACAGGAAAAGGTGAGTAGATTAAAAAGGTTATACAATAACAGATTAAGGGCATAGTGTCTAACTACTATATATATGTAGTATATGATTTTGACTTGTATATTTAGCACTACAAAAGTTATTTTGATATCATCCCTCTCGTACATAAAGATTTTACATTTTTTACCCGCATCTTTGTTATATGTTATATATTTATCTCGCCTTTTATGATAAATCTTTCATAATGTATGTGATCTCGCTGTCAGAAACCTGCTATTTAATCTATTTTAAGTAAATTTTTTTTTTCTTCGCTAGTACATTGTGGTCAACAGTTCATCTTCTTGATAGTTGAATATGCTCCTTGAACTATTAGCGTTCTGAGATTTTGTTAGGTGAATATGCTACTTGAACTATGAGCATCCTGAGACTTTGTTAGGTTCCCTCTTCTCAATATCTCTTCGTTGGTAATCTGCGGAAAATCTACATCTCGAATGTTTCAATGGAGTTTAACGGTCTTACCTTGGCCTTTAAGACTTGTATTATTAAGCTAATACGTCTGAAGACAAACTATGTTTTTAAATAAATACCACTTGTGCGTAAATATTATCTTCTCGCTAAACTTCTGATTCCAACAAACTCAGTTGGCTAGATTGATGAGATAAATACTAAGGTTTCGTCTGGAATAATTAAATATATTTGCAACTCAGGGGCATCTGAAATAAGCCAAGAAACGTTTTTGTTTAATGAAGAAAATTGATTAACTTTGATAAAAAACTCGAAGTTAATGGATGATAAAAGTTTTTTTGTGATTAACGTTTGACGATTACTTCGTCAAATTTGGCTATCCAGCAAGCGCAGAATGTAATAAACATGAAATAAAACATAAATTGTACATAACACTACACTAAAACAAGGACAAACAGTTTTCAATTATTTAATTTAATAATTTAATTACCCAAATTTAATTCTCCAAAACATTCAGCTACTCCTCAATGACACAAGGACCTCTTTCTGTCAACTTGGTGCCTGCAAACTATTTCCTACGCATTCCAGAAACTACCCACTTTAGATATAAGGATATCTTTTCATCGACTTGTAATCTCCTTCCAAAAATCTGCTAACTTCCTTTCACAATAAAGGTATCCAAAACTCACGAACACACCCTCTATCGAGACGCGACCTTTCCTTTCAAAGATCTCATGACAACTCCCACTTTCTCTCATACATCGACTAACAATTCTCCCATTAAAAAAAAACTGTCCAATCAAAAAGCTTTATTTTGTTTACAATCATTAAGAAAAAACCCCATTACTGTTTCCAGAGAAACTAAAATTTTTGCTTTAAAACTGGCTTTTCCTTTGGTTACAAATACATAATTCATTCCTATAACAAAAGGTTAATTACAATATCTTAATCCTAGGTCATATACAAATAATGAAAAGATTATAATGAGTATGGGCTTTCTAATTCTATATAAAAAGATTTTACCTGCAAGTGTTTAAAAATCAGTTGTTGACAGGCAAAACTTTCTGTTAATCTAATCTTATCTTAATCTAATACATAAATTTTGTTTACCAGGATGTCTTGAAAATTTATTTAAATGGTCTATTTATTAATTTTTATTTTTCTCCTTGGCTGAGAAAAAGAAGTATGACAAAATCCCCGCTTTTGCATCTGATAAAAAATTACTAAAACTAATCAGGGATTTTTCTTGATGCAAAACATTTTCCCTGTATATTTCTTCTTCTTAATCTATGTCCTATATCCTAACTTATTTTCTACTTTGTGCTTTCCCATTTTATTCGTGATATTTGTATACATCGTGGATATTGTAAATTCCTCGGATCTTTTCCGAGTCCACGTGTTTTTCAGCACATAGCTGTTTATTCCATTTTCATTATTGATAAAATGAATCATAAAAAAAATATATATATATATATATATATATATATATATATATATATATATATATATATATATATATATATATATATATTATATATATATATATATACATATATATATATATATATATATATATATATATATATATATATATATATATATATATATATATATATATACATTTTTGAGCATTATCGTTCTTATCGGACGCCGCGAAACAAGCAGCTAAATTAAAATGGAAATGGGCTGGACACAACGAACGTCTCGAAGTCGGAAACTGGCGACCGTACGATGCGAAGAGACCAAGAGCAAGACCTCAAATGCGCTAGAGCGACGATATCAAAAGAGTCGCAGGACCAATGTGGAAACGTCTAGCACACAACAGGGATGAATGGCGAGAAATGGGAGAGGCCTTTATTCGACAATTCGGATAGAAAAAGGGCTATAAAAAAAATCGTTCTTATCGGACTTGGAGGGCCCCAAACGTGCTACTGCATCATTAGCCGCGGACTCAATTTTGTTTAGGTTTTCCATTTTCGCACTAAATTTGCGCTTGCGGTTGCAACAACAATAAGCTATCTTTAATAATTGCAAACAACTGTCAAACAACTGTAACCAGGGAGACGCAAATCCCACCGACGACTTAATTATTTTAATTTCTAACATCTAGACGACTTTGATAGTTCTGACAGTTAATTTCGAGTAAAAATAGCGTATGAATTGTACTATTTATGGTTGAAAATTGCTACGTTTGAAGAAAAAATAGTATACTTTATTCGGCAAAGAAGCGACTTTTCTTGACTTGCCCTCTATTACGCGCCTCACTTCGTTCGGCGCGTAATATCGGGCGCGTCAAGAAAAGTCATGCTTCGCCTCATAAAGTAATATACTATTACTTGACTCCAGGAATTTCAAGTCCTGAATTTGTTAATTCTTTGAAGTCGACGGGCAAAATCTTTCACAGCTCTCTAGAATGGCATCTATGTTAGCAGGTTGGGAAGAAACTGAAATTCTCAAAATGTTTTCAATATTCTCACTAGTTAGCCTAGATCTGTACTTGTTTTTTATGAACTTCAGCTTACTGAATGTAGATTCTCAGACATATGTAGATGCAAAAATACAAAAAATTTTCTGAGCACAGTCAATTAAGTTAGGAAATTTGTCATTTTTAACTGCTTCCCAAAACTTACAGTGCGCTTTTTCCTTCTTTTTTTTCTTTAAAAATACTTTTGAGCTCCGTATTATTCTGAAGATCAAGTAACTCATTTTTCAAATCCCTAGCTTCGTATTAAAAAATAGAAAGATGAGCTACATTTGCTGGTGTTATTGCTCATGGATTTTCCACCAAGCAAAATGGTTCTTGAACTTCCTGAAGTCACTAAACCTTACAGACATTTCATCCTTTAGGTCTGCTAACAGCTTCAGTAGGTCAGAAATTTCTTGACTTTCATCTGGATATTCATTAAACAGTGCTTTAACGGAAGGAAAGCTGGAATAATCTTCATTTGACAATTCTTCAATATACATATTCAGCTTCTGCTCCACTGAAAACACAATACTCATCATTTCCGTTACAATGTCTCCTTGCAATTTGGTCAATGTGTTATTCATAATGCTTATTGTATCAGTGAGAAACGTTACTTTAAGCCACCAACTAAAATTATGAATATCAGGAAACTCTTTATTCTTTGTAGCCAAAAACAGAGTAATCTCATGTCGAATGCTGAAAAAACGTTTAAAAACTTTACCCTTACTCAGCCATCTCACTTCTGTGTGGTAAAGAATGTCCCCATATTGCGACATAAGTTCTTTCAAAAATTCTTGAAACTCTCTATAGTTTAGTTCATTTGATCTCAAGACATTCACAATCTTTACAAGTGTTTTCATAACACATAGAGAAACATAGTATTATGTCATGTTTATTGGAAATACTCGACATCATTAGCACGTGCAAATCCTACCCTGTCGCCTAATTTCCTATGAAATTAAAATGGTAAATGTTTTTATGTTCCATTTATTTTTTATTTTTATTTTATTTTTGAAACATCTTTACTGGCCGGCCAGTGCCACTGTGGTGGGGGTAAAGATGACTAATGCGAAATGCGGTACAATGCATGGCGGCGCTCTACACTACTGTAATCTGATTAAATAAATAAATAGAAACATAATTATATTATAACTCGCAAACTTTGTTTTACTGCCTAGCAGTCTAAGGGGCCGCGAAAAATCGCTCCGAGGGCCGCATGCAGCCCACGGGCCGCGTAGTGAGTATGGCTGATTTAAGGTGTAATTTGTAGCAGAAGTTGAGTACTTTGGAAAAATGTTCAAGTGTAATTGAAAAGGTGCAGTTTTAAACGTTTTAGATCGTTTTTATTGTGAAAGTTAAAATTCAACATTTTTAAGCATATTTTAGATGTCTCACAGTTGTTTCCAAAACTCAAAACTAAAATTTCATGCTTTACCTTTAAAACGCATCTTGGTTTTTGTCGATATAAACTTTGGATCAAAAGATTCAGTGGCATTTTCCTCTCCGACGACTTGAGTATATGCCAAATTAACTGGTACGTTTTAATTCGCTCTATGACGGTTTTCTCTATCTTTGTTAATTTCCTTATTGTTTCGTTTTGCGCATGCTGCAGTATTGATATTCTACATGAGCCTTTTAGGTAATATATTTCAACTGGTTGCACTTTTGGTCTATCTTTATTATCCATTTTCCAGCACTCTGCCCCGTATATCAGTCTAGGTTCAATAATAGTTCGATATATCCGGATTTTGTTCTTAATGTAATTCTCGATGACCATGAATAGATACAATAGATTTAGTCAATATATTTTATAATAAAATCCTAGTGCAGTTATTTATTTTGTCTTAGTGTTTTATTTATTTTATTAGTGTTCCCACCTACATGTACTTTCTTACCCTCTTGTGATCTGACCTCCTACCATTAGCATTTCCTTAGTATTGTATTAACATATCTAATATTGTTAAATAAAAAACCATTAACAAAATTTTACTGAAACACAACAAATACATTAAAAAAACACATACACAAGGAGTTGTATTACTGTTATTACTATTAAACGTTTACTTATAATTAACTCAAGATAATAGAAAAACTACAATAATTCCACGATAAAAGCTGTAAAATAATTTAAACATTGCGCAATACATCAACTCTACAAACAAGCCATGTCAAAAATGAAATTAAGAAATACCCTATCAAAAGAATTCCTAGTAACAAAAAGATTGCGGCAAGGATCCTGAGGAGGACTAGAAAGAAAAGAAAAAGATAAATGACATTTGACAGGTCGCGCCATTTTTCTTCTTCCTCTTTATAAGCAATTCTACTTGTTCATTGGCGGATTAAATTCTTTTGCTCTTATGTTAAATCTGTGGACCAGTCTTTCCAGATTATCTTCATCTTGGGCTATCAATATTGCGTCATCTGCGTAACAGAGTATTTTTATTTCTTTGTTTCCCATTTTGTATCCTCTTCATTTGGTAACGCTTTTGATAATTTCATCCATGATCAAATTGAAGAGGCTGGGGCTCAATGAATCCCCTTGTCTTATTCATTTTTTAATCCATGAAACTAGAATAATACGTTAAATATTATGTTTATATGGAATTAAGGCATACAAATACAAGAAAACAGTTTCAGAACTTTCTAGAATAATACGGTTGCCATTTCTACTTCACGATTACAGTATTGTAGTCGCTACTGTACAGGCGGATAGGGTGTGTTTTACAGTACTTTCGAGATACAAAATTTTTCCAGACTCAACAGCTCTGATGAGTCTTTCTCTGATACAGTTCAAAATATATCTAAATGAAACTTAGAGAAAGTGAGAAAAAAGAGTACAAGAAAAATAACTCACATTACTTGTAGGATAGTACATAACAGAAATAATTTGCTAAAATTATATCCACCCACTCCCACTACTAATAGAAAATATATGTATTAACAAAGTTTTCAATAAAAAAATCCAGTAAAATGATCCACCCATTAGGATGACATTGTGGAAATTACATTTTTTTGCAAATTTGTTAGTTGTACATATATGCAAGAAATATGATAAATATTGAAGTAACATAAACAGATGATTACACTACCTCTTATCAGGCGATATCGAGCAAGCCATAATTTAAATATTTACCCATTCGGGCTCCCAAGAATTGTTGAGAAATGGATGATTCTTCAACCTCCGGGTATTTTTGCATAAATATGTAAAAGATCAACACTCTATTTTTAACTTCGCAATTTCCGGTTTAATTTTTTACTATAGACTAAAACCAGACTTAAATGCCCACACCGTCGCATTTTAACCACAAACCACTGGAGCGTTAGTCATCCTATTATTCAGCCCGTGGTTTGTTTATATTCAGTTAAAGTAAATTTTTACCCGCATGTTGCAGAGGCGTACGAAATATAAAACACGGATGTAAAGATAATGTGCGCCCGAATTATTTTTCAAAAACAAGTGGTTTTTGATTTATGTTTCTGGATGACAAATTATTTTTACAGTTGTGTGTATAAATTAAAGATGAGTGGATATTGATATTTTAGAGAATGATATAGTAGGAGTTTTGATGAGATGTTATCTATCACCTTGCCCTTCTCCGTGCTATATTTTAAATATTATGTTCTGAATGTGACGGTTATGTTATGTTATATATCTTTTCTATTCTCCTATATCCTGCGTAGGATATGTCACGAGAATGGATGATAATAGGTGGACTGAAAGAATGATCCAATTGGAATTCAGATAAAACACTTTTAGAAATAGGAAGCGTCATCCAATAAGAGGGACCGACGATTTACGACTTAAATATACAAAATGAATATAAAGTGCACAGAATAGAAAGATATGCAAGTATTCAAAGGATGCTTACATTTATCACTATATAAATATAATTTCCCTAGAGTGGATGAACCATTTTCATTGATAAACTTTATAGGAAAAAAGAAAGGACATCATTACTACTTTTGTACGCTGTTTTGTCGTGGTATTTCATACACATTTCATAAATAAACTGTTGTCAAACTGACTTTTCCATTAAGGATTGCAAAAACAAAGGGACAATTATTATTAGATGTTATCCAGATTTAGTTGTAGGCCTCACTCTAAGGGGAAAATTCACTCATCCCTATGGTATCTTTCCTGGGCTGCGGAATGACCTCGAAGTGATGGACATCCAAATAATTGGTCTGGTTCCTACTAATGTGTGGGGAGCACGACCGATGAAACCAAAAACAGTTCAAATAGTGTCCGGAATTGCGTCGGTGCACCGGGTGACCACTCGGCGCTGAAAGGCGAAGCAACCATTCCCAATTGCTGCGCCTTTCCCACCCTCCCCCCAAATCCTTCTTCTGATTGTACCAATCCCTGATGAAAATTTAGGGGGACTCTCACTATTGACTCTGACTGTCACGTTCTAAGTCTGCGGCATAAATCACAGTCATCAAATGGTCAACGACTAAGATATCCAAAGATCTGAACATCTGACATCAGACCTGAACGGGAGGAACAGATGAGAAAAGAAATGTGAATGACTTAGTGGTGGCCGTAGAAGAGAGGAGAGAAAGCTAAAAACTAGGCGCGTTGAGAAAGGCGGTGGAAGAGGTCCCAAATATGTTATAGGCACTCCTCAACATGACAAAGGAGCACGTGAAAACCGAGGTTGAAATTAAGACTGCCATAACGACCCTACACAATATGTCAAAGTCACTACAGACGAATATCCAAGACTACAAAGAAAAAAAAAGAGGAGATCTTTATAATGGAAACAGTGAAGACAAGAAACATGAGGGCCCATGCAGAAATAGAAGGTATAGGAAAGAAAGAAAAGGGGGAAAAAGAGTGGAAGGGCAGATTGCTGCTTGTTTACACTAAAGGAGAAAATAAAAAGTTACCTGGACGAAAAATGGCCGGAGGATGGCTTTAAAAGAACAAAATCAGCAGGGAGACGGGAAATTGGTCCAGCAGGATACAAAGATGTGATATGTACGGGGGATAAAAAAGGGAAAAGTTCATTAGCAGACAACATCACAGTATTGGCAAAAAGTTACACAGCACTGTAACAACTAGTCGGAGAATGAGAAAGTGTCAAGCAAACTATATCCTAAATTGGTTTACGTCCGAAAAAACTATAAATACCACTTATACGATTCCTATCGAGCTTAGTAGCTTGAAAAGCTCCATGGATTTAGTAGAAACCATAGAGGAGGTAGGAAACAAGGGAAAGAGGGAGCAGTATCTCTACTGTGTACTAGGAGAAAACGCGGCCTGCGTGGAACTAATTAAGGCGCTGGAATACAACCTGCAAAATACTGAAGCGGAAATTACACTGGTAGTTCCAAATTACAGGACAGAAATAGGAAATATTACCATCAAAGGTGGCGAGAAGTTGTAAGTGGACATGGTGAAAGAGGACAGATAGAAAGTAGACGTAGAAAATAGCTAGTTCGACACCAAAAAGATGAGAAAGGCTGCACAAGGAGACCTATGTTGGGAGCTGATATGGACGTCGACTCGAAATTTTAAGAAAGGGTGTCGTAAGTCGTAAGAGTGTTGGTAAACACTGTGGGATCAAGAGAGGGAGAATCAATTGGAATCTGAAATAGAGAAGAGGGGCCATTTGGGGGAAATACAGTAGACTGACACACTGATAATTAATTGAAAGGTCCTGGTTGTTGAAGTGTGAAACCTATGTACATGCAGGACACACTACATTGAACAGATGGTCACATGATAGTGGTAAAATATTGTTTAAAACCATTTCAAAAAGACATAGGTTGGTTATCATACACGGTGTTGTGCAACTGGGTTTCTTGCCGAATCGCGTTTGATTTTTACATTAGGTGCAAGTCGGGAGATTATCATGATAACATGAAAGCAGAAAATTGTGAAAAGTCGTTGAAAGAACAGTTAATCACAGTATATTGAACAAATTATTGGATCACCTGCCAGTAATTTTATTTAAAAAACAGATGTGTTATCTTGGTTGACAGAAACAATTTACCATTTGTAACCTCAATGTTAAAACCACAACTGTATGAAATCGTCAAACGACACAAACAAGATCATATTCAATATTGATCGAAAAAATATTGATAGAAAAATCTAGGGAATTCAATATGCCACTTTACATTTGTTTTATAGATTACCGCAAAGCGTTCGACAGGGTTTAATGGCAACACTTATTGCAGACACTAAAAGACGTAGGTGTACCACATTACTTAATTTCGCTTATAACTGAACTATACGAACAGACTACTGGATCTAAACTTGCTTATCTACAATACCTTACTTTTTCTAATGCTGTCAAAATTTGACCTTTAGTCAGACATTGACCAAAATTTTCCTATTCATACGCCAATGAAGTAAGCATCATTGATTTATAAATAATTTCCTTATATGACCAATTTAGTGGTTTGTTAAATTGAAGTAACTGATAAATTCCAGAAATTAAGTAAGTTGCTGCAACTATCGTTACATGGTGGTTTATTTAATTGTCAGTCATTGACCCATTTATCTTATTTTATATATATATATTACTATACAACTGGCAAATAAAGAAAAATTGCTTTTTTATTTATTGGATGGATGAACTAGACGGATGCACTTCTATCATTTTATTTTCCCAGTAAAAATAGTAAAACCTGTTAATACCATTTTTACTTGGAATAAACCACAATTTTTATTATTTGAACGATTTTGACGTTCATTTTGATGATTCGATTTCCAATTCAGAAATCGGTATCAAAATACAAATCGTTAAAAAATTAAACATTTTTTTTTACCTAGTAAACAAATTCTTCTAATACACACATCAAAATAATCTAGGGGTCAAAAACAAAATGCGAGATTACAGAAGGATTTCAAATAGTTTATTTCAAATTATCATCATCATCATTGGTGCTACAGTCCTATAAAAGAGCCTCGACCTTCCCAAGTCTATTACGCCAGTCAGTTCTATCCATTGCCAACTGTTGCCAGTTTGCTGAGCCTATTTGTCTACCATCCTCATCTACACCATCCCTCCATCTGAGTTTTGGCCTATCCCTACCTCTACTTCCCACAGGTTGTGACATAAGGATTCTTCTAGGAGGGTTGTTCTGCTGTGATCTTGCCAGATGTCCTACCCATCTTAGTTCCTATTTTTATAAAGGATACTACCACCAAAATTTATTTTAAATATTTTTAATAAAAAGTTATAAATAAGTATCCAGAATATAAAATAAACAGTTTTTCTAGAATTATCGCAATAGCTCTTAAGAAAATTAAAATCCATAAGTCCATAAGTCAAAAAATGGTAACAAAAAAAAATAAAAAACTATTTGTTTCCTCTTAACTCCCAACAAAGTAGTCTTTAGGTTAAGTTAGTATAGTGTATGACCTCCACGGTTGTTGATTACCGTCCTACATCTGTAAGGCAAACTCATAATCAGTTGGTCAATGTCTTGCTGCGGTATTCTGTTCCACTCCTTTAAAGAGCCCTCACACAGTTGCTGTATTGTACTGATCGCAATATTTTGTAAAATGCATACGCATTTTACAACAAAATATGTACCATACAAACGCTGGAGCTCTTAATATAGAACCACTTCCCAGGTTTAAAAATTATCAATGAGCAGACTCAGCCTAAAAACCTAGAACAAGTACCTAAACGTTTTAGGAAAGAAGACTGGGAATTGTCTGTAATAAACATCCAAGCGAAGAATATAGTGTGAGCCATACACCACTTTCCGTTTAATCTTTAGGGGAGAATCCTAACGAAGATTTTTAGGGCTAGCATAGTACTACTAGGCTATTATACCAAAGACTTAAACAACTATAAGGGTGGTGTAAATACACCAAATATGACGACAAGACAACGTCCTACCTAAATCGTCAAGGCCGATCAGGCATATATCATTTGTGTTGAAGACAATAAAAAAAATCTTGATAGACATATTAAGGAGGGGCCATTGAGGGATCATCCTCTCGATTGCAACCAGCATGCATATCAAGAAGGAAAATTAACAGAAACAGCACTGGACAAAGTAGTTCAGAAAATCAGTCACTTCGTTAATAATGAAGACATTGCAATAACTTAGATATAAAAGGCGCATTTAATAGTGCATTACCAAATTCTTTTGATATATAGCAGCATATCTTTCATAATAGCAGCATGAAAAGGGATATCCGCTACCTTATGCAACGGTAACAAATTAATGCTGAAAAATATGCTGATTCTAACAGACCTGCAAGCAGAAGAGATTTTTCCCAAAACAGCTAGGGGCTGCCCACAAGGGTAATGCTTTCTCCTCTGCTGTAGTCACTCCTAGTGATTGAGTTGATCTCGCTTTTTTAAACACAATATCATCATGTCCTTTGGCCCAAAAATCTTTCTGACATGTATTTTTTCTTGTATTCTTAGGATTTAATTTTCAATCTCTGGCTCTTAATGGATGGTCCAGGTTTGTTTGGAAGGTTTGATTTCTGCACTTTCCTTTCTTCTTCATCAAACAACTCCTTCACGTAGTTCTTCCAAATGTCTAGTTACTAAGTTTTGTCGACTGTTATTCTTCCAGGCTCTCCATTAGTCTACCTGTGATATATAAAATATATTATATCCTAGGAATATTGAGATCAATGCAACGATTTAAGAATACTTTAATAAATTAAATAGTTTTTTACCAAATTTTATTAGGGTAATTAGAAATGTAGAGCACACATTGTATAACATATGCGTCTGTTATAAAAACACATTCGTTGCAACAAAGCGGAACCTTGCAATCTAAGAATTTCGTTACAGATAGCACTTAAGCTTATAAAAGTAGCTATAAAGAGATTTGAGGTCAATAATAATAGATCATTAGTAAATCGTTATTAGTATCGACCGTATCATTAAGAATCATTAGTATCGACCAATTTCACTTCTTTCAGAACTTTACAAAACCTTTATAAAGATTATTACAAACAGGTTAACAATTAAATTTGACGGATATCAACCAGTAGAACAAGTTTGGATTTAGAAAAGGGTACAGCACCTGTGACCATCTATATACTTTGAAAATCCTAATAGAAAAGACTAACGAATACAATCTTCCATAATGTCTGGCTTTTATAAATTATGAAAAAGCTTTTGATAGCGTAGAACTGTGGGCAATAGAAGAGAAGCATTAGTCAACAACCGGATCGACTCCAGGTATAGAATATTACAAGCTGAAATGATAGTGACGTTGGGTAATGGAATCGAAAAAAGACCAGTAAAATCAACCGAGGCGTAAGAAAAGAAGTCACAATATCTGCAAAATTATTTACAGCTGCCCTAGAAGATATATTTAAGTAAATAGACTGGGAAAATAAGGGAATCTCTATTAACGGAAGATACTTGAACCATCTTAGATACGCAGATGATGTAGTACTAATAGCCGACACGTGGAATGAACTGAATACGATGATTGAGGAGCTGCGCACAGAATCCCTAAAAAAAGGACTGAAAATGAATTTCAGCGAAACTAAACTAATGTCAAACAAAGATGACAAAACTTTGATAAACATCCAAGAGACAGAGATAGAACACGTAGATGAATATACATATCTGGGTCAAAATGTCAAGGTTTTTCTTCTTAGGGTGCCTGTCCGTTCCGAACGTTGGCGATCATTCTGGCTATGATGACTTTGTTGGTTGCTGTACGGAATAGCTGTGTTGAGGTCTTTCTATACTATGCTCTCAGGTTAGCAAGCCAGGATATTCTTCTTCGTCCTGGGGCCCTTTTTGGTCAAGGTAAAGCAAAGAAAATCAGACTATCGAAATAAGCAGACGTGTAAAAATGGGATGGGCAGCATTCACACTTAAAATACTTAAAACTCCCATACGTGGTTAAAAATATAAATATATCTCAAAGAATGCGAACCAAAGTGTTTAATTTCTGTATCCTACCTGTACTTACATATGGAGCTCAAACCTGGACATTCACTAAAATAAATATGAAGAAGATCAGAAAAAAATGCTGTTGAACAGGTAGCTAAACTGAAATGGAAATGGACTAGACATAACGAACGTCTTAAGGATGGCCGATAGAATAAAGAAATCGGGAATTGGCGGCCATATAAAGCTAAAAGACCACGAGGAAGACCGCAAATCCGCTGGAGCGACGATATTAAAAGAACTGCAGGACCAATGTGGAAACGTCTTACAAACAACAGAGATGAATGGCGAGAATTAGGAGAGGTCTATATTCAGCAATCCGAATAAAGAGAAGGACTTAAAAAAAGTCAATCGTTAATTCTAATTAAACAGATGTTATCCTAGTTACTCGTAGTAAATCGTTACACCAGACGAATTTAAAGGTAACCGCGTTATCATTGAAGAAATCCTTAAGTACCACCGCCCTTACGTCACATACCATTCTTATTATGCCTATGAAGTGTTCAAGCTTTTCCTCAAGTTTTTCTATCTTGCTACATTTTTGTCTTAGCAATGTATCTTTAGCTTGTTTTATTTTATTGTTAATTATATCGTAAAATTTGTAGTATTCTGTTTTGTTCTTATTTTTAAATTTTCTTCTTTTCTTCGTTAATTCGTGAATTTCATTATTTATCCAACTTTGATGACCCTCTCGTTCAATTTGTAGATACTGCCGGTATTCTTGCACGTTTTATCTACGACTTTTAACCCCATTTCATAGTTTTGTCAGCATTTTTTATTGTTTCATTAATTTTTCTCTGATGTCTGTTTGTAAACGTGTTTTTTTGTATTTTGCTCAGTTATCAACGTTTTTTTAACACTATACTATCTCCATCTTTATGTAGTTCGTGGTAAGTTCCAGAATAAGACACCTATAGTTTTCTATTATTTACTTCTTCTGATCCAGGCGATCTCATGTCCCTAATGCTCATTATGTTAATGTTTTTCCCGATCATTTCTTGTTTTTAGTTATGAATGTTTCCTGCTTGGTATATAGTTCACATACCATGTTATTTTATGTTTGTTTTTAAGGCGTTAATATGTATTTTAAAATATAGGTTAATAGCGGGAAAAGTTTGTCAGACTATAAAATCATTTCCGATATACACGCTTTACTTGTTTTATTATACACCGTAATTTGTATTTACAAATAAAATTGGGTTTTGTCGTATTGGGCAAAACAGCTAATGCGTGGTATAAATTTAGATGCAATTTGTTGCCAAATTGAGATTACCCGTGGATTTAATGGCTCATAATAGGGTAATTTCCATGATTTAATAGGTAACAATATTCCCGTTTACGTCTAAATAATTAGTAGTAATTCGAGCAAAATATGTTTAAGCGTGATAAACGTTTCTGGTATACTAAAAGGCTGGAGTAAATCTTATGCAAATAAGTCTGACTTCTAATGGCAAGACGCCCCACATTTTAACGAACTTTCAAAACTATTAAATCCTCTGGAACTGTTACATCATCCCTCGAATTCAGACCGTGTCTTTCGATACGTTTGACTCAACCGTCTTTAGTTATCTTTCACTGCCACTTATGTAATCCATAATATGACCAGTGTTCAGAACGAATCAATGATTCGTTCAATGATGTATGCCCTTTTATACATTAAAAAATAATAGGTGAATATAAAAATATGTTAAATATGATTCCATAATGAATATTTTTGTTATCAATTATTAAATAGCAAACAGTGCTTGGTTACAAATAGTGCAAAGTGGGCAGATGTAACATATATGTTAAGAACATAGCAACCCTGACAAATTATGTACACATTACATAGCTATCCTTCCAGACAAATGACGGCTTTACAGGAATTATTATACGACGATCCCATATTTCTGTATTAGGAGAGATATTCGTTTCTATTCTAGAAGATAGAGTTATTTTCATATATTTCAGCTGGCGCTACGTCTTCAAAGACACACAGTGTTGCTATTTTTTTTCTGTCATCTAAATTAGATGGCGTTACGTAGCGAGAGCACTCTTGACAAGTGCAAAATTTACTTACATGCCTCTTCTCTCCCTTAGGCTGCCTTGGGCTCTAGCTCTACATTAACAAAGAGGAAACATGTCATGTCTAAGTGTGAACAAAGACAGACTTTTGTAGAGAAAACACAGGTATTTGTACTTTCTATTGCATATTATGCCGCTCTCTCTCTCTCTCTCTCTCTCTCTCTCTCTATATATATATATATATATATATATATATATATATATATATATATATATCAAGTGGTGATTCGTGAGGATGCAGTCAGTCTATTTGGCCCACAAGACAATGAAAACTCTTTGACTTACTGTCAAGCTTTCGAATCTATTTTAAATTCTTTTTCAAGACATCTGTTAACAAAGAAATATAAAAAGTATCTAGTTATAATTGTTAATAGTCTTACTTACTAGTCGTGAGATTACAGTTTATGTTGAGTTTATGAAACAAACCATTACACATATATTAAAAAAATTTTTTTTTTTTTAATTATTGTTAAAATAACTATATTGTCATATGTCATTGTCATGTTGGTTTGATTAATGGACATATATGAATGAATATACAGTTATTTTACGTGGAAAGCAAAACCAGTAACAGTAGTTTTTATTATTATTAATTTAATTGTCGATAAAAAATAAATTAATCCAGTCAGTTTGGCTTAAGCACATATGAATTTTTTAATGTTGGGATGTCGATAGAAAATAAGATTATGATGGTATTTATTGATATGTTAATATGTAACAATAAATGTTACTTAATTTGTCAATATCTGATTTTCTATTTATACATTTTTCATTTTTCTGTATATGTGTCATTTCTGTCCTGGATGAAGGACTAAGTAACATTCTGGCTTAAGAACCTCCGCCAGTGGTATGAAGTCGGTACCACGACACTATTTAGATCCGTTGCGGACAAAGTAAAGATCATGCGACTGGTCGCCAATGTTCTTGAAGGACACGGCACTTGGAGAAAAAATGAATACGGTATCATTTATAACTTACACTACATCTTACACTATTTATATCTAAAACTAAACTGATAGAGAAATATCCGTTTAGAAGACAACTAGGTGTGGAAGCACTAGTAGTATAGTATAGGACAAGATGGTAAAGTCACATTTATTGCCAAAGTAATAATAAACAAATCCGAAAAATTCCTAGTTGCAACTTTCCGAAAAAAGTATATCGGCAGAGTCAAAGAAGACTCGTTGGAAGATGCCCAGACAAAACATATCTCTGATATTGATATTGGTCTGACCCAAGATAAAAACGACTCAGCACAGGTATTAAAGTGAAATATGATGATTAATGGAGTCTAGAGTAGTTTCACCAAATTCTACTGAAGTTAACTTGATGATGTCAAAACGCTAAACCAAATCAAAAGTGCATTTGGACTCTAGGAGAGGTTATATAACAGTGAAGCTAGATGTTAAAAGTAATCTAAATTAGACTATTTTGTTTTCGCTAACGATTCTAAAGCCAAAAGATTAAATAAGGTTTGTAACAAGCCAACCCCTGACGCTGCACTACTGGAGGGTGAGCCGTAATATTTTGATTTTTAAACCCCACATATGTCATCCCTAGAGTTCTGTAAGATAGACCAGTGACCTGAGAGTGTGTGGCTTGGCCGTTTTATATATATTTTAGTTTTAAAAATGTGAATATAAGACAAAAAGACAGTATTCGCTTTATATTTAGTCAGTTAACGTGTAGCTTTTGTAAAAGAAACACGATTATACAGCTCTATCAAATCAGCATAATTTACATTATAAAATAAACCCTAAAAACACTGAGATTAATTATTATTAATATAACATCGTATTATATGTTCGACTACTCCATGTATTAATATTGTACCGTTTTTAAATAAAACGAGCGGTTCTTAATTTATATAAATATATTTATTTCTAAGTTTACAGCACGAAAATATCTTATCAACTAAACTGAACTCATAGAAAGTCTGCTTATATACAAAAGTTATTATGTACTAGAATATTCTGGAGTAGCCCACCTCTAATTCGTTTGTTTGTCGGGTCGAACTTTCCAGCGGTCGACAGTTCCCGTCGCTTCTAGAAGGACAGATCATCCTCGCCCTGGGTTGCAACATGTAGAATGCATGTTCGTAACAATATGTTATAGGTTCTTATTTTTTAAATAGGATATCGTGTTATAAAGATGTATTAAGGTTAGACTAACGTGGTCGCAAACTCTCAAAAAAAAAATGTTAATCACTAGAATAGTTTACTGAACCGTTTACTGAAACAGTGTTAATTGTAATAAATTTATCACTTAACCCGCGTAGCTTTTAAGGTTTGCTTTAATATCCCTATGCCTTTCATTTAATTAATAACAAATAATAAATAACTAAATAGGTTTAAAAGCTTAACTAACATCTCTTGTAAATACACCGACCAATTATGTGGAACCCCTATTAAAGCTGAATTCATTTCCTTTTCCAACCATTTATTTACTTATAAATATGCAGTATTTTCCAATTCACTTATTTTTCCAATGTCATTTATTTGGAATTTAATTAGAATTAAAAGTATGTCGAAAGAATTGATAAAATTAAAAGGAAACTATTTCAAAGTAAATTATTTCTTGGGAACGTATTGAAAATATTTGTTTAATTATAGAAATACAGGTTTATGGATAAAAGCGGAAAATAAATACATTTAAAATTATTTCAACCGAGCAACCGTCTGGTGGAAAATTGAATGCGTACCCTCAACTGGTATACATTTTTATTAATAAATAGTATAATCGGGTTGATTGATTCTATGGTGACTCAGATTGTGAGAGATGTTTGTATTACAGCGACAACTAAAGCTATGACAGATGTCGCTGTTACATTTGTTATGAAAATAGGATATCAGCTGCTTACTTCTTATTTAATCCTGTATGTATATTTGTGCGTATATATATATATACATATATATATATATATATATATATATATATATATATATATATATATATATATATATATATATATATATATATATATAATTGATGGATTCGACCGTTACTTGATGGAAATTCATTTTATGTAACAATAAAACACCGAAAACTTTGTTTTCAAAACTTCCACAAATTTTTATTTTAACTTCCTATCACTACAGCTGTTTCGGCTGATTGCCTTTCTCAAGTGATCTGTTTTTGGCATGGGTTAACACTTTATAGTCTCTAATGAAATAAGTTGAGGAGGGGAGAACTGTTTGTCTCAAGCTGGTCATTCAGAATTATATCTGTGTTTTTTAATTTGTTGATTTCCATAGATTCTAACAAAGATAGCTTAAGGCCTTTATTTTGAATGTGTAGAATTTTAAATTCGTCATCAAAAGAATGATTATGGTCTAGAAGGTGAAGTGCGTATGTAGAATCTGTTTTTCTATTATTGAAAGCCCTTTTATGTTCTGCTATTCGTTTATTAAAATTTCTACCTGTTTGACCAATGTAAGTTTTTGGGCAGTCGCCACATTTAAGTTTGTACACACCACTGTGTAAGTGTTTTTTATGTTGGCTCTTATTGTTTTTAATATATTTGCCTAGGTTGTTATTTGTTCTGAAAGCTGGTGTTATTCCTTTCTTTTTTATGTGTTTGGCTATTTTTGTTGATATTTTGCCTGTATATGTAATCGAGCAGAAGGTACTGGGTTTTTTCTCTGGTGGTGGAAATACTAAGTTCAGGGCTCTCTTGTGTAGTTTTTGATTTAGCATTTTATTAATTGTTTGTTCGTTGTATCCATTGTTTACTGCTATTTGCTTAATGATATTTAATTCTGTCTCAAAATTGTATTTTGACATAGGAATTGCTGTTAATCTATGTAACATACTATGATAGGCTGCCAGTTTATGTTGTGTGAGATGGGATGATGAATTGTGAATAGTCGTGTCAGTATGGGTAGGTTTATGAAATATGGAGAAGTCATGTTTGTTTTTAAGTCTGGTAATTTTTAAATCTAAAAAATTTATGGATTGATTTTGTTCTGTTTCTATTGTAAATTCAATATGACTATGAAGAGAATTAATATAAGATAAAAATTGGTCGAGTTGCTATCAGATATTTTTATGGATCATCTAGAGACAAAGATTTCAAAACATCCCATATTCAAACAGTTTTTATATTGGTGGAGATACGTAGACGACGTACTGGTATGTTTCACAGGAACTAACAGGCAAGGGAATCTAAAATGGCATTCCACATGCCGTTCATCATGGTCAAAATTCGTAGTGACTTCAGTTTCTGGAAAGTAATAAAACATAATGACGGTATTAGACCATGATGAACGGCATGTGGAATGCAATTTTAGATTCCCTTGTCTAGTAATTTATCAAGCTGTTTGCTTTTCAAGTTTTAGAAAGCACAGTGGTTAAAATTTTAATTCGGTTTCGCCAGATAGAAATCGTTTGATTTCTCTTTTTGTTTTTAGATGGCGTAGTTACGTCCGTATATAGTTATTTTGATAACTATTGTCTAGGACGGGAAAGATTTTTGTTTTGGTTCAGAGCAGTGGCTATACCGTTCTGAGGAGACCTAAAGAGGTCGAAATACGTATAAGCGGCGTGTCTCTGCCCTGTATCGAAACAAAAATCTAATACCGTCATTATGTTTTATTACTTTACTCCGTTTGGAGTACCAGAAACTGAAGTCACTACGAATTTTGACCATGATGAACGGATTGTGGAATGCAATTTTAGATTCCCTTGCCGAGTAATTTATCAAGCTGTTTGCTTTGCAAGTTTTAGAAAGCACAGTTGTAAAAATTTGAATTCGGTTTCGCCAGATAAAAATCGTTTGATTTCTCTTTTTGTTAGATAATATGTAGTTGTTTTGTATTTGTATAATTTGAGGTTTTGTATTTTATAGTAACCAAAATGTGAAGAAGATATATCTATTAACTTTTATTTTCAAAGCATGAGTTTAAATATAAGTTATAATAAATTTGTCTGCAAATTCTTTTTTTGTCTATTTTAATTACATATTTAAAAAATCGACAAGTTCTTAGACCGTTTTTCCGAAAATATTTGTTTTTTGGACCTTTTCTGGATTTAGGGGAGTGCGAGTACGACGTTACATTTTGAGTAACATGTCACGTTATCCCTGAAAGGTTACGAAGAAAAGTTTTGGAAAAATAAAAAATAAACTAGAAATTGTATTATTCTAATTGTCTTATTTTGTATATCCTGTTAGTAAAAACCTTTATCTATTTTTATGTTATCGAACATATGAACATCCATCCTTTATTATGTAAAATTCGGAAAACATTTCAATAGATTTTTATCTCCTTTTTAATTATCATACGTGAAAATACTATTAGTACTTTTCTTTATTTGATTATGACGAGAATTATATCCGCCGCTAGTCTAGATATTCTATTTAGATTATTTTATAAAGTGTATGTGAAAAAAATGTAATCAAAAGGTTTTGACGAATGAAATATTCTAATATTGTTTGGTATTCACAATCATTTTGACGTTCGTGTAATGAATGTAATAAATAACACTATTGTGTGTATTATTGGCTAGCTCTAAATTATTATCAACCCTTCGGTAATAATTAAAGCAAATAGGAAATTTGTGGGAATAAAATAAAAAACTATGGAACGCTATTCAAGTAACAAATATGTACATACAAATTAGTAGCACGATAATTTTACCTGTCCAAACACTTGGCAGCAAACACGTTTAATAATTAATTAAACAATTCGATGTAGCATATTGTTGATTGGTTATGTGAAAAAGCTAAATTTAGAAAACTGTAAAACTGGAGATAGTTGAAATGAAAGTTAGTACATCCTAGTTTCTATAAAGGAATTGTACATCACATTATTTAATGCAAGTGGACACAGACCTATCTCAGTATAAAAAGGTTTTTCCAGCTTTTCCTCTGTCTAGCTATTTGTCTCCATTCAGCCCTTCTCTTGTATCCCCCATATTCATATCTCTTAAGGTTGCCCGTCACATCATCCATTAATAGAGACTGTTGCAATATAAACTACTTCTATTTCTATTGCAACATTTTTGTTTTTTCTTAGGTATTCTGTTTTCTCAACATGTTCAAGCCATGAATTTCTATGTCATAAAATATTATGCTCCCCGTTCAATTCATTGATTGAATAGTTTCTTCTATTTCTTAATGTGTCATAGTGTTCCTGTTGCAAATATTTTGAGTTGATCATCTTTTTTGTCATTGCCCAGCTCTCGCATCCATTAATAAAGGTCTAACTAGTGTTCTGTAAATGATTATTTTAGTTTTCTATCTAATAACATTCGTTATCAGGTATAATTTTTCTATTATTGGCGTAGTATGTAGTTACGATTTTCACTAGCTAACGTTAACGTTTCAGTAACATTTCCTTATTATCTGTACCACTCCCTATAAATGTGGTTTCACTAATAAATAAAAAAATTGAGTTGATATAATTGGTTATACAGGGGAGGGTTGAAGGAAAATGAGGACCGGGGAGACCACGCACGCCAAATAAATTTAAATGGTAATATATACATCAGAAATCTACAAATGGCATATGCTGATGATATCGTAATAATTAGAAAAACCCGAGATGATGTAGTTGATGCTTTCACACGTATCAAATATTCCACAGAAAACATCGGACTTGTGGTTAATACGCAAAAAATTATATACGAGGCATGTTTTTAAGTAAGTACCGTTTTGCGATTCCGCCGCCGCAGCGCTACGGTCGGCGTTCCGCGCATGAGAGCTGGTTACCTACATCTCTTGTCTACGCACTGACGCTATTACAGTCTGATTCTTCATTGTATACTTGTTTACTCCAGCGTTTAAGATGCCTCCAACAATCGTGAGTCACGCTGGTTGTGAAGTACAGGCTGTTATACGATTTCTTAGTGCTAAAGGCGTAAAACCAATCGATATTCATCGTGAGATCGTTGAAGTTTACGGACAAAACATTATGAGTGATGGAATGGTAAGGAAATGGGTGAGAGCATTTAAAGATGGCCGCACAAATGTGCATGATGAAGAACGGAGTGGGCGTCCTTCGGTCGTTAATGAAAATTTGGTGCGGAAAGTGGACGAAAAGGTGAGAGAAAACAGACACTTTATAATTTCATCATTGTCCGACTGCTTTCCTCAGTATTCTTGTAGTGTTTTGTATCGCATTGTTACCGCGAACTTGAATTACCGGAAATTGTGTTCACGTTGGGTTCCAAAATTGTTGACGATTTGCACAAAACCCAACGTTTAGGCAGTGCATTGACTTTCCTTGAGCGGTACCACAGTGAAGGTGAAGATTTTTTAGACCAAATTTTTACTTATGACGAAACGTGGGTGGCCTACGTCACACCAGAATCGAAACAACAATCCATGGAATGGCGACATTCATCATCAACCAAAAGAGTGAAGTTTAAGCAAACAATTTCTGCCCGGAAAATCATGTGCACAGTTTTTTGGGACAGAAAAGGAGTATTGCTAGCGGAGGATGGTGTATAAGATGGAAGGCAACCGTATATACGTATTTATGGCTATTGGTCGTCTTCAGTGCGGTGCAGCCAAGTTAGAAAAGGAGCATATTAACTTGGGAAAGCATCACTACAGGAGCAATGCGACCGATTTGTGGCAATAATGTTAGAAGACTGAGGTTTCCAGAGCAACAACCAACATATCCACGGAGGAAGCTAAGCTACCTGAGAAAATAAGTGCCAAACGTTTCAAACAACAAGAAAAAGGTTAATGCGAGTTAATAGTAAAATAAAGGTAAAAGCTATATCGGCATAGCTCGCAACAAGGAAAAAAATATATAATAAAATATGTGTAGAAGATGGAAGGCAACCGTAATATGCAACATAAAACCTTTGAAACAGTGGAAGAACTGGATAACTTGGGGTCACTTGTGTACTGCAAAAACAATACGTCCAACGAAATAAGAAAACTATTATGGATTGTGAATCGATACTAATTTGGCCTAAGTCCTCAGCTAAAAGCGCGAAATATTTCAAGAGCAACAAAATATAAATTTTATAAAAATATTGTAATGTACAAAGACCTGGTAAGGAAAAAAGGATACCCACAAGTTGAAGGTTATTGTAACATGTAGAGTTCCAGGTCCAAGCACGTCTACTATGCAAACCGACACTCAAGTGTTTTGAAGGACATAACGGTAAGCTTTGTGAAGTGAGTCTACAGATCGCTTATGAGGAACGGGGATACTGAAGTGAGAAAGAATAGAGAAAATGAATCCTACTGAAAATGGACGAAAATTCAACCAAATAAAAGGAAATAGGAGGCCACCTTTGCTTTTCTGTAAGGGAGAATATTTAATAAATATTTCTACAAAGTTGCGAAAATGCAATACATTGGATCCCCAGCTTCATTGGTGTTTTTCAATGTAAACATATGACTCAATTTTGTTTATTCCAATCGACGTTTCTAGGACGCTGTTCTAAAAGCGTTATTCGGTGTATCTAAGACTGTGAAAACAAACATTCATATGTCTTTTCGTTCGAAATTCTAAAACGCAAATCCCATTCTTGTACATAATGGGTTTGAAATACGTGAATTAAAACTTTGTACAGAACGGAATTTAAAAATGCTACAATATATTACGCCTTGTGCTCACTTAGGGATCGGAAACATGGGTAATGACGACGTGGGAGGAGTAGCGAATATTTGAAAGAAAAGTACTGAGGTCCATATATGACGGATGAGAAGGAATATTTGAGAGAGACTGTAAGCAAGGTGACGAAGAAGAAAGGCGCTCGAAAGGGAAGACAGGAAGGATATTTTGAAGCAGGCGAAGGTTTCCAAAGGTCTGTAACGCAATCTGATGATTATATATTTACCACCTTTTACATGGCTGCATTTATTATTCATTTAATAAATGACAAACAAAATTCTTATTAAAAAATGTCCTAATTAGCTTACGATAGTAAGTTTCTTCGTCCATTTCACTTCACAAAAGTTGAATTTCTTGACCTTTGACCTGTCTAATTGATAAAGATACGTGAGTCTTTAAAATTTATATTCAATCTTTCAATTACTTATACAGTCTATTTATATCCATTTTACCTCTCCATAGAAAGTTTCTAAATTTCGCGAATACTGCGTTCGCTTGGATGACAAGATAACTTCTACGAAGATTACAGAAATAATAAAAAAGTTTTTCGTATTTTGTTGTTTCAAACTTTGTTGATTCCACCTTAATCTAATATACAAAAGTGTATGAGTGACTGCACTCATTCTTTCCAAATCTTTTGTTATATTTCAGCAGACTTCAAAAAAGATCTTTGAGTTTAAGCGTATAACTCGCTAAGGGAAATTACACCATTTTAAAGGATTGCATTAAAACTTAAAAGAAAGATTCATTTCTGCATTTATTTTGTTTTGTTTTGATTCAGTAACAGCAATGAAATTATTAGAATGGTTTTGTACTTTAAAGTTGCGCTATTATTTGTCCTGATACGACAATGCAAATAATTAAAAACTGGATGAATTTGGGCGATTACACAAAATGATATAGAGTGGAATAGAATGTAGGTAAGTACTCATACATAAATAAATGGAGAGTAACTACAAAATTAAAACTTTATGGATATCATAACACATTTATTGTCATCATCTTATCCTTTATCCATTACATATACAAACAAGATATCAACAAAGATAGCCAAACACATTTAAAATAAAGGAATAACACGAGCTTTTAGCTTAAGCAACAACTTAAGCCAAAACAAAAAAGCACTTACACAGTGGTATATACAAACTTAAATGTGGTGACTGCCCAAGAAATTACATTGGTCAAACTGGTAAAAATTTAACAAACGTATAGCAGAACACAAAAGGTCTTCCACTAATAGAAAAACAGATTCTACGTAACCACTTTACCTTCTAGACCATAATCATTATTTTAATGGTCAATTTCAAATTCTTCACATTCAAAATAAAGGCCTTAAGCTATTTTTATTAGAATCTATGGAAATTAACAGATTAAAAAATACAAAACTTAAGGCAAACTGTTCTGCCCTCCTCAAGTTATTCAGTTGAAGACTATTCAAGGTTCAAAATGGCGGCTAGTAGTTTAACAGTCATCGTAACGATGGAATTAAATAAATTAAAAAATAGCGAACTTGTGGACATTTTAGTTAATTTTAAGTTACCAGTGACAGTGACAAACATTCAGCTAATAAATTATGTAGATAAACTTAGTGATAAAACTACGAACTTAATAGACAGTGACAAAGAAGACAAATTTCATGGCACGAGTGAAAATTTATCTTGTGATTGTGGAAGACTTGGGAAAGATTATGACGCTATCAAAAAAGAACTTGAAATCTTAAGTAGACTTTCTTATCAACTGGAAAAAAGAACTCAAGAACAAGAAGATTTAATATTATTGTTAAAACTACAAAATACTAATTCGATTTTGCAACATGTACCGCCATCTACCAGTAAAATATCAGATTCTATTAAAACATCAACAACTAATACAAATTTTAGAAAAAGTAAATATAAAATAAACGAGCAAAAAATTGTGTGTGCAATTCAAATGATTTGAAGGCTTTTTTAATGGAATAGAACTGATAAGCAATCATCTTATAATCATCATCTTTCTTTTTAGAAAGTCGAGACAATGTATACAACCCATCGGTATAGCTCAGTGGGTCTGTCGTAAGAAGATTCAAATTCATTAAAAATTTTCGGGAAAGAACGCAGTCAGCAGACAATTCATAACTTTAACTACAGCTACAGATGTGCCTGCAGCAGAGACACGGGAAGAAAACTCCTTTGTAATCAAACATATCGGGACTTTACAAAACTGTAGTGGAAATATAGCAGTCCGCACAAATGGAAACAATCGAGATCGAGACGAAGGAAGTTTAGAAGTTCCTGAAAAACTAATTCATATTTTGAATAGCGAAAACCTGGTGAGTATGTTCCATGAGTAAGTTCAATGTTTAGCAAATAAAGTACAAATGATAAATTTATTTTTGTTGAAATTTACCTTCGATGTTGTTTGCTTCTCAGAGCATTGGCAGAGTGAAGCAGATCTCCGATACATAAACATCGACGGGTACTTGCTAGCAGTTTCTGTAGGAAAAATAAAAAGAACGGTGGTACTGTAATATATGTTAAAAATACTTGGCATTGTTCTACAAGATAATAACATGGTTGTATTGGCAGTGTACAGATCGAGTAAATGTAACGATTTTAAGTCTTTTTGAAGTCTTTACAAATTTTGAAAAATTATTAGGTTCCATTATGAGACCAAATTTAAAAGTAATAATGGTAATAGTTTTGGGACATTTTAATATTAATTTTATTGCGAAAACGTCAAATACTAGTGAGCTGACTTCTATAATATCATCATTTGTACTAAAACAAACAATCCATGACTATACTAGGTAGAATTAGAATTACTGATACATGTGTCACTTGTATAGACATTATGACAAATGTTGAAGAAGATCAGTTTCGGGCAAATGTTCTTGAACCTTGTTTCTCTGATCATCGCGGCCAGTATATCAGTACCTATAAGCTTAACATCAATTCAGCAAAATTCAAGTGTTTGCACTAGAGCCTTTATGCGGAAGAGTATCTTAAAAATGCGGAACTTTTTGTCCTTGTTGGACTGGAACATTTTTCATGATAATCTGGATGTAAATTACCTAGCAACGTTTCTAATAGATAATTATAACCTTGCAGTATCGCAATATTTTCCACTTTAAAAACTGGTTAACAAAGATAGAAGATGTCCGGTAAACTGGTTCAATGACAACTTAAAAAATATGATAAATAATTTGCAAATATATAAAATACATGCTGATTATACTAAAAACTAGCGAATATAAAAGATATAAAGATCATTACAAGGCTGAGTTGAAAAGAACGAAAAATCTGGCATAATAATATGATCAATTGATATTAACATCAAAGAGTAGATCCAAGACGTGTTGGAAGGTGTTGGACGTGTTGGAACTATGAACGAAATAAAACAAATGGTTTACAAAATTCAACAAACAACATATCTTGTGACTCTTTCAATAACTTTTGTGTTAAAATTGCTGAAAATATTATAAAATCCATTCCAAATACACCAGACGACAAAAATTTTTAACTATCAAATAATTCCAGCTCCATCGAATTCATTTTTTTTTTTGTCTCCAATGAATCAACAAGAAGTATCCGCAGTTATAAAAACATTAAAAAATTCAAATTGTTTGGATACTACTGAGCTAAACGCATCTTTTATCAAAAACACTAGTGAAATAATTACTAAACCTTTAACACATCTCATTAATAGTATTTTTTCAATCGGGATATTCCCAACTTCATTTAAATACTCCAAGATTGTTCCAATTTTAAAAAAGGGCGATCGTGACCTTGTAGACAATTATAGACCAGTTTCGATATTCAGTAAGCGATATTCAGAAGCGTCTTATATCGTACTTCGAAACAAATAACGTTTTTACTAGTTCACAATATGGGTTTAGAAAGGATCGTTCCACAACACGTGCACTTTTAGATGTGATGAGTGCCATAGTTGATGGCCTTGAGAAGGCCTTCGACTGTGTTTCTCATGATATTTTTCTAAAAAA